>NC_134644.1:37174179-37774179 GCF_030463565.1 Pelecanus crispus
ATATTAGGCTAACAACAGATGCTTAGAACCTGCATATCACAGAATCAGAGAGTGGGTGATGTTGGAAGGGGCCTCTGGAGATTGCCTACTCCTCCAAAGCAGGATCAACTACAGCAGGTTGCTGAGGACCTTGTCCAACTGGGTGCTGAGTTATCTCCAAGGATGGAGACGGCAAACCTCTCTGGGTAATCTGTTCCAGTTTTTGACCACCTTTGCAGAGTGTGTATTCACAAATGGGCTACGTACATTATTAACCTTGCTTTAGTGACAGTTAAAAAAAGCTTTTTCTTACATTTAAATGGAATTTCCCGTATTTCAGTTTGTGCCCTTTATTTCTTGTCCTTTCACTGGACACCACTGAGTCTGGTTCAGTCTTCTTTACACTCTCTTGTCAGATATTTATACGCTTTGATGAGATCATGCCTGAGCCTTCTGGTGTGCAGGCTGAGCTCTCGGCCTCTCCTCATGGGGCCAATGCTCAAGTCCACGTAGCCATCTTCATGACTCTTTGCTGCACTCACTCCAGTATGTCCATGTCCCTTTTGCACTGGGGAGCTCAGAAATGGACCCAGTGCTCCAGAGGACTTAGTGGTGCTGAGTAGAGGGGAAGGTTCACCTCCCTTGACCTGCTGGTGATGGTTTTTCAGCTGGCACAGGCAGGTCCCTCTCCCCCTGCCCCGGTAAAGGGAAGATCCCTGACGAGATGCCTAGGATGAGGTGTTTGAATGTACTGCTGTGCACTTGTAAATACTTTGTGTGTGCACATGGTGTGGTCTTGGCAACTGCAGGCCATGATGGGGGCAAGCAGGAGTCTGAAAATACTTGAAGTAGTTAAACTGAAGGGAAACTCTTGTTACTTGAATGACAAAGGATGATGTATGGGCACTGATGTGGGCGTTTCAGTGGCAGGTTTGGGTGTTTGTAATGAATCTGAGTGCAGAGATTTACAGTAACAATTTTCTGTGACATCCATGAGAAATTAGGCTAATGGCCAGCCTGAGCAGCAGCTACAGATGATGGGCTGCTTGTTTGCGTTTTAGGTCCAATCTGGAGCTGCTATTGCCTTATATACAGTAAGACCCTGTAATCATGTATCTGTTGCTTTCAGTCTTTCTTCTCCCTTCATTTACTATTTGTTGCCTGTTTCTTTCACCTGGTTTAGAAAAATTGGAGCAGAAGGTTTTCATGTGTGAACTTCTGTGGCATGACAAAGCCCGGAGCCCGAGAGGAGCCGCTGGGTGCTGCCTCAGTCCAGGCAGTCACTTGGCTGCTGCACAGGTACCTCTGCGGCTGAATCAGTGACCGTTCAGTACCCTTGCCTGCTGGCTGGAGGAGGCTGTCCATTCTCAGTGTACTTCAGCGTGTCACCTGTTTGCTTCAAGACCAGTGTTTGCTGTCACGCTGGTTCCTACCACCTGTGAGAGTAGTGGAGATAAACTTTTCAGGCTATATCACTAACCTGGAACAAAGATTTCTAACAAACCAAGTCTCTTCAAAGGTGTATATCACTTCATTCTCTTTATTAATTTGTTTATGGAACCAGCATGACATGGTCCTGCTTTTGTTGGATTTTTCTTTGATTTTTGAATGTTTTGGCACAAAGGTTTGCAGAGTATCTTTCCTATTTCCTACAGTACACCCTCAGTGTAGTATTTTATCACTTCTCAAGGTGCATATCAGCACCTTAAACCTTTAAACAACGGTGCTTTTTACATAGAGAGCAGAAATGTTTGTACTGATGTTTTCCTGAAAGACCCTGTTTATGACTCATGCATGTGTATCTTCAGGCTAACATCCTGAAGGCTGCTGTAAACTCACTAATTGTCCTTGGTTATGACACTGTCAGGCATGCACAGCTAATCTGTGCAGAAAGGCACCAGCACTGCTGACCCTGGAGATGACTTCTTTTGTCAGTTGATTGCCACAGAACCTGCTGGCTTAAAAGCCAGATGCTTTGCACCTCATAGAGCAGATGATCTTTTCTGAAATATTTTGAGAAGCAGAATGCTTTTGCCAAAGAGACTGCTTTGAAGGCATATCTTATTTCTGTACCAAACCAATGGAAACACATTGGCTTCCAGTTGAGACACTCAAGTCTTGGGTGACAAATCTTGAATCTAGAGCCCTGGTCTTAAAGGAAAGAGCAGAAAACCCAAAGTCATAACTGCTTATGGAATGGGAATCCCATGGCATCCTAATGAAATTTATTCAGGAGTTGTGGTAACCTCAGGCACTTATTTCCTGGTTTTTAGATCACTAGAAGTTGTGTGTAGTTCTGTACCTGGCTTCAGTTTTCTTTGGTAAAAGCCGAGATTGGATGGAAAAAGGTGTCTGCTTTTTAGAACTTCTGAGGTTCTTCCCTTGGATCCATTGAGTGTTCCCTTTGCTGTGCACTGAGTCAGCGGAGCAAATCCTTCCCACTTACATTTTCTGTAGTATGTTTTTTCTACAGCCATCAGTTGGTGTTCTCAGGTGAAGAGCCTGCACCCATCCCTCGTGCTTTCCTCTTGAGAAGGTGAGGAATGCGTGCGAAGGAGCATCTGAAAGTGAGATTAGGGTACAAAACTGTCATTTAGTATTTGAGGGATGTGGGCATGTTTGTGTATGGTTCTTGTGTAGTCACTTCTGGATGGTAATATTCTGTCCTGGTCAGTGCACTGTGAGACTTAGTGTGAAATAGAGGATTTTGCAGAAGAATGTAGGAACTAGAAAATGTTATCTGGGAATTGTTTAGAAAGTTATGTCATTGTAAACTAAAACCAATGAAAAATGAGAGATTAAAGCTGGTTAGAGAGCATAAGCAAGTAGCTGTACTGTTGAAACTAAGGGCAGACCTGCTATTATTTTAGAGTTAAAATCTCATAATATGTTTACTGAGAAGGAGGCACTGTTTTCATTGTAACTGGGAGACTGGTGTGGAGTCTGCACAGGAGAGTGGAAGACACCTGACACTGCTGCCACAAGGGAAATTTCAGCCATCCATTGGCAAGAGGTTTTAGGATGTGTCTGGATGAATCTCTAGGGAGTGTGACTTCTTTCAGGACAAAGCCTGTGGTGAGCTGCATGAATGAACACTTTTCCATTTCTAAATAGTACAATGCACTGTAAGAATGCATTGGATGTGCTGTCCTAAGTGATGAGTGTAGAGTTAGCCATGATGAAAGGTAGATCCAAACTGAAATGAGTGGGAATTTTTCCAAGAAATCTCTTCCCTGTAGCCTGTCTATGCTATTGGTCACATTGCTCGCTGTGGTCTGTGCAAAGCGTCAGTCTATGCTCACATTATACTGCTGCCTTCCCTTCTGTAATTGATGCTTTCTCATAAAGTGCAGAACAAAGTGTCTTGTGTGTTGTATGATTAGTCCTCAGTATTTCTTTCTATGTAGTGCTTCTGCAGTTTAAACTCCTTCCACCACTGTGTGTACCTCCTGCTTGAATAGTGTCGCAAGGTCAGGCATCAAAGCAGTCCAAAACCCACCCAAGATGGGGTTACTAGCTTGGTGTTCTTGCACTGAGAAATCCATGGACAGAACGTAGTTTTCCTTGTTTTTCCTCATTTCCCAGGGGGCCTTCCTGTTGTCACACTTCACCTTTGGTCTGAAGCCTCACTCTGTTCAGTGTATGATGTCTTTCTACCAGCCTTAGTCGATTCCACAAATGATCAGTTGCCTTCCTTTTTATCTCAAGTTGGCTGTTAGGGGTTTAATTTCACTGTCTGAACTGTTAACAGAGCTACACATGCTAATATAATTACTGAGGTCTGACATGTAAAAAAACCCAAAAATCCCCATAATAGTGCAGTGGTGGTGTTCATGCTGTCCACTGCTGGGAGGTGAATAGCAGGAGCAGGATCTGGCTCATACAGGTTGCGAATCTTGCTTAAAGTGAACCATGACCAGCGTTTCTGTGATAAGCACACTTCTTTGGTGCTTAGTTCACGGTTTCATATTCTGAAGAGCACGAAGTCCTCAGAGGGCAGATGGGAAGTAGGGGGAGGGTGGAATGACCCAGGAGACTTGGTACTGGACAAGGGTCCTTTCTGCCCATTTTTCCTACCAGTTCAGTCCCACTAAGTGCTGAGTCTGTGTTCGGATATGGTTTTGCTGAGGTCTAAGTGTTGCCGTTGTTCTCCAGCAGATAGGAATGGGACAGGCTTTGAGTGCTCCCATCCAACATGAATTCAACCTAGGAGCTACTGCAAAGGGGGAAGTGTGCTCTCCTGTCACGATTGCTGAGAAATAAAGCAGAGTGCTTTTTACTTTCTGCAGAGTCTCAGGCTTTGTGGCTAGTGTGTGAGATAATGAACCAAAGCCTTGAGGTTCTCATGGTGATCTTTTGGTGGGACTTATCAGTATCGCTTGGAAGGCCAACTTTAGAAGTGCTTTAGATGTTGGTACTCAGACTTCTATGCTGAAATTGCTTTGAAAGCAGGAAAGAAATGAGAGCTGACTCCTGGTAATGCAGCTGTCCTTGAAAAGAAACCATCTGAATTTTTGTATAGATCTCTTGGCTAAGAGTGTGCTTGAAGTACCTGATGCTTATAACCTTCCTACTGTGGAGAAGTAGATAGGTATTTTGAGTCCAATATCTTACTATTATATATATTTTTTTTAAATATGATTTTTGGTAATACGTGGGTCAATCAAACTCACTGACAGACCAATCATCTCATGACACTTTAATTGTTGCTGTTTCATTATGAAAATAAAGAACTGTGTGCAAAGCCTCCTATAAGGAAGGGCACATACACATAATCATAGGATGCTTTCGGTGTTTAAAAAAAAAAAAAGAAATTAAATGACTAATACATTTTGCTGGTGGAACTGACAGCTGTAACAAACCTGCTTCTCTCATCAGCTGTAAGCTTTTATCCCTGCCTTGTACTAATGAATAAATCATCTTATTACATAAAATTGCATTCTAATTACTCCCGTGTCAGTCTATTTCAGGTTAGGCCTAGGCAGTAAGGTTCCCTTGATGCCTGGGTTTTCCCTTTCTGCTTGCCTGCTGAGCAGTCACATTTACAAGTGCCTGGGAATGGACTTGGAGAGGAAAAACCAGGGAGGAGTGAACTGGGAGAAGGCAGGAGACAAAGGGAGAGAAGGGCAAGAGAGGATTTGAAGGTGATAAGGAATGAATGTAGGAGACACGAGAAAAATCTGAAGGAACTGTTGAATGGAAGAACCAAATGAAAAACACTTAGAAAAGCTAGTGGGATGTGAGTGGGAAGAGAGGGAAGATGAGTCAAAACTACGGCAAACCTTCTTGTGTTAGCCTTGTGTGGAGCAGCTCATGGGAGCTCATAGTGTTGGCTAAACAGCTGTAGCCATTTTGTGTGACAGGAGGTTTTCCTCTAGCTTTGACAAGTTGTTATTGTCTAAGTTCTCTTTTTCCTCACTTAAAGTGTTACCTGGAAAACATTGATTAGTTGTTTAATACTGTAGAGTGAAGGGATGTATCCCCCACACCCCTCCCCATCATCAAGTCAAACAATCAATTCTCAGATAAAAGAAAATGGCAATTTGGGTAGGCTTTGTGTAATAGAGAAAGTTTTTCCAAATTAACTGTAACTAAATGACTTGGAATTCATTCTTCAACTACCAACAGGCTGTATCAACTCTCATATATTGATTTTGCTTAGGTTGATTAGAAAGAGGACTGAGAGCAAGTAAGACTCCCTTGAACAAAAAGAAGTGCATCTGTATAGAAATTGTGCAACTTTAATTAATTTGGTTTAATAACTAATTTAATTGAAACTTCCTGTGGTAGAGAAGGCATTTGGAAATGATGGTGCAGCTCGTAAGTGGATGTAATCATTTGCAAAAGGGAAAAAGAGTCGCACTTTTTGTTGCTCTTCTAAGATGTATTAGAATGATATCTAGAATTTTTGCTTCTGTTTGGTTTCATGTTACAAAATCATCTTGCCTACCCCATTTTTTCTGAAAGACTAGAATATTAGTAGGATCATGCAATATAAGCAAATGAATCTGTTTAACTGAGGCAGCGTGATTCTTTGTTTTAAGACTGTTTACAGTTCTCTTTTCTAGGTTTTCTATAAAATAGATTTATCTTAAAATCCTGGCAAATGGAAGAAAAGCTGTTGATGCTAAGCATTCAGAACTCTATTTCCTACCCAGTATTTCTGGGTTGTTTTGGAGAAAAGATGGAACAGTTCTGACATCCCTAAATTTTTTTGACAAAAGTGTTGAACTGAAAGAAGCCTTACAGTGAACAAAACAAACTCTTTGGGCTGCCTTTCCAGGACATAAAATAGAAAAGGAGATCATAATCCTTGCTTTTTTTTTTTTGTTTGCTGAGTCTCCACCTAAGAAGGTCCATATTACTGTAACTTGTTCCGAGAAGAAGAGTCTCTTTGTAGAGGTTGCACAAGGAATGTGTGGGATCCTTGGTTTTATTTCACATTTGAATGTGGAAACAACCTGGCAATCATTTGATTTTGTTGGGGAAAATAAATAAGGAGTTCCAGCACTGTGAGGCAAGAATAACCCAAACAGATGAATACAAGTAATTCCTTGACTACTTTTTCTGTATGAACGCAGGCAGCCTGGGTTTAGCATAGACCTAACGCAAAGGTTTGTTACAATTCCAAACTCAAATGTTGTGTCAAGAATTTCCCTTCAGTCTAACTGTCACCATGGTCATTATATTGAAGGAACATTGTGATTTGCGGGGATTGCTATTAAGGGTTACTTTTGATTAAGAGTCTTTCAGATAAAGTATTTTCTATTTTTCGTGCTGTTCCTCTTGGCCACAGTTTTCTCCCTCACGATACTTGAGGAACCTCCTGCAACCCATCTCCGTGATGTGTTTAACACTTTCAGGTGACAGGACTGCTTGGTGCCTGTTCTCCTGAAGCTGTGGGACTTCCAGGGAGAGGTAAAAACTGTTCACTTGTGAGAGTGTTGAACACCAAGTGTCCGTGCACCTTCTGGCAGTTGTGTGCAGTTGCATTGAAGGATTCATTTGCACTGACTTCATACATGATCATCCTGGCATTTAAGCAGTAGGAGTACTCGACAAATGGGCGTTAATTACCATGGGGAATGGGGTTGGGACGCTGAAAGGGCAGTGGCAGGAAGGCCTGTTAACAAGCTAGGAAAGAGAGGGTAGGCCATAATATTACCATGTGCGGATTCTGACCTGTTATTTGAGTCTTTGGCCAAAAGCAACTGGGAACAACATGTAATTAATCAACAAAAAAGTATTTTAAACCTTTTAAAAGGAGGAGGAAAGAAATAGATTTGCATTGATAAGGGCCAGAACGAGAGTATGGTCAGTGTAGTTCTGGTCCGGTGCCTGCAAAGCTAAGGAACTGGACAAAATGGGAGAAAAATTTTTGTAGTAGACTGTAAGAAAAAACTGCACAGAGGATGTTTTGAGGGCATTCAGATGGTGAAACATGAGATGGTAAGTTTAGATGGACAGTGGCACTGAAGAAATGTCTCTGAGCAGGATGACTTCTCCAGGCTCTGAAAGAGGGGGCAGCAGGCACTGGTCATGCATGGGTAGAATCGGCAGAGAGAGTGGATGCTGAGGGTCTGCAAGGTCCTGAACATCACACGAAGCACCACAAAAATAGGAGCAGAGGCATGCACTGTGGGCAAAGATTGACTTCAGGAAGCAGTGCTATGAAGGCTGAAAAATTAGTCTTCGGAAGAGCCAGAGATCAAGCTTATCTTTGCACAGCATCTAGTGAGAACTGTGGCTGGACACTAGTGTGCAACCACAAGACCACTGGTGTGTCTAAACTGTTGTGGTTACTTTTGCCATGTGAAGTGAAGCTGAACCGAATGCAGAATGGAGGGAAGAGGAGTAATCTCAGACTAGAAGGCATGTGTGTGAAGACAGCCCTGTGAATGCCATCTTTATGGTGCTTGTCAGTAAAACCTTGCCATGACTTCAGGAGGACAGGATTTGTTCCCAGGTGCTGAAGAAGAGAATTTGAGGTAGAATCAAACACAATTTTTATTTCCCAAGGAAAACCCATGAACCTTCTTCCTTTCATCTCAGGTTTCCTGCTTCAGGCAGTTCCTTGAAGTGGGCAAAGCTTAAATAGCAGAAGGAGCTGACTTACATCATGTTATAGAATCATAGAATCCTTCAGGTTGGAAAAGACCTTTAAGATCATCCAGCCCAACCATTAACCTAACACTACCAAGTCCACCACTAAACCAATTAAGGGTAAAGTAATAATTAATTTCATGTGTCCTGGCTTGGTGGCTAGATTATTTTTTAATGAGAGTAAAACTTGAATAGAATCATTAAGGTTGGAAAGGACCTCTGAGATCATCAGTCCAACCGTCAACCCAACACCACCATGCCTGCTAAATCATGTCCCAAACTGCCACGTCTACACATTTTTTTAACACCTCCAGGGATGGCGACTCCACCACCTCTCTGGGCAGCCTGTTCCAATGCTTGACCACTCTTTCTGTGAAGAAATTTTTCCTAATATCCAATCTAAACCTCCCCTGACACAACTTGAGGCCGTTTCCTCTCATCCTGTCGCTAGTTACTTGAGAGAAGAGACCAACACCCACCTCACTACAACCTCCTTTCAGGTAGTTGTAGAGAGCGATAAGGTCTCCCTCAGCCTCCTTTTCTCCAGGCTAAACAACCCCAGTTCCCTCAGCCGCTCCTCATAAGGCCTGTGCTCCAGACCCTTCACCAGCCTTGTTGCCCTTCTCTGAACACGCTCCAGCACCTCAATGTCTTTCTTGTATTGAGGGGCCCAAAACTGGACACAGTATTCCAGGTGCGGCCTCACCAGTGCCGAGTACAGGGGGACAATCACCTCCCTGCTCCTGCTGGCCACACCATTCCTGATACAACCAGGATGCTGTTGGCCTTCTTGGCCACCTGGGCACACTGCTGGCTCATGTTCAGCCAGCTGTCGACCAACACCCCCAGGTCCTTTTCAGCCAGGCAGCTTTCCAACCACTCTTCCCCAAGCCTGTAGCATTGCATGGAGTTGTTGTGACCCAGGTACAGGACCTGGCACTTGGCCTTGTTCAACCTCATACAATTGTCCTTGGCCCATTGATCCAGCCTGTCCAGATCCCTCTGCAGGGTCATCCTACCCTCAAGCAGATTAACACTTCTGCCCAATTTGGTGTCATCTGCAAACTTACTGAGGGTGCAAAATAAGAAAGTTATCCGCAAATAAGAAAGTCTGCTCTGCTGAGCTTACAACGCAGTGTTATAGTGATGCCAAATACTTAGGTTAAGTCTACCCTCCACATTTTCTGTTGTTTTCCAAAGAGTGTCTCTTAGGCTTTTGAGGTTTACTAGTGCTGCTTGTTAGTAATGTTAGGGCTTTGGGGTTTTTTTTTGTTGTTATCCTGTGTTGCTTGATTAAAGGTCAGATCTGAGTGAGAGCTCTTATTGATTTCAAAAGGGCTAAGAAGAGATCATAGTTTTTTTGCCCTCTGTACTAATGCTTTTCCCATTGTAAGTCAATGGCTGCACGTGTCCGGGCTGCAGCACGAGCAGACCCAGTCCTGGGCTGTCTCAGCAGGACTGAATCAACACGGAGCTGGTAGAAGCATTGAGACCTTGGTGATTATTGAACAGGAGGTGGCTTGAGGTGTATGAAAACTACCCCTGTGATAACATAAATGGGTGGGGAAAACCAGACCTAAGCAGTAAATGAAATGGGAAAAAAAAAAAAGCAATGGGAACAGAGATGAATTGGAAGGACTTTGTTTAAGCACTTGTAAGAAACAAGCTGCTAGGTCCAGTGTCAGTGGGGCATGCATTAAGTAGACTGAGTGGGAAGTTAATAACAGAGGAGACTGGTGTTACTGAGAAGAGCTCAGCATGCTCTTTGTCTTACGATTCATTGAAAGGACCACAGGGTCACTTTTTGTGAAGATATTTTTTCTTAGAAAAGAAGCTGTAAAACTGTATGGTTGTCAGATCAGGTACACCAACAGTTACTGGCATTAAACACAGGGTAATGTCTAGTCAGATCACCATAGGGAGTTCTGATAACATAATCAACCAAAAAACCAGCTTAACTAATGGTCCATGCATTTCAGTTGCTTATATTGAGAGCTATAATAAATACAAAATTTTTAAATTTACTTCCATTAAGAGATCCCAGCTCATTACATGTGCAACACCCCAGGAGATGCTTTTTTGTTCAGCTCACCTGTGTAACAGGCTGCCGTACAGAGCAGCTGCTGTTACGGACCAGTAGCTGTTGGGGGGTGAGTGAAGTGTGCTGTAAAGGGCTCCTGGGAGCAAATAGTCTAGTCAGTAAATAGTCTATTCAATAAATCTGAATTTGGGGTGAGAAACTAAAAAATGTTTATTAAAGGATTTTGGGGGGTAGGGCTGTGCAGGCTAGTTACAGAGCTGATGGATGTGGTTGATTTTGCTGCTTGTTTTACTTTCACTGGGTGCTGTGATAGTTGTGTTTTGTTTTCCAAAGCTGGAGTTATACAGTCTGTGTGTCAAATTTGAGCATATAATGATTTTGCAGTACTTTGCTTTTTTATGATCTCATGTTTTCCAGTTGCTCCCTGCTCTCTGCTGATGTTTTATGGATTTTCATATTCTCTCTCGTTGGCCTGTGAAGACAAGCACACACAAGGGCAGGAGCCTACGCTAGCAGCAGTGCTTTTGTACGTAATTTCCTAACCCCAGACAGCATCATGCTCTTCCTGCTCCAGAGGCTTTTCATGTGCGATGAGTCTTGTGTGTCACTGCAGCCAGTGTGACCAAGCCTGACATCCTGCACAAACAGAAGAACAGAAGCGGTCTGGAGAAGATGAGTCCTCAAGAGCAGTGTGTAATGGAGCTAGTCAGGGCCTGTCTCATAGCAAGCAGCAGCAATATCCTATGGATGTGTGCTCTGGCCTGGCTGGCTTGCATCCTGGTCCTGCCGCAGAGAGCAGCAGCAGCGTAGTTCCTGACTGTGCACACGTGCGGAGGGCATGTTGCTGTTCCTGCAATGTTTGCATATTGCATTAAAGTAGCCTGTGTCCTGCAGGTGGTATCTATATCGCTCATTTGCAGATCCCTTTTGTATTGCAATGGTTAAAAATAGTGCTGATTTGTATGCGTTACAGCGATGTAATTGGAGCAGCAGGGATGAATACCTGGGGGAGACTAGTCTATAGACTAGTCTATAGACTGCTCACCCTTTGGAGCTGGGAAGGTGCAGGAAGGTGGCCAGCCATGGTGTGAATAACTGCAGTGCTTATGACTGTGAGCAACCTCATCAGTTCAGTGGAAATAGTGTTTGCCTGGGTGGGCCCTTGGGCTTATCTTGATTCACAGGTGTAATATTTGGAAATCTGCCTTCCAGAGTGTTTGACCAGGCCACCCTGAAGGCTGAGCTTTAAAAGGCTCTCTCTGCAAGGCTTTGGCTCATCTCCAGGGTTTTGCTTCCTGGTGGCAGGGGCTGCAGGCAGTGATTTTTGTCCTGTTCCTCTTCTGCTGGTGGATGCATTTCATGATCATTCTTTCTGGTGCACTTTTACAGCCTCTGCTGCTTAAGGATGCTGGAAAATGAAAGTGAAGGACAAATGGGATGGGTCCTCAAGGCAATGGGGCAAGACAGGAGTAAGGCAAACAGGAGGCAGAGGAGAGAGCAGTAGATAGGATACAAGATGGCAGGTGAACGTCCTTCCTTGCCTTCATTTCAGGTTTTCCTGGTTCCCTCTTGTTGAGTCTGAGAGGGGTGATGTAGTTTTTGAGTCAGGGCTGTAGCTGAACCATTGTTCGTAACACTTCCCTGGGTTTAGTTTGTTTCACAGATGTAAAAAAAAAAAAAAAAAAAAAAATTAGGGCCAAGGCAAAATAATTGAGCCCAAATCTATATTTGGACCTGGAATCCTTTGATTAAGATGCCTGCTGCTCATGAGGCCAGCCATGTCACCTGGAGAAGCCCCTGGGGTGGGATTGATGCGCTGATCCTTTCTGAAATAGCATGTAGATGGGTATTTTAGTTTTGAAAGCCGAACTGAAATCAAGGCCCTCCTTTTCCTCTCCCCACCTGTCTAAGGATGGGCACACCTGTCCTACCTGCTTTGTAACCGTGGTCTGCCTATGTGCCTTGACAGCCATTTCAGTGCTCTCTTTTTTTAGTAACTCAAGCTCAGATAGTTGTGTTTCTTCTCATCCTGGCATTTTTGAAAGATTTTGCACTCTGATACAGCTTGCTGCATCCCCTCTCTTTTTTTGTTTTGCTTTTGTACTTTTTTTCATACCTCTTAAAAACCTACTCATATGTTGATATAGCATCTGAGCAAACGTGCTCTACCGTTCTCCAGTAAGAAGCAGTGTAATTAATTCCAAAGACCTTCCGCTGAAAGAAACCTTTGCCTTCCTCTGAACAGTGAGAGCTGTTCAATTATACTGGAAAGCTGCATGCGGGCCAGGCAGAGAGACACCCCCCCCCGCCCTCCCAGCACTTTCTGAAGGACTGCTCTATTGTCATCTGACAGAGTCACTCATTTCCAGATAATTGGCTTTTTAAAGGGCATCTACAGGACCCAAATAACTCCTGGCATACTGTTTGTACCATTGACCTGCCAGGTTAGCAAAGGTTAGACTTAATTGCCTCATTTATGGCTAATGCATTCCAGTTTTGCTGTTGCTTTTTCTCCAAGGATAATTGCTCAGACCTGTATTTTTGTTTCTGAAATCTTGATGAATAAAAACAAGGGTCCTACTTTGTGGATAGAGATGTTGCTTTCATCGGGAGAGACAGAGGTCACGCAAAATCCTTACGTTAAGGAAGTGACCACATACGTGGATGAGAGGTGGTCTGGGTGAGCCCTGCTCAGCCCTTTGACAGCTCAGATTTCCCACTGCGCTCCATTGACAAATCTGTTTGTGTGATGCAGCTTATTGCAATGGAAAGCAATTTTCAGGCAAATTGTGTCTGATACCACTCTTCTCAGTCCTGTCTCTGGACAGCAGATGCTCCGTGGGTACAGGGGTGGTGTAAGAGCCCCTCATTTTGGGCCTCTGCAAACACACTCCTCTGGCCACAGACTGTGCCTGGACATCCCTCTGTGGGTGAAGGCTGATGCTGAAACAAGAGGAGATACAGAGCACCTTCTGGGCTGGTCTGAGGTGTAAACCCAGCCATACTCTTTTGTGCTCTGTGGAATTAATCCTAACATTTCTACAAATGTGTTTCATATATATCTTGTGTATGTCCACAAATTTGGGTAGTGAGGATGGAGCAAACCTGTGGCAGTATATGCTTCAGTCTCATGGAAGTAGTCATGCACGTGTACTCTGCCCTTTCTGGCACCAGGTGGTGTTCCTGTTTTGCTAGGAGTGAAATGAAAGCTGCAGCCTTCAATGCTTCCGTTGCAGTTTTGTAAAGCCAACACTATACACACAATTGTGGGTTTTGATTATTTTATGGTTAGAGTAGTTCTAGCAGAAGGTTTTGAATGAACAGCTTTTGATACAATGTCACGGATGTTTAGAATCATAGAATCGTTTAGGTTGGAAAAGACCTTTAAGATCATCCAGTCCAACCATTAACCTACACTACCAAGTCCACACTAAACCAATCAAGGGTAGACTAGACTAAACCATGTCCCGAAGTGCCACATCTACCCGTTTTTTGAACACCCATTAAATCAAATCCTTTATCTAAAGAGCTGGTCTTGACTGACAGCCTTCCTTTGATAAAAGTGCCTCCAATGTTCTTATGTACACAGTGAGGGGGGTTTGTAAGTTTGCTGTAAATGCTTTTAAAGGTGGGGAAGGGCAAGCTGAGTGTCAGCATTAGTGTCTGATGTGCTCTGGGGGCATCTTGCTGCTCGTGGGAATGGTCACACCAGTGGCACCTCTGTCAGCAAGACGGCTACTTTATTCTGTCCCTTATTTATGGAGCTGAGCAGGAGCATCTATGAGCCAGATCTGATTCCTTGGGCTTTTTCATCTGATCTGTTGCCTTCACGTGGGAGTGCAGGAATAGCTGTTTGGCCATCTTGCAAACTGTGAAAGAGCTTGCGTGCTTTGTACCATGCTGGTGCTCAATTTTGCCAAATCTGTCAGAAGGAGGGGAGCACTGGGTGCAATTAGCATTCAGCCTGTGGCAGTGAGGAGGCTGGTTCAGGTGATAACATCATGCTGAGGTGCCATCTCTCGCAATAGATTTTTGGGAGTGTGTGTGTGTGTGGTGCGCAAGATTAACAATGAAGGTAATTAAGGAGACAACTTACCGTTGGATGTGATGGAGCTGCCATCATTTAAAGCAGGACTAAACATCTTTATAAAATGTGTGTTGTACTTCTGACGGAACTCATGGGCTTAGTGCTGGAACTTCTGGTGTGAATGTCTTCAGGGAAGTGTACTCCTGCTGGTCTTGGGAATAAATCCCTGAGTAAGGCTCTCAGAAGTTCAGTTGTGGTCACTGGCAGCATTTATAGAAAGGAAGGAAGGAGGGATGAGCAAATACAGAGCGGTCACAGATGCTAGTGAACACTGGATTTCATTTGCAGAAATGTTTAAGAGTATTCCTTACTCCGTTGGCCCAAATCTGAGCTCTGTTTCTTTCAAGTCGCCTGTCTTCCTGAGGAGAGAGTAACAAACCACATAAACAATTGGTTATTTTTGCTCTGGAAGTGAAGGTGGTTGTGCCAGTCTTTAACCACTTAGTTGTCAGTCTCAGCATGAAGATTGTTTTGTTCACAATATTGGAAGAGGAATTTTGTGCTTCCTGCAAAGAAATGTGAAGCTGACTACAAACAGTTGTTTAGGAAGGAGCTCCAAGACTTTTAAAGACACTTAAGAGACTGTTTAAAGCAGTAAAACAAAGGATTATATGTTTAAGCTTGTTTCATGGGAACTAGCAAAGATCTTTTTAGTGTATTTTCTCCTTCTGGAGGCTGCGATCAAATGTGAAATAAACCCCAAGTTTTCAAAACAGCTTTGGTAGAGTGCACGTGGTTTAGGTGCTGTCCTGAATGAGGGAAAATGGTATTCCTGATCTTGATGTGCCTGGTTAAAGGTGATGTGTGTCCTGGAAGACAGGAGATAATGGGGATCCCTGTCTCCCCCAGGACGTGCCTTAGTGAGTAACCTTCATTTGCACAGTCTGTTTGCTCTCATCCAGATGCTCAGCCTGGGGCACGTGCATGCCTACAACTGCTTGTGTTTCACTCCGCTTGCTTTGGACAGCTGAAATAAACCCTGAAGATCAAAGATCTGCTCTCTCAAGGGTACCATCCCCATCAAGTCTGAACACATATCAGTGAAAGGCCACAAAAAGAAAAAGCCAATCTAATAAAACCATGTAGCTAGCGGGACCTCGATAATTAAATATCTGCATGCAGCAACTGTAGGGCTAATTACTGTAGTCAGGGCAGCCGTTCAAACACAGTTGTGTTCAGTCAGTGCCCTCAGTCTTAGCATATGTTTAGAAGAAAACAGCACACTCCTCAAAACCCCACCTTCACCCACCGCTGGTTTTGTGCTGATGAACCCTTCAGTTTGTTTTATCTTGCTTTTCAGCTCCTTCTCTCCAGGGCCTAATCTCAGAAATGTTGTTCGACTTTGGATGCTAAAACCTACATATCAAGAATTAAATGTATGCCACAGAGATCCTGAAATTGTATCCAATGCTCACCTTGTTCTTGCTGAGCCCAAAGCTGTGAAGCTACTCGCTCATACTACTGATGATTTAAAAATGAACACGGAAGAAACTACAAACATTGTAACTTCCAGCCAGGTAGTACAGAAAATGTATTTATAAGCAAATGTTACAGTTCTGTGTGTTTATTTTTTAAATTATGTCTTGGGATTCAGTGCTGAGACAAGTCAGTGATCCAAACGTTGGGTATCTTTGGTTCCCATCAGGCTGTATGGCACTGGAAGAACACATGTGTTTCTGTGAACACTGATCAGTACGGAGTTGCACCGAGGAGGACTGGAAGGATCCTCTGTATGATCGGATTTAGATGACCTGCCACTTGGGTGCTCTTCAAGACATCACCAACACTGATTATTCAGTTTTCCTTGAGCTTAAAGTAGTTAGATACCTTCTCAGTTTTGACCGAGAAACAGGAGCGCTATTTGAATTTGCTGTAGCAGGCCATTGCTAAACAAAACCATGATGAGAATAAAGAAAAACCTGGGGGTGTTACTTGAGGGGAAAAAATAAAAAGAAGAGCAGAGCAAAGAATAATGCCTTTGGCCAACTGGTGCAGTAATACTTAATTTGGATTTTCTTGAGGGAAAGTGACTACAGCTAGAAAATGGAGAGGGCCTTTTTTGTTTGGGTGTTTTTTTGTTGTTTGTTTGGTTTTAAGATTACTAAATTTAAACTGTAGTGTGCCTGTGGACAACCAAACAGATTATTTTTCCCTGAGTATTTTCATACATCTTAAAATTGCCCAGTCTTCAGAAGTGCAGAATTTTGTGACCAGACTTTTGCTCTAGTCCTACAAAGGTGCTTAAGATGAACAGAATAATCATTTGGATTCTAGCTGCAACATTTTAATGATTTAATCTCAGACCAATAATTCTTACTTTTTATTTCTTTCCAGAAGTTTGCTGCATGAAATGTCTCCAGATGTTGCCTAATACTGAAAAAAAACAGGGTGAACTTAAGCTTCTTGGGTGGTATTTTCATGTAAATAAGAAAATTCTGTAATAAACATGTGGTCTAATTGTCTAGGTTACAGAACAGTCCATCCATCAGTCTTTTCCATCTCAAACTTGTTCTTCAGATTTGGAGCTTTTTTTTTTTTTTTCCTGTGATGCAGAATATATGATCATATCAAGATGAGGGGGTTTCCCATCAAGTAGATGCTAGATATAGCTGTAACATTTACCAAATTTCATGTGGTAAAGACATCACCTGATGCCTTTAAAAGCCTCAGTGGAGCTCAGTGTTCCTTGTGACAGAAGACAGTGAAAGGGGATTTATACCAGGTATTGATAAATGTAATTTGCACAATTAGGCATCTGTTTTCAGTGTGGGAACATGCATTCCTGGTGGCTCCACCCTGTACCACTTCAGAACCATTAAAATGTATTAAAATGAAATCCTTGCATGTTCTGTACTGGAAGGCCAATAAATTTATGAAGACTTTGTTAAAACTCTCTTAAGATGCTTTGCATTTTTAAAAAATATTTCCTCTACTTCCTGACACTACAGATTCAACAGCTCATTTCTGTGTTTCTGCTGTCTGCTCAGGCTGGATTTCTCTGAGTTATGTGGCAGGTTTTTGAAACTAGAAAGGATGTTTTCTGCAAATAACAGCAAATTTGATGTCTTTGTTCTCACTCATTTCTTTCTTTGAAGGCTTTATGTAGTAAACCCTCGTGCTCTGCCTGCGTTTCCAGTGCCTCACCAGTGGCAGGTTTCAGAAATGGATGCTCAATCTGGTATGTACCAAAACACCCAGAGAAGGTGTTTACAGGCAGCTGGTGCACAAACTGGTAGTGTGGTGCTGCCTCCCTCTGCCCCATGCTGCTGTGAGGGTGCTGCAGGCTCTGCTGCTCTCTGGCTTCTCTGTGCTGGGTGGGATCACGTTGTGCAGATGTGACCCATGCCTTTTGACACCTCTGTGTGCTGACGTGCCTCCTGTTGTATTGGGTGACCGTGGCAAGGTGTTGGCAGCGGGGGGCTGTAGGGATGGCCTCTGGGAGAAGAGGCCAGGGGCTGCCCTGTGCTGGACACAGCTGACTCCAACAGCCCCACTGCAGAACACAGCTGAGCCCATCAGCCAAGCTGGTGGTGTCTCTGAGAAAATGTTTTCAAGAAAGGGCAGAAAACACTGGACGGGCAGAGGAGGAGGGAAGAAAAAGAGTGGGAAACAACAGGTTCAACAACAATGTTGGAGCAGAAGGAGGTGCTCCAGGTGCCAGAGCAGATACCATGGCCTGTGGAGAGCCCATGCCAGAGCAATCTTTCCTGACAGGAACTGCAGCCCACGGAAAGCCCACGCCAGAGCAGAGGAAAGGTGTGAGGAGGAAGGAGTGGCAGAAAGCAACTGACTCTGACCTCCCATCCCCAGCCACCCCCGTACCACTTGGAGTGGGTAGAGGAGGCAGGAAGGAGAAAGGAGGTTGGGCATGGGAAAGTGGGGAGAAAAAGCGTTGTTCAAATGTTTGTCTTTTTGTTTCCTACTACCCAAATCAGTAATTAAATATCTATTTTAGTTGGCAATAAATTAAGTTAATTTTCCCCAAGTCAAGTTTGTTTTGCCCACAAGGGTAACTAGTAAGTAGTCTCACTGTTCTACCTCAAACCATGTGCTTTCTCATTCTTGTTCTTCCTATTTACTCTCCTGTTGTGGGGGCAGGGAGTGAATGAATGGCTGGGTGGGCATTTGGCTGTTAGTCAAGGCTCACCCACCACACCTGTATATGAAGACTGATCTCACCTTCAGTTCTGAAAAGCCTGGAGTTTAAACGCAGCTTATGGTCCAACCCAAAGGGTGTTACTTAGAGAGAGCCCTTGGCCCACTCCTAGTCCACTCTGTGGCAAGATTACTTCTGGTTTCAGTGTAAATTCCTGCCATAGTGAAACAAAGACTGATTCTGCAGTTAAATTTCTAGAAATAATTCTTTTTGTGTCCTTAAAGGTATTAGAACCCATAGATATCTTAATGGCAATGAAAATGCTGATTTATGGGGTACAGTGCCCTGATGGAGATGTATTTATGCAGGACTTGGGTTGCGCCCATGTCCTGAAGGTGTGATCCTTACAAAGAAGTTGAAGTCAGAATGTTGCCCCAGATGATAAGGTCCTTTCAATCAGGTAGCAAAAAGTTTGGGTTTGATTTGTTCAATCTGGGGGGGGCGGGGAGGCGGTGGAGAGAGAAGAGGAGGAGTCTTCAAGTAGGCTTTCAGTGTAGGCTCAACTGATTCTCCTCAAAGATGTAAGATTTCTTAATTTATAGGCATTTTCACAATCCATATATGTGTATACAGATACATTGTGTACGCACATGGGGTACGTATTTAATAGAAAGGGCTAATAGCCATTGTGTCACACAAGAGCACAACAATATGATATAAAAACTGTAAATTAAGACAGCCCTCTGAAAGCGAGGAAGTGTCTGAACAGGAATTTATGGGCTTTGAGGCAGAAATTGTTTTGTCTGTCATTGGTGCTTCATAGCAGCCCAGACTATATAGTCATAATCTTCCTGTCTGGAAATAAAATCTATGGGTGCCTTTGGTAAATGTTACAATTGCTTCTAGAGCAGCATCTTTTTATTACCATCCTCAAAAATAAATCTTGCTGCCTTTATTAGCACGGTGTTTCTTTATGGCCATTGCTAAGAAAAAGAGCATTTTATGGAATCAAGATTAAATTCATACTATTCGTTGTTAGCGACAAACTTAGGATTTGATACATTGGGGAGATTGTATTCGGCTTGCAGTTAGGTGAATTTTAAAGGTAGAGTTTATAAATTGCAGAAATACACCATTATTTAACATCCAGCACTCTAGATACCTCTTGTTGGTAGGTTTACTTGTTTCAGTTGGCAAATTTGAACAGTGACATGCAGAAATACTTGTTTCTCCAAAGGCATGACAAATCTTGTTCAAACTTTTGTCCCACAAATGGCACTAACAGTCTTGCCTGTTGTATCTTTCCTCATGATTTATCACTGCAGAATGACAAAGAGAGTGAGTTAATAAACTATCAGGTATTACATAATATTCTCCTACGTTACTATTTGCTTGTTTAATAATATTCTGTTATCATTCTTGTCTTTTCTAATTCGTGTGTCCCTACCTGCAGTCATATCCCAGAGAACTACGAAAAGGTTTAATCATTTAAGATTTAGCAAAATTAGGTGCCTAAGTCCTAAAAGGTAATTTTCAGATGTTTCTAAACCTCCTTTGGGGCCTAAATGATGGGCGTGCCCATGTGCTGTAGAATTTCCATGATATCTGTGGTCAGTCCCTGTGTCTGCAGGACAGCAGCTGGTACATAAAAGGTCTGCTGGAAATAGTGGTCATAGCCACACCTGCCCAAAAAGATGGGTAAAAGAGGAGTAGTGGTATTCTGTCCCCAAGTATGTGGGGTTGGTTGGTGGTTATGATAATTATCTACGGGAAATGGGAGATGTGGCATGAACCAGACATCCATTTCCTTCTCAGTACCATGCTCTAAGGATGCTGAAGTGGGAACGGCTCTTCCCGTCTATGCAAAAACTTTATTGCTGGTGTTCTTTCACCCTTGAGAACAAGAACAACTCTGGTCCAACAACACGGCTTCTGGTAGGCTAAAAGTCTTCCTCCCCTTAAACATCTGCAAAACCCCAGCAGTTTAGGGAGCTACTGCTGTGTGGATTTGAATCCTCTCTACCAAGTGTGTGGAAGTGTCTGCAGCATGACTGGGGTGCTCAGGCAGTGACGTTGTTGTCCAAAGATAGGGGGTTGCTGCTGCTCACAGGCGAGGTCTGAAATAGCTCCTGCTCTGCTTTGGAAATAATCAGACCTGGTGTGATCTAGAAAACTTCTAGAAAAGTCTTTGAATCCCAGACTGCTACACATATTTAAGCCCTGGGAAAGACTGGGGCCGAAGACAGAATTTCCTTGCTGTGTACCTTAGATGGGTCCCTCGCAAGTGCCAACTGCTGTACTGACATTAACTCTGCACAGGGAGCCTTTCTCTATAACTCAGAACTACAGATCCCTCTTCAGGTGCCTGAGAGGAGGTTGCACATCACAGAATCACAGAGTGGTTGAGGTTGGAAGATACCTCTGCTCAGGCAGGGGCACCTGGAACCAGTTGCCCAGGACCACGTCCAGATGGCTTCTGAATATCTCCAACGAGGGAGACTCCACAAACTCCCTCACTTAATGGCTCTTCTGAAAAGAGCCCTTTCTTCCCATGAACAGTGGTGGAATAAACTAATGCAAAATGGTATTATCTGCAAAGTGCTGATCATCTGTGAGAAAGAACTTGTTTCTTACCAAGGCTGAGTTCTGACAAAGCACCCACAGAGTAAATTGTAAGAAAGGAAAGGAGGGAGAGAAGTGCTTCTTGTCTGACTGCAGTTGGGTTCCCAATCCTGAAAGTTGTTGAGCACACCTGATTCCTATGACATACATCCTGCATGAAGATGAAGGTGCATCTTCACCTTTGAGAACCGAGTCCCAGATTGGTTGCATACTTCTTGCGTCAAATTGTACGTTCTGGTAGAATCTGGTAAAAATGGTGCCGGTGTAGTTAGTAGATCAGGATCAAAAGCGCTATTTTTTCACTTTTCCTACTTAAGTGTAGTAGTGTTAGCTACAGACCGTTTTATTCCCTTTATGAGACATTTCTTCTCTCTTTGCCTTGATTCACTCTGAAGGACCTACTTTCCTTTTAAACCGCGAAAGGCCAGAGAGCAGATGCTGGCAGTTGTGAAGGCTGTTGTTTATTGCACATGAATATGTGAATGTACTTTGAAAAACTGTGGTAGCCATTAGCCTTGAGACATTGCGGTTCCCCCCCCTCCCCCCCTGACATTTTCTATAAATGTGTTTATAGTTTTTTTTCCTTGTATTTTAGGTTTGCATGGCAGCTGGGTTGATGTACGCTTAATAGCTATCTCTTCCTCCCAGCAAGGGCCTAGTGATAGCTTCTGTCTAGGATGTAGTTGTTGGGAATTGCTATTACCATATAGCATATTGACAGCTATCAAAAATCCCCTGTAGAGCTAAATCTGTACAGACGCTATTGGTCTACTGTGTACTGCTATGGATGGCAGAAACAAACAGGTATAGATTACAAGCTGTGGTAATAAATGGCAGTAAATCATATCATCAAGGAAATGGGTCCCTTCAGACTCTGGTATTCAGATGTGTTGATGACTTACTGCTTTCCTGGAAGCTGTGAGAATGAGGTACTTGAAAAGGATTTTTATTTATTGAATTTTTTTGTACCACAAGCAGCCATGTTGTATGATCTCTTGAAAAAAATGTCCTTTTCTGTGTTAGAACAAGGTAGATTTCTTGTCTACTTTAGCAAAAATGAACCAAGTTGTTTGGCTTAAGTGACAGTGGCTCTTCCTTAATGCTTTTCAGCAAGTGAGAATAAATCTAATGCTGATAGCTGACTACTTGATGACTCAAGGAAAAATTTGTTTACTGGACCATAATACACAACTTTGAAGAAACAAAAAATGTAGAGTGGTGGCTGATGTTAACCCACTCTCAGTGATTCATCAGGAGAGTTGGGATTTAGTGACTTTCACGACAGTAATCAAATAAGAGGCTAAACCTCCCTTACTGGTTGGCTGGCAACTTCATGGATTTTTTTTGCAAAACTCTTTTAAATTCAGGTTTACCTCCTCTGAGGCATGTTATAGCCTGAATCATTCATTTTTACAACTCACTCATCAACTCTTGCTTTGTTCTATTTTCAAAGAGAAAAAATAGCTCAAACTTTGATAATTGTTCTCTGATTATTTTTATTTTCAGAAATTGGAAAGTATAATATTTCTCTGGCTTTTTGCTTGAATTGTCTGCTATGCATATCCTGTGGACCTCATTATATGAAGATCTTGCAGCCCCAAAGTGTGATAAAAATATAATCTTAAACTTAATTTGCACCTTCTCTATTTGTTGCATTTACATAAGGACCACTGCAATGCTTATTATCATCAGGCCTCCAAAAAGATGCTTATGTGGGACTTAAATGGCTTACAAAGTGCCTATATTCCTATAGCGTCTAGTCCTTGGACCATCCCTTCCTTGGAGTGAACTTCATCCCATGTAACTCACTTCCAAGGTTGTTCCATGAGCACTGAGAAAGACCTTTGAAGGAAACAGTTTTGTTGATAATTTGTTGTTTAGACATCCCACAGTGACTGTCCCTCATTTTGTATATGTGTAATGGCATCTCTGGTGTGAGATTCTGTGGGAGTTTGCTGTGATCAACCTGCTACATACTGTGATGAAGCCAAGTGGTTGAAGCGTCTGTGATTCAAACTAGAGTTTTAATTCCAACTTCTGCTATTTGTCTTCTGTCTGTAGTTTTAAACAAGTTGCTAACCAGAAGGGACCCCTGGTCTTCAGGCAGAACCTCAAGAGATTTTGGGGTGGAAGACAGTAATCATTAGTTAACGAGTTGATGACCAACTGATAGTCTTTTGATAATAAACACAACTCAGATAATTTGTCACATTTCATTTATTTTCTCCTGACGTTAATCCTACATATGTGTATTTGTGTCACCTGTGCTGAATGTCCCAGTTACATCAAACTGGTAAACTAGAGAAGGTAGACTGTGCAAGAGCAAGGAAAACTTTGATTCGTTCTGCTGAATGTGGTCCTAAGAGAAACGTCCTCAAGAGAAGCTGCACCAAAAGAAAAGGAAGATTCGTGCTTTTGTGTATTCTGAGAAGTGTTACAACAGTGTTTTATTTAAAGTGCTAATCAATAGGGATCCAGGTAATTTTAAGTGTCATTGCACTGCATGGGTGGGGCATAGGCAGAGGAGATTGAATAGGACTTCTCAAGGGCATGGTCAGGTGGAAGATCAACTCTGTACCCTACTTCCGTGGGTAGGTGCCCCTGGCTGTTCCAAAACCATGTGCTTTGATGCAAAACACATCACAAACTGATATGCCTGGGAGATGGGGCATCACAAGCAATGCAGGGATTGATTTCAGGGTGTAGTTTGGCAACAGGTTAAGTTCATCTAAGTCTGTGCCACCTTGGACATGGCCGCTGCTGCCCTTTGCCTGCCTACATGTTTCTGCTCCTTTCCCTGCGCCAGCACTGACTTACGGGCAGCTGTGCAGTGAGCTGAATCTGTTTTCAGTTAGCCAGCAACCTTATTTTTCAGGGTTAATTTTCAACTGCATGTCAGCTCATGGACCTGGCTGGCCAGATGGTCCTGTGAGCACGACTGCTGGCACAGGGCAGGAGCATGGGGGGCAGCTCTACCCCTCCTGGTGACAACATGGGTTTAGATCAACTTCATCCAACTGTGCTGGATAGACCGATCTGCTGGACTGAGAGGCTTGTCAGGTAACGAACAACAAGTTTGTTTGGATCTGCCTTGTTAACTCCGGCAGCACCACTCATCGTGAAAACAGTTGCTTTGCGTGGGAGAAAGAGAGGGAACAGATAGTGCCACTCGAAATAGCCCCTTACGTATTAAGACTATAAGCAGTAATTTTCCCCCTCTAAACACCCCTCCTATACCACTGGAAAGCTTTTTTCTTTCAATTAGCTTTGCTATGGAGTGCTTTTTAACTGTTTCTGCTGGTACTGTCATCAGGAGGGGAATCCCAGACCTGGGCCACTCAAGTAACAAGCTTTACAGTTTTAACTATTACGAGTGAATTTAATCAAGTCATGATTAAGTTTTGATCAGTCTCATTATGTGATATTTTTAACAGGTTTTGCACTTAATGTTTTAGCTTTCTTTTTAACTTGCTAATTTAAAGGGAGAAAATTACATCTGTAAATATTGGAATGTCTCTGGTATTTTTTGCCATGCTTCTCTACCAAAGCTTACTGAAGTTAACACTGTTAAAGTCAGGGCTTTTTTTGGTTCTCTGTTTTGAAGTCCAAATGCTATTTGCTGGGAAATATCTCATCATCAGACGCTTGAATTAGGAGCATCTTCTTAACATCTTTTTCCTATTTCTTCATGTGTGCTTGCATGACCAAATGGAGTAGTTGGCATGGGGCTGCTTACTTCACTACAAAGTGAGCAAGTGATGCTGTATTTGAAGCATTTTGCAGAGTGCATATTCACAAATGGGCTACATGCATTATTAATCTTGCTTTAGTGATAGTTGCTTGGAGCTAGTAGCAACCATATAGACAAGTGTGTTAGGGAGTAAGGATGTTTGACTCCAGCGTACTGTGATGTTTATGCTGACTAACCTGGGAAGTAAGGGAAGAGTGACACTGTCTCTGCTTTTACTGGTACTTTACCATAGGGTAAAGAGCAAATCCCAAGTGTAGACAAGTAAATCTGCACATTAAGCTTGCTGTGTGTCTTGTGTTTGTGTCATTGTGGCTTCTTTCATCTGCACTTGGGATTTGCTGTATTGCTGGGTTCACCTAAGGTTTCTCACTGTAACTGCTGGAATCAACAACAAAGTATAACTGGACTTTGTCAGATGTTTTAGGATACTTAACTGGAATCTCCAGGTTTTGGATAAGGACAGTGATAGCAAAGGCAGTGTGCTGGAGTATTTAATGTTGAGTGAAGAAAGCTGAGGTGCTATGCATTGAATATTCAGGTGTTTTTCAATTAATTAAATCTAACCATCTAACCACCACCTTTCTCTGGTCAGTTGGGGTCAGCTGTCCCAGCCATGTTCCCTCCCAGCTTCTTGTGCACCCCCAGCCTACTCTCTGGTGGGGTGGTGTGGGAAGCAGAAAAGGCCTTGACTCTGTGTAAGCGCTGCTCAGCGATAACGAAAACATCCCTGCATTTTCAACACTGCTTTCAGGACAAATCCGAAACATAGCCTCATACAAGCTACTATGGAAAAAATTAACTCTATTCCAGCCAAAACCAGCACATTCTCCACCCCTTATTCCATGCCATTTATGTCATGCTCAGATCCCACACTATCCAACACATCCTGACTAACCACTCCCTTTCCCATCCTTTGGTATAATACACAGGTATCATTCTTTTAATCTATGGACCACCCCTGTGAAGTGTTCATAAAATGCCCATAAAATGTCCACAAATGTCCACAAAATGTCCATTGAGTTCATTTAGTCCATGACTTTGTGCTCCATCTGTTATGGTGGTCACTCAGGGAAGGAGAGGTGGCGTGTTGTGTGGAATACAGCTCAGGTCGGGTCACTGCTGCACTTGCACTGCTTCTTGTAAGGCTTGTCCTCGTAAGGCTTGTCCTTGTAAGGCTTGTCCTCTGTTGGTTCAGGTGGTTCCTGCTATAGTAATTCCTATAACATGCAACTCAAATCATGGGTTACAACAATTTTAAGGTATTTCCATTACAGTCTCCACCCCTGGTCCCTTTGAGCCAGATTATAGGGTTTAACATCGCAATGAACTCCTCCTCTTGCCCCTGCTCCGACTTGGACTTATCCACAGACTGCAGTCCCTTAGGGGAGTACCTGCTCCAAGTGGAGCCTTATCTATGTGCCACAGTCTCTTCAGGGGTGTACCTGCTGCAGCACAGAGTTATCCACAGCCACAGTTGCTTTGAGGTGCACCTGTTCCAGCGTGGCCTTCTCCGCGGGCCACAATGCCTTCAGCGATATACCTGCTACAGTGTGGCCACAACATCCCTAGATAGTCTGGACCCTTCTGAGTGTATGTACCATAATATTTTCTGGATTTTACATAATTTGCTAGTGCCCTAAAAGAACTTCTTGGGCTTCTTAAATGTCTAAAATGCATCTACTTTACTGGATTTAAATGTGGTTTTTCCATATGTTCTCATGTTCCTTTCATTTCGACACGTATGACTGTGTCTGGAGCATGCCCAATACTGCAGTCTGAGGTTCTGTAGAAGAGCTGATGTGTGGAAGAGCTGATGGGCCACATCAACATCTGCCTTGTTTCATGGAGAAAGGCCAGAAAGCTTTTACATGGTGGTCTTTGCACCTGAGCAGGTCTGCGTGAAAGTAGGTGGCCAGGCACTAGTGCTAAAATACTTATATTTAGGTCCTTCTTGAATGCCTGACTCCTCAGCTGGAATCCTGAAGTTTCTTTCAGCAAAAAGATTTTGAAAGAAGATACGATTTTTTTCCAGTAAGTGTTATAAATATCATCTCCTTCCTCCTATATATCCCCCCCCGCAAAAAAAAAAAAAAAAAAAAAAAAAAAAAAAAAAATTGAGTAAAATGAAACTATTCATGAACTTGATAAAGTTGGAAACTGACTGCACATCTTGGTTTGCCATTGTTAGGAAAATCTAGGACCCTTCAACTGAACTTAGCAGTATGAATTTGAAAATACTGCAAGAATTAGCAGTCTTGAACTGGTCTGTGAAGGCTGTAAATGAACCAAAAGAGGTCCTTCCTTGCACAGCATCTAGCCAACAGTGAAAATCACTGTTACAGAAGGCTTTATTCCCAAAGGTTTATCTGTGCCCAAAACAAGAAAAAGTAAAAGAAGAAAAATCCTTTAACTGCTAAGCAGTAGATCATATTTTTGTTTGGGGATCTGTCCAAACTTCAGGCTGTTTGAAGCAGGGAAGTTGCACTGGAGGAGGTATCATGGCATAGTTGCCCAGTTCTTGTTCTGTATCGGAGGCGTCTGCTGCTCGTCACTGTGGGAGCCTGGATGTGGGGTAGACGTCTCCTCTGTTAGATCCAGAGTGGCTGTTCTTATTAAATATAGCTGTTCCCACAAGATGTTACAGACCTAGCTAATGTTGCTCATATGCTGCAGACTTTAAGAAGCAACAGCTCCCAAAATGTGTCTTCCCCCAGAAGCTGTTTGATAGAAGAAGCAAACAATTCTTCTGTGGGTGTTTGTAATGTTGCATTGACCGGTGGAATTCATTACTGGCTGTCCTTGTCCTGCAAAATTTTTCACAGTTGAAGTTTGCTCAGAAAAATTCCTCATCAGCTCTAGACCAGACAGTTTATAGGATGCAGTCTTGTTGTCCTGCAGTATTTCTAGCTTAGGTTTCCCTTATTAAGGATAAGGGAGAACCGCAAATGTGGTAGGGTTTAGTAGAGATGCTCCGGTTTGTGGAGTGGGAGGTAAAGCATTGAAAAAAACATAACAAGTTAAGAAAGTATTTGCACTGGAGAGACAAGACCATAATCAGGACAGGATGGGGCTGAGAGCTGCTGGCTTTTTAGATCAACAGGAGAGTTGGTTTCAGAACAAAGACTAGCAACAAGAAAACCGTCAAATTAGAAGCTGTGTTTGCTTTATGAAGTGGCAGATAACAGCTGAGAGGCAAGAGAACTGCATTCAGAGAGGCAAGCTCATTATGGGAAGGAAATAAAAGATTAAGCAAGCCACTGCTGATTCTCATTGCTTTGGGTGACTCAAAATCCAAGATCTCTGCAGCTTGTATGCCGTAATCTTGCCCTCCCCTTTCCCTCTTGCCTCTTGAGAACATTATTGAACATGCTAGGCAAAGATTTTATTTAGACTCTTCCTGAGATTGAAATTGTGTTGACAAGTTGAATGTGTCAAGGATGCTTACATATGCTATTGCCTAATAATAACAATAGCTCAGAACCACCGTGAGGCTTTTTTGTCAGGCTTGCAGCTCACACAGAAGACTTGAATGTCATTGCTCACTGCAGATCGTTGGCATCTCTCCTCAAGAGTGACTAGCTTCCTGTGCTATAGCCAGACTTGAACCACATCACATATTTTCAAAACAATTTACAGACCTAGGATTTGGGTATTTGTTCCTGTATTTAAAAGATTGAACATTTTTTTCCTTTTCTTTTGCATGTTTGCTTTTCTCTTTTCTTATTTTTTATTTTTAAAGATAGGATGGTGTCTTCATAAAAAAAAAAAGCTTGCTTTGCAAAGTTTTCTCTGTTTTTATTTTTTTCCAATATAGAACTACTGTGCAGCAAGAGACCAGAAATCCAGCCAGAATTGTTGTCTTCAAAGCAGCCTGGAACTGAGGAAGGATATAGGCTCCAACAGCTAAACCCACCAATTCTACTATTTCAGTCTGCACACTGGCTTGTGCATGCCAATTACATGAGTGGAATTCAGGGAAAGTAACTTTCCCTTGGCTTTTTGGAAGTCAAGACTGATTGGTGCAATTAGCAATTAAATGCATTATCCCTTAATTGAAAACAGCACCGAAAAGGCTTGAATTAATGGGGAAAGGGATTCTTTAAATGATTTTTGATCTCAGTCTTTTAAGTTGTGCTGTGGGCACAGAGGACCTCCATCATGCAAAGTGCTGTGGTCTGGGGCCTTCCTTTGTGCAACCCGTAGTGTTTTTTCTCTTTGGTTCAGTGGGGTACACAAAACCTTACCCCATGGCCAAGCAGAACCAGCATTTTTGTTGCTCCCTACCCCTGGTGATGGCTCTTGGAAGCAGTGATGGACCATCCCCTCTTCAGAGCACTTGGGGCACTGGTGGTGCTGGCAGCCCAGCAGCCCTGTGGCCTTCACAGGGTGTTGGGCCAGGTGCCGGTTTTGGGGCACTGCCAAGAGCCTTTTGGAGTGAGTGGTTTTGAAGCAATTGCCTCTTTCTGTGTGAGGCTGGCAAAAGTTAGTAGGGCTGTCTGGGAAACCAGGTGAGAAGAGTGTAGGCAGGGCAGGTGCCATGGAGGTCTGCCTTTGACCTCCCAACCCTTCAGCAGCCCTGAGCCCACAGCGGCCGGGTCTTCTCCTAAGGCACCTGCTGCAGGTGGGGCTGGAGCTGGCAGAGACCTCCCGCGGGCTGGTGTGGGCTGCCAGGCCACCAATGGGACCATTTGGGCACCACTGACTGGGGGGTGTCACATGGGTGGGTAAAATGGCTGCGTGTGCCATGTATGTTATATTTGAAAATAGAAAAGAGCAGTTGTACAAGACCCTTTATTTTCCTTACTATACTAGTTTTCCATAGGGTAACATACAGACAAGTGAAAATTTTCACACCTACTTCAAGAATCGAGTCTTGTGTTTCCTCTGGACCATTTATTGCCAGCTTTGGGATGCATCAGTAAAACCATGTGGACATATTTCATTGTGATAAATTTAAGGGGATGAAGTGCTTCAAATTACCCCAGTACTCTTGCTTTTGTGATTCGTTTTATTTTTATGTTTTATTTTTTATTATTCTTTTCCTTTTCTTAGTGGAGAAAGCTAAAAGGCTAATGTTTCAGATGAGGCTACTCAGAGATGCACTGTCATCTGTGTATTGGGTCTTTGACTCCATATGCTCTGGCTTAGAAAAATCCTAGAAAAAAGTCTTCTCTGGCTAGAAAATCTTTTTCTAATATGGCTGTGGCTAGAGATTAAGAAGGACCTGCTCACCATCCAACTGGGATCAAAGGAAAGAAAACTAATCTTTAAATAAGCAAATGATAATTTGTGTATCAAATTATTAATTGATTTATATCAGCATTATATATTATCAAGCTATATATTTGGCCTTGAAGAAAACAGGCATTAAATGATGGCTGATAGCAGCAGTGTGTCAAGGTCCCTTTTTCACTTACTCCACTCTGCTGTTCAATAATTAAAAAACCAAAACTAGAAAGACTTCATCTGAATAAATGCACTCAGCATGGGACATCTGCCCTGTTTGCTCTTCAGGCATTTTGGCATCACTGGCTAATTGAGCTTTATAGTGGCAGCAGAGGGATTTTGGGGTAGAGAGGAGAGAAGGGAGGAAGGGCTCAGCCTCTCTGCCTGCTTCACCTGCCCCAGTACAGATGCTGAAGCTCACCTACAGCCGACTCCGGAGAGGAATTGCACCAGCCACTCTCAGGCTCCAAGGAAACCTCACCCTCTCTTGCATGCTCCCAAGTTTGACTTTGTCTCTTAATATCATGAGTAAGAATGTGGCTATGAAAATTTCAGGCAAGATTAAAACCCTGATAATGCAAGGGACAAAACATGACAAAAGTCACCACAAAAAAATATCTTTTCCAGATACATATTTTGACATCAGGATCCTGTCTGTTTTGTCCGACAGATATTAACCATTATTATTCCAAAATAGCTTTTTTCCACAGGGGAAACAAGCCATGTGTTTTTGGCTAGTGCCAGTTTGTCTTGAGAGTATGGTTCAATAGAAGAATCTGGCTGTTTTACCACTGATTTACATACATGGTGGGTTTTATATTTCTATGCACAGTTTTCGTCAGGATTAAATCTTTTAAAACCTGTTTGGCACCCAGTTGCCTAGTTGCATGATGCTAAATTTCATCTTGTTGGCATCTTATCAGTAAGCCAGAGGAAGGAACTGGCATATCAGCTGTGCTGTATTATTTCTTTAACTGTTTGGACTTGAAAAAGAAATAATCAGTTAAATTGCTTCCCTGGAAATAGTAAATATAGCTCTGCAAATTGCATCCCTTATGTCTTAAATTGTGTTCAAATCCTGGCATTACAAAATAGGAGGGGAAAAAGGGGTTATTTCATGAATGTAGCATTAACAAAAAGAATGGGAAGTATGTTGGGCAGATGCCAAGAGTAACAGTCAGGTGGATCAGTGCAACAAAGAGTAGATACTGTACTTCCTTTCCTATAAAGGAAAGGAAGCTATTTCTCTCTATTTCTTTTATCATAGTAGTCAGCCTTTATACTTGTTAGTGAACTGTAATGAGTTTGAGACGTCAGTAGGAGTTTATTACATTTATAGCAGTCAATGCCTTTTTTCCCATTTGCTTGTTTGAAAATGGCGTCTTAGTAGAATGTCTCACCTGTCTGAATTTCTTAAAATAAATGTAATATAGGCAGTTGAAGACATAGCTGATAATGGATGTTAGATAATATCTTGGATACTGCAGCATAAATTGTAAGATGACTATTCTGTCATGATGAATATTAGATAATGATACCTTGTCCCTATAAGAATAACTTATTTTATTATTCAGAATGATCTCATGAGCTCTTTGGATTCATGGGAAATAACTTAGTAGAAACCATAAAGTATTCAGATTTTGCTGAATATTCTAATCACTCTTGCATCATTCTTAATTATGAATTTGGGGGACTGCCAAAAAAGAGGCAGAGGCAGCATATAACAGCTTTCCATTAACTCTGTACTGTTGGAGGGCTGGCACTGTGAGTGCCCTTGTGCTGTAAGCTGGCTTTGATGTTTTCTGTTGCCAGCGTTCACCTTAGCACAGCTCTTCCAGATGTTCCACATCGGGTACTGCCCAGCTGCAGGCTCTAGATTTATCACTGAAAAAGGTTTCTCTTCTACGTATTTGCTGCTTAGAGTGAGTCAACAAAGTTGCTTGCCTCAGAAAGGCAGCAGGGCTCAGATCTCCCCATAGGATGGGTTAAAAATGCTCTATCAAAACCAGCAGTGGCTGAAAGCTATGATACTTCCCGTTGGTTATAGCACTCTGGGGTCTCCTCTGGAGGTGGAAGTAACCAACAGGACTTTATGTCCCATGGAGCACCTTGGCCATGGGGCCCTCATGGCAGGTTCATGTCTGTCTGGAGTGTTAATTTGACCAGAGGATGCTGTTGGTGTAAGAGAGGAGGAGCATTGGGCACCCAAACTGAAGTTCTTGAGAAGTGTTTATAGTAGCCCTTTAGATCTGAAATGTTCTAACTCTTGAATGGAAGACCAACATTTTTCATAGGAGAAAAGGAGCCCAACCATTTAAAGGCTGCCAGCTTTGACCCAGGTTACAGGCTGATTGCATAGATAAACTGCAACACTACTGATTATTTTTGCAAGGCTCTCTGAAGACACACATTCCTTAAAGGTGCTGTTTTTCTAAGGAGTAATGTGTCACCTGGGGAGACAGTGAAACACAACAGGCTTTCCACCCTATATTTTCTCCTTGATAGCTAGAAGGGTTAGCACAGAAGATGGCATGCTGGGAAGGCCAAGTGAATGCGTGCAAAAGGAGAGAGCAATATGGGTCTGCAGTCTTACAGATTCCAGATTTTCACAGCTTTGTATTATATAGTGGGATGTGCTCAGAGACAATATAGTGTACGTTAATGAAGGGAAGGATTTTATCTTGGACAAAACCAAGAGACTCCCAGCAGTGTTAATACAGGTTGCGTAGTCACATTGTGAAATCTCCTAAGCTTCAAAAGAGCTGTTTTTACTACATTAGCCACAAAACAATCAGGAGGGCTCTAGTTGTTTTTGCAGCAAAGCAGTGCAAGAGGTTTACTGAATAGTAAACAAATATATTACAAAAGACAGTAAGTGGTGCAGAATGCTCAGGGATATAGAGTAAATGATGAGAGACATTTGTCTGACGAAAGCTGGTTAGGTACAGGCATGATTTTAGGGTTCTGGCTGTAGACAACCAACTCAATGACACAAACCACAGGCAATGGCCACAAATTCCACTCATATACTCAGGGATATGGGGAGAGGTATATATGTATATATATGTATCCCAAAGTAGTCCCACAAAACTCCTTTCACTGTGGATGACAATTCTTGCTGTTAGCTTTTATCCTCTGCTGAAATTTCAGGGAACCAGTCTTGGAAGTTTACATCAACTCCAGAGAATTTCTGTTGTTTGAGTCCATATGGAGAGAGAAAAGCTCTCCAAAATATTTTAGAACCCAGGCTTAAACCTATTCCAGCTGTGCAGACCTGTCAGATTTTGCTCTGGGAGTAGTTTTTGCTTAAAAGCCTACCTGGTATGCATTGTCTTAGATAAGCTTGCTGGGTACATATGAAATTTGGAATATACAATAATTTTACAACACAGAATTTTTTAAAGGTGGGAGAAGCACAATAAAATTTCACCTCCCCAGTAAAGCCTGAGCTCATGCTGGTTTCCTTTTGGCAGACTAAGCAACACTTTCTTGAGGTAAAATGTCAAAACCAGTATTTTAAACTTGGGCAAAAAATTAAAGCAAGACTAAACATTATGGAGTACAAGAGTAAATGTTGTACTTTTTTATGAGCTCACAAAACAGTGACATTCCCCATATGGAGATGATTTTTTTCATTATAGCTCTAGGGGAAAATTTCTTGCTGGTTTCCTTAGCAGATTTTCAAATAAACAGCGGTCTTTGCAATCTTGTTTTGCTGAAGAGACCATGAAAAAAATATCTTCATCAATGGAATTTTCTTAATTGGAGAAGAGAAGGAGAAAGTGGAAGAAATCTTGGAGATAATCCCTTTGCATTCAGATCATTTAGAATTACATTCCATAAGGCACTCTCAGAAAAACTGTGCAGTCAAGAATGTATTTTTAAATACTGAAGTTTTTAGCACTTGCTGTATAGTTACATATATATAGCACTGTAGTTATATAGTGATGGCTGTGTGCATGTGTGTGTATGTATGTCTGTGAGGGTGCAGGTGTATCGTTGGTTTTGAAATATCTGCCTGTAAAGAAGCTGAATGTGTATTCCCAGAGCCTCTTTGTGATTAAGCAGGGCAGGTACTTGGGGAATATGTAGGGCAAAATAAGGTGGTATGAGATTAATGAAGGTCTGCTGAGCTCTAGAAAATATTGAATACCTAAAAAAAAAAAAAGGCAAAAATATATGTATTTAAACTGCACACAAGGCATATGAAAACATTCGAGAAATAAATTACTCCTGCAGTACTAGAGGAATAATATTTACATTCTTCCATTTAATTCAGCTCTAGCTTTCCAGTGGCTCAGGGTCTGTGAAAAGACACAACTGAGCACACAGTCCGGGTCCTTATTGCTGGCTGAGGAACCTCCCACATCATGATGGGGACAGGCCATATCAGACTGATTTTTGCTAAATCATGCTCCCTGTAATTCTGGTTCAGCTGTGGGTATTGAGTGATTTCCATGGTGAACCAGAGCATCCCAAACCCTGTGGTGGTCTCCCCCAACTACCAGAAGCTATAGTAAAGAGGTGGTTGTTATCTGGAGATTGATGACAATGGACAATTATTTCCCCAGTGCTAGAGGTCATCAAGCATACAGATACAATAACTTTGAAACACCTCACAAGATATTTTTATAAGAACAGCCAAATATAGTCAGTCAGGATCGCCAGATCATGGGTAAAGTTGAGAAATGCTGGCTGACTGATGAAGCTCCAGGTCACTAAATGCCAAGTAATACACACGAGGAAAAAACTCTACACTGTACCTAGACAATTATGGGCTCTAATTACTAGCAATTATACTAAACAGCTTTCTTAAAATGCCAACCCAATGCTTTCCAGTGGTCAGAAAGGCAAATAAGCTGTTAGAAATTAATTAAGAAAGAAGGTGAGAACTGAAGAGGAAACATCTTTTTGCCACTGTACAAGCACATGCTGCCCTCATATCTTGAATATTTCTTTATCTAAAAAAGAGAGTTAGCTGAGCTAGGGGAGGGTGCAGAAAAGGGAAACAGGAATGACAGAGGGCATGGAATAGCTTCTTCTTGAAGGGAGACTAACTGGATTAGGACTTCAGCTTGCAAAGAAACTAAGGAATAAATGAGAAAAATCTATGGAATATTGAAGGGGTGGAGAAGGCAAGTGATTATTCATTGATTGCTTCTCAAGAGCATGGTTATAGGAAGGTCCTGAGGTACTAACTGCAGGAATTGGGAAGAACATCTTCAGGAAGACACGTCCAGAACATTCTCACATTCTTTCAGTATCTACTGCTGACTACCAAAGAGAAGATACAGGGCTGAATAGGCTTCTTGTCTGACTCACCGTAGCTGTCTTCATACCAAATCTAACCATCAGTCCAGCTAGCGCTGTGTCCAATGTGAAAATTAAGAGTTCAGGTGCAGGGATGCATCAAGCAATGCAGGAATTATGGTTCCTATGGCAATAATGGATAGCCTCCCATCATCCATGATTCATTTTAGATTATCTGGGCTTCAAATATACCCTATTGTGTGAATTTCATGGTATCTGTGTGATAAGTTTCAGCATTACCGTCAGCTTTCTCAGAATAGCTCAGGACACCTAAGGGTTAATGACTTTGTTCTAGCACTGTGCTGATGGCCCCAGAGGGGTGGACATTGAGTTTGATACTAAGACAGCATTTGTAGCAGGCCAGTCCTTGCTGCCAGCGTGTTAGGTGATTTGGTCAGGGGAGTAGGTGTATCTGGACTAGCACTGGCATTAATATCCTGTAGAACACAGTCTGGAAGAGCTGGTTGATTTTTCAAGGATCACCTCCAAGCTTAAGAGTGGTCCATCCTGACAAGCAGGAAATCACGCAAAGGTGGCAGGAGACCTGCATGCATGAACAAGCAGCTTGTAGGAAAGATCCTGGAGGTCCTGCAAAGGGTCACAAAGGTGATGAGGGCATTGGAGCATTTGACATGCGAGAAGAAGCTGAGAGAGCTCGGACTGTTCAGCCTGGAGAAGAAAAGGCTCAGGGGGGATCTTAGCAATGTGTATAAATACCCGAAGACAGGGTGCAGAGAAGACGGAGCCAGGCTCTTCTCATTTTTGTCTTGTGACAGGACAAGAAACAATGGGCACAAATTGAAATACAGGAAATTCACCGAGTTTCCAGTGAAACATATGAAAAACCTTTTTTACGGTAAGTGTGGCCAACGCTGGAACAGGTCTCCTAGACAGGCGGAGGAGATCCTTGCAGATACTCAAAACCTGACTAGACACCGTCCTGAGTATCCTGCTATAGCTGATCCTGCTTTGAGCAGGAGACTGGTCTAGATGATCAAGAGGTGCCTTCCTGCCCTAGAGATTCTGTGATTAAACCATCAGTGTTGGAGCGATTGCATCTGTGTGAGCAGCTGGCTGCAGTGCAGTCACGTTGCAGCGCTCTGGCAGCAAATCTAATGGAAAGCTTTAGGGGAAAGATTTTGTTAAAATGCGTTATATGTAGATGTGTCGATACGTGCAAATACATAGTGGGTGGGTATTGCATGTATAATTTGGCTAAGGGCCTGGAGTTCTGCATTTTTAGCTGGAGTAATTTATCTATGCAATGGTGATGTGCCTACACAGCTACACTGTCATATGCTTTCATATGTCTGGATGTGTTGTACTGGAAGGTGCTAATGAAGGTGCCCAACATCCCTCTTCTACTATTCCCTGGAAGCCTATGCTTAATCATAACTTTGAACATCTAGTCCTAATAAAATACAGCATTTTCAGCTGTATTTTAATGTATTGTCATGTAAAATTTTCGTTAAAGAGGAGGTGCAAAGACAGTTTTACAGAAAATAGCTTCATTCAGCCTCCTGAAAAAGTCTTGATTAAAACTGAATAATGACAGATAAGTAAAATTTTTACTTTTGTGTGATAAACATATGTGTATTGAATCAGTACACCAATGTGGATTTTGCACAGGCATTTTTTTCCAGAGATTTTTAAAATCACTTTTCAATGATAATGACAAATAGAGTCTCTGAGGAATGCTGCAACTGGCGGGTAGAAAATGAAGAATGCTCTGAAATACCAGGTCAACGGATTTCTTTGTGTGTGTTAGTAGCAAAAGAAGAAAGATTGTTGCTCAGACCGCTAGTTCATCTTGACGTAAGATAAATGTTCCACAATCTGGTTAATTCATATTTCTGTGGTTTAGAGATAAGAAAACTAATTTTTGAGAGTTCAGTGATGGAATCAAGATCAAATTTACCATAGCCTATGAACCGTAGCTCAATTTGGCCTTGTCAAAATATTTCATCAGTATATAGTTAAGGAAATGGAAAACTCAAAGGTTTCAGACCTTTACAATCAAACAAGGACAAAAGTTTGACTCTGCCTCCCCTGGTGCTTTCCTCTGAAATGCAAACAAAAGCTACTGTGATGTGGGGCTGGAAGTAGGTGGGGATATATCTGAGCCTGGGGGGAGGTATATTTACGGTACGAATACTATGAAATGTAGCAGCTGAGAAAGGCAGTGTTTTATGGGCACTGACGTGTTTGTCATTGATAGGCTAGTGGTTTGCTGTGGTTTTCTTTTAATCTATGATCTAGGGAAAAGTGGCTGAAATCAAGCTGTGTATCAGAGGCATGATACCCTCTGCTTTAAAGAGCATCAGATTCATAACCTGCAGTCTTATCTCTCTTAAGGGATGCTATCTTTTACAGTAATGCATGCAAACAGGGAGCACTCTTGAGACAGTAACTGCATCTGTCCTACTCCAGTAGAGGAAATGTTTCTCCTTGAGAAACTCCAGGAAAAAAGGTGCAGAAGACAAAGACAACAGAGAAAACTTATTTTCCCCCTAAGGCATTAGAAGTGTGCAATGGGTTGAATACATACTATGTGTTTAAAAAAGAAACAAATAAAAAATCCCAAACCCTAAACTTTCCTTTTGATTGCTTCTGTGTCTTGGTGATAAAGATGCTTTGGCACAACTCAGACAAAACATTGCTGGAAGGGTCTGCAGGATTTTTCTTGAATGGCCACAGATTTGTCATATGTACATTCAGAAATGTAAATCCTACCTGGTTCTTTCTGAAATTAGACCTGGATTATGCTCTTTGGGGAGAGCCATGACCTCATGGGACTTCTTAGACTCCACTGAAGATTTACTGTGATCTTTATTGTACACTGAAATATTGTGGCCAAAACATTACGGGAGATTAATCTGAAAATGTCCACAAGCTGATGTGGAATCAAATTATACACACTGAAGCTGAAGAACAAATCTGTTAAAATGTGCTGATTTGCATGAAACATTGTCATTTCTAAGAAAATTTACAGAGCAATCTCTTTTTATTCTGTGCTGTATAATAGCTTCTCATTTTTATTCAGGTCTTGAAAATTTGGAAGAAAAGGGATGTGCTGAAAAATAGTATGACAAGGCAAGTTCCCTTCACAGTGAATGTAGGAATTGACTTGGTACACAGGGGCCAAGCCATCTTTTTAATTTTTATTTTTTTTTTTGAGGGGAAGAAGATAAACAACCTTATTTAAATATTTACATAGAACAGATAGTTAAAAATAGTATAGCCAACTTGTGAAAAAGAAAAGGAAAGACAAGCCATGTGTGTTTTATTTTTTAAAAAAGGGAAATGAAAGATACTTGAAGCACAATTTGGACATTCGATCAAAGAAGTCTAATTTCAGGAGATTTAAATGCCTTCTGCTCCTGCAGTAACTCTGTTTAAGGAGCAGATAATCAGTTTGCATATCCCACTTGGAAAACTTTAATTAGACTCATCAAATGAGGCAGACTATGGTATGCTTGCTCTGGCTGAGAAGTGCATGGTTTAATGAGTATACCTAGTGATTTCAAGGGGAGTTGTGGGATCAAGCTGCATTGCAAAAGTAATACAGTCTATTTCAAAATAGCAATTTACAGTTTTGTGCACAGAGAACATGAAGGAAATGAGAAAAAATGAGAGAAAAATAGTTAATGCTGGAGAAAACTATCAGGCTGAGCTAAGCCAGGAGATCAAAGAGAGAAGTGTGACGCAAAAGTTTCATCTCAGGATATTGGTGGTTACAATTATTTTGTTGCTATTTAAAAACAAAAACAAACCCCAAAACAGGGTGGAAATAAATGCAGAATGAAATTGGAATGCTTTGTCTTCATGAGAAATCAAGGAATGGAGAAATAGGAACTTCAATTCTGCTGTTGAAATTCAGTCACTTCTCAGAAACTTCATTCCGGCTTGCCACGGTGCTGTGGTGTCTGATGGGCTGTGGCAGCTGACCAAGGAGTAGTGGTCACTCACTAATGTGAGGTAAGATGTGTTATCTAGGCTTTCATGCTTTTGGCAGGCTAGTGATACTGTGAAGTTATTGTTGTGGTTTAACCCCAGCTGGCAACTAAGCTCCACGCAGCCGCTTGCTCACCCTCCCCCTGGCCCTGGTGGGATGGGGGAGAGAATTGGAAGGTAAAAGTAAGAAAACTCATGGGTTGAGATAAGAACAGTTTAGTAATTGAAATAAATAAAATAAAGTCATTAAAAAATAGTAGTAGTAGTAATAATAATAATAATAATAATAATAATAATAATAATAAAATGGTGAAAAGGAAAACAACAAAAAAGACGAACAAAACCCATGAAAAACAAGTGATGCAACTGCTCACCACCCAACTGATACCCAGCCAGTTCCTGAGCAGCGATTGCTGCCCCCCAGCCAACTCCCCCCAGTTTATATACTGAGCATGAGGTCATATGGTATGGAATAGCCCTTGGGTCAGTTTGGGTCAGCTGTCCTGGCTGTGCCCCCTCCCAGTTTCTTGTGCACCTGGCAGAGCATGGGAAGCTGAAAAGTCCTTGACTAGCATAAGCAGTACTTAGCAACAACTAAACCACCAGTGCGTTATCAGCATTCTTCTCATCCTAAGTCCAAAACACAGCACTATGCCTGCTACTAGGAAGAAAATTAACTCTATCCCAGCCGAAACCAGGGCAGTTATGTTGCCTTGGTTTGTTCCTTGGTCATCGTTTGTAACTGTCACATTGGTAGGAATACATTTTTCATTTCCCTTCTTCTCCACAGGGGATATATCTGCGTTCCTTGCTGCCTTCTCTGTTAATTTTCCCTCGTTATGTTTCTAGGGCACTCTTCTGGTTCCCTCCCATCAGTTGTGTTTCTAGAGGGCTGCGCTATAAGAGGTGTCACGAGTCAGAGGCGCTGTACTGGGTACTGAGAGTCCATCTGAAACCTGTGCTACTTACGGTACCTCCAGCTTCTTGTTTTTAAGGTTGCTGATCGCACTTTTTGCTTACCTTCCAGTCCATGTGACCATGAAGTAGGAATATAATTTCTGCCTTAGTTCTATATTGATTTAGGCTCTGAGTTTCTACTGGTTTGTGTAAAAAGTAACAAAGTTTTGCATACCTATTTCATCAGTAGTAGTACATGTAAGAGGCAATAAACCTGCACAGCATAGGTGAATATAAATATTAAGCCATAAATGCAGTAGTCATCTGCTGAACAGGTAGTGCAAAGTCTTGATTTTTTCCAAATATTATTTTCTTGGTTCACTTGGTTAAAACCAATTTTGACTATGTGAACCGTTTTGTTAAGACACAAGCTCATGGAAATATTGTGAATGAAGTATTGTTAAGTGCATCAGAGAAGTGTAAGAATCATCTTTGGTGATCTGAATTTAATTGGATGAAGGGGTGAAGATGGAGAAAGATAGTTAATATGTTTTTAGAGGAAGGAAGAAAACAGAAAGGGAACAACGATGCTGAGAGAAGAGGATGAATCCGTTGATGTGATTTTCTTACAGACCTGGAAGAGAAATCCTCAGCTGATCAGTCTGTTGCCTAAAGAACCAGTGAATAGTCACTGAAATGGCCTTCACAAATGATGCTTATTTGTTGGTATTGTGTTAACAGCTTCAGCAGGGAGGCCAGTGGGTTTTGAAAAATAGCATAGCCCCACACGCACGTCTCTCTAGGTGTCTGCTTAGGAAGGTAGTTAGAATGTGCAGGACTGTTTTCACAGGGCTACAGTCAGAAAAGGTTTTAGCTCTTTGAGGATAGTGACTTTGCACCCTTGCTCAGCAATAAATCCCATTCAAATTTATTTTCATTAAGAATGTGAATAAAGGGGACATTCTTAGGAATGGCAATAGAGACTTACAAGAATGAACTGCAGAGATTTTAAAAGAGGACAGAACTGCTAAAACGTAACTGTAAATCCCCAGATTTTGTTATTTGTTTGGGTTTCCTGTTGCAAATCTAGTATGAGTATCTAACATATCTTTAACCGCAAGGTGATACTCCCATTGTGAGAGCTCCTGAGCAGGGGTACTTGTTAATACCACTCCCAAGTATTCCAGCCCACTGCTTGGGAGTTGAATCTTATTTCTCAATTTTCCACAACACTGCTTCTATACTTTAAAACATCCATCAGTGTTGGTTTTCCTGGCATGCTGCTTGGTTAAAATACAGCAGTAGATATATAAAATAGATCAATATGTGACATATGTTAAAAAAAAAAAAAAAAGTGTGTGTGTGTATAGGTGTATATATATGTAAAGTTTATGACATAAATAAAAGACAGGAGCCTGTCTATACTGAAGGAACTGTGTGATGGTTTAGTGGTGGACTTGGTAATGTTAGGTTAATGGTTGGACTGGATGATCTTAAAGGTCTTTTCCAACCTAAACGATTCTGTGACTTTATGATTCTATGTGGAGTAACTAGCGCCTAAAAATATGGAAAAATTAGAACTAATGATCCTGATACGATATCATATCTGATAATAGGGACATCTCCCTGGTGTACACTTACAGGCATAGCTGAAATCCCTGTTTCTGACCTGTGTAAATTGTTGTCTCTGCAAACCACTTGCAGCATCCCCATGGGAGCTGTGTGGGTGAATGACACTGCCTGTGGAAGTGTCTTGTAATGGAAAACTGGTAGTAGTGGTCACCAGAAAGGGAAAGGAACTGAATATTCTAGTCAAGACAAACTGTTACAAACCCCTAATTATTTTTGTCAGAATCTGGGTATACATGTGAGAGAGAAGAGCTGGGGACAGAAAACAAAATGCACTCCCTTAAGCACCGTTCCCATGGCAGCCCAGACAAGGAGACTGGAGGACCCTTCTGCTTCCTTTTCCCACTCCCCAGTATCTCCCATCAAAAAATGAGGTAATGCTCTCCCATCCTGCCCAGCTGAACCTTTTTTCTCTCTAACGCCTTCTCTGATGTGCAGGCTGAAAGCATTCCTGTCTTCCAGCTGAGTCCATTCCCAGGGCTCTGAATCATCATACGATACTGGCAGGCAGCAGCGGTGCAGATAAAGCTTGGGTTAAAGCTTGGTGTTTTGTACAAACTCCTCATTTGTTTGTATCAAGAAGTGCTGAGAGGATGCCTAGAGCATGGTGAATGCCATGGTGATGTTAGAAGACCCAACACAAGACCTCACTTGCTCAAGGGCAGTGTTATGAGAACAGACGTTCCCTGGGAGCAACTGGGAGTAATCTCCAGTCAGCTTCATCTTCAGAAATTAGTCATTTACTTTCTCTGAGGGTTTTTTCTTTGCTTGAACTGCCAAAAAACTCCTTTGCAGTGAGCTGAATGCATACTAATGCCCTGAATGAGATTCAGTGTGTTAGTGCTCTCTTGGATGCTGAATTCAAGATGGTCCTTTACGTCCAGGTGAATCAGTGCATGCACCGAATGGCCCAGAGCTGTCGATTTGGGTATGGAGATGATCAGCTGTGATTATGCAGGGTTTAATGCAAGCTGCAAAGCTTGTGTAGGACCTGGCTGAATACCTGGAGAGCCAGCCAATACTGATGTCCAACCTTGCTCTGGCCACAGTGTTATCAGGACGTACAGTAGGTCGTTCAGAGCTATCTTTATGCCTGCATGTAATCTGAAGTCCCATGCTCTGACTGCACTGAAGACATACTTTCTTAGTGTGGCTGACTCTACGGATGTATTTACACTGCATATATGGAGTCAAACTGAACCATTTTTACTCTTAGACTATCTGCTTTTAACAACTTTTTTATTCAGGCTTTAATTAAAAAAAAAGTGTGCTGACCAAAACCTGATCTTTTTTTCTTTAAACCTAGCTAATAAATCCGCTTCTCTCATGTATGTACATTAATGTCCTATCTGATGTCAGATATTTTCAGCCCTCCTGTCTCCAGTGGGAGCTGAATGCAAAGAGCAGACCAGCAATTCCCGCTTCAAGACAGGTAGTCACGGTACTGAGAACAGGACAGTGCTTGTAGTATTCCATAAAGAGCAAAATACACTGAATTTCAGCTTTCTTTTTTTTCTTTCTAAGCTAGTAAGTAACAAGATGAGTGAAATGGCGCAGTTAGTGCTGATCAGCGAATGCTTCTTAAAGGTCAGGAAATGTCATCTTATTCTCCGTTGTCAGTTGTAAAGGCTGGGTCGCTGCTCGGTGTATGCGAGAGAGATAGACAGGCTCAGTTTAGGGGGAAAAAATCCTGAAGACTTCTATTTTCTCCTTGGGGAGATTTCTATCATAACCCATGCATGTGTTTCAGCCAATATTGCCAAAAGCTGGGGTGGTTATAAATGTATATTGCTGAAGGCCAAAACCTTGATGGTGTAGGAAGCCCTTGGTAATTATGTGGCCAACACCCATCGCAAAGGTCTCAGGTCAGCGTTGCCTTTGTGAATGTTACTGTGGTGCAGTGCCATCAAACCCTCATTTAAATTCAGTCTTAAATGAAAAGAGAGTTTAATTATGGCATCTTACTGCCAAGGACCATTAATTAATTTTTAAGTGTGTTAGGTGTAATAGGATAACTTCAGGAGAGGGCTCTGCGGAGTCAGACACAATGGATACTGACTCTCAGGGAGTGCGGAGCGGCATCCAGGAGCATGGGGACAGCAAAGAGCTGCTCTACGAGCGACCAACCATCTCAGCAATTTTTACAAGAGATGTCATACGAGCTGGAGCCAGCTCCAAGGCTGGTCAGGCTGGCAGCCGAAAGCACAGCACACGTGCTCTTCTTTGCAAGCCTCTTGCGAAGTATATATTGATTTGCCTGTTGTTTACATCTCATTGGTGTAAACTCTGACGCAGGTTCATAATTTTTTCATACCCAGGAGTACAATTGCCAGAGGCAGTTAGTAAGGCCTGCTATAAAATAGGGAGGGTTCAGACCAACACCGTGCTCTTTCTTTGGCTGAGACCATTGGCAGATGCTAAAGGTGAAAGTTTGTCCCACTGATAGACACTATGGAATAATCTTCCTAGAGGGGAAGTTGCCTCCTAATTCAGAGCAATTACTATTTGGCTTAATCAGTAAAACACTTAAAAAAAAATTGTTTTAATCTTTCATCTATATTTTAACATACCCAATATTACTCAAAGGCTTCTGGTTTTCCACAAAAATTTTGTCTTTTGGGAATCCTTTAAAGATATTTCACCTTTATGGTATTTTCTGACAGCATCTTCCCCAGGATAATCCCATGGGAAACTTTCCGCCACCCCCATAGAATACATTACTTTTTATGAGTTTATTTGTATATCCTGTTTATGTTTTCAGTGAGGGTAAAGGGCTAATTTCATGACATTTGTTGTTTTCGCACATCTCTTGTCTATGCTTTCATTAATTATTCTTTGAATATTTTTAATCTTTCCAACCCTTTTTTATAGGCTTTCTGTGATCCTAAATGTTTTATTTGCCCTTATGTGGTGGATTCTGTTCTGACTGCATTTTCTGCGAGATGGGAGGGCCATAGAGAAGCACTGTTTTCTAAGGCAGTGGAATCTTGAACATTTTCAGTAATGCTTTGTGTGTTATTAATTACTATATTCTTTATAGTTGGCTTGCTTTTTTTCCCCTTTGTTGCCATTGCCTGTTTCTATTATATTTTTACTAAGCTTTTGCTGCAACCTCCTGGTCATGTCCTTTAGCAAACATATTTACATATCGCATCAGAACAGAATGCTGGGTAAAGGAGATCTTGCCACATCATTGTGATTGGACTGCATATTTGTATAAAAACATATTTAAGTATGGTCTGCAATTTCAGAGCTTTGCAGTAATACAACTAGTATCAGATCCGTATTAAGAAATTGAAAATCCAGTTATTTAATCAGACTGCAGTGAACTAGGAGAAGATTCCATTACAGGCTGGAATAGGACTTCATGAAATCTGCAGCACAGTGATACTAGCAGGGTTTTTAATTTTTCACTATTTCTTTTGCTGTTTGGTTGTTTGCTGACTCTACTTATCAAAAGCAATGAGGAAAGAGTGTAAGGAGCTGAATTGTACTGCTAATTCTGTGTTTATTTCCAATTAAATTGCTTTCCTGTCCTTTGATTTATGAGGAAGGGGAAGCATAAATGGATGACTAAGGGATTCAGCTGCATAACTCCCCTTAACGTCTGTGGCTGCTATCTGGATGAATACTGCAACAGGCTTTAAACATCTCTACTGGTGCCTACAGTGTGCTAGGTAAGATAGAAAATGTTGCCTGGTTCAGCTCTGAAGAACCTACAGTCTTAGTGAGACAGCAACAGAGTGATACTGTGAGAACAAGTTATTGCATATATTTATTTTTTTCAATGATTAACAGTGCTGTTTACTCCCTTCCTGGGGAACTTGTCAGAAGAGTGAGTTGTTGGGGATATGTGCAGTGGCTGAAGACTAGAGTAGGGAAGGGCCTCCATGTGCCGGAGGTGGAAAAAAATCCCTAGAAGATCATGGTAGGATCTCACTGCTGATGTCATTACTCAGTTGCTGTCACATGGTGGTAGTGCTGTGACCACATGAGGCTATAACTCAGGAGGCAGGCTTCTGCCACATACTCCCATGCATCTTAAAACCAGTCATTTAATACTTCTGGGTCCCAGTTCTCTTTGGAGATGTTTCTGGTTCCTTACCTCAGTGGCAAAGTCGTTAAACTTATGAAATGCCCAGGTACTAAGCCAATCAGTGATGTATGAGGCAGTACAAGCAAGTGGGAAAGACTCTAGGTGATGTTAATGCATTTTAGTTGTAGAACATGAAACTTTATTCGGGTAGCAAAACAGCCCCTTCTGCCCCTTTCAATAAGTAAGGGGCAAAGCATTGGCTTTCCTAAGGCTCATTAAGACTTTCCCAGAATATAAAGAAATAGCAGCAAATGTCAGCTGGAAAGTCAGATGGTGCTCAGTGTGGAGTGTTGAATGACTCTTCCCTTGCTGATGCTGGGAAGCCACAGCACTGCTCACACGTACAGACTGTGAACTCTCTGGGAGGTCCCTCTCTTCCTCCATGTCCTGTAAGGAAAGCCTGGGTTCATTTTGGATGCTGCTATGCTAAACACACGTAACTACAGTGCTTGCTGCACATGCAGAGCAGTTGAGCAGTGGGCTCTCCCAGGATGCAGGGATGGAAGAGGGCTCTCCAGGATTCTTGAGTCCAGGCCATGGATGTTCTCAGTAGCCATATCACAAGAGGCTTTGAGAAGTGTCTCATTGTCCACCTACCAGCTGATGAGGATGTTTGCCCCTGCGGCTCTCACTGCAGTAACTGTTTCAGAATTACACCCTGCTGATGGAGCTGTTTAACGTTTCCAGACTAAATTTAGGAAGCTTAATACTCCATTCTTGTGTTCAGAGGGAGCACATCCCAGTCCAGGATTCTCTGTAAAGATAATCCTATTGTCTTTCTCTCTCTCTCACTTCCTTTGTTTTCCTCTTTCTCTCTCTCTTTATTTTAAAGTATATTTATTTTAGCACCCTAGGCTGCTGCCTGTTTCTATTTTACCTTCCTTTGGGTCTTTTTCTTAGTGATGGTGAAAAGGAAGTAAGTATCGCATGTAGTCCTTGCCTGTTAGTCCTGTTTGTTTTTTTCAGCTGGTGAATTATGCTGACATGTCCCCCTCGAGAAAACTTGACCACGCTACTGGAAGACAGACTGTTCACCTATGAACATTACCTGGCTTGATGTGTCCACAGGGCCAGATTTGTGCATCTGGAGAAGAAAAAGTGAAATGAAATCACAAAAGAAAGAAAGGAGGACAAAATAGGAGAAGTAGATCCATTTCATGGCATAACACTTCTGCATCTCCTTGTGTGGCAGAGCCAAAAAGGTGAAGTTGTAAGAACAGCTTTTCCAAGACCCCCACTTCCTTTGTCCCATGTGCTTTTTTCCCTTGTTGTGGCAAGGAGAAAGAACAAATAAGCAAGCCATGGTGTTTAACTTTTCACTTTTCCTAGCCCAGCCATCTTTCATGGTTTCAATGAAAAGTGCAATGTAGTATCTGTGTAGCCTTGTGGATTTGTTCCCTTTCATCTGTGCTGTGTAATTTGACTAAGAAAAACTGTGTTTTTTATAACTGTTAGTTATAGACAGAGTCTAAGAAATTATATTGTGTCAGAAGCCACTAACCAGTCTGTAGAAAAGACTGGGTATTGTTGAGACCTGTTTTGCTTATTTTTTAACTATTACCAACAGAAACACTAGTGAAAGTACTGTTTAACATTTCTTTTATTTTCTTGCTAGGGACAGAAGCTGTTTATAAATTGCCTTTAATCTCTGATCTTTAATAAACTATGGCAAGCTGGTGAGCTGATTGTTGTCTGCAAAAGAAAAAGGCCAAACCAATTGCTTTTCTGTCATCAAGACTGGGCATTTCCTATGTTTAGATCCATATCAGAGAGTGCTGTTCGAAATCCCACATACCTGCATGTTTCTCCCTTTTCTGCTGTGCTGAGGCCACAGGTTGCAGGAGGAAGCTTGGAGGCAGAAGATGGGCTTATGGCAGCAGCCCATTGACTCTAGCAGGTCTAAATCCCTGCATCGGTGTAACACTTAAATATGTGCTTAATTTTTAGCACCTGTAAAAGGTACCATTAACTTCTTAATGTTCATTCTTAAATAACACTCAGCAGCCCTTTACGTTGTTTCACACTACCCACAGCTTAGCTAGTAAATTTGCAAGCTGTATCTCTGGGATGGGTCCTGTTGCTGGTTTTCAGGACAGAAGCAAAGCAATTGCAGAGCTTGCCTGAATTTAGGCAAGAAACCCAGGGCAAAACCAAGACTTTCTGACCTGTGCTCTTGGCTGGGTGCTGTTGCTTATATTGTTAGCCATTTTTTTTAGTTGAGTTGAGCTGAGTTAATGTTTATGTTTATTCTACTGTCGTTCAACTAAATTCAGTCATTTGACAACTTTCATTGAGAGCCAAGTTATTGTTGTATTTCAGCTTTTGAAATTTAGCTGTTTCTGCTGTACACTTAATAACTGCTTGGAAGACGGAGAGTCTTTACATTTTCCTTGTGGAAACAGTTGCTTGGTTTGCTGGAGGGAAAATGCATCATGAAATCAGATGTTTCTAATTGCTCCTTGTTTCAGGAGTTTCTATTGAACACTGAAAATCATCCTTAATGCATGAGTAAGCCTGATGAACAGATAGATTTTAAAAACATTGACTCAAAATAAATTTCTCTTGGAAGAGGAATAATTGTTGACTAATTCTCGTGGGAGAGATATATGAACTTCTTGCAGGCTTTTTGAACAATAGGACTTCAAAGAGGCTCAGTGAAAAGAAAGAAAGGTGCCCTTAATCTTCTAGTGTTGTTTATTCCCTTTTGCCATTAGGGCATCTCCCTCATTAGTATTAACAAGATTTCATACAGTCCTCAGGGAGACAGGTACCTTCCAAGAAATGTCTGTAAGGAAAAAATAATTGTCCCAATGTCATAGGCCGGAGCATATATAACCCATAAATCCTCAGCTGACATCATAGTTCCTGAGGCATTTTCTTTGGAAATAAAAGGAAAACAAATGTTCTAAGGCAAAGTCATAGACAACTTGAAAGAAACTGTTAGAAGAAATTAATATTTGTGGGTAAGGATCTGTTGCAGGTGAAGGCAAGATTTTACAAGGGGAAGATGGCTTTTTGACTACTGGTAGGAGGCAACACCCACGTGTTTCTATCTCAGCATCCCCTCCCCAATATCGCAGCAGGTAGCACCCTGCAGCTGCCGAGGCAGCGCGCCTCTTCCCATGGCTGCTGGGTCCTGTGCAGCGGCCAGCAGAAACACCTGAAAGTACCCAGGTTTGTAAAACCCTGTGGAGGCTGGGGATGGGACTCGGGAAATGAAGGGAGGGCAGAGGACTCAAAAGTTTTGCAGGATTTAGATCCAGATATGCAAGACCATCATTTTGGATAGCATCCAGTAATTTTGGGTGCCTCCAGTTCCAGTTGTTCAATCTGAAACACTTTGCTGGCACCCAGAAAACATGGACTCCAAAAATTACTGGGTGTTTGAAAATTTTTGTTATCGCCGTTTTCATATAAGTTGATGGCTGTCTGTCAAGGAGAGCATTGAAGGACCGGAGATCTGGCTTGCACGCGACTGGAACAATCTCGCTGTGCAGGGAGTCCTTGCTGCAGGATGGTGGGGACTCATGTGGAGTTGGGGTCTGGGAACTCTGAAGCTGGGGGTTGTATATGGCAAGATTGGTTAGTAACCTCACCCCCTGATGAGTGAGTGAACATATCGCTCCATGCTTCCTTTAAATGAAAAATGAAAAATAGCTAACTAAATTCTGCTTCTAATGTTGTTTGAATTATAAAACCAAAATCACCTATTTCTGGTGTGTATTTTTCATTAATACTATATCATAAAATGCAATTTAAACAACTTTTGTAGCCCAACCAGTCCATTTTGCTAATTGTCATAACAGGAATGTAAAGGCAGTATAAATATATAAGTTAAACCTCACTTGAATTTTTGTCTGACACACCACACACAAACACTGAATCCAGTTAACAACATGAAACTAAGCCTGTTGTAACCCTGTTATAACCCTTTATCCTTTGTGCCAATGCCATCTGTGGGTTAGAAGATAATGAACTTTATTCCTATCAAAACTATTGAAAAAATATTTTTCTAATAAACTATGGCTAACGTCTATCTGGCATCTGCCTAACTAACTTCCTTTCATGTCTTACGTTTAAACCAAAGGTTTTGTAATGAGAGGTCTCAGGGAGTTCGTTATAAAGACCTTAGCAGCTGGTCCCAGCAGTCAGTGTGAGACAAACTGTATCTCAAAAAGTGACTGTCGTCATCCCGAGAAACATGGAGAGATGTAAGCGATGTGAAAACAACCAAGCAAAAAAAGCTCCAAACAATTTTCAAGTTTAAAGCAGCCTTTAGAGATAGGGATGTTTTCGTTTACTCTTTTTTTTCATGCACAGTCAGATTTTTGGAGCTAAAATAAATTTTTAATTTCTGAAGTGCTGTTCTAGTTCTTGAGCCCATATATGGAAAAGGTGATTGTCAATAAGAAATGTTTGAAAGGAGGCATGTGACAAATACCCCGCTGTGAAGACAGCCAGGGCTGGCCTATATGGAATTTGCAGTTAAACTTCACCAGTAAAAAAACAGCGTGTCTTGCTTTTGTGGCCTACTAACAAGACAGTTTGCATGATTTCAGAGCTATGTTATGAGGGAAAAAATACCAGAGGGGTGATTAAAATGTGATCACGATAAAAATCTTCAGGCATTTGTGATACAGTGTATATATAAGGAGTTCTTTTTACCACAGCTGTCCCAGTGTTCTCCTGGAGCCAGCAGATGATGTGTTTGAAGGAACTCTCTGCAAAGAAAGTTATCTGAATATACCTGCGTCTCCTACAGAACTTGCCAAACATTCAGTAACACAGATTTCTGTGAAACTGTCGTTACTCAACATCAAAACATTTGTAATGAGAGGTCTTGGTGAGTTAGTTATGAAGACCTTAGCAGCCAGTCCCAGCAATAAGTCCCAACTTATCCAAACCCAGGATAAGTAATGATGCCATATTCAGCATGTGTGACGAGTTTGAGATTAATGCTCGTGAGGGACAGGGGGTTTTGCTGCCTGTGATGGTTCTTTGATATTAACTCTGGCTTTTGTGCCTGCCTCTGCAACCGATACGGTCCCAGGTGACTGTAAATTCTGCTGATAAATTTGAGCATCTTTGTGCCCCAGTGGAAGCACCGAGGTTGTTGCACAGCGGCTGCTGTCACAGAATGGCCGTTGTCTCTCCTGGCAGGAGCCTGCTCTACATCCATCCCACAGCGCGAGAGCTAATGTTTTATGATGCACCGTCAGGAGTTAATGGAGCTTCCTGTGGTTACAAGCAGCCTCAAAGGATAAAGTTGTTCTTCTCACTTTGACCTCTCTGGATGGTTTAGTAGGTCATTGTCATAATCTTGTGTCCTCTTTTATCCTTACGCTGGCCCCTAAATCTCCTCTTCATTGATCTGTTTCATAGGTCACAGCAATTTGCACATGATCTGCAGCAGAGAAGATGAGAAAAGGAGGCAGAGAAAGCCACAGATAAAAGCCCCTTGCTTAGACCAACTGCTTCTGAAGTGCATATATTTTTTTGTGGATTCCACATTATACAAGATTTTTTAGTCTCTGTCATAGTTTCTGTCACAGCAGAACAGTTTCTGGTGTTGAAGGCCTGGTACCTCTGCCTGTCTCTGCTCACTTCCAGAATGAAGGTTTCTTCATGGTGATGCAAGTTTATGTTGCTTTGCTGATCAAGTGCTTGGGCTCCAGGTGAGCTGCTGCCTCTTGTCGAAATAGCCCCATACACTTACAGGGGTGAATTGAATGTACTCTACCTACGCAGTGCCCATTTCTCAGTGAGGCTGTGGTTATATGATGGAAATACATAATGATATGTGACCTATACCCTCAGATTTTTTTCTAATACACCCATTTTTGCTTATCTTCTTTTCCCTATGCGAGGGAAGGGAACAAGTGCCAATGGTTTCTGAAGACTGTAATGAAAGCAGTAATTGGGCCAGCAGTGCTTGACGCTGACAATCCAGCTACCTGGCCATCAGCACCTTTTTTTTAAATCCTTAGGTTTCCTGGACCCTGCTCATCTGTCTGGACTTGGGGTACCATAAGCAATGATCTGTGTTGCCTTGTGGAGTGCAGGAGGTGGTGGTTGCTCCTCTTCTCGTGATGCAAAGATAGTTGATGTAAGCAGTGAATCTGCCTTATGGAGCATTGTTCTCTCTTCATACTCCTTTATTTGTTGGGGGTTATGTGAGACCAAATACAAAGTTTGTCAAGAGAGGTGAGTCACCACAAACCAAGGAGAATGGTGGCCCCACAGCTGTGGGACTAACAGGGCTGGGGAGGAACCAGCACCTCATGGCTTGCATTGAGCTCATTAGGCGCAGTATAATCTGGACAAAATACCAACAGTGGTGTTGGTGGGCTGAAGGAAACTGCCAGAAGAGACAGCAGCTTTTCTATGGCTGCTGGTTGAGCAAGGCGATAATTGGATATGGGAAAAGCATTTGGTCATAGCAGTAACAGAAGTGAGACAGTGCTGTCTGCATTGCTTGGAGCAAGTGCTGAAATGCTTCAGTACAGATGTTGTCCCAGCTGGGCCTAGCCCAGGGTGGGAGGTCGTAAAGTATGTGGCTATATGCTGAGATTGCTCAACAGCACAACTGCTGTGGAGTGCAGCAGCAGACTTATGAAATACCTCTGTGCTGGCGTATTCAGTGACTGCAGGGAAATTTCAGGCTAGGATTTAAGATTTTTCTGTTAAATTATGTGCCTAAAACCACAAGGGAAGTTCATGAGAAAACATCAGTTAGTTATGGCTACCTGTGAGACAACCTCTGCATTGGCATACTTGTACAACTGCGCGTACGGGTGCGTTCACCCCCCCCTGCAGCTGGGGAAAGGATAATCATGACTGTCACGGGAATCACCCACTCTTGTGTGGGAGATGTGCCAGTGTGCATCGTGCTAATGAGGGGGAGGTGGACAGCCCCCTGTCAGCATGTGCCTGGTGCTAATGACACTTACGGTGTCCAGGGACAGGGAGCCTAAAGGGCTCCTGGGACCCCGTATGCCTCCTATGGCAATGCTGGTCCTCTCCCAGCTGAGGGAGGATGGAGTCAGAGAAGCTGTGTGATGCAGTCCATCCCCTGGCCTGCCTTCCTCCTGTGTCACCAGCACCGCTGATTCCTCCTTGGGTACCTCCTGTGACGCGGATTCACCTCCTTGCTTGCGAACTGCTGGTCTAGAACCAGAGAGGAAAAGGTGGAACCTCTATCCTGGCCAAAACTTGTTTCCAAGTCTCCTGTATCCCAGTTTAGCTTCAGCCACTGCCACGGCAGACTCCTTGTGTCTCTTATGATATTTCCTCTGGATCTTTTGGACTTGAGCTAGAAGATGTACTCGTATTGATTAATTGCGTGTTTTTAAAGCTTTCCACTCTGCAACTCAAAGCTAACAAGATAACGGACATTGTGATCCAAGAATTCTTAGAAAACCTTGATTTTTACATTCTTTTTTACAATATTTATTCATAATGCCGCACTAGTTGCCTTAAATCAGATGTAAAGTAACTAAAATTTTAATTTCCATTTCCATTCCTTCATGCCAAGTATCAAGTGGTGTAGAAGACAGTTCAAACAAAGTTTGTATCTCTGTGTCATCAGTGTGATGGGGTCACCCTAAAACAACCAGACCTTATGAGCAAAACATGGTGGGGGCATTAGGTTGTGTTTATGCGATTTAAGCATCTAAATCCAATTTCAATCTGTTATGTCATGTTTAGCTTTTAAATTAAGCTCTCAGGAAAATTAGTGTTACAAGTGCAGTAAGGTGATTACAAAATTATTGTTCCCCAAGATGCATGATTTATGATGTTTTTAATACTGCGTTGTGCAGGTTGTAACAGGAGAAGCCAGACAGGGAAGAAATGTGCAGAATAAGGAGCACAATAGACATGTTAATTAAGAGAGCTTAAAGATCATGGGGAAGGAAATTATTATTCCCCTTACTGGCATTTGGTATCTTAATGCCCAGTAGCTGTAAACAAGGGCAGGCTTTTCTGAAATGTGGGTGAACAGGGAAAGGGGAGGGATTTGTAGAAGAGGTACTCAGTGTTATTAGCTTCATACGCCACCCCACAGGTGCAGTTTTAATAGGAGGTAGCTGTTTTAATAGCAGGAACAAGAAAGATGTTACCAAAACCTTCTCCAAAGAGCACACTCATCCTGGGGTAAGGTATGGGAAGCAGTAGTGGTTCTGCCTCTGAAAGTGGTCGAACTACTGAAGTATCTAAATTGTTGGACTTACTCTATAATTTTGACTTTCTTTGGTAGCCAGTGCAAGAATGGGAGAGAAAGCCCTAGATCTTCTTAAACCTATCACAATAAAAAAAAAAAACCCCTGTGTTCCAAAGGGAATGGCTGGTCTATATGTAGTAGGGTATAGCAAGCAAAATTAGATATGAACATAAAGTGTTTACCATTTGCCAGCTTAGTCTTTGCTGTTTATGCTGACGTGTCTCTAATCTTTGGAGGGCCAGACTACAGAAAAATTTTATTTATTAATATTTCTCTGATCCATATCATAGAGCTGGAATTGTGGTTATATGCCACCCATTGGACTTATCTGTATACAGTACTAATGAAGATTTCTCAAAAATAATAAAAAGTTTTAGTGACTAGCCAGTTTTTCAGAGCATTGGCAATATACTTTAATAGCAAATATTCTTTTCTTGCCAAAGCAATGACGCATACTAATGCTGTGGAACATCTTTATGTGTTTTCATCGTTATATGTTTGACATTTATCCTTCCTCATCTTGAGAAATTCTGTTGCATCCAATAACGCACATCAAGACATAGAGGGGAAAAAGCTTGCAACAGTGGCAGTGAAAAAAGAAAGCAATTATTTGTATTTAATTTGCTTCAGGGATCAACGAACCTTGTATCTGTGTGCCATATAATGTAGCTGAAAGTTCACTTCATTTTATAAATTTCCAGCTGGTACTCTGGGCAATTGAACAAACCTTGTAAAAATTAATAAATAGAACCTAAACCAAACCCAGACACTGGAGTTTAGAACAATCATATAAAAAGAAAAAAAAAAACAAACAAACCCTAAATTGTAGGAGGAAAGATAACTATTATGGTACAATCTGTCCCTGGTATAAGGACAGGAATTTGGACTACGCTAATTTATGATAAAGAAAAGTGAACCCCTAAATGATGTAAGGTGGAGTCTTGAAAAACTCCAATGATCAATTTAATGACCTGGAAAGCTATTTAGTATGGACAACTAAACTACTTTTGTATAATAATTACTTATGGAGTAATTATGCATTGTGCTGAGCAATGGGCTTCAAAACAGGTGACAACACTAATTAAATCTACCCTCATCCCTGTGAGGTAAGTAGTAGCAGTCAAATGATGATTGCTCCAGAATGGGCCCTGGAAGTAGCAGAGGTCAAAACTTTTTATGTGGCTAAAATGATACAGCGGAGCCATGCACTGTTCTGACTCAGTCCAAGATCTCCACGGGGTTTCTCCACTGGAGTTATTTGGAAATCCTAGCCAGTTTGCAGCAATACTGCACAACTTGATGTTGTACTTGTAGGAACTTCTGGTCTCCAAATACTGCAGTATATTTTAACGGGCAGATTGTGAACTTCAGTAGCCTTGGACAGCTTTTCGAATGGGTAATCCTGCAGTAGTACCAGCTAATATTGAGATGCAGTGTCATGTTACATGTAATTGCATGTCATGCTCAGATGATACCAAAAAGGTTGGTTCCACTAACCAGATCACCATCAACCATCCATGCCTTTTCTTTGCCTTGGACTGGATCTTGTAATCAGCTGATTTTACACAAGAAATGTGCCAGAGGCATGTGGCCAAGGGTAAGAAGTTGAAGAGTGGGAATGATTCCTGTGATGGGAAGGCAATTGCTTTGGATCAGTGTAACATCAGATCAACAACTGATCTTCGGTGTATGTAAAGGGAAGTACAGGCTAATTATTAGAAAGTATTGAAAATGATCCTTAAATATTGTCTTTGTCTTCCAAGGCAGAGCCTAAGCACATGTCAATTTTCCCATCTTGAATTTGAAAAAAGATATTGCACAAAACCAAAATTCAGGTAAAACTTCAGTAGGGTATTTTCAGTAGGGATGAAATGAGACAAGCTCAGTAGTGATTTCTCTTCCCCTTGTCTGGTGCAACATAAGAAAATAGAAGAGGGAAATCTGCAAGACATCAGTAAGATCCACACATCCCCTTACTCCATGGCACTTCGGTGGCATAGAGGACTTCCTCTACATAACTCTGAGCTGGCAAATATGATCCACTGTATGATCACATTGCCTGAAAGTTTACAATCTTCCTAGACAATCCATTCTGATACTTATCTATTCTTCCTATTAAAAGATTTTTCCTAATATTAACATACTGTCTCTGCCTGCATTTCAGGTTAATTGTTCTCTGTCTTGTCTCCAGAGTCCTGAGGTGTTGTTTGTTTTATTCCTCTTTTACTGCATTCTTTCACATATTTGAAAGCTGTTGTCATGTCTTCCTTGAGTCTTCTCTAAACTGAACAATGCAGATTATAGTCTTTTTTCCCCACGGGCTTTCTAGTCCCTGGTCTCAAGCCAGTCTATGTTTTTTCATGGTTCTTGTTTTGTTCTCAGGATCTTGTTCTGCCCTGTTTCTTGTGCCAATGACCAAAACACATGCTTTGTAGAGTTTGTTCACAATCTGTGTAATGCCCATATGACTTGACCAAGACATATAAAACCTACTGTCCTCAAAGTTATTTGCTTGGACTTCAGTGCTTTTTCTTGCTTTCAGGATGTGCTAGATACAGAGCAGTTTCCATCAAAGGTTACATTTGCATTATCAGCAGAGAATATGGAAAACTGCACAATTTTGGTTGATTACAAACTACAGATTCTCTAACCGGCACTGTAATTCTAATTGCTTCTTTCTGGGTTCTTCCATAAAGTTTACCAGCTAATTTGCACAACCATGTTCAGCTGTGAAAAGCTATGGCTCAGTGAGAGGCTGCAACAGCTTCCTCTTTTCTTTGTCTGGAGCATCTGTTATGATAGAATAGTAAACAATTTCTTTTTCTGAATAATTCCGAAAAATTCATCCAGTGTAATTCACTCCAAGGAAATCTTAGATAGCACACACATGTCTTTTGTTCTTCTGCAACTTCCTACTATTAAGAATATGTCTGATTGTTGTGTGTGATGCTAAGTGGAATCTATTAGCCAAATGGCACAGGAGCCTGTCAATGACAGTGCAGAGTGGCTGACCTTTATTGATGCTAAAAACAAAGGAACCTCCAACATTCAAAACCAAATGTTCTCAGAAACATACAGTAAACTTTCTTTTAAATTCAGTTTTCACTGAACAGAGTGGGGGAAAAAAGAGAAGCAACTTCTCTCTTCATACAAGAATAATTAAGCCCTAAAGGAACACAAATGCTTTTGTGGGACTAGGAGCATCAGTGGCTTCTGTACTGTTGGCTAGGGCAGGAATGCCATCATCATTGGACTCCCACCCAACAGTATGCTTGAGTATATACAACTTATCTCAAACTATTTTCAATAAACATTAAAATACTGTTCTATGAACAACTCTTAGACCACAGAAATCTTGAGATCATGGTATGTTTTTCACCTTAGTTCTTTATCAGTGTCCATTTCTCTCATGCTTCTACAGGAAATAGTACTGTTTAAAATGGAGAGGGAAGAAGTTACTCAAAGAGCTGGGCAATGCAAGGGATTTGCAGAAGAGCTTTTTGGGCTACAGGCTGGTAATTTATAACTAACTTACTGGTAGAGTGCTCTCTTGAAATGAGAGGAGCTCTACAACAAAGTGAAGGCGTGTTTGGAGTGCCTTGTAGTCCAGCACTGAGAGCAATCAGCTGATTATATTGAGCGCTAGTAGATATAAAATCAGGAAAAAAAAACATGTTTTTGCTTCTAGAGCCAAGCTAAATCCCAACCCTTCCTGCAAACAAAGTCAAAGATTTGCAAAACTTAAGCCCGAGAAGACAAGTTAGAGTTGACTTCTGAACAGAGCGTGAAAGACAGGGATGGTTTTTAAGACCAAGTAGCACATCTATGTACTTATGCAATTAAGCGCTGTTCCTCACAGACGGATGACCAGTCTTGAGTTGCTCAGCCGGTATAACAGTTATCCCAAATGATGATGTGTATTTACAGCACGCAGGAAGCTTGCTACAGAGGTCCAGCACACAGCAGGCAGTGCACCCTCCGGAGCCTGGTGTCACTGGACACGACCACACTGGATGGTCATCGGATCTCCATCAGAGCATGTTAGGCAATAATTAAGGAACAGCACTAAATACAAAAAATGTTCAGCTTTCCAAAAAGTGAGACAGAGCAAAGCTGAAATAGTCTGCACTAAAGCAGATGCTTCATATTCTTATAATTTAGGAGAGAGTAAATGATGATTTTGAAGAGGATATAATGTTATTTAGGTAGAATTTACAAAAGAGTATGAGGAATTCTAGTGACCTAACCAGGGCTGAGTGACTTGGGCATCACAGTGACAGTTAAAGTTTATGGTAAATGAAGATTAATTTTGGATAAAGACAGGACAAATCTATGATCTGAATTACTCATGTGAATGGTAGAGATCTAAATTAATGGTAACCACTTGAAAAAAAAAATCAAAATTTGGACAGCAATTCAATAAAAACAGCAGCCATGAAATAGCAGCTAATCTTAAAGTTGAATAAGGAATTGGCTGGAAAAATTGGCTTCTAAGTTCCCTAGGAACTAAAGTGATAAATAAAAATCTAAACAATGGAAATTTGCCATTTAAAGACAAACATAGCTAGCAGCCACATTTATCATCCCAAGCCCCATTTGCTCACTGGGCTGGAGGCTGTGCCGAATCCCTGTCTGTGTCACAGGCATCCTTTGAATTTCCTGAAGTCACTTAAATATCTGTCCCCTGCAAGTGAGACAGAGCTTTGGGACTATTGTGGCATCTGCTGTCAAGAGAGCAAGGAGCCGCTCAGCTGGCTGTTGTTCTCTGCTGCCACATTAGAGCTTGCTTTGCAGGTACGGGGGAGACCTGGTGAGGTCTTATATCTGCCTTTGATGGGCAGCGCTCAGCTGTGGCATTGCAACTGCTGTTCCCATTGACTGTGTGCAGTGGTGGGCTCACACCCCAGGTAGATGATGACCCGATTTGCTCTTCACTCAAACTACTTGGGCTTTGGTCTGTAGAAAGGGGGTTTTACAAAAAACTTAGGACACTGGTCCTACCTGTGCTCTAAAATCCCTCTGACACTGCTGGCCAGAAATTGTTTGTAGTGTGTGGCTCAGGCTGGGCATGCAAAGATTAGATGTGTCTGGCACAATGGGACTCTCTTGACTGGGGCCTCTGCACACTGGGGTAATACAAGTGGTAATATTTTGCTCTTGCTCAACTCCTACAGCAGCTGTAGGAGTTGTAGGCTGCAACAATAATCCTGAAATTTTAATAAGAACTCCTCATAATCTGTTAAATTAAACCTAAATACATCACTTAAAGAGCAACACAGAATCTCTGTTTTTGAAGCCTCCTGACAGAGAAATGTTGGTCATGATGTTAAAGATCTCAAGACAGGGAGTGCGATCAATTTTCTATATTCAATTTACTTTGATGAGAGATTAAATTGAAACTGCTATTGCATTGATTGTGGAGGTTTGGAAAGAATTTTTGTCCTGTCTCGTTTCTACAGATACTTGCTTTGAATGACCCTTCATTAATAGTCCATGTGGAAGTGAATGATTGTATCCTGGGAGGTTTCTGTCTCTCCTACCATCTCATCATTGCTTCATAAACCTTAAGTGAGATCTTTATGTGTAGTGGGACTTGGGAGTTGCAGCCTGCCAGAATGAAATGTTCCTCCTTATTTTGCCCCAGGGAGAACTTGTAGGTAACTTATCTCTACCTTCAGACATGATTATTCTTCGCATGGCAGCACTGAGGGATTTCTGGGAGAAGTCAGATGTTACCTCTGCAGAGGCTAGAACTGCTCATGTGAACCAATGTCACCACCTCAGTGCAGTAAGCGTGAGTAGTTTTCTCCATGTAACACAAGAGATAATTTATATAGATAATTGCAAATGCTGCTAAAATGAGAAAGTATCATAATTTCACCCTTATAAGATGATGTCCGTATTCCATCTCATATGAGAGGCATATTTCAAAAGACATGTTTGGAGTGTTTTATCAGTCATTAAGTGAAGTACTTCCAAAAAAATGATATTTCCCTTCAAAATCAAAATCAGATGTCATTCCTTGTGCAAAATGATGTTATGTCAAACCCTTCTAAACCTGGTAAATTTGAAAATTCATTCAAACTTTGATTATCTTGAATGACTATAGCTGTCTCTTCTATCTGGAAGTACAACACAGCTTTACAAAATGAATATACTGAGAGAACTGGTTTTATTTTTCTTGAATGGTTGCCATTAAACTGGAACTCAGCAACGTGCACATCTGCCAAAAAAACCCACTAGCACAGTTTGTAGGGTTTTTTTGTTTCACGTCTAGCGAGATTTTTATTGATGAAATTTAACACTCAAAATAAACAAAGAAGCCAGGTTATTTCACTGGAATAAAAAACAATGCTTACAGGTTCTGGAAAATATTTTAAAATTACCTTTCTAATTTTACTGTCATGTACGTTTTAAAAAAATGGAAGTTTCTTCTTGCTTCACTGATAGATTTATTAGCAGTATGAACATTTAGTGATAATTGCTTGGCAACCCAATTTGCCTCAAATTTAGGAAAGTTTGTTTTTGCAATCCTCTCTGCTGAAGCCAGCATTGTTTTAAAGTTAACTCTATATACTTGCATGTATAGTGTTTTGCACGTGGGGCAAGGTATACTCTGTGGTCCACCTGTTATTTTGTGTTATGATCATATTGCAGCTATCTGGCATAGGATACCTGAAAAACTTTTTTCCTGGGTCACTGGAGCAAACTTCGTGCTTTTTTGGCCTGACCATGACAGAAGTCTATAAGGGAAACAGCATTGCTATGCCTAAGGTTAGTTCTGCTGTGGTAAGCCTTCCTGGAGCCTAACAATGTGGTGAAAGCATAGTTTCTTTTTGTGGAGATTAATTGGTGTTTGGGAAGACAACTGAAAATGAAAATTGTGACGTTTATAGCATTTTTATTTTTATTGCTGCTATTAGTAACTCCAGTTGTGCAGTCTGCAAGTAAAATGGTGAATTCTCAGGGCATTTGTCATGAGGAAGGACTGGCAGGTTGGACCTGAAACGTAGTTTGTAGGAAGGGAAATACGTAAAGCATTTCCTATTTGTTACGTGGCATGGTTCTGCCTGCACAGTATGTATTCTGCAAAATTAATCAAGCTGTCGTTCCAGTCCTGTAACACATGGCCCCAGAGGTACCTTACTGAGTTCGTAGCCTATTGGAAATGTCATGTGTGCCAAGTGACAAGTCACAAGTACCAGACAAAATAAGAAAATACTTAATCTGAATGTTTTATCTAAGAACTACTGGTTCCTTCTGTGTTGACAGTAAGCACCATTCTCACATATGAGTTTGTATTTAAAGAGATAAGCCAGGATACCAATACTTGAATATAAATGCTGTTATATAAATAATTATTGTGAAATATTTAGATTTTTTCCAATGTTCTATGGTATTTTTAATCAAAGCAATGAACTAAAATTAATACAAAGTTGTGTAATATTTTGGCCTTTTTTGTTCAGTCAGGAAAATTCATGCAGCTCTTCAGTATCATCTTGATCCTGCTAATGCAGGTGTTTCTTTAAAATTTATGGTTCAGATATTTGCTCAGTTTTGATTAACTTAAGTCCTTATTCTTTCCTGATTGAAACAATGTGTGCTTGCAACCCAGAAAGCCAACCATATCCTGGGCTGCATCAAAAGAAGCGTGGCCAGCTTCTGAGACCTCACCTGGAGCACTGCGTCCAGCTCTGGAGCCCTCAGCACAAGAAGGACATGGACCTGCTGGAGCGGGTCCAGAGGAGGGACACAAAAATGATCCGAGGGCTGGAGCACCTCTCCTACGAGGCCAGGCTGAGAGAGTTGGGGTTGTTCAGCCTGGAGAAGAGAAGGCTGCGAGGAGACCTTATTGCGGCCTTCCAGTACTTAAAGGGGGCCTATAGGAAAGATGGGGAGAATCTTTTTAGCAAGGCCTGTTGTGACAGGACAAGGAGTAATGGTTTTAAACTAAAGGCGGGTAGATTTAGAGTGGATATAAGGAAGAAATTTTTTACAATGAGGGTGGTGAAGCACTGGAACAGGTTGCCCAGAGAGGTGGCGGAGGCCCCATCCCTGGCAACATTCAAGGTCAGGTTGGACGGGGCTCTGAGCAACCTGGTCTGGTTAAAGCTGTCCCTGCTCACTGCAGGGGCTGGGGCAAGATGACCTCTAAAGGTCCCTTCCAACCCAAAGCATTCTATGATTCTATGATTCTCTCACAACACACTTACAACAAGCTCCTTCACTGGAACCTGTCTTGACACACATGCCAAGGCTTATGCTTTTCACTGCCTTGACCATGGTTGCGCTATGGAAGCTACTTAGGGTAATCATTTGCAAGCTTTTGCCTCTTTATCTTATAATTAGATGCATAAAATGGCATTTAATGACCTTTTCTTTAGAAATTCTGCTGTATTCCATAGAAGCTCAAGGTGCACTTAAAGATGCTCGAGGTCACAAAACACAGATTTATGACTGAGTGCAAATAAGAGCATTTTAGCCCTTCACTCTGACGGACTTTTTACAGAGTGAACTGGGCTGAGCACACCAAGGTAGGTTGTTTGCTTTGGAGCTGTAACCACAGACAAGAAGATGATTTTCACAGGGTATTACCAAAATTTCCCTTGAAACACACTCTAATCTTTGCATGGCAAGTTCCACCCGTTAACTCAGCTTGTAAATTGTTAAGCGCTACAGCTTGTTAATCTTTTTCCTTCCTTAGTTTTCTCTTTCTTCAAAGTAGTAGTTACAGACTGGAACCTACAAAGTGCTGAGCACTGTATTCCCCATCAAGCAAACCTTTTAATGTTAATCATGCCCTGAAAAATGCTGCCAGATTGGAGCTCAATCTCTGCACATCCCCTGTATTTCTCCAGCTGGGCGCCTTTTTCATTCCTGTGAAAGGACGGATGTGCTGCTAAGACATTGAGCTTGGGCTGGGGGGATTCAAAGTCCAATTTGATCTGCTACAGCCTCATTTAATCATGGCTTAATTTAAAAAAATTGAGATGATAAATATTTTGTCTTTTTTATTCTGAAATTTATTTATTATTCTGAATTATATTATTTTTATACTCTTGGGATGCCATTTATTTCTTAGTCATGCAAGAATTTTCAGATCTTATGTCGCACTGTAAATAACGGCTATCACTTACGGGGCAGACATTTAACCCCTGGGCTATTCCTATTACCCAGCTTTGGAACAGAAACATTTTGGGAGTCCTTCTTCTCGCTGGCTCTGTGCAGCACTGTGTAATTGCATAGCAAATAGTACTGATGCTTCAGATAAGATTTTATTCAAAGCCTTGTACTTCCAGATACGCAAAAGAAGGGTGAATTTCAGATTGTCTTTACATGCCTTCATTTTCAGAAGGGCAATGTTTTAGACCTTTTGAAAGGTGAATTCAAATAATGAACATTCATTATGTCTACATTTTAAAGTGCCAGTTTCCAGCATCTGCTCCAGTGAAAGTATATCTCACTTTTTCTCTCTACCTTTGTTAGTAATTGTCATAATTGTAGGGTACCATCTCATTTTTTTCAATTTTGTATATTATCTCTGTACAATTCTTCCCAGTTCAGCTCCATACTGCCCCTTTCTCGTTCGTTGCATTAAACGAACTAAATCAATTAACTTTAAGCATGTCAAGGTTAGTAATGTGGCAAAGTAGTAATCCATTAAACATCCAGAAAGTAAATCTACTATGTATCTCTTTTGAAGAGGTTATAATATGCCATACAATTATTTGGAACTTGAATACACTTACTTTCTGTGAACTGCAAAATGAACTATTAGTAGAAAACATTACACCTCCATTATGAGAAGAAAAGCAATAGCTTTTTAAGGTTTAAAAACCTTTTAGCAGTCTCAGATGTATCTTGCCTACACAGCACCCTCTGTGAAACGTTCGTGCTTGTAAAGACAAGCTTGTGTCAACTGTTCTGATAACAGTGATTTACACTCGCTGTGTTGCCTATCTGTCTGTCAGCGTATCTACCTGTAAGTTAGTCTGTTCTTCTCAAGGCTCTTCACAAACTCTGCTTCCTTTTTCAGGCCAAGAGGCAAAAATCTGGTGAGTGTCATGTGAAGCAGCAGACTGCTAAACTGATGATGGATGAGTGAAGGCTGGAAGGCAGAACTGGATTACCTTTCTGCTGGCTGCTCTTTCTGGAGGCACTTCTTCAACATCAGCAGACATCAGTGGTAAGAGGCCAAAAGACATCTCTGTGCTAATACACCTGGCAAAGGGCATATTAGTGTTAAAAAAACCCCAAAGTGTGTGTGTGTGTATAAATAAATCTGTGCTAATTTTAAGAGCCCTGTTTAAAGTTCCATTCATGATCTGGTGCAGCATTTTGCAGTTGCATATGATACTGTTGATCGTGCTTAAGCTGTTGTCCCCTTTGTGTTACACACATTTGTGCTTATATGACTGAATAAAAATGGGGAAAATACATCCTGGAAGTGTGGGTTCATCTTAACTAGCTCACAAAGCTATTACTCTGCAATATCTCCAGGAGGGAAGGCAGTAGCACTTTGTGGGTAATATGTAAAAATATAGTTATAAATAACCATTGGAAGGAAGCTTGTGGGTGATATTGTTGTTTTGAAGGAACCCTACATGGTTCTCCTTGGCTGTTTGCATATTGTTAGTTCATTCACAGAAATTGTTAGAGGCACATATAATATAGATATCCATAAATACCAATGTATAAGAGGGCAAGTTTATTAAAATTATTTAAAAAATTACATTAAAATACATAAATTAATATTGTTGCAGATGAAAAGTAAAAGGACTCTTCATTCTTGTTATTTTTTTCTGTCATATGCTGCAGTCTCTGTGAATATCCTAAAGGAGAAAATGGCTTCTTTTGTTTTGATGGTGCCAGTATGGCCTTTTGGAGAGGGTCTTACAAAGCTAAAGTAATCATTTCAAAGTATTGTTATCCCATTTCCATTTCAGAGTGTATATCCCAGATTTTCTCTTATTTAAGTTTCCAGTAAACCTCTTCTCTTTTTTTTTTTTTCCAAAGGATGTGTCCATAAATCATTTGAAAATAGCATAATGAAGCGCAGTGTTGCCTGTGACATCTCTCACATGCATACGCAGTTTTCTGTTGTCTTTGCTTGTTATCATCTGTCACCAGAAGGTAACAGAATAATTTTGGAGATACTGATTGTTTAATTAATAGGAGGGGGTGGTTTTTTTGTTGCTTTTCTAAGGTCCTGGTTTGTAGTGGCAATTGCAAGAAGTGCTAATATAATACATCTTTTATGGTCTTAATGATGTGGGCTTTTCTTTGCTACACATAATTAAAATTCATGAGGTAGTGGGTTAGAAGATATTAGAAGAAGGTCCCTGTGCAGAAATGTTATACACTGCAATATCATTAATAGAACAGCAAGTCTTTAAAGTTAACTGTTGTACTTTATATGACCATTTAACAATAACTTTCAAATAGAAGTGCAGAGGGCAGAGAGCCGCCTGATTTTAAAACAAAAGTACCCCTTTTAAAATAGATCCTAAACAGAATTATGGATACGAAGAATTAACTTTGTCTTTAATAAATCATTCTAAATCTGTAAAAGTCTCATGCTGAACCTGCTGTGATAATGTTTGTTAAAAATGTACTATGTACTGTGTGAACGCTTGTGGTTTTCCCAAACCTGATAATACTTTCCCCCAAAACAATGAAGATTTTAATGACATGAAATATAGTGAATACTGCAAAGCTCACTGGGTCTTGCCCATATTCTAAAAATGTGTATTTACTAAAATGGGGTTAAACATCTCTCAGTGCACTTTAGTTCTGATATGTTTAGCATTGTGGCAGATGATGTGGTTAACAAAGATGAACCAGATAGGAATTAGTCACTAGCAGTTAAGTGCAACATTGCAACCTTTCTCTTCACTGCAGATGTGGGGTAAAAACCAGTCCATTGCCCTCCTGAATAGTCGTCTTTTGATGTGACTGGTTTCTAGGTTTCGCATGTTTCCAAAATGGAGAAGCCTCCTTAGTCTAATTTCTATACTTGCACTGAGACTGCAGGATCTACTCTCAACCTTGGAGTATTTGTTGGGCATCCTAAGACCAGGAGAGACTCAGCCACGATGGACCTTTTCCTCATCAGAGATTTCCCAGTGCATCCTGCCCCCAAACCCTACAGTGTACAGGCACCTACGTGGGGAATTTTCCAGCTGGGGAGTCTCTGTGTTGCTGGTTTAACCTAGCTGGTAACTACTTAAGAGAACAGAAGGGGTGCAATTAAATATATCTCTGTGCCACAAAAACATTATGCTTAAAGCATTGAGAATTATACATCTTTGAAAATAACAAGAGATGGGAGGCTGTCTAGTATTATCCCTCATTTCCTGAGTGCCTGGGCAGGATCTCACCTCTGCGTCCTTCTGACGTGAGGCAATGGTGCACATTCTAAGCTCAGGTTGGACTCTTACATGTAAGCAGGTCTCTGTCTCACATGCTCCTCTGGAAAGTTCCAGCCATTTCCTATCTCTCTTTCATGGGGGAAAAAAGTATTCCAGAGGAATGAGAGTAATTTAAAGTAATTGATCGATCTCAGCTGCTTCTGTGTCCACTAGCTTTTCTGAGCTGGGTAGTCACCTGAAAGGCAGTTCAGTAGGTTGCCTTCAGGGAAACGTAGGAATTTATCGTATAATACCTATGTATTTTGATTTCATTTATTTTAAGTTTTTATCTTGTGTATTCTGAAGGCCCAAGGTAAATAGAGCAAGTCTCATTTCAGTATGCATTTTTAGCTGATCAAAACTTCAAACTGCCTAGCTGTCAAATGTCAAATAGTGCCAGTTCTGTACATGTGTAAAATCGCCCCAGTTCTGTGTATGTGTTAAGTAGCCCCAGTTCTGTATATGTGACAAGCTTATAGTAGGAAAGGGAATAAAACTAAGCAAGTTGATAGTTTATTTTTAAATGCTACAAGGACAGCTGAACACGTTGTCCAGCTTGTCACAGCCCAGAGCAGAGCCTGGCTTGCTGCTGCTGTTTCAAGTAGTATGTGTGTGATGGGGTGGGAGAGGTGGAACTGCTACTGGAGGCAACCTGTCCCACCAGCAGACGTTGCCTGCTATTCTTTTTTTCTCCCTTGTATGGTGCAGGAAGAGCCTTTCCAGGAGCAGCGAATGTCATGGGAGGTCTCCCGTCCTCATTTCCTCATCCCCTTCATTCCCAGGAGCTGCTGGACTGAGGCTTACCTGGCCCTTCAAGGGCCCCAGCAGAGCAGAAGGTGGAGCACCCCACAGGATTCAGGAAATACCATGTACATGACAGTCAAAGGAAAGGTGCAGTTCAAGTGGAGGCCAGCCTGCGTTAGCAGAGCTCTGCACTTCACAGTGTGTTATGTACTGTGCACCAAAGCCATCTGGTATCTCCATCAGCCACTGACAAGTGGTGCTTGGACACTCACTAGTATTGGTTCAACAATAAGACTGAAGTTACATCAGTGTCCTTACTGCTCCTAAAAGAGCCTCATGTTCTATTTTTTTCCCTTTACTTTCTTTTACTGTGTACTTAACTGAAGTTTTCGCTTTTATGACTACTTGCCAGTGCCAAAAGCCAGTCAAATGCGAGGCATGATGCTAGTGAAGACACTTTGCTGTGATGGAGTAACATGGTTAAAAGAATATAAAGTTCTAAAAGAAATAATAGCTCATCTTCCTTGTAGGGGAAAACAAAAAACTCCAAACCAAAACACACACATATCTGACAATAGATGAGATTTGTGTCTGGAAATACCTTTTATCTTCCCACAGAGATCTCTCTCAATTCTTTCTGAAGAGTAATAGATTTAAATTGATCCAGGATGACTTTACTAATGATATAATCAAACTTGCATTTGTACTCTGTGTTTCTCAGCTGAACTAATTTGAATGCAAAATAGGAATCAAAGAAGTGACCGTTGTGTATAGGAAAGAATGAATAGAGTTTTAATCTTATTTGCATTGCAGGTGTTTTGAGCTATTGATTTAAGCGATTAACAATCTATATTTGGTTCGGAGCAAAATGACATATTCTATGACATGTGTCACAAGTCAGATTCTTCTGCTGTAATTTCTAATCTCAGTTTTAAATACTGTTAGCATCATCTAGAATTTAAAAAAAAGCAGCAACTCATCACCATGCCAATTGAACAAAAACTGCTGTACGATTTAAATACCTATAGCTTCATCATTTACCCAGTTTTATGCTTTCATTTTGCTAAGCATGAGGTTGGTGATTAAACTGGTGCATAATTATTAGCAACAGAGAGACTGTTGTCAGATCTCACAGTTTTCTGACCAGGTGCAGGCTTCTCAGATTCAGTCGGAGCCTGCCTGTCAGTTTTATGAGCAATCCAGCAAAATAAGTGACTGATTTCCTGTTATCATTGCAGAGGCAGTTTTCAGCAGATTGTCACAGTAAACCTCCGTTTCTGAATAGTGTAATGAACATTCTGATGTTTGCAAAAGCAATTTTTTATATATAGACATGTGTATAAAGTGTGAGTGTAAAAGCATTAACAATCTGATCCCAGTATCTGTCTCTCTAGCTCCTTCTCTTTATCCTTTTATTAATATCCATGTATTTCACTCTAATGTCAATCAAACACTTTGTGTTCAATTCAAATAAAACAGAAGCGTGGCCTGCTAAAGTAATCCAATGTGATGAGGAGTTCAAAAGATTAAATGTCTTTGCTCTGTTTCCCAGCATACTTTCATGTTCAAAACCTAGATGGCTGGTTTACCAAGTGTTTGTCCAAATCTTGAGTTTAGGCAGGATAATTAAGGCTATGCATTGAAATTTTTTGCATCAGCTCCCTGCAAGGACAAACTCATTCTAGATTCTGAGTGTCTTTGTGGGGCTCAAACCTCACATCTGTGCTGGTCCTGAGGTGATGGCTCACTGACTGAGTGGGTAGATGCAGGAGCTTACCCTGTAGAGCAGAGGGAGACCTGGCTGATGCTTTCTGTCATTCCTGACAAGTGGCTTGCTTATGCTCAATTCTCTTCCTAGTACATCCACCCTCTGTTTTTTGTACTTGCTGCTGCTTCAGTAATTTACCATTGGTGTAAGAACCTGGATCAAGAGCAGGACCCCTGCTGCAAGAGGCACAGTGTGATGGCGGGGCACGTCCCTGGGCTGGGGCTCTAGCCTCTTTGAACATTGCTTGTGCTCCACCTTGGCTGGGTGGTGCAGGAGCTGTACTCTGTGGCACCATGCAAATATGTGGCACCATGACTGAGACTTAGCAGGTGCATATAGTTATCCGACTTTCAGTCTGGAGCTTCTTCATGTCCTGCCAGGTTGGGGCAGACATCCCTTCCTCCAGAGAGTGGCAGCCAGTGTGGAAAACTGCACACAGGTGGGTGACCAGACAGCTAGGAGAGGACTCAAGCTGGTAACCTTCGTTTGGACAAACTGTTTTTAGAGGATGAGACACTGTTTTACTTTCTTCAGTGTACCCTCACTTTGGCCACTTTCTCAATGTAATTTGCTACGTAGTTTTGTTAGATCGATCTAAATACACGTATAGAATAAGCATCCAATCTAAAAATACAGACTGTTCCGTGGGAAAAGAAACATTTTGTCAATGTGCTTTTAAAGTGTTATTCTGCAGGATAAAAAGTACCATGTTGGAGAAAGCAACCCATAAGCAGTGTTTTCCTCTTTCACTATATTGTACTGTAAATTTGTTAGTGGACTTGACATTTCTACCCCTCCTTGAAAATATTCTTCTACTGTACCAATATTGGAGCTGAATTGATGGTGAAGCTTTCAAGTGCATCCCATTTGCCTGTGAAATAGAAACAACTAACCAGAAACTCATACACAATAATTATACACTAACAAGCCTGTTTATTCTTCATCTTCTTTCAAAATATGTGCCCCGTTACTCGCAATTTTATGAACACAACAGTAAATAACTCAGAATGTTTTAAAAACAGGTCATAAAAGCGGTCTGATTTCACTCAATGCATATATACAACAGTAGGAAAGAGTGGGCCACCTTCTCCAACACTGGAGGGAAGCACAGCCCTGGCAAAGATGAGTAAGACCCTACACAAGAGCTAAGTCCTACAAGTGTTGGGGAGGGAATACGTTTGGACTGAAAAAACTGAATTGAGATGTAAAGACAACTTTAAATATTGATAAAAGGGGAGGAAATAATTAAAATTATATATTTATGGAATGGATTAATGTTTTATTAACAATGACTTAGATTCTGATGGAGATAATTTTAAAACTCAAATGTATTGCTCAGCCTAACTTTTTACTTGAAAAACAATGTCACATTTTTAGTTTTGTCATATCATGTTAATATCACGATGTTTCAACTGCCAATACTATTGGAAATTAATATTTGCATTTAAACAAAGTTTGCTTCCCTGGTAGGAACAGGAAACCTTTCTAGGAAGAGTGGTTTTGTAGAGCTATAGCCATTTGTGGGTCCCAAGTGTCTTTACAAGCCCAAAAGAAATTCAGTCACAAAAATAGGACTTGCACCTGGAACTGGAGCTGGGAGCTTGGAAACGGGTTTTGTGTAGGAATCACCATTCTAAAACAAATAGCTTTAACACCTTAAGGGAAATATATGCCAGCTATAATTTCTACTTTAACTCATCAGCAATAAAAAGATGAAAGGGCAGGCTAGCCTGGGAGCAGGGACAGATTTATACCTTCTGATGTTCTCCTAAATACTCATGTTTGTAGTGCTTCACACTTTTTCATGTCATATCCTTGCAACATCCCTCTGAAGTGGAAAAGAGCCATGACTCTCATTTTACCACCAGGAATCTGAAAACAGGGAAGCTAAACTCCTTTGATTTGGATCGAGCATCTTGCTTAAGGGCACAGAGGAGGTTTGTGGTGAAATGGGGAGGGAAGGCAAGCTGTCCTAAACCCCAGGCTAATGCCCAGGTAACAGGGCCATCTTGTCTCCCTGGGAAACTGTTGGATCTGGCCTTTGGCTCTAATTCATTCATTTTACAACCAGTAATCTCCATCATTAATGCAGTAGCTTCTCCTGGCCTGCACTGAGAAGACAGGCTCTGAAGAAACTTAAACATTTAAAAAGCCCTGGAAGAGGTTGCCCTAGCATAAGCAGCCCTGTGTCCTGCTCATAGGTGGCTAATCCTCAACATACCTCAACCAAGAGGGTGAAGGAGAGGGAAGTATTGTTTTATTAGAACGATAAGCCAGGTGGTCCAGTTTTCTTAAATTCTGCCTGAAGCAGGAAGGTGACACCTCAAGGCTAACTTCTCTATCAGTCTGTGGAGAGAGGAGAACCTCTGACTTGTGTGGCCCTGACTATCAGCAGGGATGTGTCTACCTTTCTGCATGGAGCACGCAGGAACTCTGCGGTCTTTGCTGATCACTGCATGGCTGGGGCAAGGCTCCTGCAATACAGACATCTCGGTGGCCGAGTTAGGTGTCTACATAAGTTATGATACCGGTGATATGTGTTTTCCTTTCCTGTGTTATGTAGCTCCCTCTGGGACGCTAATGGAAGAGACGGCAGCAGCACGTGGCTGCACGTATCCTCATTGCTGAGGCATCTGCAAACAGCCATAATATTTTGGTGTCTCTTCTTTGACTGAGAACTCAAAATTCCGATTTCTGATTCTCCTTTCCTCAGGGGTCCATGAATAGCAAGCATGCTGGTGTTCCGACTCATGGGACCACAGACATTAATCATCAGCCTAGCACTTTGCCACAAATGCCTGCATTATACCGATGGTGAAATGGCAGAAAGTGAAGGGAACGCCTTGCATGTGCCTGAGCTGACAGAGCGAAACATTCACTTGGTTTTTCCCGGACTTCCAATTGCTGACCAACATCCCCTTCCTCACACTATAGCATTTTCTTTCCAAGGGATACATGATATGCTCAAAGAAAATCTGTAAATACTTTAAACCAGGTGTTGAAAAAAACATAGCAGGTGCTTGAGAAAAAATAGTTGACTCTTAACACATGGTTACTATTAATTTTATTTCAAGGTTAGCATTCTAAACAGAAGGTTTCAGTCATTTCTTGCCTGACATATAGCTGCTTTCATCATCATTTCTTCTCTGGTTATTTTTTGAGAAAGGAAATAAGGGAAAAGTGGGAAAAGGGAAGGAAAGAGGAGGTTTGCTGTTGACTTGAACTATTTTAAAGGATGTTTTAATTTCCTCTGCTTATTTGCTTTGGGGAAGAGATCAAACATAAACAATCCCACTTACTTGTACCTATTTGTGCCAAAATACCAGGATAATTGTACCTGAAAAAGTGACTTCACACACTTTTGCAGGCAGATGAGCCTGCTCCAGGCCAGAATCTATTCCTGACCTACTTCACTTAATACCAAATTTTAAAGAGAAAATTAGAGTAATACTTTATTTAAAATATGTCAGCTAGTCAAGGCAATGTTTCTCCTTTCTAGTGGTATCTTTTTGAGAGGTAGGGCAATACTCACAGGTATTATCAGAGGTATATTCTCACGTTAAGCCAAAAAAAAAAAAAAAAGAAAAAAGAAAAAAAAAGACTTTTTCCAAACAAAAAGGCAGGTGGCAATTTTTCTAAGAGACACCATCAAACAAATGAGAAATTCAATTCAGTTTTTATCTCTTAATGCCAGAAAGCAAGCAAGGTTCCATTTGGATCAAATGTATGAGCTCCCTTGCTGGCACAACAACAAATATATTCGATGGATTTGTAATTTACTGTAGAAACTGACTGGTCTGATTGAAAATAGTGATGTTTGACTGTGCAGGGTCAGTGAGTTGTCCTTTGTTAATGCACAGCTAACCAAGATCTACCATGCACAGATGCTGGAAAACCAATTAGCTATTCTAAGAAGCATTGGCAGATAAAATGTCCTGATTAATTACACAAAATATGTGTATTCCCTTATTTCTGTAACTCCTGTTTGAAAATGATCACTAATAGTTTTGAATGAACTCATTTAGTTGCTGAATATCCCAGCAGGGTTTTTTTGGAGCCAGATATAATTTAAATATCATTTGATGTATGAATCCTTAGGAAAGAACATAGCTGTGCATATAAACTGATGTCAAATATATTTATACGTATAAAATGTGTATGTGTAAGCAACAAATGAGGCTTGCTTACTCTGCTGTATATCATAAAAAGCTGAAGATTATTAAATTAGAATGGCTACATTATGCTAATTTATTTTTTATTAGCAGCTTACTAGAACATTTTACTGCCAAATGTACTATTTTTTCGTATATGTTATTAATGCAGACATACTAATATGTTAATGCATTAGTGTTTAAATAATTTAAACAATAGAGTTTTATCCAGCCTTTGGAATACTTGTTCTTCTAAAATTATACTTGTAAGAAGAATTCAGTTACTCTGTTAGTGCATGGATACTAAATAATATAGAAGCTTTTCTTTTTCTCCACAGAAACAATAGGAAGCATGTGAGAAATATTTCCCTGAAATGAAATCATGCTCAGTGTTTGGAAAAGCATGCTTGTTTACGCAGCTAAAGGCAAGAGAGATCAAGAAGAATAGGTAGACAAGAGGCTGGAAACTAGCCAAGATAGCTCAGGAAGTTGCACACACAGTGCACATCTGGTTATGGCATTTGAGGATCCCTTTCAAATAATCATTTGGTCCAGAGAAGACACTCAATACAAGCCAGCAAAATGTCTGTCTGTCCTAAAGAAGGAAGGTATCTATTTACCCTTCATCTGCATACAAGCACTCCCCATTTTGTCTCAGCCTTTTCTCTCAGGCACAGGGCCTCCTTTCTCAAGTCAGTAGGAAGGAAAAACAAGTTACTGCAGCCCTTGTGAGAGTGAACTTTCCTCTTCTACTCATGAGCTCATGACTAGTGACTGAAGGGAAATGGGACCCATAGTTCCCACCTTTCTGCCTGAACCTCTTTGCTGGCTCTCAGAAAGGGCTATCCAGGGAGCAGGGGCTGTGCTCGGTGTCAAGCTTGGACCAAGCTTCACAGAGACCTTGTTTGGGTTGAAAGTTTCTGCTCTCCAGCCACTTGATTGGGGTCAAAGTAGATAGGGGACAGATAAGACAATGATGCAGAGAGCTCCCAATGGAAACACATTGATTAAGACCAAACACCTGTGTTTTCTTCTCTTTTCTCATGCTGAGGATTTGGCCATTCATGCATTTTTTTGTGGACATTGTTAAGGCACCCCATTTGTCTCCTTTATTTGAGCTGAACCTGGAAGCACACTGGGCTACCATCCAGCAAACAGCTCATGAACACTCGCTAAAAATATGATCCAAACACATCTGTCCGGCAGATACTGTTGTGCAACAGAAAGAGCTTGCAGGCTGCCAGTTTCAACCTTGGACCCCAACTGTTGTCATTAAGGAGTTGATTAAGAGGGTAACATTCAGTCCAGGGAAGAAAGCACATGGGGACCCTGTGGTGTCTACCATAGCGTCCCACTCCACATGTCTCTCAGAGAGAACATGGAGACTGTTTAGGCTAGGACTGGGAGCGAGCAGATATAAAAGTCCTAAGCCCACCTCCTCCCTGTTCTTTCAGGCTGTCTTCGAAGGTCAGCCACTGAGGATACGTTGAAGGGGACACCCAGTGTGTAAAGGTAAGAGTGGAAGTGGGTTCCTGCAGCACCAGGACCATAGCCTTGTCTTCATTCATCTTGCAGGTAGATGGCAGGATACCACCGCTCATGCGCTATATGTCCTAATGAAGTGTCACAGAGCTTTGTTTGGGTAAGCATTGCTATAATGTAAACAGCTCTCTGTCCTGGAAGGGGAGATGTTTTGCAAGCATAGCTGTTTTCCAAGCTATTCCTTAACTATGTGGGTGTCCAAGCTATGAAGAGAGAAAAAAAAAAAATCAGAGAATTTGAGCAGGTGCACACATGCCTCTGTACTTGGCCATGGCTTTAAGATGTTAATGAAGTGATCCTTATTTTTCTTCAATGAAAACCTGTTCTTTGTATTTTTGCTATATAAAACAATACACAACATGAGAGAAAATGTATTCAATTATGCCTCACTCTGCCTTAACATGAAATTGCTTAGTGTTATCTCTAATAAACCTATAAATGAAGAAGGAAAGTACAGATTGCTCTGTGCAAGGTCTGATTTTTTTGCGTGCATTATATTAACTATCTCTGCCCAATTTTGTGATAATAAGGCAAACAAGGAAAAAGCCTCAGTTGAAAACCCCAGCATATAATCAGCAATTACAAGTGGGTAGTGCTTTATTGTAGGGGTTTTTACAGTCATTATGGATGGTAAGAGTCTTGTTTAAATATTTGAATATAATTTCCCAGAACCAGTTAGGTACCCTCATTGTAATGACTATTGATGGAGCTGTCCCTGCACTCAATACCCTGTTTTTTGAGACTGTGGCCTCTGAGATCTGTAATGTTAGCTTATCAGCTGCCTTGGTGCAGGGCTGCTTTCAGCCACAGGTGGATAATGAGGTCGCAGGGTGACATCACTATAGGGGAGCTCAGTAGAGCTATAGCAGCAGTGATAATTCTCCTATGGAGAGACTACAGCTTTACCTGCAGCTCCCCAGCCTTTGGTTTAGCAAGAGACCTGAAGGATGTGACTTACTCTAAATCACTCCCTTACTAAAAAATGAGGGAGAAGGCTTGACTAACCCATGTTTAATTGAAACGAGGAGATTCGTATGCCACAAAGCAGGAAAAAGAAAGTTCCCTCCCTGTTTCACATTCATATTTTCTAAGACTTAACAGACCACAGAGAGATTTATAGACATATTTAGCCTAAAAAAGGACTGATAAAGAAATTCTCCAAAGTTTGAATGGAATAGAATTGCGACCGAGGACCATCTATGTTCTAAGAAAAGACTCTAGTATGCAGAGCCAAACCAGTCCTCAGATTCTCAGAGCATTAACAAACCTGTCCAGATTATGAAGGAGCTGAACCACACCTTTGAATTACCAGTTAATACTGTGGAAATTGATCACTTCCTTAAATATCATAGCCTTTCTTACCCCTGCCTTAAGCATTTAAGAGACAGTACTATTAGTCAAAAAATAATTATTTGTTAATTGATTTTGTAAAATTCTCAGCCAGGAGGTAATTTATATCCTTGATTGGGCTAGAAAAAAATGCAGTTTCTTTCTACCAAGTGCGTAAGTGCTACAAAGAAAAAAAGTTGAACTGAATTCCTTTTTTTCTTGGTCAAAGATAAAGAGTAAAGATGTCAAAAAGGATCTGAAAAAGCCTAAAGAACTAGCTGGTGCACGGGAGGGAATCATGGTCCTTTCATGCATCCAGAAGAAATTTTACACTGTTTGTGCTAAAGAGTGCATATATAAGCCCACACTCATGCAACGTGCAAGTCTAGAAAAGGAGTAGGCAAATTTAACATGACTAAAGTTTGCTTTGCCTTTATATGATTGATAAAGAGTAGTTGATTTTACCCTATATTCATTTCGTATCTTTGTATCTTGGCTGTATTTTTGCTTGCACCTAAACATTTGCAACACTGAACATCCTGAATTGAAGCTGAAAAAGGTCATCTGCCATGGTGACATACGCTTCTGGGCTGGAGGACTCCTCTGGCTAACCTCATCCTCTTTATGTTTCTGAAGTTCTGGTACTGCTCTGGAAATGTCCCTTTGTTGGGGGGTATCCACCACCTACTTTTGAATCCAGTTCTTCCTGGTGAACACCAGTTCAGTGATCATTTTGCTCACATCAGCCATCTCACTGAGTGGCAAGGGGAGGAGAGGCTTTCCCTGTGGCAGGGCTCCAAGAGCCAAAGGGTTCAAGCAGAACCAAAGGAAAGAAGTTAAAAATTTAACCAGACTGTGCCCATACACTGAAGCATTTAGTCCGTGTGTTGACAGAAAAGACCCATACCTGCAATGTATTTGGAATTGGCAAAATTTTCCAGCTGCTCCTCATACAATGCTTTTGTTGATGGTTTATAATCTGCACATTCACTTCCTGCATGACAAAACCAAACGGAGACATGCACATGAGAAACACACAAGCATTAAGCCGTCTGGGTTAAATTCATCCTTTGTGCAATTCCAGCAACATTTCTCTGTTGGGTTTGCACCCTCAATATTTACACAAAAATCTGGATTGAGTTGAACTTGCATGAACCAAGCCAAATTTGTAATTACAAGGCCTGGCAAGGAGTGTGTCTCTTTCCTGCTTATTTTGTATTTGCCATTGTTAACAACGAGTGATTGCCTCTGTTATTCTCACGCCAGCATTGAATCTATGGAGAATTCAGGGAGATGAGGAGCTTGATCTGAGAGAAATTGAAAACATAAGGCTCAAATTAAAGCACTCTGCAAGTAGAGTGAAGGTTTTTAACCATCAAAATGCAGGAAGCAGTGGGTGGCAGATAATATTTTTCCTCCATTTAATTTGACACTTTAGAATATCACCTATTGTTTTGTGAAGGAAATTGGTACATTTAGATTAAATCTTGAATTATATACCGCACAACACAGTCTTAGGCATGTCTTTTCCTTTTATTACAAAATGCTTCTATTAAGAATTACTCCTCTTACTGCTTCTTTTTGTCTCTTTTCCCATGATTCCTGTGTCCACAACCTTTCTACAAACATAATTCTGTATGTTTCAGTGCATGTACCTTTTGATAATAGATAGAAAAAATGTTTTTGTAATTTATAGACTGGTTTTGGTTTCTTCCTCTTTGTTTATCTGCTGCATGTTATTCTCATAGGGCTAATAGTATTTTCCCTTCCTTATACACCTGTGCTATGAGGGTAGTGTTGGTAGTAAGGACAGAAGGAAGGACAGTAGGAAGGAGTATTAAGCTGGTAGTAAGTATTTAGCATCCAGAATTCACAGTTCTTGTAAGGGAATTTGTAAGGGTGAGTGCCCCATTGTAGCATTACTTTCCAGGGAGGGCTAAGCCATCTTGGGTCTTAGGAATCATTGAATCCCATTCTATAGCTTTATTCCTTTCCCCAGTACACTATATCACCTCACTGATGTGGTAGGTCACTGGTCTCCAACAGTTCACTGCTTCAACAGTCAATGGCAGTACACCTGCAGGAGCATGGTTGTCTGCTTCTCTCTTTTGTACGATCAAATTTACAACCTTCTGCTGATGTTGCACCGGGCCCTCCAGCTCAACAAGCCTTGGCGCTAACATTACTGAGCCTGGTGGCAGTGCTGACTTCTTTGATTTCTTATTTCAGGCTCTCTGCAGACTCAGGGAGATATCCCTATGCCAGTTATACTCAGTTTTACCCCATAAATAGGTAGTAAGGGCAGAAGTAGGTCCTATGGTCTGACCTCTTGTGTATCACAGGCTGTAGGACTCTCCTAAGCTGATTTGTGCTTGGTCTACGGTACTGGCTTTCAGAACATTCAGTCTTTGTTTGAGAATTGCCATTGCCAGAAAATGTGCTTCAAAGACTGTTTTCTACCAAAACCAGACTTTGCATGTCATTTCCGTTGTAAACACCTCCAGCCTTAACTTTCATGTACTTGCTTTTCTTTGTCTGCTGAACTGAATAACCCATTAGCAAGGTTGTATTCCCTCGTAGGTACTTACAAACTCATCAAATTACCTTTTAGCCTTTTCTTTCATTAACTAATAGATTGAGTTCCTGCAGTGTTACTAACAGATGCTTCCTCTTGTTCTTTAATCTTTCTCAGTGCTGCCTTGATCCCTCTCAGTTATCAATGTCCTTTCCAGGAGATGATATTACACTTGTGATTACATCAATGTTCAGTGCAAAAGCAGGACCAGCTCCTCATCTTTTTAGGAGATCTGGGGCTCCTTTTTGGGCCACAGAACTGAACTGAGAACACATGTTCCATCCTGGGAGTTACGTTCCTGCTTGCATGAGATCTCATATTCATAAGGGACACTGTTTCTCCAAATTGAGTCCCCAGAGATGACCTCTTTCCTTTGTTTCTAGACATATGACCACCAGCTGGTCTTAATACCATGTTTGTTTCTTCTGTTTGCCTTGCCATGTGGTAAAATTTGGCTGAGCACTGAATGTTTTCTTTTATGTTCCCTGTTTTATGCATCTTCCTGCTGGTCTATATATATGTGGGAGAAAGTGTGTGTGTATAACATCACACAACACCTCTGATGCATCATAAAGCACCATAAATCCCTCTGCATCAGCCATCTATCATCTTAATTATATACATCTCACCCAGTCTTTGAGTTATCTACAGTTCTCATCAATGATGACTTTATGCTTCCTTCCGCATCTCAGGCAAAAAAATTAACTGATGTAGGACCAAGACTGGATCCCCACTGAACCTCACTAAAAACACACATCTTTACAGTGATGCTCTGGTATGTAACTGCTTGCCACTTTTAATCCATTTAATGTGTGCAGTGTTGATTCATAGCATTCTTGGTCCACGTTTTTTGCAATATATGGTACTAACTGCATAAAATGTCTTGTAGAAGCCCAAATATAGCGACACCATTACCTCTATCAGCCAATTTGTAATCTCATCAGAGAAAGATATCAAGTTAGTTTGACAGGTTCTATTTGCCAAAAACCCCCGCTGAGTGATGATAATTATACTGCCTCTCTTTTATTCCTTATTAATTGGGTCTTGTATCCTCCATTCCTTTATTTTGCCTGGGACTGATGTTAGTCAGTCTGACAATCTTGTAATTACATGAGTTGTATCCTTTATTCTCTCTCTTCGTGTGTCCCCCCCCCCCCCCCCCCAATACTGGTGTTGCATTACTTTTTCTCATCTTCTGGAACTTCCCCGGTATTACAAGAGTTATTGAAAAATCAACACTAATGGTCTGGAGGGGTTTTCACATAGCTCCTTTTAAACTCTCATATGCTAGTTTTGAGACTTAGTGCTATAAATGTCTCTAAAATCAGTAGCTCTTATTTGACGTCCTTCTGATGCACTGTTGGAGTGAAAATTGTTTCAGGATTTTCTTAGGAAATGTTCACATCATCTGATCCTTGGCCAAATATACAACAGTTATTTATTGAACACTTCTGCCTTTTCTGGACTATTTTTGGCAATTTTATAATTTCCAGTTCCACTGTTAGGGTTCCATTTGCTCCCTTTATGTCCAAAGTGTCCTTCTGACGATTGTTAGCCCTATTTACCATAGATTTGCATCCTTTTGCTTCACTTACCAGTTTTTTGTGTTAAAATTCCTAGCTCATAATCTACATTCAAATCTACATAATCATCCATTTTCTTTCTTTTGACTTTTTTTTTTTAGATTTTGACCTTCGCTTTTGTAATAATCAAAAATTGGTTTGTAGCTGATCTGGTCTTGAACATCTCCAAATGGTCATTCACATTTGGCCCACTGATCTTTTTATCCCCAGTGATTTGTACTCATGAGGTCTAGCAACCTCCCTAAAAAGTAATCCCGATGAATAAATGAAACAACAAATGAAATAAAAGCCAAGACCTCTGTAAATGCTTAAGCTTCCAAGAGGTGGCACTTGTCAGAGATGACCGGAACAGAGAGAGGCTGTTCAGACAAGACTACCCTCTTTTAGGGATGAGAAAACAGTTTAGCTGTGTGGGCAAAAGCTGTGCCTTCACCTTGCCTTCATGGCCAGAGAACTGCCCTGGATCACTGTAGTTGCTGACACAGATGTGGCCACTTCTCCTACATGGTCGTATGACATTTCCCTGCATGTTCCCACCTCCACAAATCGTGGGCAGGCAACTCTCAAAGATGAGCTCAGTGGATCTCAAAAGACCTGACTTATTCATAGGGACACTTCCAAGCTAGCTGAAGTCTGAGGAGACACTCTGCAGTAACCGTGTCCTTTCTGTTCCAGTACGGCAGCCAGAATTTATCCCTAGAAATGAGTGTGTAAGTTTAAATAGCAGGGTTTGTTTTTTTAAAGCTTACTATGTTTTTCCTCTGTACCTGTTTGTAAAATGAGGTTAACCTTGAGGCTTAATCTGATGCAGTTTCTCTGTCAGAAGAGTCTGTCTTGGTAATGTCTCAACCATATTTACACTACCAATGTAAAAGCAGAGACAAAAAGCAACAGGGAGGTTTGCCTTCCTCTGCCCTCTCCCCTTTCCTGGAGCAGGGTCCTCAGTGTCTCATGGGAGTATGTATGTAGGTGATGTTATACTTTAATAAAACTTAAATCCCTCCAGGCCAAACCCCAGTGAAGACAGCACCTTCCTGAGGACTGCTAATCAGGCCCAGGCACAGACTGTTGCTGGCATAAATGATGCAATAACTGGTTTAGTTTTAAGAATGAAACACAAACCCATTGAATTGTGTTAGAATGACTAGAAGAGCATGGGATTTCAAACAGAGTCAAAAGCGACTAGAGAACCCAAACAACAAACAACAAGGGAAGCTGGACCGGTTGCTAGTGATTGATTATGCAGACACTGGCTTGGTGAAGGGTGCGTTTGGGTGCTGTTTATTATGTTGCAGCTCAATACTGTTGGAGTCTGAACACAATGAGAAGAAAAGTATCTTCATCCCTTACCATCACATAGATATTTTTTCAACTGTGTTCTTTGACAATATTTTAAACCATCGCAAATGGCATGCGTTATGCTTTTTTAAAAAAACTTGCAAAATAGGTAATTCACATAAGGTGATATAAGACAGACATCCAGACACTTTCCAAAGGAGGATAATTTCTTTTATAGCCTGCTCTGCAGTAGCACTGTTTTTTGCATTTAGGGACACAACTTCCTCCATATGGAAACATATTTTTGATAAGAGTTAGCACACCTTTATCAGCAGTGCTAAATCCAGCTGAGAGGAATTCTGGAATCATCAGCAGGCACAACTGTTACACTAGCCCTGCCAGAATATAAACCTGGTCCCTGAGAAATCTGAAATTACAGGGAAATTGCAGAATGCCCCTCAGAGCTACAAAGATGAGGTGAAATGGCTTTTCATTTGAGGTGATCTTAGCTTAGATTTAGTCTGTTCAATGATTATGCTTGCAGAGACACGCAGCACAATCTGATCCTGGCATCCATGTTGATCTCAGGAGTAGTTTTAATTTAACAAACTAAAAAAAGCAAAAGTCATGGTTAAACTGGAATTGAGGTGGGATATGGGTGCTTAAGTCATTGGCTGAGATTTAGACTGTGGCTCTTTAGCAGCAGGGCTGAAAGCACTCAAAGTCAGCTGGTGGCTCCATTTTGAAAGCAGTAGACTTCTTAATGCCCATCAAGCTCCCCTGCAATTTGGAGCAGTTGCAGTTTGCTTAGGGAAGTGATTAAACTCCACCTGAATCCTACAAAGGAGGCATGGTGGGAGTATGCTGAACATGTTCACGTGCATGTTCACTGTAATGATAAAATTTCTAGGTCTGGGCCACTGCTCAAAAAAATTTGACTCTTCAGCCCAGTAAGAGAGGAATTCTCTAGGGAGAGTGGCAACACTGTCTGTTGCCTCTTTCTCACAGTGTTTCTTTAAAATACAAGAGGTACATATCTTTTTTTGGTATACAGAGTATACACCATCCCTGAAGCCAGGTTCAGAATCTAGGACTCTTCACGTGTGTTGGAATTGCTTCCTTCCTGCAAATGCACATTCATCCTGCTTTCCTTGACAAGAAAAGAAATGTTCTGATCCTTTGATACCACCATCTTGCAGTAAATCAATGCCAGCAAAGGAATTTTACTGCATTCCAGGCCAGGGCAATTTGCTTTGGGAACAAGCAGCTTCATTCAAGGCTGTGCAGGTCCTGGGGGACCGCATGCTCATGTAGCAACAGCTTCAGGGGTTGTGTACTGAGTTTCTAGTCCATGGAGACTGTGGTATACCAAGGAATGCCTACTGAACTCCTGAAGAAGACATTGCAATTTTTTTTTTTTTTTTCTCAAAAGGCACCGCTCATTGACGTTGTTAGGGCATTTGCTTTTAATGGGGCATGGGGCTGTATTTTTCCCTGGCAAATTAAACTTAATTCAGTGCTGTTCACGAGACGCTTGGATACTTCAGTTATGAGCAGCACAGACAAGCTAACAGATAAATATGGTTTCAGTGAAATACACCCAGAGTGAGTCTGACCTGTACAGGTACTGTTATATCACATCAGTAGTCAAAGCTGCTGATAAATGAGACTTTGGGAGTCCATCATAGGAGTAATTTGCCCCTAAAAGCTGCACAGGACTAAAAAGCCTCCCCAGTCATATGGTGATGCTCGTAATGAGACTGCCCCTTTGGATGGATCCTCTTCAGTACTTAACTGGACTTGGGTGAGCTTACCCTTCTTCAAGCTCCCTGTAAGGGCAGGGACCAATTCTGTAAATGTATGACTTTTAGAAAATACGTAGAACTGGGCAATCGGCCTCCAAGAATCTCCTTTTCGTTTGTTTCCTATACAGCATTTTTATCATCCATCTCATGGCTAGGTGGGCATGTTAAGATCTTGTGGAGGCAGAAACATGCTGAAAACACTGGTTTCAGACACAGTAAACACTAAGATTAAAGCTTCACCTGAAAATATATCTGAGGCTGTTTTTTAAGCATAGCTGATAAGAGTCCTGCCCCTGATACAAGCCGAGCAGGTGGACACACTGCAATTAAACAGGCTACCACATCCTGTTGTACCGTATTTAAAAGTATTTCCATTAGTAGTTATATAGCCTGGGTGGCAGATGAGTTAGTATGGTCTTTTCCAGTAGTAAAAGCAGCTAAAACCCTAAGATAAGCCAATGTTTACCAAAGGTTTTCCTGTGTGTTTCGATCTGGTTGGATCTGAGGGAGATTTTATTTGACTTTTGCCCACGTATTGCTGTTACCTGGATTTTAAAAAAATAATCTAAAACTGAGAATATAAAGTCAATAATAATATCATCATGACAATGCAAAAGTAATGTCATACTAATTTTGCACTGCAGGTCAGTACATTAAAAGCAGGTGTGCTAATTCATCACAATAGTGAATCTAACACAATTCAATAGCACTGCTGGATTTGAGAAAGTTACAATAGGGATTACTTTGATCTAACATCTTTAAATAATGGATTATCTTTTTAATGCGATTCTTCTGCTTGGCAAAAAAAATATTGTCCAGAAACTTCTGAAAAATGGGGAACCACTATTATTCTTTGAACAATTAAGAGCGTAGGAAATACACAAGAACAGATATCCAAGAAAATGCCAGAAAATCTTTGGAATATATTTAGTGATCATGTCAATTCTTATAATGAGAAATTTTGGCTGGTTTTACAAAGATCTATCAAGTCTGCTATGAAACAAACAAGATTTGGGGAACTGTATTGCACTGTTGAGATTTTGCTTCTTGAGAACAATGTTTTATTGGTTCCATTTGAACATACTGAAGTGTGCAAATGATCACAGGTTTGGCAAGTTCTTATACGCCCAGAAACAGATGTACAGATAATTTCACAGACATGCATACTTTATATGGTTGCAGACAAATACTGTGGGAAAGGGTACCTTAGAAAAATCAGATTTGTGGGTATCCTCGGTGTCTTTCCTTCTCCTCAGTGAAGTATACAATTCTGCATTGATTTCTGATGATATTTATTTGACTAGTAATACTTTGATCCTGATCCCTGTGTAAAAATTATGAGTTTTGTGCCAATATGTTTGTTGTGAATGAGCACTGACTCTTCAGCAGTGAGGTCACAGTCTCCCATTGCCAGGTGGCCAGGAAATTGTTGGGGGGTTTGTGCAAAGCGCTGGCAAATGACAGCTTAATCACATCAGTTGCTTCAAACACACATGGGCAACAAATGGGAATGAAAGGATCAAGCCTATATAAACAACAACAGTGGTATCTCACATCCAGACCTTTCAAGATTCAAAGGATGGACACCCTGTGTAGCAAGTCTGTGCTTTGTCAGGTGCATTTTGCAGAGCAAAAGCCAAAAGCTATACCAAAATATTCTCCTGTGAAGCTATGCTTGAAGCTTTTGAAAATCTGACCAGGGTCAACACCTGAGCTGCTGTCTTCTCTGTAGACCATCCCTCCAGCTATCAGCAGAGCCCTGGTATTGTATGTGTAGCATGGCTGGCAGCATGCCACCTTTGGCTTCCAGCCTGCAGCTGATCTCTTCATCTGACCCACGCTGATGCTTCCCAGAATTTGGCTCCCATTCAAGCATTACAGCTCTTATAAAGCCCTTTGTCTTTTCATGCTTTGGGTGGAGGTTAAAGTAATGCATAAAGGGAGCCAAAAGTATTTATGTTTGTTCCTTCTCTCATGGGAGAGTGTAGAAAGAAAGGCATTTCCGCAAGATCTTAAACTCAAATACAATCATCATGATTACAAAGTGGGTAACTCCATATTTACTTACATGGTCTCTCAGCAGGCAACAATTCACAGGTGAAGATACAGGCAGCACTGCAGGAGGGTGGGGGGCACCGTACCGCTTCTTGCTCAATTGCTTCTACCTGCATAAACAATATCACTGCTGATTTTAACAAAATAATGTATGACATTAGTAAATAAGAACATATTGTCAAAATGCAAGCAAAGGAAAAAAGAATAAATGTACTTGCAACAGGCAGAATCCATTTTCAGTCCTGTTTGTTGAAGACATGTTTTGATTTACTTTACCAGGACCTTAGTGCCTGGCAGAAAGTTGTGTGAGTGGATTAAGAGGAGATGATAAGAACTAAAATATGAAATAGATGATTAGTTTTAATAGTGTAAGAACTTTAGAAGGTATGTTTCAATGCTAGAGTTTGTAATCCATATTCTTGTTATGCTTGTCATATACAAAATAAGCCTGCCCTTACCATTACAGCTGTCATGCTGTTTTGCTCGAAACTGCACTGGTTTGTGAGGAAAAAAGACCCAAATAATGGATAAAAATGTCTTTCCTGATGTCAGAAATATTGAATTAATGACTGAACATGGAATTTATTTGATGGCACTCATCCATTTAGCAGGAGTGAAAAGCTGTTAGCTAAGATACAATCAAACTGCATAAGGCCAGTGCACCTTTGGACATTTTTTTTAGGAGCGTATCAAGACATTTCCATGTGTCCCTGCTCTGTGACACCGGTACAGGCAGTATGACACTATCTTAAGTGTATGACCCTTTCCTAAATCCTAGGCCTACCATTTCAAAGGTGCATGTCAGGGTATAAATGAAGAATGATCTCTAGTATGGACAACAGTTGTGGTCCTCTGTGGTATCCAAGCCCTTGTGATGGCGAAGGATTCTCTGTCACCAGTACGTGTTTTTTTCTTTGGTTTCTTTGACTGTGCATGATTGGGTAGTCTATGATCTCTATGCTTTAAGATGACAGGGAGAGAGGAGCATCTGCTGGTGGGTTTCCAGTTGTGATGGACATTTATCTTAGGTGAATTGCTCTGCAGCTGCCTGCTTTTTTATTTTTGACAATAAGGAGAGCCTGGACCAATTCTTAAAGCAACTGCCTATGTTTTGGATTAGCAAAAGCTAGCAGAGGCAAATCCCATCCTGTATTACCCTGAAATTAATCAATCTATCACCCCTGTCTCCAAGTTCAGATCTGCTTTTAAAAAGTTATGCAACTTTGGCACTTAAGGTTTCCTGTGCTGCGTGCCACGACAAGTAATAAAGCATTCAACACATACAAAATTATGAAACCATACGGGACAATGTTAACTCTCATCTGTGTCAATGTTGCAGGACAGGAAGCAAAAGTGATTCTGACTGTGCTTGGACTGTGAATCTGCTAGGAGAGAAGATTTTTTTTTGTTGTATAATATCCACATTTTAAGCATAAGGATGTTTTTCAGCTCCAGTGCCTTGGATGTAGATGAATTCACTTCTGCACACGTATCAGTAAGTGGTAATATTCTGCGAATGAACACACATAACAGGATTTTTCAGAAGCCTTTGCAGATGTCTTTCTTATATCTGCCTCTCTGATTTACTCCCTGCAGGTAAGATGTGTGACAGTTCTCCATGTAAGTGTGATTGGATTTCTTCAGTCCTTGGCACAACCCCATCAGCCTCTGATATCTCTTATGTTTCAGGCAAGTCTTTGTTGTTTCAGTTTCTGGCAGAGTCATTCAGCACCGTCTTAGAGTGTAGCCTGTCTGGGCTTCTTTCACTTTTCCTCCTATTTCCCTCTTCAACAGGATTGAAGTCAAGACATACACTGAAGCAGAGAATGGGTAATTCTGGTTGTCTTCAAGTCATGACACCTTTGCCAACTTCGTCATCTTATACACATGAAAAATCACTTCCTCTCAGTGTGGAGAATTTTTTGTTTGTAATATAAACACTTGATTCATTTGCTTTAAACCACTATCTTTTTGTAAGCTGTTCCTTACTGACTTTGGTCTCAGCAGTAGACTTGTTGCCAGAGGTAGCATTCTTATCTCCATCCTACTAATCTGTCTTTGTTTTTCTGTTGTCCTGGGGGAGTGGGAAAGGGAAGAAGGTATAGTAAACTAAATGTCATTACCGTTGCAAATACTGGGTTTGGTTTTGTTGCTTATTTGAGTATCGTTGTGTTCCTGTCAAAACTGTGCATTGTACTGTGTGTCCCCAGGACAATTGCTGATGCCCCTCTGACCTTGTTGCAGCATTTCGGAAGCCTTACTGGCTGTGTTTTCAGAAAAGAAAAACAACAACTTTCATGATAAGATTCCACTGAAACCAGGTTTTACTTTTCTCATTTCCAGTCATATGTTGTTGAGATTGTGAGTCAAATGGTTGCAGGGCCTCTGATGTGAAGCTATGAACAACATTGCTTTAAATAGCAAAGAATTTATTTGTATTACATCTTGGGTCTGCAGCTCACAGTCAGGTACTTGTATGAGAGCCAGTCGTGCATCACCAGAAGTAGCTCACATCAGGCAGAGTTGCCTTTCCTTTTCCGTGCAGGAGGGCAGGAGGTGCCGCACGGACAGGTCTGAGGCTCGGTGCCTGCGGTGTCACGCCGCCGTAGCATGTGAAGGCACTCACCGCCTTGGTGTGTGATGGTGTGTACCACCCATCTCCCTGGCATCAATGTTGGACTGTCCTGGTGCCGTGGGGAAAGGTGGCACACAGGCACAGGTAGTCACGTCAAAGCGGTAATGGATGGACGGTGCCAGCTAATGACTTCCATCCCTGTCCTGTAATCCACAGCAGGAATGCTGTGGGCCTGCCACAGGAGGCTGGTGATGCTCAAAGTTTACTATAATATACAAAACCTCAGCTGCTGGTTAGGATGTCCCTAAACCACAGTTTTGTAGAGGTTGGGAAAGGTACACTGGGAAAACAGCGTAACATGCTTTTGCTGTTCTGACAGTCTTAGGAATCTGCTTTTAGATGCCATTGAGGGCAACATAGATGAGCCTTTGGCTTGATCCAACAGTTTTTTCATGTTGTTTGTACTTGGGCAGAGCCCTGCTTTTTGGTGGAGTATTACAAACCTGCTTAACGCTTGCTGGACTCCCAAGGATGCCTCTTGAAAACAGTACTACTGCTGCGCAGGCAGAAAGGGGTGGTCGCTTTAGGATTAGAGGGTGTTCTGTTCAACACTTACTGCTACGTACAGAGAGAGGCAAATAGAAGTACTGAAAGGGACACATAAAAGTTTGGAAATGTGGGTACTGGTGTGATGTATCCAAGCACAATGCGAAGCTTTTCTGAAAGTATTGCTAAGCAGACTGAAATCAGTAATACCGTAAAACATGTGGGAGCCTGATTTTGTGAGATTAACAGCCCTATTTTCTGTCCAAATAGGTTCAGATAAATTCATGTGACTACTGAATAATTATACACTGCTTATCTGACTGAGCTTCCAGTCCTAAAGATTCAGCATTTCTGGAAGGTTTACTCAGCTATGGAAACCTTTCGTGAGACATTTTAACTGCAAGAGCACAGGCATCATCAGCTGATAAAATCTGCCATTTCCAGGTCTATAGCACCACATAAATCTTTTCTTCCTGGGGCTCCAATTTTTAACACTTTCCCTCTACTAGGAGATTGATCTTGTTCTTGTATTTAAAACAAGGACTGTTAATGGGCTATTTATGGAATGTTAGTTTAGGATCACCGGTGCACACAGCCTTACTTTGTTGCTGTGAGAAATGACATTATTTGTATTTGTAATAACAAAGAACAGCTTTAATTCTATGCCTACCACAGAAAGCATGCTATAAATAATATTCTGTCCAAAGTTAATCACACTAAATTTTGTTTTAATTAAGGCAAATATCATGCCCCTGTTTAATGCAATTGTATATATTGCCAGTAAGAAATTACTTTCACATTTATGCTGCTTGTAGAACAGTATCATCTCACTTTTAATATGTTGATATCTTGGAAGTCTTTCTCTTCTTAGTGTAGTATGAAATTTGTAGGCTAAACAGCTGTCTGTTGACTCTTTAAACGTCATGACCCTAAAATGTAGGCAAAATTTGACTGTCATGTTCCTTTTCACTTTCCCATTGGTGCTGTACCTGGCATTGATACCTTCCTAGAGCTTTGAAATGCCCATGTTTCTCTTTGTATGTAGTTAAATACTCTTCATGCTCTTGATTGCTTAGCTATAGTGCAGCTACAAGTTGCACATCTGCAAGCCCATAGTATTTGGCAAAGAAAAAATGTGGATATCTGAGTACTGCCATATCTGAGCCATGTCTGTTTTTCTGCTCTCTCTCCCAGGCTGCATTCTTTAACTCCATTCAGTTCTTCCCATCTTTCTTCATCAGCTCTTCTGAGTCTTACTCATTTCTTTCCAACTACCCTCACCTTCTTTTTGTTCTCCTTTATAGCCCATCCTGAAGCTGCTTGGGGAAAAGGCAGCTCTGCCATTTGCTGGAATACAAATGCCTACCTGCTTTGTGTGAGGACAGCAACGCTGGGCAAGCATCCATGTGGAGTAATCATCAACAAGCATCATCAAAGGTGCAGAAGACCTTGACTCTGGAAACCACTTGTAAAAGACCCATTAACATCACGGACACCCAGTGACATTCAGTCTCACAGATACACCGGAGCCTATGTATGGCTGTAACTTTAGGTATAGGGTTTGTTTCATCAATTTAAAAATGCCAGTATTTGTTGCATTGAGATTATACCAATGGTTATGCTATGTATCCAAAGTATGTTTTATTGATGTTATTCAACCTTAATCCATGTTTTATGGCAGGAACTGGATGAGCCTGTATGGGTTTTCAGTGTTTCAAAACAGAAGAGAGAGGAAATTTTTGTAAGAACTTACAGTATGGCTCCAAACATAAAAGTTTCCAGACTCAAGAAAACTCTAAGGTCTATGCTTCATCTTAAATGATGAGATGGGGCATAAGCACACACCTGGAGCTGAGCAGTGCCTCAATACTGTTACAGAAATAGGCACGTGGAAAGCAGGGTGATTAAAATTTTGGGTTCAGTGTTTTGGGTTTCCCAAATGAAATGCTGGAACAGTATGGAAAGAAGTGTTACTCTGGAGGTGCAGTGAGAGTGGTAAGGTTTGGCATCTTGTGAACCATTAGGCCACCCAGAGTGGGGGCATGAGCCCAAACTCAGCACAAGCTGGGAGATGCTACCTCATCCAAAGGTGAAATGCAACAGATGAGTTGATTTGGGTCATGGTGCCACAAGAAAGAAAACCTCTCCCCAGACCCTGCCAAGCAGCCTGTGAATTTGATTCCTCCTCCTGCATAAAAGAGAGGGCTTCTCTCACTCCTCACGCTGTGAAGCAAACTGACTGTTAGTGTGGTCCGTACCTTATTTTTGTGGAGAGCTGTTGCTCCAGACCCAGTGTTTTGTAGAGGGACTGAGCAGGTATGATTCATTAATTGTTTCCTTGGAGGGACCAGCTTACTGCTTGTACCTCGCCACTGGGAAAAGAGCAGGGATGCGCCCAGGGTTTCTGGAGATGTCAACAGCCAGCTGCCTGGGTGGTGGTCTGTGCCAAGATGCAGCAGCACGACATACTCCTGCGTCAAGCAATACAGAGGTACCCGTGATGGGGGAATGTCGTTGCCTCCTTATAGCCCAAGTAAGTGTGTAGATGCCAGACTTCACGTTGATCTTGCTCTGCTTGCTAGTCCATTAACTTATTCCTCTTCCTTTGGACTGCCTTGAAGATCGATAGTGTAAAAATAGTGGTGCTAGTGGGAGAGAAGCAATCTCAGTTGTAAGCGGTGAAAGAGTTTAACAGTAAGAAAGTCACCCCCAGTCCTGTGAGCCAGTGTGAGATGGTTGTGGCAGAATCAGCCTGAAGCTGGTGACAGCTGTCGTTGTGGCACACCTTCCCAGAAGTTTCAGTCTCCAATGCTGTCACTGCTTGTCCCCTACACCCCATAAAAGCTGATGAACTGTATCAATGCAAGCTTTGGATTAGGCAACTTATTGGATTCAGCATGGCAAAGGGAAAGTGAGGGAGCCAGAGCACACTTGCTCTCTAGGGCATTTACAGTGTCACAGGTATCAGACTGTCACATCAGCTGCTTCTGTTGAGCCAACGTGAAGACAATGTGAATACCTGATGTGCAGGAGTGCTGCTGGTGGGAGGACAGAGAGCAAAGGGATGCAGTGAGGCCACTTTGTGAGACGTGATGTCACCCTATGCACAGATCTGCTGAAATCAGGAGCTAGACTTACTGGCTGTGGCATGGAAAATTATTCACACACATTAAAATTCTTCACTCAGTATGTGACAAAAGGCAGCCTGTAATCCTGCTGTAAGGTTTGTGGGTGGTGCACTACGGAGTTATGAAGATTTCAAAACATCTCTTGACATTAAGAGCTCTGGAATTTTCTTGGCTTCCATGGCTTGAAATGGACATCATCCTCACACACCACAAGAGCCATTTATTTGCCAGGGATTTTTTTTTTAGATAATGTTGAGATTCTGTTTCTGGAGTGATGAAAATGATTTCTGGCTTTGCTTTTGCGAACTGAATATTGTTTTTTGGAATCTGCTGGATTATTATTAAGCCAATAACTGCATATGATAATAACTATAGAAATTAATAACTACATTTACAGTAGTATATGTATGATATAATTCTAGAATATCTCTTAAAGCTTTCTGTCAGTATGTCTGATGTTCTTACTTGGGTGATTGTTATTTTACCTTCAAATTAAAGTAAAAATAAGATATGATCAGAATCATGATTTGTCATTCCAACTGGAATTAGTCATTGGTCATCAAGTTGCTAATCAAATTACCTGTTTCTAAAGAATTAACTTAATTTTACCAATATGTATGAATAGTTTCCAACTCCACCAAACTCTTCAAAAAATTCTGAAACTTTGTTTGGGTTGGATTCATCTTACCCGACTTCAGGCACTCTGGTAAGTCAGGTGCCCAGTCTAGCCTAGTTGCTTAGGCTGCTGCTAAGCAGTGGAGAAAAGTTACGTTGCCAGAAGATGCTAACTCTGCTTATCTCAGACCTCTGTTGTAAGACAGATCAGATCACTGTCAGGGTGCCCATCTCTCCCTGCTGACCTTAGGTCTGGACCAGTTTAGGGAGACATGTCCATCTGGGACCTTGGCTGCGTCAGTCCCTGTAGTGCCATGTTGCTGGGAGAAGCCGCCGTGCCCCAGATTCAGCGGTGGTTCCCTTGGGTCGGGACAGCTACCAGAAAGGCTGTCGTGATCCAATGGCACTGGTGAGCTGTTTTCTGTGGTGTAAAAGAAAATAAAGTCACTTTAGAAAAGCCACCAGAAGGTAGCCCTGGGCAGGGGTATAGAGTGGGCATGGGGGGACGTACCATTTCATTGCTGCAGCTCTGCTGCCAGTCCCCTGGGGAGTTAAGCCTCAAGATTTACCCATTTAGTAGGTATGATGGCTGAGCCTGTGGCACTGATTCGGTATTTTCGGTTGCCCCAAACGGTCTGGCTTTCTTGGCTTTGATTTCGGCAGCGCTCCTGCTAAGGAGCTCAAGCCTGGGGCCCCTCGGGTGCCGTAGGAGCGGGGTGAACTCGTTGCCCACCCTCGCTCCCCTTCCCCTGCCGCCTCCGGGCAGCGGGCGGGCAGCCGGCCTCCCACGGCCGCCCCCGGGACACGCGGGGCCGGACGCAGGTGCCGGAGCAGAGCCCGCGGGTGGGATTTGGCGGGGGGGCGGGGGCGGTGCGCGGGCTGCGGGGGGGGGGCAGCGGCGGCGCCCGCCCCTCGGTCCCGCCCGGCCCCGCCCGGCCGCGGTGCCCCTCCCGGGGCAGGGGCAGGCGGAGCGGGGAGGCGGGGGGGGGGAACGGGACGGGACAGGAGCAGGCGAGGCGTGCTCGCCCGAGGCCCCTCCTGCCTGCCGGGGAAGCCTTAAAACACCCCGGCAAGGCGCGGAGCCCCGCACTCGGGAGCCCCGACCCCCGGGCAGAAGCGCCTCGCTGAGCCGAGAGCCGCTCCGCTGCAGCCGCCGCCGTGAGTGCCGCGACGGGGCGGGCTGGGGCTGGCGCTGGGGCTTGGGTTTGGACTTGATCTTGGGCTTGGGCTTGGGGACGGACCTGGGGATGGGGCCGGGGCCGGGGGGCGCGGGGCGGCCCGGGCCGGGGAGCGCTGGGGCGGCCGCGCTGCTCCCGCCGTCGGGGCAGGTGCTGACGGCGGCTCTCCCCCCGTCCCACCCCACCGTGCAGATGCAGGGCACCGTCAGGCTGTGGGTGTCGGTGCTGACTTTCGCCCTGTCGCTGCTGGTCTGCCTGGGGACGCTGGCAGAAGCGTACCCCTCCAAACCGGACAGCCCCGGCGAGGACGCCCCCGCAGAGGACATGGCCAGATACTACTCGGCGCTGAGGCACTACATCAACCTCATCACCAGGCAGAGGTAGGCAGAGCAGCCCGGCCGGCATCCCCCTTTCCCACTCCCCAGGCTGCCTTTTTCCTTGGCGAGGCTCAGGGGAGGAAAGTGTGGTGCCCCCTCGCACCTGGGTGTCTCTCCCTGCTTCCCCCACCGACGCGGAGAAAGACGTGGTGCACAGACTCCCTTTAGAGAGCGACAGCCGTGCACCCCTGAGTTACCTCTGGGTCCGGAGCTGAATTTCCACCATCCGAGTTGGCAGAAGGGGCGGGGGTGTTGATGCTGCCTCTGCTCTCTCAGCCCTTTCTAGCCCTGGCACAGACAGGCTGGCAGGCAGGAGCGTGAACCGCAGGGCAGCGTGCACAAGGAGAGCCCCCCAAAAGGGAGAGAAAACATAACTAACCTGGGAGCTGGAGAGGGAGTCAGATAGGGCAGTAGGAGCAGTTTCCCATTTCTGTTGCTGCCACCAACTCTAGTGAAGATTTTGATGAGAAAAAGTGTCCCTCTAGCCTTGCTGAGGAGTTGTAATAGTCCAGATGCTTTGCAGTTTGCCAGCTACTTCATGCAGCTGTGAGTGCCAAAACCCCCACTAGTCCTAGCAAAAACTCTCTCAAGACCACAAGCAAGAACCCAAGCCCAAGCTGAAAGAGAAAAGAGTGTGACCCAAACCTGCCTGGCCCTGAACTGGCTTTCTGGGGATGACTGTACTTGTTAAAGTAGGGGTAAAGACTCAGTCTGAAAAAAGTGCAAATTATTATTAAAAAAAAAAATCATTTTCTTTGGGAGCATCTGTCCAGTTTAGACTGTGTGATTAATAGAAGTTTCCCCTGAGGGCCCTGAGAGTGTGTGACCCAGAACAGCTTTGACATATTTGTCTATGTGTCTAATATCAAAACCAGATGAGAGGTCTAAAATTAGGCTTTCATTTGTCCCTCTAGAAGTCTGAAGAATTAAATTAGAAGGGAGGCTATCATGTAACTGAGAGCTTTCCAAGCAAACCCATAGCATTGCCTGCCAGTGCACTAATAGCATAACACAGATGAAGAGGCTGATAGAAATACAGTTCTTCAGTCCTGAACTTTTAAAGCAATATTCGCAACTCATTCATGTGTGTGGCATGCTTCTGTGTCATAGTCTGTGCTCAGGTAACTTTTTGTCTAGATTACTGCTAAAAGAATCTGATCCTTGAGTTCTGCCTCTGCTGCCCTTTTCCCTTGCATGTGGTGGGATGTCCAGGCTGGTCTCTCATCTCTTTTGTTTCTTTCATCTCCAACTTCAAAGGTGGTTCCTGGCCAAAACCAGGTCATATTTAAAAACAAACAAACAAAAAAATCCCAAACCCAACCAAACAAACTCTCCTTTCTGTATTCAACCTCCACTTCTGGTGTGTGCCCTATTTTGCTAATGTTGACTGTGTAGCTTTTTTCCCTTAATTTCTGGGGTGCAAGTACATAACTCAGAGACTGAGACTGCTTTCATTCTTCTGTATGGATTTGGGTTCTGAAACAAATAGTTATTGTTCCTGATGGACAAAACAATGCAGAATTTAAATTTTGTTCTTCAGATTTCATCTAGATTTCCCACCCACCCTCTCATGTTTAAAGGGAACAGAATTGACCTGGAAGTACAAGAAAGCTGGCAGAAAAAACCCTACCACGATGGCAACTTCATGATACACATTTTAAAGTTGACTGCATAGGTTAACTGAAAAAAAAAAAAGGTGTGCTATTTCCACTGTGTGGTGAATTAGTAGTGCAGAAATAAAGTAAGTGCTGCCTCTGTTCGGAAAGCTTAACTGAGCTCCTGGAGGTTCCCTGTTTCGGCAGTGACACGGTCACTTGCAAAATGAATTAATAACTTTTGAAGCATTTTGGACTGGTCTAAGGATGATCATTTGGTCTGTTTCAGCAGATGTGCTCAAAGCTTTCTCTTCTTACAGCTTTTTACCTCTGCCATTTGTGCATGGTGCTGCTTGGGAGCCCTGTAGCAGGGGGGAGACGAGGGGTCCAGGGGCTCGCCCTGCTCCTCCTGAGGTGTGTGAGCAAGCTGTGCTTGGCCTCTCGCCAGACCTGGTGCCTGCAGCCTGGTCACTGTGCAACTGGTGAGATGGAGCAGTAAGAGCACGTTGGGAAAGGATGAAGAGGTCGATGCTTTTTTCTCTTCAGGTTCATCTGTCTAGTCTTGTTTGATGATTTTGTGACTATGAATAACCTTCTGGCTCATCTTCCTGGCTTCCGCTTCTCGCCTAACCCAAGCATTTGGGTGTCATTCGCCTCTGAGCTGCTGTGACCCACAGGGTCTTCACCCCAGCTCCCATGAAGCTTCTTCCTTCCAGACCATCTTTCTTTTCTTGTCTTTAGACCTTGTCTGTGTGGCTGCTTTGCTCCCTCTCTCCTTTGAGATCCTTCTCCTTCAGATCCACCTCACTTAGCTTTAGACAGCTGTGCCCATCAGCTTTATACCCCTTTGAGGTTAGCTGAGGGAAAGAGGTACTTGTAGGGTGCAAGTCACCAGGTCTGTTTCAGACTTCTCGTTTCTGATCAGATCCCTTGTTCCTTATGTGCCAGGTCTTTATGACTTACAGAGAGCCTAAGGTGACCAGCACAGATGCAGACTCCTACCCTGCAGATGTCTGTGTGTCTTTGGATTAGTTCCGCCTCTGCCCTCAAAACCGTTCTGTGGTCCTTGCCTCAAACACCTCTACTGCACTGTTCAGGGGGCTTTTTTAAAAGCCCGTCTTCACTTGAATCACTCGTCCTTCTGCTACTTGGTACTACCTGTACTCCCTCTTGCCAACAGGCTCTCTTTCTTTCTCGTCCCATGTAGCTTGTTCATGAATCTGTGGCTGTTCTGTGCTGTAGCAAAACAGTAAGGCCATTCCTGCTGGAAATGGCTTGAACTATAGGCAGGGCAGAGAATAGCTGAAAGTGTGTCTGACAGGCAGTACTGCTGCTCCTGCTTCATGTCAACACCCGTTAATGGGGAAGGGAGCAGATCTTGAAAGCTTGGGGTTTTTGGGCAGTTTTCTGAATCAGACCCGCATGATGCTTCTGAGATCCCTCAGCTCCTGTTGCTGGCCTTGGACATCAATGGGATTTCACTCCCGAGACCCAAGTTTTCAAAGGAAGCTTTGAGATTTCACTGACATACTATGTCCCTAATCAGAGTAAGTATGTTTACTCTTCAATCCCTTTGACTTCAGCTGGAGCTGCGTGTTACCGGCATGCCCAAAAAAAGGCCTTGATGTCTCAAGCTGAGCGTAAAACCTGACCAGGTATTTTCACAAAGCTTGGAGTCTTGCTCTTTTGAAAGAGCGATGATATTTGATAAAAGTGTTTCCCAAACAGCAAATAAAGGCCTGGCTGTCTGTGTTCACACTGTCTCAGAGCTGGGCAGGGTAGACAAGGAGCAAAGCACGAAGCAACTGGAGCAAAGATCTCCCAAGACATTTGCTTCAGTAAGAAGAGATTGACTTTGCCCATGGCCTCTTTTTATTATGGGTGTAGCATGGTTGTTTCCCAGTGGCAAAATTAGAGGGCAGACAGGAGGCTCAGGCATCTGACATAGGAAGAACAGCTGCTTCTTGGCCAGCACAGCTGGTCGCAGTTGGCAATTGCCTCGTGTGCAGCTTTGCTATGTGAGGACATGGTGGGTCCATCCAGCACAGGTAGCAGCACTGGTCTAGCCAAAGCACCGATGGGACCCATATAGAAGATATCTCCCCACCACAGCCGTCTTCATGATTTGTCTGAATCTCTGCACTCTGGAGAGCTGCTACCCATTTCTTATTCAGACAAAACTTTCCAAGAGATTAGTGGGAGTTTTGTCCAAGTGCAAGCTGTTGGAGCAAGTTGTTGATTTGTTAAATCGATTTCTTTAAAACAACAGCAAATTAGATTCTCCCTCAGTTGAAGTCCAGGTCACATATGTATTAACTGGAATAGGGAAATAGAAAGAAAGAAATCCCTTTGTGGTGATGGAGTGCAAGATATTTGATTCAGCATCATGCTTGATTGCGTTATTGTAATAGCATTTTACTATGTCTGGCTGGTTCTTTTCAGATACCTGCTTTCAGTCAGTTTAGATTAAGAAATTTACTTTAAAATTCTGAAACTGATGCTTTGTCTTTCTGCGGCACAGGTGATGTACTCAAATTATTAAGGTAATGTAAAAGTACAAAAGTTGAATAAAATGATTGAAAAGTGAGATATGTTTCCACTTTTCAGTAAGTAATGCCATCAACAGGTAAAACTGCTAGCTTTTGAAATATAGTTTTTGAAGGTTTTTTGTTCCCCCCCCCAAATTTAGATCAAGTCACTGGAGAAACACCTTGATAGCAATGGATAAAATCTAAGTCCTTAATTACACCTTTGATTTCTCTGGAATGAGAAATTTACTCAAGTGGTATTCACAAAGCTGTTATCTGTTAATGTACTTTGTGGTTCAGACTAATTACATACACTAGTTACAAACCATGATCTTAATTCTTTTCAACCAAGGGACCGTTTGCTTATAGCTATCACTCTTCAGCTAATGAATCCTTATAGGGAAGAAGTATCTGTCAAGCTGGCTGTTCATTGTTGCTTCTGTTTTCTCAGGAAAAGAGAGCAAATTCCTTCCCAAGAACCAGGAATTACAGTGCTTTTAAGTGTTGAGCAATGTATAGTATCCAGGATTTACAAAAAAAAGTCAATAGAAAGACAGCTGCTGCGTAAATATAGGACAAAGGTAGCTGGTGATATCCCATTTAATCGAAGAAGAACTCTGGTTCAGAAAGTTTTCTCTCCCATGGCCACGTAGTTCAAAAGTGATGATTATCTTGGGGTAGCTAGGTTTTTACAACCTAATGTGCTATGTGTTGGGCAGCCCCAAATGTACTAGCCATCTTAAAAAAATCTAGTTCCTTGGATAATATGGCATATCTGAGTTAGTTTTCTATTCACTTAATAGATAAAATTGACTCCTCATTTACAATACAGTAGCATCTAAAACAATGCAAAAGTTCATGAGATGATGGAACGGGATTCGTAGGCAGGAATGACATGCTTGGAGGTGACGTCATGCACAGCTTCCTCCGCCTTCCTCCATCCTCACATCAGTAAGGTGCAAAGCCTTAGAGTATCTGGGAACAGCCATCAAATTGAGAAATATTCAAAGTTTCTCAGTACTATTATGTAATGATTATGGAAAAAACATATCCAAAGAAATACTGAAGAGTGAACGTTTTCTCACATGGCTGAGTCAAGTTAAGTTAAAATACTTGGTGGAAAGTTGTCTTTATGTCTGCTCTATTCGGTTCTTCTGAAAAGATTTGTTTAATGGTTCCAAGCTTAGTCTTCATTTTTTAAAAACTGTCATGTACAAAACCATACTTTTTTTCTCTTTCCTTAGATATGGAAAGAGATCAAGCCCGGAGACACTGATCTCAGACCTCTTGTTGAGGGAAAGCACAGAAAATATTCCTAGATCCAGGTACGTATGAAGAAGTTTTGTGGTGGTTTTCACTTCTCATTTAATTTTAACAGTTTTATTTGTTATCAATAAATATATTTCACAAGGAGAAAACATATGCTAGCAACAGCTGGGTAGACATGTCCTAAAAAACATTTTTAATTCCTTTTTTGTAAAGAGCTAGCACCATCTATGAATCCAAGAAATGCCTTACCAGATATAATATAGTCTGAACTCCTCATTTCCTGATTTTGGGAGCAGGCCATACCTGCTGTCTGGAGGAAGGGAAGCATCCCCACAATGCTTGCCCCTTAGTGGGCTTTATTACACAGAATTGTATGCAGAAGCCTGATGACAGATTAGAGCCCCCCAAAAGGCATATTTCTACTCACTTGCTACTCAAACAGGTTTAAGTTTTTCCTCTAAAGATGTATGAATGGTAAATAGGCACATATGTTAACTTATACACAAATGCACGGCTATGACTGGTCTTTAAAATACAGTATTTCACATTGGGTTTGTACCTAATATTTTACAAAGAGAAAAAAGGCCTTTATATTTCCATTTGCACTGGGTTTAAAATAACAGTGGTGTTTCAAGCAACAGTGGGATTTCAAATGTACATACTGTATTTATCTAGTTAGGTAATGACACTTTAGCTATAATGTAAGATACTGTAGCAGTGACTACAATTTACACAGCTAAAAGTAAGTATGTTGAAAAAGTAAGATATGGGGGGGGGGTGTCTCATGAAAGAAAATATAGGGTTTAGTTTTGCTTACAATCAAGCATGAATGAGCTCAGTTTAAGCCTTTACTCATAGCCTGAAGTTTGCTGATAATATTTCTACTGCAGAAATAAATGTGTTATGCAGTAGTCATCTCAGGAGCCTACAAGCAAGTGCTCTGCATTTTCACCAGCTGTGCAAAGCCTCAGTTAGACCAGTTAAGTCCTTAAGCGTAATAGTCTGTAGCACTGAACTTAGGGCATCATCTTGTCACTGAAAGGTGACCAGAATTTCTACTGCCATCAAGGGAGGTTGTCCATGAGACTTGCGGTTCTGTGCATAGGGAGACCATTGATTTATGGTTTGATGACTAACCGCAGCTGTGGGGATGCAGTTTTCTCTGCAGATGCTTATGTAAAAAACTGCATGGAGTGCAGTGAAATGTATTAGACTATTTTGTGTTTGGTAATGACAAGGCAGAGCCCTCACATAATGGGAACTTTCCACTGCCATGAATTTGAGGCAACACACAGGGTAGTACAAAGTCTAATACTCTCTGTAATTTTCACCCCTTCATAACAAAACTTTATGGTTATTATTATTGTTTCAATAATGCTATTTATAACACACCAGGGAGCAAAAACTCATGAGCAAAATAACAAACTAGTCTGCATTTAAGATCAAGAATTGATGAGAAACAGATTTTTATTTCATACCCCCTGTAACAGCACTTTAAACTGAGTATGGTATTTGTCATTCATTGATGACAATTATGGGAGTCCTGGGAACAATGATGTCTAGTTTCCTATGGATATATTTTCTAGGATAAAACCCTGTATGGATTCTGAACACTGCTCCAGCTTTTTCCTCCATGTGAGGACATAATTAAATCTTCTTTCTACCCAGTCCTGTGTTTCATGGCACATCAGGAACTTAATATCTCTGACATATCTGTACCTCTCTCTCACTTGGTTGAAATTGTCCAGAGGGTTTGAAAGCTGGTGGGGAAGTTAGGGGAGCCACACAGGGGTGGACAGCTGGATACACAGCAGATATGCCCAGGTGAAACATGGCTGCCTAAGTCTTCCTCCTGGAGGAAGCCAGGCTGAATGAATGAAAGGCAGGCTGGTATTATTCTGAACTTAAATTAATGAAGTATATGTTTTAGAAATAGTTATATATGCAGACAGTTATGGAGCAGATGTAATTTGCACTCAGTGAATCAGTGAGAGACACACTTCATGAGTTCTCAGCTACGAACTTTGTAACTAAACATTGAGGTATTAATAAACAACTTAACTCTATTCAGCTTGGCTGGCCTGGTTTGACATTTCACTTCTGCTGACTAGTATATGCCCCAAAGTTGCAGTCTACGTGTATGTCTGACTGTATGAAGGAAGTTTAGAATTCTTATAGAAACCAGTTAAAATATAGGAAGTTAAGGAATAAAAAAAGGAGGCACCTTGACCTGAGTACAAATAAGTTCTTATGACAAAAACATGTGATGTGGCATGTTTCTGATCTTGTCGAGCCTGTGGAGTCATGAGAAAACCTTTAAAACTCAATAACAGCATGTGTCTCCCCTACTACCGCCTCTTTAAAGGTTAGGTATCTAGTGCGAAGTAGTTGTCTAGGCTGCCTTTGCAGTCAGTGGGAGAGATAGGTATCTCCAAAATGAGCTTTCCATCTGCGAATGAGCAGGATCAATTGCCCTCTCAAGGCGTCAGTGTCTCCCCAGTGACTGTGAAGGAAGACTAGATTTTAGATTTTGCCAACTTTTAGATGGCAAAAATTATGGCAAACGCATTTCCTCTAGTCTCTCTCCATGTTCTCCACTTGTTGACTTACTTGCTGTGTAGACAGAACAGCTGTTTGCAAGCAGAGGACCTCTAGATCAAATCCTGCCCTCAGCATCCCTTTCAACACGTATTTCAAATGTTTGATATTGAGCGGTGGAATACCACAATATTTTAGGATGGTGGCTGTGGACTTCAGTTTTGTTTGAAGGTGCTAACAGCATGACACACGTTTTTTTGATTTGTTTTTTTTTTTTTTTTGGCTAAGTGAATTCTCTTTGGAAACTGTTTACTCCTGAGTAAGAGCAAAAAATATCTCTATTTGTGTTTCAACATTTCATAGTTTTCTAGCTGAATTTCATTAAGTGCTTCTTAATGGCAGTATGGAGGGGCAAGTTCTGGTACTAAAGTATAGACATTTGGCCAACCAGGATGCCTCTGCTTTGGTGGGAGTTGCATACACCATCTTCAGCTGCAAACAGGCATATGTATTCCTTATTGCTGCTATTATTAAAATGAAAATTTTAGGTAGTTCTAACTTTGGATTTTTCAGAAGGGGTTTTAAAATGTGTTTAATTTTTTTTTTTTTTATTCATAATATGTATTGCAGGTTTGAAGATCCTTCGATGTGGTGATGGGATTTTCAGCAAACCATCAGAACTTTTCCTAGTTTTCAGTTCATACTCCATGCCTCTGAAGCAAATCATAGCATCATTCCCAGTGCATGCAGCCATTGTACTGAATTCTGTAGAGTTTTTCCTTCATCATATTTGTATATACCTTTATTTAAATAAATTATTTGTGCATTCCAAAATATAACATACTAAATGAAAACAAGCAACCCTGTCATTGGTATAGCAAAGAGTTGTTTTAAACTATTAAAACTGAATTATAACCTCCCTGCAGTCTAAAGTAGTATGGACAACAATAGTGTCACAGTTATTACAGTAATTAATGTGCAAAGTAGGATAAAGACATCATTTATTGTAGCCTCAAACTCAGCTCAGCTGCTTGATTTATATAAAACTGTTTAAAATAATTTATCACAGACTACATAATTTAGGAAAATAGTGTTCTGGGAGGCAATTTTTCAGAATCACCATATTAAAAACTTACTTAGTACTTACACTGACAAATGTATTAAAATGAATAGCATTTTCAAAATACAAAGGAATAAGTCACCGCTTAATTCTGCTAACTCCTCAAAATTGGTTTGAAGCTTGGCTGTAAGCCTGAATTAGGAATTTTAAATGAAACAGATGTAAGATCTTTGTTTTGACAATATGCAAAGCAGCAGAAAATATCTGAAGTAACTCATAAATCAGGACAAATCTACAGCTATTTGTGCCAGAAAATAGATGTTTGACATTGCCTAAGGGCTTGTGAAGGAGCACACTCATAAATCGCAACCTTTGGGTACCTGCACTCTGAGTCTCTCATTTGGAGTCATTCATAGTTTCAATTTCTACCACTAGAAGGTACCTGGAACAAGGGCAAGGAGAACGGTCTTCAGTTTTTCTTTTTCTTTCTATTTTTTTAAAATTTATTTTATGAATGTTATCACTAGCCTAATGAGGGACTTAGACACAAGGACCTCTGAAGAAACCCTCAAAGTTTTTATTCGAAGTAACATAATATAATGGCAGCATATTACCCTTGTTCTTAAGTGGTTTGGTTCACAGGTATGTATCTTGCAATACGGTCAGGACCCACACTGGGCATGACACAAAGTGCTGGTCCTTGGTTCCTGATATTTAGGCACAACTTCTTTTATTTAGGGACTGTGACTACACACTGCGTAATAAAGCACATAAAACGTTCCAAACAGGAAAAGAATCAGCGCGAAGGTTTAATGTATTTACATCTCATTCCCGCTTTTCAAATGTTTCTGCATGACTGTTGCCCCCAGGAGAGGTGTGTCAGTGCAAGTAAGTTCCAGATTTCTATAAATGCACACTGGGTGTGTTCGCAAAGCGTTACCAGGTACCTAGGACATGCTAGCTTTTGTGGTCATACTTCCTTCAGTAAAGCATAACATATTTTTCCTTTTCGTGAAGCGCTTGGGTGTCATTGGAATGGGCAAATTTTGCTTTCAGTAGCAATACTTTCACTTACAGACTTGGTGATGGGTCCCACAGTGCTACACATGAAACTATGAGGATTAAGAGCAGTCTAGTATTGCAAAAATGTTTGAGGCCCCCAGTATAAACCATTGCCACCCAAGGCAGTAAGTGACGATGTTCAGAGGGACTCCAGGATGGCCACAGTTTGCTGGGGTGAGCAGGAGTCCATCAGCCGCAGGCCAGGACCTGCTGGGTTAGAGTCCACATAAAGCTCTGCTTTGAATAATTATTATAATGAAAATTGGAAATTAGTGAGGTATCCACTGTATAACATCTCTAATTCCTGGTAATTTCTAGTATCTATATATATATTAATGACCATGTAAATGGTAAAACCAGTAGAAGATAAACTAAACTCATGTTGCTTAGCACTATCATTACAACTGTCCCTTAGTGGAGAAAGAAAGAGTTAAAGGAGAATTAGTGGATGCTAATTGCTCGTGCTGAGCTGTTCCACTCAATTACCTGAGTTTTTTTGAACTTCAAGAATATCCATCTGTATAGAAAAGCTAGAAAAATCTAAAAAAATGCCAGGTTTATTACCTCATAAGCTGTCATAGACAGAAGCAAGGCAAAGCACTCACACAGTATTTATCTATCCACACCGTGCTATGACTTTCTTTCTAAAATCTTCCCGTGTTCTTTGTGGCAGACACAGTGTTGCTGTAGAAGTCCAGTGTGCTTAGCGCTTACCTTCCTTGTGTACCTCATATACCACTGTTGACAGGGCAGGACATTAAAAATATTGGATCAGCTCTCTAAATCGCAGGATAGACTTAAAAGATGAGCTGTGAAATGAAGATAAAGCTGGATTTGTTTGGCATGGCTTCTGCATTTTGACTTCAGGGTTAACCTTTTAATCTTTTTCTCTCTAACCATGAGAAACAGAGACTTGTTTCTAAAACAAAGGCTGAAATTTATGTCAGAATCTGAGGAAGCACTAGGAAAACCAACAAGAAGTGAGAACCATAAAAGTAGGCGATAGTATTTTCTCCTTTATTTTTTGTGGGATTGAAATCATGAGGAATGTACATAGATAGGCGTAAAACATTTAAAAGACAGTCCACCTTTACCTTTGGCAATTTCTGTAATACATGCCTCAGTTATGCCCAACTTTGATTTAACCAAAGAGGGGATCTAGATGATCCCATGTATCTTCTCTTTCAGGAGAGTCAATTAGCTTTATCCTTTTCTCTCTCCATCCCTAGAGACCCAGCCCGTTGCAATGCTTTCAGCTCTGAAAGTCTTCTGTGCCAAAAGACACAAATTCCCCATTCCTTCTCTGATGGGTATTTCCCCTCTCCTTAGCCATGGCATGAAAAGTTGTCCTTGTGACTGGTGTTGGACCACTTTGGGATGGAGTGGGTGCCCCCTGCCCTCCCGCTGACCAGCTGCTGTTCCCCTTCCCTGGTGAAGGGGAAAGAGCCGCCTGTCAAGCTGACTTTTCCTCACTTGTCATCTGAGAGGCGGAAACCCCGCTCTGGTGGCATGAAGAGGGCATGGACAGCTTTCTGCAGACAGGGCAGTTTTGCTCTGCCAGACCATCCTGAACATGGTGGATCACGACTGATCAGGGAGGAGAAGACACCCCCACTTCAGCCTCCGCCGTCACCTGCCGGAAGATGCAGGGAAGCAGGGAGGTGCTGGTGGCATTAAACTGGAGAGGACATGGGCACAGCGGATTTGGGGGGTGGGGGGCTGTGCTGGTGACATTACAGTGGCAGCCAAGGTAAGAGTGATCTTGACAGATGTCCTGGCCCCAAAGCAGACCCTAGACGTTGCAGGTACTGGTTGCCCCAAGCAGGCAGCTGCTCTTTGGCACGGGGATGAAGACTGTGGCAGGGGACCCACTGCAGAGCCCCAGTGCTCGTTCATGGTGCCCCAGGGTGGGCAGTGCTGCCAAGAACCATCGCATTGTGTTGGGGTGAGGTGGGAGTTACCTGGTAGCTGGCAAATAAATACCAAATATCAGCTGCAGCGTCAAATACTTTCCATAGTGGTTTGCACCATCTTCCCATGCTCTGCTGGCCCCTCACCCTGGTGCTTAGGCTGAGATGCCCAGTGGCACTCAGCACATGTGGGAGGGGGATTTTGAAGCTGAACTGACCATTGCTCTGTGTTTCCCATGGGATTGTACCTGCTCTTGCATGGCCGTGCGACCTTCAGGAGTGCCAATGTAAATCCAGCACAGGGTCTTTTTTCCCCTTCCCACCCTTGTGTTATCACCTGATGATCATTAGCCACTAAAAGTCAACAAACTTTTAAAACAAAATTCAGCAGAAGATAGGCCAGAATTTGTTGTGACAGAGTCTCTATTTGTCTTGTGAAATTTTCCTGTGAAAAGCCGAGGTCAGAAGATGAGAAACAGCAGAATACCAGGAATGAGCAACCATGGCTTTGTAATGCAGAATTCAAGAGGAGAACACGCCTCCTTCACGTTTCCAAACTGAGATATTACAAGACGTGGGTGCTTTTCACTTTCCTTTGTACAGATGCTTTATAGCATCCCCTCCCTTTTTTCCAAAACCCCCTTTGGGTTAAAAAACACAACCAAAAAACCTAGTAAGAATAAATTCCTTTCAGTAAGGCTTTCATTTTTCAAGTGTTAGGGAAAATATTATTAGGAAATATTTCCTAGAACATCTTTTCTTTCATTAATTTGTGTTTTCTCTTGAAATCAAAAGCATTACAGGTTTTGATTACTTTCAAGGTTCAGTTCAGAATATTCTTCTCTAAATGGTAACTGAGAGGAAAAGATGCCATCATCTTCCTTCCCACTCTGCACAATTCAACTGTGTCACAAACTTAGATTAACTGTTGCTGGATGTTGACAGTATTCTAGTGATATTCAGCAAGGTATTTAAATGAATATTTTCTAAATTTAAATCCAAAATTAATTTTACAGTTACTTTTTTTTTTTTTTGTCAGAGTCCAAATCTGTCTTGAGATCTGCACAGTGTGTGTCTAGGAGTAAGAAAAGGTAAAGTTTCTCCTAGGACTGCCCCCATTTGTAGATACACAGCTCTGAGAAACACCTTTTGTGGGTGTGAAAATGTAGCCCTTAAAGGAGATACAATTTGGCAAAAAGCAAGTGGTTTATATCAATCCCCATGCTGCCATCTAAACCAGATGGATCTCAAAAGCAAACCAAAGCTATGGTAGCTATACAGTAGCTGGGACATCTTGTGTGTGAACCAAATAAGTGGATTCAGACCAAAGAAAAAGAGTTTCCATATGGATTTCAGTGAAGTCAGAAAACTAAATGCAAAATCTATCACTTTGGGACAGCTTACGAGACTGGGATGCTCCTCAAGAGCCCTAGGGTTATAAATCAGTGTCTGGCTTCCAGTCAATAGTTCACAAATTCTGGATTATCACATCACAATTTGAAATTATGTCAGATCCGTCTGTTTAATTTTAATATTTAATAATGGTTTCCTGTTAAAAATTATCAAAGAGTATTTTAACACACATGGTAATGAAAATTTTAAAAAAACTCTTGCTTTGTTTTGGTGGGTTAGTACCCTGAGTGAGAAATTGCTACTGAGTGGAAATTGCCTAATGCAGTAGTTCATATCAGGCCAGTGTATTTTATTTATCTGGCTGTATTGTTATCAGTCGTTTATTTATCTCTACTACAGCAGCACCTGGAGACTACGGATACAGGGCCTATTGTGCTCCAGTCTGTAGGACCATAATAAAAAAATAAGCCCAGGCTAGAGAGATATTCCATCCACATGCAAAGAAAGAAAGTGGGAGGAAACTCGGGCTCATAAATAAATCTGGTAAGTAGGTTATAGTGGTCCTACTGCACCTGCAGGCTTGTCCTTATAGACTTTGATTACAGCAATTAAGAATGTGCTATAAAACAGGTAGTGCAATGTTATCTTGTTTCCAGTTACTATGTGTGTTTGCTAAGCTCTTCCTCATCTAAGTTATTTGTTTTTCTCTAATGACCAGATCTTTGCCAGGCCCAGAGACCTTCCAAGCTATATTTAGCCTAGACCTACAAGAGGCTCCCACCTGCCTGTGATGGACACCCAGCTCCAGTCCTGCACTTGCTGCAAACCATGAACTCCCACTAAGCTCAGACTAAATTCAAGATTTTGTATAACATACCCCAGGCCAACCCAGTCCTGAAGGCAAAGGGCGAGCCTGCCACTCACTTTAGCCTCAGCCTGGGGCCAGGCTATCAATGCTGATTACAGAGAGTGCCACTACCAGACTGTTCTGGTAACTGGGTATACCCTGAATCGGAGAAACTGGCTGGAGATAACTGTTGTGCGTGATTGTTTTTAGCCTATCCTGAGATTATTATTGCTGGTTGTTTAGATCTAGGGCCGTTTTTAGAGTTTGGGTTAAGGCAGGGTTGGACTTGCATTTTAGGTTAGTCTGTAATGTGTGATGGCAGACTTATTCCTTGTCCTTGATTTGTTAGATGTGCTGTGCACATGCAATGCTCTTCACAAGGGGTCTTTGGGGAATGGAAAAGAAGAGTGGGGACTGCAGGTGGCATCTGTGCTTGGAGCCCTGTTACAGGGCCAGCAGACAGGACAGATAACGAGGATGAGAATAGCAAAACTCCTGAATTACTGTGGGTTTCCACAAGAGAACCTGAACCAAATTATCAAGCACACTTACGTGCCCAGACAAGCAGATGGACGACCAGTGGGATTTTTTTAAGCACCCTGTTGCCTAATTCCTAATGATCCATGACTGCTTAAATGCATGGAAAAATCCTGCAGGACACCTCAAGCCATATGATTGCACCTAAAACCACAATAAGCTTTGTGGATTTAGGATCCACGTTACAGACCCTCACACAGAGACTGGTGGTCAGCTCAGAAGATTCCAGACTTTCTGTTAATCACATTTTTCCGTGCACTGGATAGAGGGTCCTAGGCCATGGGCTGCTGATGCCATCAACGTCTTTGCTTCCAGGTGTGAGTCTCAAGGTGTCTAAGCCCCTTTGGAAACGTGCCTGGAGGCATCCCACCTATGAAAAAGTGGAATTGATGGGAGCAGGAGAGCCATGAGATGTCCTTCCAGGTACAGCTGATGGCGACTAATACTGAAGATGGCTATCACAGCCTGCCCATGGCTGCTTTCCTGGTAGGCTGTAAATCAGCAGCCTCTCCCAGAGGTACAAGGGTGTGAAATGCTCTTTGTCAAAGAAATATGTTTGTATCAATTAAAAAGGAGGGTTTAGGAGACTCTGTGCTAAGGAGGTGACTGGCTCTTTAAGAGATCTTTCATATTTGTCTTTCCACAAGTACCTGTGTCCCATTTTTAAGCTTCTTTTCCTTTAAAAAGCACCTTTTTAGTTTCTGTTCTTGGTTCGCTTTCTTTTATATGGAAGAAAAGAAGGACTGCAATTTGATGTTATTTTGCATTTATGATGCAAGCTATTCTCATAGCCAGGGATGATTTTCTTGAATTTATCCATTCATGTACTCTACCGTGTTTCTGACGATTACTGTGGTTCAGCTACTTTCCCCACTGAAGTCAGCTGGAAATACTGTCTTTCCACACATTCTTTTACAAATCCTGTTCCATCAGTAGTGGCACAGATTATTTTTTTTAAAACAATTGCTCCAGTACTTGTTTCACTGCATTATAAAACTTGAAGGTGGATTTGAATTAAGTCACCTAAACCAGGAAATGAACTTTATTAACTGAATATTAATAGTCGAAAGGCTTGGACACTTTTTGGTATGGTCAGCTTTTTCTAAGCAGGAAGAGTCAAAGTTAAATAATCAGATCAATCAGAAATGTTAACTTGCTTTTAATGCATTCCTATTTGAAACATTTTAACTTTGACCTTGGTGGTTTGCTGCTTTCAAATCAGCAATCAGAAATGGCAGAAAATTACTGACTTTTGATGTGAAGCTTTGCATTGCTGCACCAGGACCTTAACTTAAATCTGCTTTTAAAAGACGAATTGTGTTTAGAACTGCTTAAAACCACATCTTAAATTGGCTGCCTTATCTGTCTTAGCCAGAAGTGCATTTTACATTTCTCCACAGGTGAACGGTGGTACCCAGCTCTGTCACAGCTCCACACACGTCAGTGTCTGTGCTTCCGTGCTCGTGGTGACTGTCACAATAGCCTGCGATGACTAAAACATATTTCCTGTACCGTGAGTCAGACCTGGGTATTAATAATGAGCTGCATTTAAGTAGGAAGAAATCGTTTTTTCATTTCTTTTATCAGTTTTGATTTACCAGCTTCTTTAAAAAAAAGAAATACCAAACACCCCTGAAAATCACCTGCAACCAAAAAGAGGTTCAGCCTTGTGTTCTGTCAAGGAAATGGGTTGAGATAATGTGCTGCTATATTTAAATTTTCTTAAATGTCTTTCTCCCTGACCAAGTGTTACTCCAGGCACTCAGTTAATGTTGCTTCTCTTTGTGTCACCCTCCTTCTCTCCTTAGACTGTTAACACCCTTTTCCTCCTTTATATCGTTTGATAGGGAACCTACCGCACACTTCAAAGCTTTTCAAAGGGGCATTGGCTGTCCCCAGGCCAAGTCACACAGAAAAATGTCTGCTACCCTACAGCAGAACAACCAAACAGGCAAAAATACAAGCCCTTCCTCTTGAAGTGTACCTGAGGGTGTACAGGTACATTTCTGCTTTAAAATGTAGTTAAGGTACCTTAGATTGATGTTTCTCATTTCTTCACCAGCTGGATAGCTATTATCCAAGTGATGCCGGCTTACAGGCATTGCATTTACCCAGCACTCTGCCTTCTCTGTTCATCATCACACAGTTGCTAACAAAGAAAGCAGGTTTTATATGGAAAATGTGTATTTCTATTGCACTTTTTAACCTCTTTTAATGTTATTTAGAAGTAAAAAGAGTTGATCATGTGATTTTGCCAGCCACACAGGTTTGTATGCTGAAGCCACATTCTTGAAACTTGAAGTACCTTACTCCACATAAAATGCAACAGGGTGGGATTTTCCCTGGTACTGTGACTGCCGCAATTGTGCCTCTCCTTTGAGAGCTCTGCTCAGCTATCTCGCTGTCAAACCTGCAGTGTAATGACAATTACCATTAATTGATCTAATTAGATAATGTGAGGCAAAGCTAAATCAGATAGAAAAATCGTCATTTGGAAATACCAGAAGTGAATGAATTGATGGTATTTTTAAAAAAAGTGGTTGTAGAGGATTTTACCATAGATCTTGGGCAAATGGAGATCTGTGTGCTATTTCAAGCAGTAATTAGGGACCTGTGTTTGCCCCTTTTCGCTGTGGTGGGAAGTGGCTTATAAAGTGAACACTGAGCTGTGACGGTTGCCAGCTGTAGCAGAGAATCTGCTCCTTGTTGTACTGGATCGACATAAGGTGTCTGCCTTACTATCTTAGTCAGATTTTGGCTTAGTCTCCCTGTGGGAATTACAAATTCCAGGCAGCTAGCATTGGAAAGGTACACGGATAACTTTGATTAATGCAGGCTGCTAGCAGCTCTTTGCAATTCAGAGTGAAGACCGTGGCAGGGGCTGGCAAACGTCCTCTGAACTTTAATACAACACACAGTCCATATCTAATCAGCAGCTATGCTGGCCATGGAAACCTTGTGAGCAAAACCCCACTGGAGCTCACAGAGAGGTAAAAAAATTATTCTAAGAAAGCATTACGTCCTGTGATTTTTGGGCAGCACAGGTCTTTTTGCCTGTGTAAACTCAAAGGGGGGACGTTTGATTGAAAGAGAGTCAGGAAATATCAAAGATGAAACAAGACTAAATGTGAACTGAGGTTTCATTCTCAAGTGGCCACCGAGCCACCGGCAGGTCTGAGGGACAGCAACATGTATCAGCCCCTTCCCCGCCCTTTTCACCTATCTTCTTCCTCCTCCTGCACACTTTGGTTGGGCCACCAGTGCCCAGGTAGCACCAGCATCTGCATTCATGTGGATTTATGAAAATCATGGGAATAGAAGAATGTCACCAGTCAATTAGTCATTTTGTCTTCCTTTCTCAGCAAGGGTATTTCTAGCTGCATGTGAAGGAAACTCTGAAAAGTGTGCCTAGATGCTCAGGCAGGAGAGGCTTGTAAAAAAGACCTGGCCTGTTACTTGCTAAAAGACCTTGGTTTTTAATTCTATATAGTGACTGGGGAAAGAGAGAAAAGGGAGCTGATTCATGATTTTTGGGTGCTCAGCTGGAAGACAAATGTTTCTGTTCTGCCATCTCCCCCCTCCCCTGTGTACATTTCTGGTCAGTTCTAAAGAAAGGGCCCCAGAAATTTTTCTGTATCAGATCCATGCTAGTACATGAGAGGAAGTTGTACACAGCTCTCGCCTCACCAAAATGGCTCAGCTGGCCAAGCTCAGACATTTGGCATCAGAACTGGGACCACTGCTGAATTCCGATGATTTGTCAGTAATGGTAATACCAACTCCTGTTCTCACACCTTGGGTCCCTGGATTTTTTGGACTATCCTCACCTACAGTGTGGAAATAAACATCACCAGAAAAGCTGTACTGAAAAGCACAAAAGCAAAAGCTGCAGCACCCCAGCTAATCAGTACGTGAGCTCTGAAAAGAACATTTCTTTCTTCTGTGGATCTCATGCGGCTGGTTTTTATGCTAAGAAGATGGTATGTAAAATAATGGGATTTTTGCATTTTTTTATTTTACTGTTTGCTTACTAAAATAATTTTGTACAGTAAAATAAAGAATAACCCCCCCAATGGGATCATTCAGTGAATTGGCTAGAGGAGAAAATATTGGCAAAGCTTAGGGTTTTTATGCCTCTTTCTTAGGCCATCTAGCATAGGCCACTATTATATGCATAGCAATAAATTCAGCTGACCTTTTGTAAGTCTTGTTGTGGCAATTCCTATCTCTGTCTAGGTAAGCAGTTTCATTAATATTGTGCATGCTTTGTGTAAAAGGCCCTGCTTTCTTCCCATCTCTGCTCTAATAAGTGCTGGTTTGCAAAGTACAGCTCAGGAGAAGAATATAAAGCATAAAACTGACCTCTCACCAGGCTGTAACATAAATGGCTTTGGGAACGTTTCCATGATGAAGAGATGCTTCCAGAAAAACAGGTGTAATGGCATATAAGAGCCACTTTATAATAATTTTACATGCCCTCAGATATTCAGCATTCTGATGGACCCTAATGGGTATGAAACTGCACCGCATGCTGTGGAGATCTCCTTTGCAATCTAAAGGTTTCAGTAACAGGATACCTCAGACTTGTATTTAAAAAACCCTTCCCCTGACACGTAGTAGATTTAGGTTTTCTTGGGAAGAACCTCTTAGGACTCTCAGTCTTAGAAATTATGGACTTGAATTTCACTTACATATTGATGCTTTCTCCTTTTACATTTTTACCAGGGACGGCCCAACACCCACTCCCTTTCTGCTTTGACCAAAGGCTGGACCTGCTCTGCTCAGTGCCCTAAAACTGCTCCGTGCTCAGTGGGGGCAACAGCTCCACTGCCCTGCAGGGTCCTGAGCACAAGTATAAGGGGCACAAGCAGGCAGAGAAGAGTGTGTGCAGAGAGTGGTGGAAATTTCTGTTTCGCTCCTTCAGTCTCTAGTTGGGTGACCCCTCAGCGGCTGCAGAAGGAGGGGGATATCGGAGGAGCAGGATGAAACAAGGGGACGATGGGGCATTTCCTGGGGTGGGAATTGTTTGAAGAGAGACCATAGACCCACGGCTTGCTTGCCAGGGAACTGTCAAAGCCAATACGGCTCCCACCCCAGCAGCGAAATCGTAAAAGGCAGCCTAGCAGGCAGCCAAAAGTAAATTTTACACAACTTCAGGGTGGGTATAACAGACGCAGCCATCAGTGCCGGTTCAGCTGGCACAGCACCAGCAGTCAGCGCTGCACGGCGCAGCACCGGGTGATCCTCAGGGGGAACCCTCCCCCCTTTTCTGGGTACAGTATGGGGTATCTACTGTCACAGACATAATTGGATCTAATTGTCTTTATGCTTGCATGAAGTAGGATTTTTGCAAATCCCCACCTTCTCAGCTGCCTGTCTGGAAAAAAAACTCCAGTCAGTTCACAAACCTGAACAGCTTTGGTGGTGACATTACTGTAAGTGATGTTAACAGGATCTGGATATTACACCTCACCGGCCAGTGAGTGGATGCCATATTTTGGCAGATTTACTTCGTTTATGCCCCTTAATGAAGGGAATATGGTCAGACGTTTCTTCTGTACTGTTTAGAGAAAAGCTCAAAAGGAAATGCTTGGAGAGTGCAATGACCTATTAAGTTGCCTGATTTGTAGCCACAGCTTTTTCCTTTGTGCAAGCGCAGGCAGGACTAGTGATTCATACATGGGAAAAGATCACTCTTGCATTTGGTTTGCTACGAGCTGCTCTTTTGTGGTCTCCTGCACTCACCGTGGCACTGGCAGGTTTGGGGCACTTGGCCAGAGAATCTCAGTGCAGCAGGAGGAGGCACGGCCATACTCAGCCCTTGGAGAACCTGTTTCAAGGCTGCAAAGGACCCACCAGTGCTGTGAAAAAAGCAGCGAGATGCTGAGTTTCAACTAATCAGGTTAAGCCAGGAGGCCAGAAAAATGCCTGTTTAAGGAGTATCAAGCAAGTTCCTGTGTTTTTAAATACAGATCTGGAAATCTACCTCCAGAAAGGCATGGGGGCACCAGCCTGAGCATCGCTGCCGATGCACAGCTCCCACGATGGTGAAAGCAGGGGGGGGGTGGGAGGCATTAATGAACCCGGGGCAGAATTTGGCTCTGAGGTTTGCAGAGTACCAGACTGGTACTTACCCACCTCTGATACGCTTTTTATGCAAAACAATGAACATCATGTACTAAGGCACTGTCATTGCTGGAAACGCTATGTAAGTCACGGGGATGTACACTCCCGTACTGAATGGCAAAGGACGTAGGTGACTTACAAGGACATCGGTAGAATGGCAATCTTGAGATAATTTCTGGAACAAAACCTGAAAACTGCTAAAGTACTTCAGGCAAATTATAACACCCACCTTACATTTTAATGCCACCTTAAACTGTATTCTGCATCAGTCAGCTGTGGGAGGAGATGACATAAACAGACAATTAATGGTTCTTTTCACTTGCCAGTTAAGATTGAAAAATGTGGTCACTGAGCTGTCTTTTTATGACAATTTCTTAACAGCTTTACACTTTGCAGAGAAGTTGCCATCAGTCCCTGTGCTAGAGCTGTGCCACAAGCAATGGTGGGAGTGTCTCCGCTTTACAGGGTGGACCGTCAGCATTCATGAGCACCACATGTATTTCCACTGAGTGCAAAACTCCCTGCTTGTTTTCTGGGGACACATGTTTTGCCAGCTGTGGTGGGATCGGGGTTTCTGAGGGCTGGAGAAGGCTTCACTCTCCCCTGGCTGGTCTCAGGCAGGGCCAGGAGAAGACCTCCTTAGCATCAGGAAGCTGTGATGGCTGGTAGTTGCACCATTTTGACAGCCTTTTGGTCTATTTAAGCTGTGTTTGTACTTGAAGTATTCTGTAAGTACAAATGACAATCTGTGATTGAATACTTGGGTGTGCAATGTTCTCTAGAGCAAACCCCACCTTCCTGCTGGTGCCCATCGCGACACAGACTCAGCTACCTGGAAACTTTGGGCTGTGTCCCATTCACCACTGTATGTCAGGCATCCTGTAGTGACTTACACCAGAGATTTCAGTTTTTTGAGCAGAACTCTTTAAAACAGTTTTGGGTTCCACAGCTGTAATATGCACTGTCAGCAGTGACTCTGTGGGTACTGACAAGCTAAGCTCAAGATACGTTGTCTTACAGGAGGTGGGTGGTGGGGAAAAAAGATCTGTCTTTTAAAAATATATTTGGATAATTGCATTTACCCAAATTGCCTTTGTGTCCTTTCCCACTCCCTTCTGAAGACGAGAGTGTTAACAAAAGGAAGTCTGATATTTTATTGCTATTGGGATAACCAGATTCCTGACTTTTCAATCCTAATTTAGATTTTTTTTAAAAATGTCACACATATTGAGTGTGATTGAATTTCTGCCAGAATTTTATTAGATAATTGACACGGTACTTCTCCCATCAGTGAGACACTGAGGAGAAAATGCAGCAAAGGAAGGAAGAAATAGGAAGATGGAAGAAACAAATAGGAAGAAAACTGACATAGTAATCTAAAAGACAAATAGTTTTTTAATAAAAGGAGTGTGAATCACAGCCCAACATCAACTTTACAGCTCAGTTTTACTCAGTTAAACTATGGTCCAGACTGAAAAAACAAGCCTCCAGGTGTGATCTGGACCTGATTCAGTTACCCTGCTGCAATCTCCTCATTCCTGATCATGAATGTCTGACCTAAACCTAAATCAGTGTGATTTCAATCAAATCTATCCACAAATCACTAATTACATCTACTGAAATCTGGGTGTGTGCTGGTAGCACAGTCAAGCAACTCTGCCCCTCTATAAAACGGGTTCTCCAGGTGCCTTGGGGCAAGCTGCTTCCCACAGTTTATGCTATTTAAGCTACTCTAGTGTAAAGGAGGGAGGGACGAACACGCTGCAGTGAGGTAAAGCAGGCTGTGGACTCGCAGCATGTCAGCCCTCCTGCGGCAATGGCCCGGGTTCCCATGTAGCGCATGGGAAATGCGCAGCAGCCTCTCTGCTACCTTGCGTGGGTACGAACATGCCCAAAGGTGATTACCAGGGACCCACTGATGCACTTAGGGCACAGCAAATGTTCATCTGTCTGTAACCAAAGTCACTCTTTTTTTGACTGAAACAACGCTCTGAAAGGATTTACTCTGGTCAAGCTGTGCAAATTTTCCACAAAGAAAAAACAGAGAGGGGTATGCAGCAGCTCAGGTGGTCAGAGGTATAGTAGTCTGAAGAGAATTGGATGAATCTAAGTAAATAAACTTGATAACTACCTTTAACATTGCTGTAAACAGGTATTAAAACCCCATAGTGAAGAAGGGATTGTATGCATGTATGCATACGTCCTTCCACTAGAGTGAACAAACACAAGATGAAACCAGGCCAGAGGGCTGCAAGCACAGGTGACCACGTATTGATCAATTTACATGCAGCCTGGAGAGGAACTAGTTTTAGAGCATAATAAAAAGAAAACATGGCTTATTTGTGCTAATGAAGCCATTAGTCATACTACCAGAAAGGTGTACCAGAAAGAGCGTTAGCAAAACCAGAAATCTCCTTTCAGAGGAAACGTATTTCTTAAAGAGTAATGAGGAAAACCAGGAACCTTCTTATTGTGATCACATAACTTGACCACATATAGAACCGTGTAGCAACCTGTGACATCAGAATATACATACAGTACCGATCACTTAGCTGTGCTCTGTGTGTGTATACGTACAGGTGTGCAAGCATATGTTTTATACATACAGGTATCCATATACATACACACTTAGATGCATTTATGCATGTGTGCATGTAAATATTTTTTTACGGGCATTTAAGGGAAATATACTTTTGCTTCTGTTTGGTCTTGTAACCTCTTGCTTCTTCTCTTGCTTGCTTTTGGGTTAGCAGCCAACTGCTCCCCTTCCCCTCCTCCAGGCACAAGAGAGGTTTTGTTTGGCAGCAGGAAGCAATGGGAGGGATGCTCAGCAGTTCTGGAGAAAAGCTAGAAAAGATGGCCTGCTTTCATCAGCTCTGCATTTACTGAATTTTCTTCCCTCCCTCCTTCCTTTCCTCTTTCCTTTTTTCCTTCTTCCCTCCCTCCCTCTCTCCCTTCCTCCCTTCCTTCCTTCCCTTACCCTTAGGTGTGCTCTCTTAACTTCTTCTATTTTTATTCTTTAACTTTAAAAATTTGAGTATCTATTTTTTTTGGGGGGGGGGGGGGGGAAGGGCAGAGACGATATTTGTAATAAGTAGGAAAAAGTATTAATCACATTATTCTAGGAAGTCAGACCATATATCTTAATATTTTCAAAGATCACTTAATCATTTTGTTCCCTTCCCCCTGAAGGGAATCAGATTACTAACCGCTTCCCTGCACCCTAGGGCTGTGCAGCTTTTTGTCAGTCTCTTTATGGTTAACCTCTTTGTCATAATATTGATTTTTAACAAAAATATCCTTTCTGCCTTACTTAACTTTGATACGCCACAGAGCCCTGTAACTGTAGCTATCTTTAGATCATTGTCTAATCTTAGTATTTGAAATCGAGTTACTATGTCTAATCAGTTCTTCCCAGAAGTGCCTTACTAAAGCCACGCAAGGGTTCATTAAGAAACCCATCTGACTTCAGGTTTGCCTCCTGAGGGCTCCTCTCAACCCCAAAATTACCAACAGCATTTTGAAAGAGACTAGTCACGACAGCCTCCCTTCCTCCCCTTCTCCCCCTCCCTCTCTGAAAGCAAGGCAGAGCCTGAGACGTTGCAGAGCCTGTGCAAATGAGGGGGGCTGTGTGCAGTGTCTGCCGGGAGCAAGGGGGGCTGCTGAGCTCCAGGAGCCCGGGAGAGGAAGAGGTGGCAACATCAGGGACCTCTGCTGTTGATGTGATGGCCATCAGGGACAGTCAGCTCCACCGTACGGACTTTGGCACTGAATTGCTGGGATCTTGCTTGGACGCAAACATGCAGACGGAGTCTGGTCTTGGCTGGGAGGGACATATGTCCATGGTAGCCGTGCTCCCCGCAATGCGGCGGAGCCCATACACCCTCTGAGCACCTCAGCATGGGCTGCAGGAGCACATCCCATGGGCCAGGCGCCTGCTCTGATCTCAGCTGCCATCAGCTGCTGTGGCTTCTCCCCTCTGCTCCGTTCTGCCCCTCTGAAGATCACACCCCCCCAGTTGCGATCCTGGCCCCTCACCCGCTGAGAGCCTGCACAGTGCTGCTGCTCTGTAACTGTCTGGCACAGGCTCACACAAGCTCCAAAGAGCCTAACTGGTACCTTTGGAGCACACTGCATCCTCTGCAAGGGGCAGTTTGCCTCTGCCATGGCCGGGTGGATGAGGAGAAGGTGTCCCGTCGAGGGAAAGACCTGGAGGAAGGTCAGGAGCCCTCTGGGAGATGGAGAGGATTTTGGAACAGAGGGAAACTCCCCCAGCCCTGGTTCGCAGGGGTCTCCAGGAGCTTAGTAATGTAGCTGCCTGCTGCTTTGTACATCTGCAGAGGCCTGGCAAAGGGAGACAATCATGGTGCTCAGGTCCTGCCCCGAAACCAGCTCTCGCTAAGGTGAGATCTTGGTTGAGGTCAATATGCCAACTGGGGCACCAGAGGCACTTCAGGACAGCCTTCTCCAGCCTCTGTGCCATGGCTTTTTACCAAGCTGCTACATCCTCCCCCTCTTTTTCTCGCCCTCACACACACACGTACATGCTGCAGTCAGGGACTGCTAACCTGGGTTGTGCATCAGCACGAGGGTCACCTTTCTTCATCTGATGGTGGGCCATAAGTGCACAGGCTTGCAAAGACTTTTGCCAGATGAGATCCATACCCGTGGGAGGTATTTCAGTGATACCATAACCTGGCTGGCCCTGGGCATTCTTGTCCTCTCAGTGACTGCTGCTTCACCCATGGCAATCACTTCTGGCTCAGGTCCAGCCTTGGGCTTTTTCCCCTGGGGACCTCCTAGGACAACACCTCACCCACGACCTGCAGTTTCTGAGCCCCGTGATGTTTTTGGTGCAGAGCTGATGTTCTGCATGTGGTCTGCATGCACACACGCGCGTGCATGTGCGCACACTTCTCTCCCATCTAGCCCTCTGATGGAGCATTTGCCCTGTGCATGCTCATTGCAAAAGAGCAGAAAGTGGCACAATGCTCCATCATTCTGGTTTTATAGAGACAATTATGTCGATCCCTGTTGGTGCCTGCTGTGTCATTACCATCCTAAGCTTTTTTTTTGGCATTCTTTTTCAAGGGACATCTAATTAGGAGTGACAAAACTTGTACACCAGACAAAGGTATTGCATCAGTTCATCAATTTGTAAACAATTCTCATCAGAGTATGTAGTGCTTTGTGAAATGCTGGTAATTAAGCCCAGATAATAATCCCTCCAGCCCTTCGGAACAATCAAGCAAAATGTTAATTAAATAATCAGTGTCCTCCATGTAGGAAAAAAGCAGTTCAGGTCATAGCAATTAATTATATTTTTCTCTATTCCCCAAGCAGGTTTTATGGCTGTGGTCTGTGGATATTAAAAATAATCTGGTGATGAGAGACCAGATGGCTAAGGAGGTTGAAAATGGCATGTGTTGCTTTTCACTTGAGGATTACGCACTTCATTCAGATGTCGTTGCTTTTGATGGCTGTTGAATTGCCTAAATGAAATGAGTTGGTGAACCACAAAATTATCCCAAAATGGGCCATAATTTGCACCAGTGAGGAAAAATTCCAAACAAGACTGGGAAGGATTTGAAGAGGTTTATAGCTGGTTACATCTGGCTATAATTAATGATTCTAGCTACCACCCTATTTAGGGTGGTTTATTATTAATTAATTTTATTAATTATTATTATTAATTAATTAATATTAGTATTAAAATAATATATTTTAGGAATATATTATCTTTAGAATAATTGTATCATTCCTAACTTTTCTAATTACATCCAAGTGATTAATAATTATTTTAGATTACTCATTTTTTTCAAATTATTCCTAATTATTTTAAGAATAATATCACTTAGTCTTGATTTCCAAGTTGGACTAATTTGGTGGAAAGACTTCACTGACTTCTGTGAATTTTAGATCAAGCTTTTAGAAAGCAGTGTGATTTACACAGCTTATTTCAATTATGAATGCTTGTGTATTTCTTAACCCATGGAAACATACCAAATCCCTTGCCTTTTACAGGAGTTAGGTATATTTGTGGAGGTATTACACCTTTTGTGATCTCCCTGTCTTCTGGGAGCTTCTGTTTCTAATGCAGAGTCCTCAGTACTTCATAGGGAAAACGTCATTCAAAAAGATAGAATAAAAAGCGGAAGAAACCACTCTCATACTGGGTTTTATAAAAGGGGGAACAGGGTAGTGCAGTACAATTTTATGTCCAGACTTAACCCCTTCATTACTGAAGAGAATAAGGCAATCCCAATCCCCATTTTACCTCCTTGTTGCACTCCCAGCTTTGTAAACATCCCTGCGACTGAGACATTTTGTGTTTTACTGCAAGTTCCTGGAAGGCTCTTTTGTGCTGCAAATTGACTTTAATGCTTCTTCCATCAGATATTTTGTTAAGTTTAAAGCCTATGACCTGAATGCGGATTCAGGAGGAACCTGAGGTTCCTGCTTCTGTACTCCCACTACAATTACTCCTAATGAAAGAAGAAAGGGGAATAAATTGCTCCAAGGCAATTCCTTGCTAGCTCTTCCAGAGGTCCTTTACCACACAGCTGTCTGCACTGGTGAGCGTGCATACTTTGTCTAAAGGGATACTGGGGTAGGCCCTTCCTCTGCCATTATAGGATCCCTTTTCAAAGACCTCTGCAAGGAAAAGCCTTTGAGAAGCACCACTCTTCCGTGTACCTTCCAACTTGAATTGTTCTATGATTGCATGAAATATGTTTAAAATACTGATGATGGCATGTGCATGTTTCAGGGATGTTTGAAAAGAGGCTTGCTCGCCACTTAAGGGGATCCTGCTGTGCTTGAAGAGATGCTCCCCCTTCCATTACAGAAATAATGGTGCCTAGTCTTAGCATACATGGCCTCCCTGTTAGAAGAAGGAGAAATGCATTCATTCACCCTGTAGGTCTGAGATGAGCAGATCTGAAGTGCACTGGATGCTGGTTCATTGCTGCTTCCAAGCCAACACCCTGAAGGAGTTTAATTTAAAGCTGGCAGCTAAAGACAAAACACTATTTCTGGACCTGTATGTTTTCTCTGAGAAGCCAGTGGCAAACCTTTCATAACCAATACTTTGGGAAAAAGTCAGAGACTAGTAACAGCAAAGGTTTAAATCATTCTTCTACTCTCATGCAAGTAATTCCAACAGGCAGCCTGTACAGTAGTAACAGAGGAGAACTAAATGCCAAATGTATTTGTCAGATTTGTATTCGGCCGAGAAACATGACTATGAAAAAACCTGAAGAAAGCTAAAGAAAGCTGCTTTTTGTAGAAAGAAATAATCATGCATGAAACATTAGAGGTTGGGACTACTGAGTTCTCCTGCTTGTAGCACCACTATGTCCTATCACTTTGGAAAGCCTTTCATGTTGAGATTAACTAGGTGTAATTAAGAACAGAAAGAAGATGTTTAAATGAAGAGCATCATCACTGAAAACCCTTTTTACTTAAAAGACCAGCTTGTGCTTTGGAGCTGCCTCTCTCTGCACTTGTCACACGGTGGTCAAAGGCCTGATGGTCAGGAAGGTGATTCCTGCCCTCTGTCTCCAGGGTCTTCAACTGCCCCCGCTATAAAATGGAGATGAGGGAGTTTTTCTCTGTATCACAGAGTTTTTGTGAGAGTTGACATTTGTGAGGCATATCTGAGTGCCTCAGGTCATTATCTATTGATCATATGATTCTCTACTCAAGCCATGACATTTATATATAAATTTATAGGTGTAGTACTACTTATTTTCTCCTAGGGCTGATATTTAGTACACTTAAAATAGCAATACTTCATACAAAATTAGTACATTTATAAATCCTATAATTCTGCTTTGACTGTTTTGTTGCTTTTTCCTTTACAGGCATAGGGCCAGCAATGCACAGTACTTTTGTGATTTTACAATGAGACATTTTACCTGCTGCTAGGTCACAGGAAGGTCACACTTTCTTCTGTAAAAATGTCCAGTCAACACAAATGCTAATTTTCTCAACAGGATTGACAATGCACGTGTCATTTTGCAGCTTCATATATTATGTAAAGCCTGTAATTTCTCAAGCTGTGCTACTGCTGATGTTTGATTAACAGTGAGGACTTTTTACCTCTTGTATGGAGCTCTGGCTAGTCAGCAATGACAGCTAATCGAATGGCTGTTATAAAAGACTCACGTCCTCTCGGGTAGACCAGCCTTCAGGATGAATGAAACTTCGTGTGCCAGGCTGTCAGGGACATTTCTGCCATCTGGCAGGTACCCATTGCTCAAAGACCATTCATCTTTACTCCTTCTCAAAATCCAGGTGGTTCTGGTCACTCTAAAGAAGAGGAACAGTCCCTTGAGACCCGCACACACAGCTACTGATTGAGCTGGGGTCTCCCAGTTCAGTCCAAAAGCTGAAGTCTGGCTACAAGAATCAATCCTGCCAGCAAAACATTTGTGACTAATTCAAGGTCTGAAGCATATCTGCATAACCTAACATGCAAACATTTTTAACTGGGAAGAAATTTGGAAGCATCTAGTGTGTTCACTGACAGTTTTAATCCAGAAAAATATCTCAGAAGAAAGGCATTTTCAGTGTCAGCTTATCCAGCTCCATTTTCAAGAGATAAACCAGAGCTATATTCCTGTTGTGAAGGTGTATATGGCTTCAATAACTATCACTAAAGACCAGATTATTTTTTTATTCTCATAGTATCCATAAAGCTGGGTTCATACCTACTTATTCTCATGCTTGGTGTGTGAGTACATAAAGCACAATATGTCTGACACTGTCTGACATGTGGGGAGGTATAGGCCTCTCTGTTCCCAAAGGTTTCCATAGAATAAGGTTTGGGGTTTTTTAATTCTTTTTTTTTCTTTTTTCTTTCTGTTTCACTTCTGATTCTGTTGTTGTTAGGGTGCTCTCAGGATTCTTCAGCTTTCAGGGACACATTTTCTTTTGCAGTGGCCTTCCTGAAAGTAACTTCGCAGCTTGGTCAGTTGTAAGGGTTAAATTCTTTTCAATCACTGGTGACAAGAAATCTTTTCAAGATCTCTTAAAATAGCCAAATGTCTCCAAAGAATTAATCATGGGACTACAGAAGTCAGAGGCTGTTGGAAGTTTTCCAGTACATATTATGGAAAAGCTCATCATCTGAAGAAAGCCAGAACTAGCTTTAAAGCCAGGACAGAAACATAGAGCTAGCCATGATCTTATAGTGCAGCCTGTTGTCTTCCCATAGCTATGAGAAACAATGGCAGATATGAAGTCTCTACAGAAGAGACCATGTTTATGTTTAGTCACCTGTGGTCTTTGCTCCTGGCAGCTATAGCTATTAATCCTAGTATGACAGCAGATAATTGGATGCCTCTGGGAAATGGATTTACACCTTTGCCTTGTTACAGTGCCACCTAACAAATTACCAGATTTGTTCTAATGTGTCTGATCATCAACCAGGCCACACTGATCAGTTTTGTTCCCACTGACACTAGCGAGGACACAGCATGTGTAAAGTCATGACTTACAGCAGAGGTCCCTTCCCAAGCCTTCTTCCAGGTTTCCCTGCAGGCTATGTTTCTGCTCCCAGAACCCTGAGCACCTCTGTTGCTCTGCAGGGGCCTCTGTGTCTGGTTTCATGGCTGGCGTTGATAAGACTTTCCTACTCAGGCTTGGAAGGATGGAAGTCCACAAAACACCTGAGTCTGGAGGCATTGCTGGGTGTCTTGACATCTTCTTCCCAAACACCAAGAGAAATGCAGAGTCACGCATGTGTGTTGTGGCTCAGAAGCTGTAGCCAGCTGCACGGCTTCAGTCTACTGTTAGTTGTGGTAAGCAGAACAGCACAAAACCCAGGAAAGATAACACCTAAGGAAGAATTCTATCTATTTGTCCTCATTTGCTGGCACCCCAAAGAGACAAAGAGAAGCTATGAACTTTCTCCTTAACCTTCCTCTCCTCCTACATGCATCCCTCCTGAGAGAAGTTTGTTCACTTCCATTCAGGAAGATGCTCCATCATTTCAGAGAGCAGGCTCTTAGACACTATTGCCAGAGGCCATCTGAATTAGTGTCTGTCTTTCCTGCCCTGAAACTTATCTATCATCTGTCCTATTTATTCTCAGAATTTTCTCTCAGATGAGCCTGGTTTGGCAGAAAGTGAACGCTGTGCAGGCCTTGACTGCAATAAAACTCAGTTTCTTGCACCTCAGAGACAAAGAGCAAAGTTTTATGATGGTGGTTATTTTTAATTCCAGAACAGAATGAAGGGTGGTAATGCCTAGCGGACTTAGAAACAAGAATCTTTTCACTGGCTCAGACTCAGAATTGGTATTACCTCAGTTTTCCTGACCATTCAGGGAAATTTGTATATCTTGGCCTTCAAAATGCTTACTACCATATACCTATCTAGGCATCTTATCAGAAATGTCTTTATTTCAAAGTGGTCTATCAATTTTCTCTCTTTGGGACTCTGCCCTGACTCCTCCCAGAAGTGCACAGGGATAGGACAAGAGGAAAGGGACACATGTTGCAGCAAGAAATATGTCAATCAGATAGCAGGAAGAAAATCTTTTATCATGGGGATAGTAAAACTCTGGAACAAACTACCCAAAGAGGCTGTGAAATCTCCACTCCTGGAGATAATCAGAATGTGACTGGACGAGGCTCTGAGCAGTCTGATCTAAGTTGTTTTTACTTCAAGTGGAGGGTTGGACCAGCTGACTGTTGTGGTTTAACCCCAGCTGGCAACTAAGCACCACACAGCTGCTCGCTCACTTCCCCCGGGTGGGATGGGGGGGGAGAATCAGAAGAGTAAAAGTGAGAAAACTTGTGGGTTGAGATAAAGACAGTGTAATGGGTAAAGCAAAAGCCATGCACGCAAGCAAAACAAAACAAGGAATTCCTTCACTACTTCCCATCGACAGGCAGGTGTCCAGCCGTCTCCAGGAAAACAGGGCTCCATCATGTGTAACAGTTACTTGGGAAGACAAATTCCATCACTCCAAATGTCCCCCCCTTCCTTCTTCTTCCCCCAGCTTTATATTGCTGAGCATGATGCCATATGGTATGGGATATCCCTTTGGTCAGTTGGGGTCAGCTGTCCCAGCTGTGTCCCCTCCCAGCTTCTTGTGCACCCCCAGCCTACTCGCTGGTGGGGTGGGGTGGGAAGCAGAAAGGGCCTTGACTCTGTGTAAGAGCTGCTCAGCAGTAATGAAAAGATCCCTGTGTTATCAACACTGTTTCCAGCACAAATCCAAAATATAGCCCCATACTAGCTACTATGGAAAAAATTAACTCTACCCCAGCCAAAACCAGCACAGTGACATACGGAAGTCCATTTCAACCTAAATTATTTTAGTTTTTTATGACTCATACCATCCTTACCCATCCCTGAGTTCACTAGAACATTGGTGCCTCCCTTCCCTGAGCCAGGTATGCAGGTCTTTGTTGCATGGTGGCCTCTTATCCAGCTACTAAACCAAAGTCCTTTCTGGGGCTGTGAAATACAGAACTGAGCACCTATATGACAACCCACTCCAGATGACACCTTAAGCCTCGTCAACTGCTAAATTATCTGGAAGACCCTATCTTTACTTAACAGCCACTCTTACTTTGAAAGCAAGCTATTTCTTGCTGTGATTGCAGTTGACAGTCAGTGCGGCCATTAGATAGTAGCAAGCATAAATGTGTGAGGTCTCTACTCCTCTGCAGAGAAGCAGCCAGTGATGTTCTGCTAAATCAACAACATCTTATCTACTAGCTCATTAATTGGTGTGAAAATTAAATGGCAATTTCCTAAATAAATAAAAAGAATTCCTGGAAAGTCATGTCACTCTAAGGAGATAGAGCTTCACATTTGTGTCCACAAATATCTATACCATCAACAGTCTGAAAAATGCCACCAGGAAGGCCATGAAGGCTCTATTACTTAGAAATAACATCAGTAGTTGAAGTTACAAAAAGTTACTGATATACTTCCTCATCTACCTGAGATGTTTCAAAGTGAGCAGTCTTTTCCCTCTTTGTTACTTCATCCCATATTTGAAGGAGCAATTACAAACCCATTGGGTTCAATAGTATCACTGTATTCTTAAGCAAGTGGAGTATACCAGTCCATTAACTGTAGGGCAAAAGTATTAATCTTTTCCAGTTACCCACCACCAAACTTACATGTACTGTAATTGTTCAATTTCTTTCCAAAAACAAGAATCACCACAGCCTTGAAAGCATATTAGGATTTTTCTTCATGACAGAAATATGCTCTGTACTGTACTCTCTTGTAAGTTCTTACTGGTACTTTCCTGGGAGATGGGATTTGAAACAAAATTAGATTGTGAGATATTGCAAGATTGTACAAAAGCACCTGTGTGGAAAAAAAAGATTATTTTTACTTTTCTCTGTGGACAGCTGGAAAACGTAACAGTCTGGTTTTGCAGTTTTTATTGTGGTACTCTAATTTTTTCATGGTGGGTACATTGGAAGAAAAAAACCCATTTCTGAATCATTATTTTCAGGGCTGCATATTGCTAGCAATGAAGCAGTCAGAGCTAACTCTGCCAGTATCTTCTCACCAATAAATGCCAGTTTGAAATGATTACGTGAGCTGGAGAGGATGGAATAGGTGCTTTGCTTCAGTTACCTTTCCTCCCTGAATGCTGCTTTATGTACATAGCCTTTGCCTGATACACTACTTTCTCTACAGGATGAAGCATGATCTTTCACCCCTTCCTATGGTGCTAAATGGCACCAAGTAAGGTAAAGTAAGAGCCCTACTTTATGCTGTATCTTTCGGGGATCAGAGGGTATTGTCAAAAGGAGTTGTAGGCTTTTAAATTAATTAATTAGTTGTTATTTCAGCTCAACACCCAGGAAGTCCCAGTGCCCCAGTACTGTTGTAAAGTTGCAGATTCTTGGTCTGGAATTTGGATAGCGACAAGGCAACGGGTAACAAAAGAAATTAGTTTGTGCTGAGTGAATATAAACTACATTTTAATGCCCTGCAATTTTAAAGTATTTTGCTAGATCAGTCACATACTATGAGGCAATACTGCATTGAGAAGAGGAGGAAAATCCATTTAGAAAGCACATAATGAGGTAAGCTTTCTGATGGTGTACATTGCTGAGGAACAGAAAATTGTCGAGATATAAAACATTCATGAGAAACACGAATGATAAGGTTCTTGTTCAAAACTGTAAAATCAGTGCTTCTATTCTGAACTCTAGCTTTGGAATTTGTTCCTTGTTCCTGAAAAATTGCTTTGTGCTAGAATGTAGCAATAAAGATGGTAGTCCTGGAGAAATGTCGTCTTACTCTTCTGGTTTTGGTTCCTGTTAGAGAAATGTAAGAATTTATTATTTGAAGATCCATTCTAATGCTTTTGGCCAAATAAGTAGTGCTCAATTTCTGGTTATATTAGTACACTATCCAAACATCTACTAGCAGGAAACTGTGTTTAGGAAGAAATATGTATGGGAGTATCGCCCAGCATATGATGGTCTGTGTCAGTCTCCTCTGTGGCTCCAGCCTTAGAAGCCAGAGGCTGTTTGAGTCTCAGTAACACATGGGCTCCTACCTGTCTTGGTCCACCCTGCAGGTGGGGCTTGGACATCAATGGCACTTCATGGCCATCAGTAGTTTGAAGGATGGTGGCGGTGGATGTCTGTGTCTGGCGGATGTCTGTGGCTGATCTTGGGGAAACCCAGGTGGAAGGAGATACCTCTCTGCAGGCTGGTGGACAGAGTCTGCAGAGCCTCCATCACTTCTGAAAATGAGGCAAAGCCACTCAGAGTCATTTAGGACCATATTTTTTTTCCTTAAAGCATTTGGATGTCTTAATGTGGGAAATTATCTCCAAGGCCCTCATGATAAGCTTGCCAGATGCTTGTCTGCAACATTAATTTGTGAAGTACCTGCAAAATCAGGCCCCTTGGCAGAACTGAACAAAGCCTAAACAAGTTTCTGATTTGGGACATGCATGCTGTGGCAGGAGCCAGGTGTGTCTTGAGCATGTGTTCCTCTTTGGGACAACACCTCCATTAGCATCAGAATACATCTGGCCTTACTGAGAAGTGCATGGCCTGAGCCCCAAAATTTTCTTCTACTTTTTGAATCACAGCAGAAATGTGTTGCTAACACAAGGAAGCTTCGGAGTGTGTGTGTCAGTGCCATCCTGATGGCAGGGAGCTGGCAGAGCAGCAGTGAGGGGTAAGGGTGTCTAACTGAGCTGCTGCAGCTAAAGGTCTGAGGGTAAGTCTGATGCAGATGCCATCTCTGAGCCTGTCCCACTGGTAGCACTGAAGAAATCTGTGCACATTCTTTACCTTGGCAGGTCACATACATTTATTCTCATAAAAGTCTATTGTGCAGATATTAATATCTGCAGCTCCCTTTAATTTCTGTTGTAATGATGCACTTTTATTGCATTAGAGTGACCTGAAACTGCATCCTAGTCTCATAGATCCCATCTGCACAGCTTGCACTGTAGGTTTAATTTCACAGTTTTTAGTTTCCCAGCTTAAAAATATGAACAATTTATGGAGCAAAATTAACAGTTTATTAGAAATATCACTCACTGCAAAAGTCTTAAGGGTAATTCACAGCTCTATAAAAGGTCGTGGTATAAATAATTGCTTGATGAATATGGACCATGTCTGTTTGTCATTAAACACCAGCAGAGAGCTAATGCACTTTAATAGTCCTGCTAACTGCTATCTGGCAGGCATAGAAATCACAACCAAATACAACAATTAGGCTGAACAATTGCTTCTTACTTTTTTTTTTCTTTACACAAAAGGTAAAATAATGACATATGTTGTTTTCTTCACACTTCAGTAGTCGTCACGACTTACACCTCTATAAAGTATTGTAACCAATAGCTAAATATTACAATGCTATTCCACTGTTTATCAAACAAAATGTCGCATTAATTCTGCTCTTTTGCACATCAAAAGGCTGCACTCACAGTGTGCAAGCTCATAGTGTGCACCAGTGAAAACTGTTTCCCCTTCCTATTTGTAGGGAACATATTCAATGTCCCTGGTGTAATCGCTGTATTCGTAATCTGTGCATAGTGGTGCCCTGATCCAACTCTACACCACTAGGCTCCCGTGATCCACATGCATCTGTGTAGCTCTCCAGGTATGATTAGAATATGTAGATTTAAACCTTATTCAAAGCAAAGAAGCCTTCTAGTGAGGTTTCTCTAATCAATGCAACGATTTTTGTTTTCATTAAGGGTTTATTGTATTCAGTTGTCACTGAACCTACTTACAGCACACCTAGTCCTGCTAGTGAGGATGAGGCCACAGCCTGTTGTGATTGGGAATGGATGCAGAAATGATAAAGGACATTGATAGGGATGGATTCCCCCTTCCAAAATGTCTGGGTCTCTTTGAGATTAATTCCTGCCATAGTTGGCCAAAGAGGCTAAAAGGTACTGCACTCTCTCACTCCCACTTGCCTCATAATATCAGTCCCAAACTCTAGGGATAATTAATCACCTGCTCCCAGCTGCCCTTGGAGAGGCTTTTCTACACACCGTGGACCCATTTAGGTCTACTCCAGGCACCCCTGAATCCCATCATCTCATTCCCTACCCATCCTGAAAGGTCCCTGTAAAGTCCCTTTCAGTTCTCTCTGTAAGTAGGTCCCTGGTAAAGCTGACCCTATCCTACGTGATTGAGTTGCTTTATGTTACGAACTTCCCACAGATGAGCTGGATATTTCAGCTGACCTGTGTAACAAAATGAATTAGAAGGTAATCTATTTCTATAAGAAATTATTTAGGCCAAGAGAAAATAGAATCATAGAATTGTTTAGGTTGGAAAAGACCCTTAAGATCATCCAGTCCAACCGTTAAATATGCGGTGCTATGGCTCAACTGACAGGAAATAAGGCTTTAAGATGTGGTAATTTCATTAGTCATGGTCAGCTCCTCAGACCACTTTTGGCACCTAAATCTGATGGTGAATTGAGCCCTAATGTATTGAGAGGACAGCACTTGTAGAAAACCGGTGAGAAAATTAACAAATCTTTATTCAGGTCAGGAGCCGACACGTGTGCATGAGGCCACATACTGATTGAGACAAAATAAAATTTCTCATTAATTGGTTCGCTGTCCATTCAGGGAAGTAAGTTGTCCAGGAGTACCATGGATTAAATAGTATGTGACCTTGTAATTAAATGCTGTATCATGTTAAGCATGCACAAGAACATGATAAAATGAAGTAACACAGGCATGTCCTTGGTTTTGGAGTTTATTGGACTTTGCAATGTTGGCAGAGTTTGCCCAATGCAGTTTCTTGGTTACTGTGTGGCAGATGTCTTAGATGAACGTTTTAAAGTAAATAAATTTAATAACGAAACTACTGATAGAAAATAAGACAAGTGATGTCAGGGAGTTAATCTTTATTCTGATGAGATGGGATTACATTGGCAATCTGAAATAGCATCAGATAGGACCTATTCCTGTTTTCAGAGGCAAGACAGGACCTACAATGTCATGATAAATAATTATGCATGAGAAACTATGACTTGGTTGCAGAATTTGGTTCTCCACCATCCTTTGTTCAAACAGGATGAGCAGTTTAGGGAAAAGAGAGAATAGAAGTATTTGCTTGACATTTCTTTTCCCTGGACCTGCCCTGGGAAGTGACACTTGCACAGTGAGGAATGAGCAGCTTCCCAAGAGGAAAGGCAGGTTAAGATTCTCCAGTGGGTTAAGAAGTTCCTGCCCTTGCAGTTACCTCCCTACTGCTCCTCGATTGTGAGAACTCACCAAGTCGACAGGATATTTAAAAAAATGCTCTGACTCCAAGCTGTAATGGATTGCGTGTGCTTACCCTGCAGCAGTGGTCAGCAGGGAGGGGTATTGATGAGCCCCAAACAAAGAAATTGCTTCCTGTGAACATGTTTCAGGGTATCTGATTTTAGTGACCAAGAGAAACTTATTTATTATGTCTTCACATAAGCTCTCTGGAGCCTTACACAGCTGAGAAATACCAGGCTGGCATTTCTAACCTTGACTAACCAGTCTTAACTGAATGGTTTACAAAAATCTAGTTGCATACCTACACAAGCAGTGGAGTTACACAGGTGCCAGGGATGGCATATGGGCACTGTGATCACCCAAGGATATTCCCTGGCAGGAGATTCTTGAAACAGCACAGGAAAGTCTCTGGATGCTGCTGCCTTCAGCTGAGTGTAACAGAGAAAAGAAGAAACCTCAGGTCTGTCCTGGTTTCGGCTGGGATAGAGTTAATTTTCTTCCTAGCAGCAGGCATAGTGCTGTGTTTTGGATTTAGTAGGAGAAGAATGTTGATAACATGCTGATGTTTTTAGTTGTTGCTGAGTACTGCTTATGCTAGTCAAGGACTTTTTCAGCTTCCCATGCTCTGCCAGGCGCACAAGAAACTGGGAGGGGGCACAGCCAGAATAGTTGATCCAAACTGCCCAAAGGGCTATTCCATACCATATGACGTCATGCTCAGTATATAAACTGGGGGGGGTTGGCCGGGGAGCAGCGATCGCTGCTTGGGAACTGTCTGGGTATCGGTCGGCGGGTGGTGAGCAATTGCATTGTGCATCACTTGCTTCGTGTATCATTATTATTATTACCATTATTATACTGTTACTATTAGCATTACTATTTTACTTTATTTCAATTATTAAACTGTTCTTATCTCAACCCAGGAGTGTTTCTCACTCTTACTCCTCCGATTCTCTCCCCCATCCCATCGGGGTAGGGGGAGTGAGCGAGCGGCTGCGTGGTACTGAGTTGCTGGCTGGGGCTAAACCACGACAGTCCTTTTTGGCGCCCAACGTGGGGCACGAAGGGTTTGAGATAACAACAGATTAACCAGAGTGTATTAAGGAGTCTGTTAACAGTTGCCGGTCACGATATTAGTTCTTCTGATCTGCACCATGTTCTTTTTTTTGCAGCACGCGTTAAAGCTTGCTGTCAGTTTGTGTAGTGTGCTATGCTCTGCAGTGATTCATGATCTTTTGCTTGGGAGGCTCCTTATCAAAACCCTGACCTTGAGCATTCTTTGGTATTTGGGTTTCATACAGAAGTCACTACTGTACTTCGGGTACTACCTCATAGAGAGAGTTAGCAATTATACTTCTTACTCTGAGAGGCTTGTTGTGGAGGAAATACAGAATGGCACCTTTGCTGCTTTCTTCTATGATGTTTCCTCCTTCATTACAACAACTTTCCTGTATCTTGAACACCCCTGGGCAGTTAAGATACTTCTATTGATAATTCTTGGGAATGTTGTTTCCGTTTTGATAAAGGTCAGTAAGCAGTTTAAAAATACCATCCAGAGATCTACCCCAAGGCTGGATAGTTATGAGTGGCAGGGTGTGTGGGAACATATGCGCAAGTACCTAGGGCAGTGGGGACCTCCAGTGTTTTGGAACTTCACCCCTGAACAAGTGCAGAATCCTGAACAATTAGTAAAGTATTTGGAAGAAGTATGTTGTCACCCTGGTAGCTCCAGAGAGACACAAATCATTGCAACATGCTGGGGACTGGCCCATGCCTATCGAGCCGTGGTCAACGCTAATCAGTACCCTCAAAAGAAAGAGAAGGTCTTTGGATCTGATGACAAAACAACAAGCACTGTGGCTACTCAAACCCCCACTACAGGCCCTGCGGCTACTCCAACCCCCACTACAGGCCTTGCAGCTACTCAAACCCCTGCCCCAGGCACTGTGGCTACTCCAGCCACAGCCATGAGCACTGCGGCTACTCAAACCCCAGTGACAGACACTGCGGCTAAACCAGAGAACCAACCTGCACCGGTATCAGTTGCCCCTATACAGAAGAAGAAATACACGAGGAAATCAGTTCGTTTAGTAAGGGATGAAGATGAACCAGGGCCATCACGAGAACCAGAGGAGGAAGAACCCATAAATGAGATGGTGACCACCCGATCCCTATCCCTGAGTGAGCTGCGAGATATGCGAAAAGATTTTGGTCGTCATCCAGGCGAGCACATCATCACCTGGCTGCTCCGATGCTGGGATAACGGGGCCAGTAGCCTGGATTTAGAGGGTAGGGAAGCCAAGCAGCTGGGATCCCTTTCCAGGGAAGGGGGCATTGACAAAGCAATTGGAAAAGGGGCAAAACCGCTCAGCCTCTGGAGGCGACTCCTGTCAAGCGTGAAGGAAAGGTATCCCTTCAAGGAGGATGTTTTATACCGCCCAAGCAAATGGACCACCGTAGAGAAAGGTATCCAGTACCTGAGGGAATTAGGCGTGCTGGAGGTGATTTACAGTGACCTGAATGATGAGCGGTTAACCAAAGACCCAGATGAAGTCAGGTGCACACAATCCATGTGGCGGAAGGTGGTACGGAGCGCACCAGCATCGTATTCCAACTCGTTGGCAATACTAGCCTGGAAAGACGACGAGGCACCAACGGTGGATGAAGTGGCTAGACAACTCCGGGACTACGAAGAAAAGCTCTCTTCCTCCCTACAGGCCTGTGTCTCAGCTGTGGAAAAACTGTGCCAAGAGTTCCAACAACTCAGAGAAGATCTGTCCTACTCCCCACCTGCACGGACCAGTGTCTCAGCCATTAGGAGTCAACGTCCCTATGCTCAAGAGAGAGGATATAGAGGATACACACCACGGGGCACCCTGTGGTTTTGCCTGCGTGATTATGGAGAGGACATGAGAAAGTGGGATGGAAAACCCACCTCAACCTTAGAGGCACGGGTGCGTGAGTTGCAAGGAAAAACTATTAGGAAAGGCGGTTCTCCCAGGAAAATTGCAGCTCCAGTTTCCAGTGAGCAGTTCCCGAGACAGAGTAAGAGGGCTAATTTTACTTCCGACCTTGATCAGGGGACTTTTGATTCACATTTACAGGAAGTGAACAGCGAATACTGTGACCAGTGTTAGAGGGGCCCTGCCTCCAGCCAGGTGGAGGAAAGGGACAACCGGGTTTACTGGACTGTGTGGATTCGATGGCCTGGAACGTCAGACCCACAGGAGTATAAGGCTCTAGTGGACACTGGTGCACAGTGCACGCTAATGCCATCAAACTATAGAGGGGCAGAACCCATTTGTATTTCTGGAGTGACAGGGGGATCCCAACAGCTAACTGTACTGGAAGCTGAAGTGAGCCTAACTGGGAATGAGTGGCAAAAGCACCCCATTGTGACTGGCCCAGACGCTCCGTGCATCCTTGGCATAGACTACCTCAGGAGAGGGTATTTCAAGGACCCAAAAGGGTACCGGTGGGCTTTTGGTATAGCTGCTTTGGAGACAGAGGAAATTAAACAGTTGTCCACTTTGCCCGGTCTCTCAGAGGACCCTTCGATTGTAGGGTTGCTGAAGGTTGAGGAACAACAGGTGCCGATTGCTACCACAACTGTGCACAGGCGGCAATATCGCACCAACCGAGACTCCCTGATTCCCATCCATAACCTGATTCGTCGACTGGAGAGCCAGGGAGTGATCAGCAAGACTCGCTCACCCTTTAACAGTCCCATATGGCCAGTGCGAAAGTCTAATGGGGAGTGGAGACTAACAGTGGACTATCGTGGCCTGAACGAAGTTACACCGCCGCTGAGTGCTGCCGTGCCAGACATGCTAGAACTTCAATATGAACTGGAGTCAAAGGCAGCTAAGTGGTATGCCACAATTGATATTGCTAATGCATTTTTCTCCATCCCTTTGGCAGCAGAGTGCAGGCCCCAGTTTGCTTTTACCTGGAGGGGTGTTCAGTACACCTGGAACCGACTGCCCCAGGGGTGGAAGCACAGCCCCACCATTTGCCATGGACTGATCCAGACAGCACTGGAACAGGGTGAAGCTCCAGAACATCTGCAGTACATTGATGACATCATTGTGTGGGGCAACACAGCAGAAGACGTTTTTGAGAAGGGAAAGAAAATAGTCCAAATCCTTCTGAAGGCTGGTTTTGCCATAAAACAGAGTAAGGTCAAGGGACCTGCACAAGAGATCCAGTTTTTAGGAATAAAATGGCAAGATGGACGTCGTCAGATCCCAATGGATGTGATCAACAAAATAACAGCTATGTCCCCACCAACTAGCAAAAAGGAAACACAAGCTTTCTTAGGCATTGTGGGTTTTTGGAGAATGCATATTCCAAATTACAGCCAGATCGTAAGCCCTCTCTATCAAGTGACCCGGAAGAAGAATGAATTCAAATGGGGCCCTGAGCAACAACAAGCCTTTGAACAAATTAAACGTGAGATAGTTCATGCAGTAGCCCTTGGGCCAGTCCGGGCAGGGCAGGATATTAAAAATGTGCTCTACACTGCAGCCGGGGAGAATGGCCCTACCTGGAGCCTCTGGCAGAAAGCACCAGGGGAGACTCGAGGTCGACCCCTAGGGTTTTGGAGTCGGGGATACAGAGGATCCGAAGCCCGCTATACTCCAACTGAGAAGGAGATACTGGCAGCATATGAAGGGGTTCGAGCTGCTTCAGAAGTGGTTGGTACTGAAGCACAGCTCCTGCTGGCACCCCGACTGCCGGTGTTGGGCTGGATGTTCAAAGGGAGGGTCCCCTCTACACATCATGCAACTGATGCTACATGGAGTAAGTGGGTTGCATTGATCACACAACGGGCTCGAATAGGAAACCCCAGTCGCCCAGGAATCTTGGAAGTGATCATGGACTGGCCAGAAGGAAAAGACATTAGAATATCACCAGAGGAGGAGGTGACACGTGCTGAAGAGGCCCCACTGTATAATAAATTGCCAGAAAATGAAAAGCAATATGCCCTGTTCACTGATGGGTCCTGTCGTCTCGTGGGAAAGCATCGGAGGTGGAAAGCTGCTGTATGGAGTCCTATACGACAAGTCGCAGAAACTGCTGAAGGAGAAGGGGAGTCGAGTCAGTTTGCAGAGGTGAAAGCCATCCAGCTGGCTTTAGATATTGCTGAAAGAGAAAAGTGGCCAATCCTTTATCTCTATACTGACTCATGGATGGTGGCAAATGCCCTGTGGGGGTGGCTGCAGCAATGGAAGCAGAGCAACTGGCAGCGCAGAGGCAAACCAATCTGGGCTGCCGCATTGTGGCAAGATATTGCTGCCCGGGTAGAGAACCTGGTTGTAAAAGTTCGTCATGTAGATGCTCATGTACCTAAGAGTCGGGCCACTGAAGAACATCAAAACAACCAGCAAGTAGATCAGGCTGCTAAGATTGAAGTGGCTCAGGTGGATTTGGACTGGCAACATAAGGGTGAATTATTTATAGCTCGGTGGGCCCATGACGCCTCAGGCCATCAAGGAAGGGATGCAACGTATAAATGGGCTCGTGATCGAGGGGTGGACTTAACTATGGACAGTATTGCACAGGTTATTCATGAGTGTGAAACATGCGCTGCAATCAAGCAAGCCAAGCAGTTCAAGCCCCTTGGGTATAGTGAACGATGGCTGAAATATAAATATGGGGAGGCCTGGCAGATTGATTACATCACGCTCCCACAGACCCGCCAAGGCAAGCGCTATGTGCTCACCATGGTGGAAGCAACCACTGGGTGGTTGGAAACATATCCCGTGCCCCATGCCACCGCCCGGAACACCATCCTGGGCCTTGAAAAGCAAGTCCTGTGGCGACATGGCACCCCAGAAAGAATTGAGTCAGACAACGGGACTCATTTCCGAAACAACCTCATAGACACCTGGGCCAAAGAGCACGGCATTGAGTGGGTGTATCACATCCCTTACCATGCACCAGCCTCCGGGAAAATTGAGCGATACAATGGATTGTTAAAGACTACCCTGAGAGCAATGGGTGGTGGGACGTTTAAACATTGGGATACGCATTTAGCAAAAGCCACCTGGTTAGTCAACACCAGGGGATCTGCCAATCGAGCTGGCCCTGCCCAATCAAAGCTTTTACGTACTGTAGAAGGAGATAAAGTTCCTGTAGTGCACATGAAAAATATGCTGGGGAAGACAGTCTGGGTTACTTCCCCCTCTGGCAAAGGCAAACCCATTCGTGGGATTGCTTTTGCTCAAGGACCTGGGTGCACTTGGTGGGTGATGCGAAAGGATGGGGAAGCCCAATGTGTACCTCAAGGGAATTTGATTTTGGGTGAAAATAGCCAATGAACTGAATTGTATAATATTAATTGCTTTATAATACTGTATGTTATCTCTTAACTATATGTTATCTCTTAACTGCATGTTAATATAATAATATAGTAGGTTAATATTAAGTATATAATACTATATATTATGATTGCTATATGCCGCATCAATGGTATTGCAGTAAGAATTGCCCAGCTTAATGAAAATGAACTTTGATGAAACCATGTTGGAATGAGAACTGACTTCAGCATGCAACAGTCCAACACTGCACACCACCTCTCCTGCTCTGAAAGACCGTGATGACAGATGGAACCCAAAGTCATGGGCTAAATGAACTCAATGGACATTTTAGAGGGATGGGCCATAGACGAAGGGAATGATATCTGTGTGTATATCAAGATAGGGAAAGCGGTGGTGATTAATTGGAACACATTGGAAAGGGGAGGGCCTGTGCATGACGTAGATGGTATAGAATAAGGGGTGGATACTGTCCTGGTTTCGGCTGGGATAGAGTTAATTTTCTTCCTAGCAGCAGGCATAGTGCTGTGTTTTGGATTTAGTAGGAGAAGAATGTTGATAACATGCTGATGTTTTTAGTTGTTGCTGAGTACTGCTTATGCTAGTCAAGGACTTTTTCAGCTTCCCATGCTCTGCCAGGCGCACAAGAAACTGGGAGGGGGCACAGCCAGAATAGTTGATCCAAACTGCCCAAAGGGCTATTCCATACCATATGACGTCATGCTCAGTATATAAACTGGGGGGGGTTGGCCGGGGAGCAGCGATCGCTGCTTGGGAACTGTCTGGGTATCGGTCGGCGGGTGGTGAGCAATTGCATTGTGCATCACTTGCTTCGTGTATCATTATTATTATTACCATTATTATACTGTTACTATTAGCATTACTATTTTACTTTATTTCAATTATTAAACTGTTCTTATCTCAACCCAGGAGTGTTTCTCACTCTTACTCCTCCGATTCTCTCCCCCATCCCATCGGGGTAGGGGGAGTGAGCGAGCGGCTGCGTGGTACTGAGTTGCTGGCTGGGGCTAAACCACGACAAGGTCACACCAGAATCAGTCAGAAATGTTAGGCTAGGTGTGCTGGTTTTGGCTGGGGTAGAATTAATTTTCTTCATAGTAGCTAATATGGGGCTATATTTTGGATTTGTGCTGGAAACAGTGTTGATAACACAGAGATCTTTTCATTATTGCTGAGGAGTGCTTACACAGAGTCAAGGCCTTTTCTGCCTCTCACCCCACCCCACCAGCGAGTAGGCTGGGGGTGCACAAGAAGTTGGGAGGGGACACAGCTGGGACAGCTGACCCCAACTGACCAAAGGGATATCCCATACCATATGGTGTCATGCTCAGCATATAAACTGGTGGGTTGACCCTGGCTGAATGCCAGGTGCCCACCAAAGCCATTCTATCACTCCCCTCCTCAGCTGGGCAGGGGAGAGAAAAATATAATGAAAAGCTTGTGGGTTGAGATAAGGACAGGGAGAGATCACTCAGCAATTACCATCATGAGCAAAACAGACTTGACTTGGGGAAATCAGTTTAATTAATACCAGTCAAAATTGAGTAGGATAATGAGAAATAAAAACTAAATATTAAAACACCTTCCCCACACCCCTCCCTTCTTCCTGGGCTCGATTTCACTCCCAATTTTCTCTGCCTTCTCCCCCGAGCGGTGTAGGGGGGACAGGGAATGGGGGTTGCAGTCAGTTCATCACATGTTGTCTCTGCCACTCCTTCCTTCTCAGGGGGAGGACTCCTCACACTCTTCCCCTGCTCCAGCATGGGGTCCCTCCCACAGGAGACAGTCCTCCATGAACTTCTCCAACAGGGGTCCTTCCCACGGGCTACAGTTCTTCAGGAACTGCTCCAGTGTGGGTCCCCCATGGGGTCACAAGTCTTGCTGGCAAATCTGCTCCAGCTTGGGCTCCTCTCTCCCCGCGGGTCCGCAGGTCCTGCCAGGAGCCTGCTCCAGCATGGGCTTCCCACACGGTCACAGCCTCCTTTGGGCATCCACCTGCTCCAGCATGAGGTCCTCCCCAGGCTGCAGGTGGATATCTGCACCACCGTGGACCTCCATGGGCTCCAGGGTGACAGCCTGCCTCACCATGGTCTTCACCAGGGGCTGCAGGGGAATCTCTGCTCCGGTGCCTGGAGCACCTCCTCCCCCTCCTTCTTCACTGACCTTGGTGTCTGCAGAGTCATTCCTCTCACATATTCTCACTCCTCTCTCTGGCTCCAGTTGCACCATTCTCCCCCCGCCCCTGCCCCTTCTTAAATATATTATCCCAGAGGTACTGCCACCATTGCTGATGGGCTTGGCCTTGGTCAGTGGTGGGTCCATCTTGGAGCCGGCTGGCATTGGCTCTATTGGACATAAGGGAAGCTTCTATCAGCTTCTCACAGAAGCCACCTGTAGCCCCCCAACTACCAAAACCTTGCCACACAAAACCAATACAAATACAAAGCTGGGGAGGAGAAGAAGAAAGAAGGGGGGGAAACAACATTTGGAGTGATGGCATTTGTTTTCCCAAGTAACCATTATGCATGATGGAGCCCTGCTTTCCTGGAGATGGCTGAACACCTGCCTGCTGATGGGAAGTAGTGAAGGAATTCCTTGTTTTGTTTTGCTTGCATGCACGGCTTTTGCTTTACCCATTACACTGTCTTTAACTCAACCCTTGAGTTTTCTCACTTTTACTTTTCTGATTCTCTCCCCCATCCCACCAGGGGGAAGTGAGCGAGCAGCTGTGTGATGCGTAGTTGCTGGCTGAGGTTAAACCACGACACCAGGTTATGCAAGTATTGCTGGTATAAACACAGGACAAATACTTTGATAGACATATCTGGCACTCCAGTGAGCGTCATTGCCCATGTCTGCTTGCTCTCAGAGTGTATGGAGAAGCAGGGTAATGGGGAGGAGTGTAAGGATCCCACCATTGCCCAGGCTGGAGGATTGAAACACTAGCTGCTCTCAACTTCCAGATCCAAATTTTTGGGATACTGGGGCTTTCTTTATTTAACGTACTTCATGTGTTGATGTGAGCAGAACAACATATCTTCCCTTAAGCTTGTGATGAATGTTTTTTGTTGAAAGGTTTCAAACCAGTTCTAGCTGTGTCAAACATTTTTCATTGAAAACTTTCATACCAGCAGTCAAAAGTCTTGGAGAGCTGGGCTTACGAGGTTTCCTTAAGAGCAAGAGACCATTCCCTTGCCCCAGGCAGTGTGACCTAGACTTGTTTCATTCTTGATAGGTGAGTGTCTAAATTGTCCTTCAAAACCTCTAAAGACACAGTCTACATCTACATTAAGCAATCTGTTCAAGGCTTTGTTTGCCTTACTGTTTTTGCTGGTATCCATTCTCAATTCTTTTTATTTCAACTCATTACTGCTTGTCTTCTCAGGATGAACATGGAAAAGAGTTTACTTATACTCTATTTTTGGCTGTCTTTTGCATATTTGCGAACTGGTGTGATTTCCCTTCAGCCTTCTCTTCTCTGGACTGAACAGCCTCATTTTCTTCAATCTCTTCTTTTAGCATAGGTCATGCTTTCTAGACTTCTTTCCATCCTCACCATTCTCATCTGGTCCCTCTGCAGCTGGCCAATATTTTTCATGGCTAGTGCTGTCCAAAACTGGACCCTTATTACTACCAAGTACAGGCAGAATTTTCTTCATCTGGCTCAGAGACAGAAGTCTAGCTCAGGTACACCAGGATGCTGTTTGCCTATTTTGCAACTGTGCGATACTTTTGACTCATGATCAGTTTGTGATTCACTGTAAAGCTTGGAGCTTTTCTGCAGTACTGCTGTTTGGCCAGCCATTTTCCATCCTGTATTTGGAGAAATAAATGTAGAACTTTTCATGTCCTTATTGAATTTTTGCCTACTACTTTCAGACCATTTTCCTAATTTATTGAGAAAGTTTTAAATTACAGTTCTGTCCTCCTACATGCTTGTAGCCTTTCCAGCACTGGTGTGGTTGAAAATTTAATAAAGTATACTTGTTAATACATTATCTAAGTCATTAATGAAATATTGAATTATACTGGATGGAGGACAGATCCTTGGGGAATCTCGCTTGATACATCCTTCCATGTTGATTGTGAACTATGGGTAGCTATTACCTAAGTATGGGTTCCCCAGCCAGTTATATACCACTGAACACCTTCAGCTAGTATACGTTTCACTCACTTGTTTATGGGTTTGTTGTATGGGCCAGTGAAGAGAGGGTAGTGACAGTGAAGGTACTAAAGCGATGACAGTGAGTGCCTCTCTCCAATTCACATGGTTTGTTACCTTGTTATAGGAGGTAATAAACTTTCCATGATTTATTCTTGACAAATCCATGTTGGCTGTCATTTATCTCCTTTAGATGGTTACAAGTTGCTTGATTATTTCCTCCAGATATGGGAGAGGAAATCAAGATAAGCTGACAAGTCAATAATTTCTTCATCCCTCTTTTTCTCCCTTTTTCAGAGATACGACAGCGTTAACCCTCCTCTGCTGTGAAATCCCTTTATTATCTAAGTTCTCTGAAGCTCTGTAACAGCTCTGAGGCTGCTCTAGGTGGGTACCGAAGGGTTGCTTTGCAGAGTGGCTTCCCAGCAGAGGTAATGGCCACAGCCATCGGTCGCTGCCCCATTACCCCCTCTCTGCTGGGCACATCCAAGCAGGGAGCTGGGCCAAGGACTGTCATCAGGCTGAAAAATAGCCTTTTCCTTCATGGAGACACAGCAGCAGGAGTGCCTGGCTCCACGCTGGAGGGGAGCTGGCAGGGCACTGTGAACACCTAACCTGGCTCGAGCAATGCCCCCTCAACTGAAACGTGTGACCGGACCCCAGTACCCTGCTGGGTATTTCTGAACCACTGGGTCTGGGAGCCTCTATGTTGCATGAACACTGGCAATCTACCTGTTCCCTGCTGTAGCCTGACTTCTTATTTTCATCTGCTGGTGTTAACTACATTAACTACCTGATCCCAAGTGGCATTTTTAGTGTCAACTGATGATGCTTTTCACAATGTAATCAGTAGAAAAATTTCCTGCCCCATTACAAGTCTGGACGACTCTTGCCTTAGTCATTTCAATAGTATGAAAGTATTGATATATCCTGTTTACTTGTGTCCCTGGGGAGCTGTATCTTGTTTTGCTCCTGAGCTTTTATAGTTGTGTGCCTGCACAATTATCCTTTATATCTGCCCATAATAACATGAAGTTTCTGGGAGCTTCCTTCTCTTGAGACAGCAGAAGAGCTTGTGGCTGGTGGTGCTGGTCTGTGAGTGTGCCTCACAGCCTCCTCTGCCAGGAGGGGGTTTGCACTTCTGTCCTTCACGTAGCTTCTTCAAGGAGATGCCAAGTCCTGTGAACTCGTTTCTCTCCAAGACTTCCAGTAGGGTTTTACTTACCTGCAAAAGGTTTTTACTCCTGTGAAACCCATTCTCTTTATAATATCAGTTTCCCTCTTTTTATTTGCAGGAGCTGTGAACCCCCTCACACTGTACATTGCCCTTTGCCTCCCCATTTTCATCCACCTCTTCCTGCTTGGAACCAATGCCTGAACACTTAACTGTGAGTTACTGATGGAGTTGGACAAGGTGCTAACACACAAGGAAGTGTTTTCAAGAAATAAAAGGGAATAGCTGAGACATAGCCAGGGAGAGACTTTTTTGTATCTTTGAAATGGAGTCAGAGATTATTTTAGCCCACCACTAGGTAAGTAGACTAGCTTCCAGGAGAGCCAGATGAAGACACCAGAGGACTTCAAGTGGAATTATCCAAGGTCTCATCTGGATGCATTGAAACTCAGCCATTGCTGATCAATAAGAAGTGAAGGTAAGGCTCCTACTCCTTTTATTAATTCTACCATTTCTCACATTATTTTATAAATATGTATATAATTCTGAACAAGTTTTCACAACTGTCTCCAAAAACAAGGTTGGTTTTACTTGGCTTCTTACTGTTGAAGGCAGGACTACCACGTGCCAATAGAAGAATGCTTTGCTCATGGAGCTAAATGACAGATTTGTAGCTTACAATAAAACTGCCTGCAGGTTTATTATGTGCTGTCATGCATTTCAAAAGCTACAGAAGAGTGAACCTGAACAATGCCCCAGCCACTACTTGCCATATTTACCTGATGATAAATGTCAGGCTTCTGTTGAGTTTCAGCAACAGCGCAGATAATGGCAAGTAAAAGAGCTTGGGTGAAACAGCATCACCAACACTCTGTGTGACCCATCACATTTTTTCATAACATGAAAAGATTGTACATGACATCTGTCAACTTCTATGACAAGAGCTAAAGGAGAACATTTTCCTTCCATTCCTGTGTATCCAGGATCTTCAGGAGAGTTATCAGGATGGGGCCTGTTTGTATTTGCCTTCTAAGTTTGAAGACTTAAGAGTCACAGTTTAAGTCTGCCTGCCAGTGATGGCTCCACAGATGTTCACAAGGGTTTTGCTGATGTTCTCAGAGGGGCTGTATTTTCATTATTTTTTGTGCCAAGGAACATTAACATTTCTAAGCAAACAGCATGCTGTAAGACCTGTCCTTTAAAAACAGTAACAAAAGCAAAACCTCTTCATATCGGGACACTCACACTGAAATCACAAAAGTTAACAACCCTGCAAATCCTGTCAACAGCAACTCAAATGATCTGAATATAGACTGGCTCTTATGTCTAGTTGTGGAGAGCTGACCCAAGATGCCAGATACCAGCAAACAGAGAGAAAAGAAAATGATTGCTTTGCAGGACAGCTGCTATTGTAAAAGATAGTGCATAGCCTTTTCCAGTTTCTTGGCCTTCAGGAAATGACCCCAAACAACTTTTTGTATTTTTTTATGTTGTTTGCATGCTTATCACACATGCACAAATGCAGTATCCTAGATCCATTATTACAAAGTTTTCCAGAGTGTCTCAAAGAATCGGCAGTCTCCAATATGCAAAGTAGTTCTCTAGCATGTTGGCTGTTATGAAGCATTAAATCAGGTATTTAAGATTTATATTGCTAAAGCACCCTCTAGTGGGGTAATAACAGAAGAGTTGTTTTTTGCATAGAAATGAAAATTACTCTGCTTATTAAAGAATAGCCAAGTAAAAGGCTGGATACTGGTGGGGATAGGTAAACACATTGAATCTTTATTTTAGTCAATGTTTTTGCTGTCCATGCAACACACAGCACTCAGCTTAATATCTGAAAGGTGGCTGTGTCATTTTATTGCACGTAATCACAGAATAATAGCATCATTTCAGTCAGAGACCTTTGGAGGTCATCTCATCTAACCTCCTACTCAAAGAAGGTTCAGATAGATCAGGTGGTTTGTGGCCATTTCCAGCTGAGTTTGGAATATCTCTACAACAGATGTTGAACAACCACTCTGCGCAACATATTTCAGTATTTGACCATCATCACGGTGAAAAAAAAAATCCTGATATCTAAACAGAATTTCCCTTGTTGCAACTTCTCTCAGTTGCCTCTCAGCCTACAGCCATGCACCTCCAAGCATACTTTATAGTTCCTCAGGGTCTTTACAAACTCATTATCTTGAATTATTGGAGAAAATATTCACAGTCACCTCTGGATATTGTTTGTTCATAAATGCCTTTCTAAATGACAGTGAATTGGTGGAGATAAAGCACGATACTGTTAGATGCAGTACTCTTGGCACAGTGAGGCAGATTACTTTTTGGTCTCGTGCTGGGACCCTCATTCTGCAAGACGGTTGTCCTGGTTTCGGCTGGGATAGAGTTAATTTTCTTCCTAGTAGCAGGCATAGTGCTCTGGTTTTGGATTTAGTATGAGAATAATGTTGATAACACAGTGATGTTTTAGTTGTTGCTAAGTACTGCTTATGCTAGTCAAGGACTTTTCAGCTTCCCATGCTCTGCCAGGTGCACAAGAAACTGGGAGGGGACACAGCCAGAATAGCTGATCCAAACTGACCAAAGGGCTATTCCATACCATATGACGTCATGCTCAGTATATAAACTGGGGGGGTTGGCCGGGGAGCAGCGATTGCTGCTCGGGAACTGTCTGGGTATCGGTCGGCGGGTGGTGAGCAATTGCATTGTGCATCACTTGCTTTGTATATTATTATTATTATTATATTGTTATTATTATCATTACTATTTTACTTTATTTCAATTATTAAACTGTTCTTCTCTCAACCCAGGAGTGTTTCTCACTCTTACTGCTCCGATTCTCTCCCCCATCCCACCAGGGCAGGGGGAGTGAGCAAGCGGCTGCGTGATGCTTAGTTGCTGGTTGGGGCTAAACCACAACAAAGGTCATCCTGCCAAGTTATTTTCAAGTGAAGAGTATGCATTAAAAAGTCTAAGACATAAGCTTGCACAGCTGCTTGTGGGACCTGGACCAAATATTGTAACTGCAAAATTTTGATGTAGTACTTTACAACTCTCGGACTAGTTTTGCCACTTATCAAGTGAAAGAGAATAAAATTTTAAATTCAATTTTAAAACAACACAAGTATTGCTAAGAACCGGTTTAGCTTTATGGAAGCTGGGGAATACAGCAGCCATCTTTCCATGGAGATTGCGTTTAAAGAAGCCAGTGAGTGCCTTCCCCAAATCAGGTAGTTGAAACAACAGGTATCACCCTCCAGAACATAGGCACATGGCAAAATATGGACCTACAAGCACACACATATAGCTGGAGAGGGCCTCTGTTGATGGCATCAGCAGTGGGGGTAGAAGAGCGTTTGCTGAAAACACGTGTGACCATGTGTCTGTGACAAACAGCAGCAGAAAGACTTGAAAAGACACACCCTGAGGTGGCACATGCTGCTGCTTGAATAACCAGTGGGAGCATACCCTTGAGGGAAATAAAAAAGCACTGAAAAAGAGAGAAAGCTTTTGGGCCAAGTGCTGGCTGAAAGTGAGTTGGGGTTGTAGTAAAGAAACCCCTCCTTGTTCCCCTGTTCAGGGAAAGGACATTTTGTAGGTGATTTGTAAAGAAACACAACGGCTTCAAAGAAGCTCACTCATTGTATTTCTCTTTTTAAAGGAAGCAGCTGTGAGGTCCTGACTGAGGCTAACCACTTGGCTGAAAGTGGGCAGGAGTGGGTACTCCAGGGTGCTCACAGAGCTTTGTGCATGAGCGCCCAGTACACAGCACCGACTTCCCATCAGCAGTACAATACCTGATGTCTCTAAATATTTAATCTTGTTTTGAGGCGAAGAAGATGGTTATGATCAAAAGCAGAAATCAGCTGAGACATGCCAGCTAGGTCTGGAGAACCAGAAGGTCACCAAAGAGGGTGGTAGATGCCCAGCTGGTGGTGATCCCTCCTTGCTGCCTGGCCCTACGTGTTACCTGGCTGCAGAAAACAGGTAAAGAAGAGGCAGGATGATCTGGCCTTACAGATGCTTATCCAAACAGGCCAATTTGTAGCAATGTTTTCCAGGCCTTCAAAAGATTTCCTAGCTGTCCAGCTTTGGCTGGTCTCTCACCATGAAAAAGAAAAGGACAAATGCTTGTTTTCCCCTTTCCCTTAAATGGCTAGTGGCACTCCCCACAGTGTGTGGAAGGGGATGCACGGCATAGTGTGGGGTATATTTTTGGTAAAAAGATTGGCCAAACACACGGGGGCAGAATTTTCAGGGCACAGCTTTGTATATTTTTAGGAAATTAACAGCATTGAGGTCTGCTGTTTTCTTTTACTTCCCTAAGACCAGGCTTCGAAGCTGCTGAGATCTGGATAGATGTGGATCCCAGGTGAGCACCAATGTACCTCCTGGACCTCCTCCAGACCTACCTGGGGCCACAGTCCATCCCCGAGGACACAGCATCCATCCCTGCCCCTCTGCAGCTTTGTTCTCGCACTGTGCATGCCTGCTGCCTCCCCTGTGCTGCCCTCAGCCTGCCAGTCCAGCGCAGGATGTTTAGAGGGAGGGTTAGGCAAGGAGTAATGATAGTTCTTTCAAATTGGCTGGATAAAATTAGACGCGTATAATCAGCGGTCAGGTGGCTAGAGGAAAGGAGCTTTGTTTGTGAGTGGTCAGCGGCTGTTGACATCCAAACTCATGGCCTCAGTATTCACGTGCTTGCCTTTAGGCACCTCAGCATGAAAATGCTCGCCGGGGCCAGACACAGGGACTGAGCCTCCCCTGGAGCTGACATCTCTCCTCTGTTTTCCATTTCCACCGGCCACTGTCCACCCTACCAAGCGATGCATTTCTGTGACCTTGCTTGGCAGGAAGGCCAGAGTCTCTGCAGGTGGCCAGCTGCCAGGGACATTCATTTTTTCCAATTAGTGCAAAACAGAGGGTGTTACCTCTACCCATGATTTAAAAACAACGTCAGAGAAGAAACCCACAGAGGACATCCAGTATCCTGGTCAACATGTCACTGTTGGAAGCCAGCTGTGCTTTTCTGTGTGCAACAGAAGACACTTCTTCCCCCAGACTTTTTGGAAAAACCCCAACAATGATGTTTCAGAAAAGCTGGATAGGGGAGCACGGGGCCCCTGAAGTGTGACTGCCTTTGGCCCTCCTCAAGCAGAAGCAGTGATGCACTGAGAACCTTGTGCAGCTGAAGGGTTCAACCCAGTGGCTTGCTGCCCTGAGGAACTGCTTTGGGTGCTCCAAGAGCTGTAAGACTTGTGATCCAAACGCTCACAACTTATGGTAAAAGAAGATCTGGGAAAGCCCATGAGGCCATGACAGATCCCAAGGCACTGAGGAGACTCCCTGTTTCTTCCCTGCTGAATTTCAATAGTCCTTCCCTGGATTTTCCTCTCATTCTAGCTCTCCCCTTTGGTGCACTTCTGTTGCACAGTTTAGCTTTTCAGATGTTCCCTTTCAAAGTGGCAGTTTGGAACTGGAATAAAAGAGGGTGGCAAAAAGCCTTAATCAGAGACCTGGCTTTATAAATAAGACAAATACCTATTTTATTTCACCGTATAATAATATATTTCTTTTCTATGGCTGCAGTGCTGAGGAGGCAGAACAGCAGCATGTAGGACTGTTGTTAGTTCTACATATCACTATAACTTATTAACCTTGAAATGTGGAGGAATGAAATTGAACCTTACTTTAGCATTTATAGCAACATTTGATCAAATGTGGTTTAAGCCCATATACAATTTCTGACACTAGAGGGAGTACATAATTTATTTTATGAAAATGAAAAACAAGCCTTGCTTTTTAAATAGGAAATATATCAAAGGTGGAAAAGCAAAAATACTCAAGAAGAACTTTATTCTCTCACTTCAAGTTATACTTACAAAAAAAGCTGAGAAGCTGTCTTATGTATTACCCTTATCTAGGTAAGGTTATGCAACCGGTGTCTGTAAAAGCCAGTGTGGGGCAGATAACCAAACAGCCTGTGTTCAATTTGGTTTTGTGTGTCTATCGAGTCTGAACACATGGGGTGAGTAACCAGCCCACGGGATAACATACACAGACGTCTGTGCCCACAGGTTTCTATCTCTGGTGCTGCTATATTTCCACTGTCCCCCACAACCACCGCTGTGTCTGAATAGCTATGAGCTCTCCAGAGTGTTTATCCTCTCAGTGTGCCTGGGAGGTAGGGAAGAAGCACTATCCTATTTTATGGCTGGAAAAATCAAGGTGTGGAGAGGATGAAAGATGCACCCACAGCGCAGCAGGAGCCTGTGGCAGAAGAGTAAGGCCATGCTCTGTCTGTGCACCCTTGCCCAGGCTCACAATTCATCTCTGGATACAGCAGGATGTTAAGCTAGAAGGTGTCTTTGCATGGCTATTTTTCCAAACCACAGGTACAAAGGTTACCCAGTGCCTTCCCTGCGGTGTTTTTTGTGTAATTGGATAGACGTGTCACCATGACTTCGTGACCCTTTCTCCAGTCCCAATATGCAGGAGGTGAGTCAGGCTCAGGCTGACGTGCAACCCATGCCCTTCGCAGGGTGGCGGGGGGAGAAATGGGCTCCCTCGCCCTTGTGGGGGTGAGAGGCCACGCAGCATGGCCCCCACTGCCTCTGTGACAGAGACTCTCACACAGGCTGAAGCAGATCATCTTGTCCTCCTATTAAAATATTCATAAAGTTGCAAGGAAAATACAAATGCAGTCATCCAGGACAACCTGAATGGTTTTGCAGCCCAAGCATCTTGATTTTCATGTGGGATCCGTCTGACTCACAGCATGTGACAGCGTTTATTGCATGCTTATCTCCATTACAATGTAATTATCTGATACAGAGAACCCCCTAAAAGTCTCTTTATCATGGAGAGGATTTCTTTTAAATGGTGGAAACAAGGTCAATTCTGAAAATGCTATCACCTCGTTACCACTGTACATGCCAACAGCTTCTGAGGGTCCCTTCTGAATTCTTCCACTGCGGCCTCCTTCAGCCTATCTGTGGCTGCAGTTATTAAAGCAACAAGCAACTTAAGTCATCCCATTAGGGAATATTACACAGTGAAATTGCACTGCTTTTAAAATAAGTTCTAATATCTTTAGTGAAGGGTTTGTTTTGTTACGCAGTGGTTTTGGGGACAGATATTCAAGCCAAGTGTAAAAATACTGTAATGTTTGTGGGTGGATCTTGTCTCCTGCCAACCACAGACACCAAATACTAAAGCCATGCCAATGGAAGGCTGTCTATCACGCTTTAGTCCACCCACATACACACAGGTCCAGGCTAAGAGAGCTCAATGAATAAAAACCCCAAAATAAACCTTCTTCCCCCCTCCCCATTGCTCCTTCAGACCAGTCAGCAATTCCCTCCTCACTAACGGGGGTCCGTCAGCCTCCAGGGCTTCCGGAGAGACAAACCTCAGCAACTTTCCATTCCTGGGAAGGACCCTATTTATGCTTGAGATTTAAGGAGCTGGGTCTCATTTCCACAAATGTTTTCTAGCACCTGGGCAATGATTTGTTACTGAGAAGATGAGGCTGCCCCTTGGGACCCTGAGGAATCCATATAATCCAGTGCAGATGCATTTGGAAGTTTCTTTTCGTTGCATGCACAAAACTTACAGTGAGCTTTGTGTGTATAAGAAAAGCAAGATCTAAGCTATGCACGGGGCACCTGTTGTTAAGCATCAGCACCTTCCTGTCTCCTTCACTCAGATATGAAATATTTCTCGTCCTTTCAACTGCTACTCTTTGAAAATATGTTTTTTCTCCCTCCTGTGTACAGATTCAGAAAGAACAACAAAAAAAAACATAAACAGGTGATCAAACACAGTATTCAGTGTCTACCCAAACACCAGAATGCATCAAGTCTATCTCTTCACTTATGTCAAAATTTCATGTGCAATAGAAACTGAACAGACTACTCTCAAAAGATGATACTCCAAGGCTTGACATCTCTCTGCTTCCCTTGTGCCTCCATCCCCTTCTGCAACATGACAGGAGGTTTGACGTAAATGAAGAGGTAGGCTTGGCATCTAATTCCTTGATGTTCTCATTTCACCTGGGTAGTGAGTGCCTTTCTGTAGCACCTTTAGAGACATGACCACTTTCTGTCCCATGAGGCTTGCTTCTTCTCTCCCCACCAGAGAAGAGTGTGTACAAGGTAATGGACTATTTTATTAAAATTTTGTTTTGCAAATATTTGGCCATTTTGAGGGACACAAGATGTATAACCGCTTGGAGCAGTCAATCCTTCTCCAGCAACTTCACACTTGGTGCATTCTCTTTAAAGGGGAAAAGTTAAAAAAACCACGTGAGCCTGTCATCTGTCAAATAGGGGAAATATCTCTACATGTTGGGAGAAAAGACTTATTAAAAGATTGTGAGACACTTGGGTCAAACAGTGTAGGACAGGTCACAGAAACAAACCCCAAATCTTATTAAAAAGAGGGGCAGTGGAGGGAGGGAGGAACAAAAAAATGAGCAGAGGAAGGGCGAATGGAAGGCCATGGCTAGTTTTAGAAAGAGAAAAAAGATGGAGCAAATAAAAACCTGGGAAGAACAAAAGCCTCAGGGACAAAGTGATAGGTTTTTATGTAAAACTGCATGTGCAGAATATCATAATGAAAAATACAGCAGCACTGTCAGGGGACCTGACTTGGGAAGCTTGAGAAGCAGAGGCTGAGCAGTCTGGCAGTGAGGAAATAGCCCCAGTCTCCTGTGTTCATTAGTCAAAGGCAGAGATCTTTGTTTTTTACATGGGTTTAGTACCACATAAGCAGACTTTTGCATGGCTTGATGCATTTAAATAGGCGATTAGGATATGTATAAGTTTGGTGCACTGTGACTGTGGTCCACCTTTGCTGTGTCCATGATGGCACATTCATAGCCCCGGCTGGCTATCCCATATAAAAGCACTGCATCTTCTAGCTTCCCCTTGTTGCAGCAGCTCCTCCCAACAAAGGAATGACACAGTCCACCTCCCCCTTGCATAGCTTGCACTGACATTTTCCCCTTAATTGTCTTTAGCTATATGTAAATTCATCTGTCTATACATATTGATGTATCTATGTATCTATATCTATCTCTCGTGGTTCCTGGTTACATTCATTTCTTCTAGATTCTTATTATGTTCTGTGTTTTATTCTGCTGTTGAAATTGGTCTTTCGATTGGCTGTATATTGCATTACATGTGTGCACCAACTTTTGACAAAATCAGTTAACTCAAACAGGGGGAGGTAAGCATGCTCTAGTCTGTACCACCTAGCCCAAACAAAGCTGCCAGCCCTGCCAACAGCCCACAGTGTTAGAACTTGGGTAAATGAGATATTTAACTTTTACATTTTCCCTAAGATATTTGATAGGGGAAGGATATCAAATATCCAAAGATATTTAACAGGGACTGATTCCAGCCAGTTGTGGGTCTTCCTGTCATAATGGAAAATGCAAACATTTAGTGCTTTTTGGATTTGTCGCTCAATTTAGTGCTCAGGAAAGGGTTGAGCAGGCAGAGCAGAATCGAGCCAGACCCACTGCAGGGAACGTGTAACACTAACTCCTTTCCTGGGTCCCTGCTAAAGCACTGCTTCCTGGCTACGTTGCAACGTGCCTGCTATCCTTGTTGGCACCTCTTCCGTAGAAGAGTACACATAAATTTCTAGTGCTTGGGGCACTTAGCATTTAGATTGAAATAGGAGAAAGCAACTTACCTTCGCCTACTATTATCACGCTGTAAAATTACACTGACCTTGACTGCATCTTTTGTTTGCCTGGAGCACTCTGAATTCAGGGGTACTTGGCTGCATGATGAACACAGAATAATCACCACCATAGTTAAAATGAAACACCTGAATGAAGGCAAAGGGAACATCTTTACCTATAACTGGATTCCACAAATTAGGCTCGCAAATCAAGCTTGGTATCTTTTTTCCCTGGCTTTCAGATAAGATCCTCTCAGATGAAAAAAATCCTCTTCCTGGTTATGGGCTGCTTTTCATACAGCACCCAGAATGACTTTTTGCTCCAGATGCAAAACTTAGTGCAGATCTACTCCTGATACAAATGCAAAATAAGCCAACATATCCAGTGATTATGGATATCTGTTTTGTAGAAACCAAACTTACAAGTAAGAATTTCATTTCCTGTAACCAGGAGCTATTCAATAAGAAGTGGGGGGTGAAAGAAATTGAAAGAATTAAAATAGTATCTCCAGATACCCCATTAGCTAATCTCTTGCATTTCTGGTAAGCAGTGATCAGACACCTAGTTTGCCCATGGCTGATATTCTATGGAAGAATTTCAACTAATGGATAATATAGTAAACCTTCTATAATAAAGTCTTAAAAAACATGATTCATTATGAGTGGCCATAAAAACATTCTGTTTTTAGAGAAAGAGGTGATGAAAATGTGTGTTTCATGTCAGAATTAACCCTCTGACAGGTGGACTTTTGCGGGCAAAAATCAACCCACCCAAGTTTTCAGCCAAAGACTTCTGCATGAAAGCTAACACTTCTGAGTTGCCCTTCTGGTAGAAGGAACCTAGAGTTCCATCCTACCATAAAAGCCTGAAGTACCCAGGAACTTCACCAAGGAAGAAAAGCAAGAGCAAAACCTGGCTTATATTGCAGCGAATAGAACCGGGAATGGCAGGATCACTCCTGGTGCCTCTCTTGGTTTGGCAGAAGGGGCGTAAAAGCCTGAAGTATGCAGGAGCTTCACCAAGGGAAAAAGCAAGAGCAACTCTTGGAAGGTACTGCTGTGTATTTGATTTTCAGGGAAAGAGACGAATGTGCATGCTTTGCCCTCTGAAAGAGCAATTTTCTTCCCAAACTTTAGAACTATGAATGCACTCTTAAGGAAGGGGAATGAGAGGAACATTAAACCTAAAGACTGATTTCAGAAAGATGTAACTTTCAGAAGGGTGATTTTTGCATTATGATGTTTATAACATGCTTTTAAATGTAAGAATGGTTAATGAGAAGTTCTTGCTTCTCACTTTACAAAGAGAAGTAAATGAGGCATATTGTGAAGAAAACCTCAGGAAGTTATACTTGCAGTCAGAGCAACCTACAACCTGTTAAACTTGCATGAGCTAAAAATCATAGCTTTTCCCCATCATTTGAAGGAAAGGAGCAATTTGTTACTGAAAGACTGATCAGATAATGCGTCTGGTATATGACTTAACTTTATTTTCTATGAGAAATCTTAACTTTTCAGCCAAGTAAAAAATAAAAAGAAATTAATATTTTGTGGTTTGGGGATGCTCAAAGTTTAATGAAATATTTAACATTTCCATTGTGAGCACATCTTCTTTCACAAAAAGAGTATATTTATTTCAGTTAGAAAAAAAAAAATCTGTTGCTATTAAAATGCAGTCCCTTTAACATCACCACCACTGCCAGCAGCATCCATAGTCTTGGCGAAAGAGAGAGCGAAAGAAATCCCTATCCAGAAGACTGTCTTCAACCCTAAGATCAAGAAGAACTCTTGTCCTCCCTCTGCCAGGTTTCTAGGAAGAAGGAAGGTAAAAAGCCACCTCTGATGCCTTGGGCATGGAGGGATAGGAAGCTGCTATGGGCTCACAGGAGTTAATTCTATTGTCACAAAGCCTCTTACTCAGCCCACTTGATTACTAATGTGAGAAGAGAAAGGCTGCAACAGAAGAGAGCTCAAGGATACTTAGCTCAGGAGTTGGCTGCCATAGTGGTTATTATTTAGCCTTTTGCAGGATGATTGCTGTTGATCACCTGCCCACAAATGTGAGGGAAAGTAAATCTGGAATTTGTGAATTCATCTGTTGTGTTGTGACAGGAGAGAGGCTTTTGGCAGCCAGTTAGTGGAAATAAACTCTCTCTCCAGGGCTCAGAGCCATGTTGCAACTGCTGGAGCATATTTATGCCCTCTCATCCACTCTTTTCAGAGAGCCTGTAGTTCAACCAGCTGCAGGGCTCTAAATCGGAAGTATTGTTTTAGCAAGAGGGAAAAGTCCTTCAGACTGAGAGACGGAGCTGCCAAATAATTGTTTCTGAAAAGTTTGCTGTCTGGTTTTGGACATAGGCTTTTCAGGTACTTTTAGAGTATGTAGACACAAAACCTCAGTAACTGGTGTTAGATCACATCTAATCCTTGATGTCATCAGCTTTATTTCACGCATGGGAGGATTTCATCTTTTTGGAGAAAAAAAACATAGAAAACAATGTACTTTAGTACTTTTAATTTTAAGTAAATCTATGATTACTGAGCTACATCCTTAGTACTGCAGAGCGGTATTACTGATGAGGGAGCATCAAAAGCTTGCCAAGCTTAGGTCAATTAGATAAGTACCCCAAGCATGGCTGCTAATCTGAACCACTTCATAACTAGTTTTAACCACTTGAGACTGGAAATGAAGCTCAGGATTTCACACAAACAGGTGCTACCGTGTGAGTTCCCATACTTTTTGCTTCCAGGAAGAATGGAAATCCCAGAGGAACTAGTCTTGTGCGTTTCAGTATCTGTTTCCATTGACAAATGAATAATACCTTTTTTTTTTAAAAAAAAAAAAAAAGACAATTTGGCTCAATTTAAGTTTAAGTTTTAAATAAAACTCTGTAGGGTGTGTGGAGCTCTGATGTCCTCAGGACTTGTTACAATGAGATATAAGTTAGTGCCAATAAAGAACTTCAGGTATTCAGACTGCACTCTCTGTAAGCCCAAAGAGAAACAAAGTAGAAAGGTAGAGTGGATTCAAAAGGCTAAGCCTGCATTTGGTCTGAGCTGGCCTTAAAAAAGCAAAGATGCATTGATCTAAAGATAATTTCTAACTGTAGACTTCGAGTAGTTGGCCTGGGTCCCATAAAGGGGCTTAAGCCTGTATGCAAACATTTTCTGTTGCTGTTTTAAAGCTTCAGATGGGACGAGCACACCGTGGATTGGGCTGTGACTAGTGGGCTGGCTTTCAAGGCTTAATGCTTGCCAGCAGCCTCTGTGTGAGGCCAGTACAGCTTGCTGCACGGTAAGGAAAGGTTTTTACACTTGACAACACTATGTTATTTCTGGGTTTTATTACATGTTTGTCCTCCAGGCTCAGCAACTTTTGGGTGGACTCATCATGTCCCTGGGTTAGAAGTACTGCCCTGCGCTCCCAGGCAGGCTGTTAGCTGCTGGCGGAAGAGAGGGACCCCCTAGGCCACCACCTACCTGGAGGAGGTTGCCGGCAGATCACAGCATGGGGCAGGGGACGGGGGAAGGAAAAGGCTGAGGAAGTGCATGGGCAGCATCCTCCAGGCAGGTTTTAACATTTTGGCAGCGCTAGGGAGCAGCTGCCCCCTTCTTTTTGTGCTGTTTGCCCAGCAGATCCCCATCTCTCCCTCCTGGCTCTATACCAAGAGCCATTGTTTCTGCATGACAGTGGGAGAGATGGACAGAGATGGAGGTGCAGTTGTGTGAGCTTGTGTGTGTGGTGCAGGTTATGCTCCTCCTGGTGTGGGCTCTCACACAGGAAAGCCCAACCTAGGGTAGGACTAAACACTCTGTGTGTGTGTGTAGCTGATAGCATAAAAGCACACAACCTGTCGCACCCATTCAAGCCAAAAACTGAGCTAGCCCAGTATCCTCTCTCTATCAGTGGCCTTAAGTGGATGCTTAGTGAAGAATGAGAAAAGGATGAACATACATGGCATTTCCCCCACGTATCCAAAAGGGCACTCTCCCAATTTCAAGCTATTTTCTGTCAGGAACTTCCCGAGATAGACGTGGTTTCTCTGTATTCACCAGCTTCCAAAGACTTTCCCATCCATGAGCTTCACCAATGTCCCCTGAACTTATTGTGACCCCTTGTGACTCTATATTAACACTACTCCACCACCACCACCACCCCCCCCCCCCGCCGCCCTTGTGTTGGAGAAGACAGCGAGTGACTGATTTCTGAGCATCCTCACCATGCCACTCTTTCATGCTGTAGACTGATTTCATCTAGTTGTCTCTCTTCCAGACTGGAGCATCCTGTCCTGGTAAAGTCATTGCCAATACTGAAGCTTTCTGTAGCTGATCAGATATGGAAGCTGATTGTACTTGTTTCTTTCCTCTGAACTTTCTCTGGTTTTCCTGCACCCTTTTTGAGATGAGAAGACCTGAACTGCACAGACTATTTACAATATGGGCCAGTCATGAGTTTACACACGAACATAATGTTCTTCCCTCTTTTGTTCTTTATTCCTATCCTACTAAGCCATAATATTTTATTTGGGTTTTTTTGACCACTACTGAGTGCTGAGCTGGCATATTCATGGAGCTGTCAAACAGGTCCCAAGATCTTGCTCCTGAGTGCTAATGGTCAGCTCATTGCATGTCATTTTAGCTGTGAAACTATGATTGTTTTTCTCCCCTATGTATCACTTTATAGTTATCTACACTGCATCTCATCTACCATTTTATTGTCTAGTCACTAAGTCTCATAAAGTACTACTAAAGTACTACTGATAAAGTCAGCCCTTGTCCTTAACAGCACAAATATTTTGCTGTTGCCAACAAACTTTCTCTCCTCTCTGTTCACTCCCTTTTCCAGGTTGCTTATGAATACCCTGACAGCAAAGGTTGCACTATACAGCCCTGCAGAATTTCTCTAGTCCCCTCCTCTGTTTCCTGTCTTAAATGTCTTTTTATCATGCAATGATTTTCCTTCTCATGATGTAGCTTCTTGATTCCCTTAAAAGCCTATAGTGGGGAATCAAGGGACAAATTTGCTTGAAAGCCTTTAGAAATCCAAGTAGACTATATCAACTGAATTACTCTTATCTATATGTTCGTTGATCTTGTCAAACAACTCCAATATGTAAAAATGGCAAAGGTCATGTTGACTGTTCCCAAGTAAATCAAATTTATTGAAGTGTCAATGAATTTTGTTCTTCATTACATTTTCTATTAATTTGCCTCATGCAGTTTTCAGACTTTCAGGTCTGCTGTTTCTCACATCTCCCCTGGAACCTTTCTAAAAAACTTGGCCTGGCATTTGATATTTGATATTTGATAACCACTCTTTGGATATCAAGGGAGTTTTAAGCACAGAGTTATAATCTGCTATTAGTCATTCAGTGATTTCATCCTTGAGGTCCATTGAAACTCCTGGGTGATATCTGGTTTTTGGCAACCAGTTACTGTTCATTTTGTTACAGTGTTCCCAGGCCTTGTTCCTGCGCACAGCTATTTCAGACTTGCTGATGAGGGTCACCCCATCCCAAAAAGTTTTCTGATATGGGAATCTGCTCTTCTACAGTGAACAAAGTGATGCAAAGAATTAATTTAGTTTCTCTAATAGCTTTATTTTCTCTGAGTGCTTCCTTCAAACTCTGGTAATCAACAGACTCCACAGATTTTCTGGCAGGCTTCCTGCTCCTGATGTGCAGGAAAAAAGATTTATTGCTAGTTTTGATTCCTTTTGCTAGAAACTCATCAAACTCCTTTTTGGCTGTCTAATTGTTTTTGTACATGTAATCTTCCAGAGTGTCTGTTACTTTTTAACTTATTCATTTGGATCCAACTTCAGCTGTTTGAAGGGTTTGCAGTTATTCTAATAACCTCCCTTATCTTGCCGTCTTGCAAAGCTACCATGTACTGCCCATTTTAAAGCCTATGTGATGAATAATGTGCACTGGCCTTGTCCTTTCAGCATGGTGTCTTTTAGCGGACTCCTTGCCTGCAGGAAAGAATTAATTTTCTTTTTTGTCTCATTTTGCTTCTTTTAAACAAAATTCCTCCTTTATGTATGTTTCTCCTCCAAGACAAGTCCAGAATTGCCTGTTTTCTGATCAATAACCATAACCAGTTCCTCCATGAAATAGTTATCGACTGTTTCACGTTACATCCTTGCGTAATATCTGGCCAATTTGCATAGAAATAATTTAAGTCTGATGTTTGATATTGCCTTTCCGGCCCCTCTGGCATCTCGGAATTCCTCCATATACTGCAGCCGGTGTCAACATCCTGGCTGCTGAGGCAGTATCATACATAATGCTCTTCCCCTGCTATAGTGATAACACTATATTCTTCCTATTTAGGTCTGGAATTTCAATCCACACAGATTTTATGTTTCATATTGATATGGTTAATTTGTTAATTTTGTTGATTCTAGCATCTCTAGACTCTAAATTTGCTGAATGTTAGGTATTACAGTGTCCCACTTACTGTCCTCTTTCCAGCGTATTTCTGATGTCTGTTATGTTGACACCTTCACTTAGGCTACACATGCCTGTTCCTTTATCTTATTTCTTAGCCAGGCATTAAATGTTCTGCCTTTCTGCCTCTCTTTCCCTGGTAGCGCGTGGGTACCAGGAGCATTTCAGAGACAGCTACTGTAGAAATCCTGGTTGTCAGCATCTCAGAGCTTCAGCTTTGCCTTTAGCACTCTGCATCACCTCTCTCCCACTCTCCCCCCCTTGCCTTGTCTTTCCTACAGTATTGCTATCCACACGGACCACAACCATCTGGTCCTCCCCAGCACTTCCTAGGACCTGATCAAGGCTCCTCACAAAGTCCTCCCCCTTTCTGCTGGATGCTGTCTCCACACAGAGGCTGTGGCTCCCTAAACAGGCTTTCTTGTCTGAATAATCCCACTGACCCGAATTTCCTTCCCTGGCTTTGTCCAGGCATTGTGTTTACCTTCCATGACTGCAGCTGCAGGTGCTGCAGGAGGGCACTCGTTTGCGCCAACGTCACAAAAGCTGCAGAAATATGAACAGAGCCAAGTGCATCCCGAGTCAGAAACTTAGATGCACCTGGGATGCTTTCAAGAGCCTGCAGGTACTACACTGTGAATCTCTGTCAGTGGAGCACCCCTCTGTAACGACACAACTGGGTAGCTCTGGCCCCGGAGGGGCTCTTCAGGCATCTAAAATTAAGCAGGGCCACAGGAATTTACAGGATTTGAGTCTGGACGTGTAAATTTAAGGCAGGGCCTTGCCTTCCTCTCTTCTGTTAATTAAGCAGAACAACTCCAGCAGCTCAAATAAACATGTGGGATTTTAATAAAATGCACAGTTACAGAGCTGATTATTGGGATGCTAGAAAATGTCATGTAAATATTTTAAAACATTTCTCTGACTCAGTATTTTTCCCTCATTCAATTTTCCCTGGCAGAGGGACGGGATGTCTAGCAGCCTGATCATTACAGAAACATTACTAAGGACAATTGAATGTTTTGCGTAAATTTTCATATGCAAACTCTGTGTGGAGTGGCGGGGGGAGACATAAGTAAGTAGTAGGCAGTTTTGTAAACATCTTGTGCTTTACCTTATGTGGAGCTGCTCATTTTGGTAGCATTTGAAATCAGTTCATTTAATTAGCTCAGTGTTGATGTTGTTGTCCTGTGTACGCTGCTGACCGAGCTGCGTAATCTCCTCCGCAGTTGTGCTGTAGCACTCCTAAGTCCTGTGATGAGGTTCTGCAGGAAGCATTAACCTTCTTTGTCTGACCCTGACCCTTTTATTTGCGCTCCCCCCGGGCTTTTGTTCATCTCCTCTACCAGTTCAATTAAGAAAGGAGTAAAAAAGTGCATTTTCATTGGCTAGTCCACCAGCATATGAGTGTCTGACATGAGATATCTTATAAAGAAATGCTTATAAATGCAGTGAGAGCTCAAATACTGTGGGGTACATTTTAAAGACAGTGTTCAGAGGTTTAGCAGCCTGATTCCCACAGACATTAATGGCAGGCATGAGGCTAAATCATAGTGCGTTGCTTTCAAAACTGACCCCAGAAGACATTTCTTGATGGGAAAGGGCACAGCCTAAGAAATAAAAGTTTACAAAACCAGAGAGCTGAAATAATTGGATAAAAAATAGGAGGCATAGGTGCAAAACTGAACGAGTTATGGTTCTGATAAGCTTGCATGTGAGCAATAAATCCTTAAGACAAGCGGAGAAAAGAGAGAGTTTAATCACAGTGGCAACATTTATGTATTTTCACTCAATGGAAAACATTATAGGCTTGACCTCATTTTTATTTACCAGATCTCAAGATGTTGATGTCCTATGACAGCAAACACTGATTGACAGGCTGCAAAGCTGACAAGCTGCAGGGCATGCAACTTCCCAGCAGGTGGCTTGGGCAGAGCAAACCAGGCTTGGGCTTTTGGGAAAAAGGACTTAAAATAGCTACACAAAAGTATCAGAGAGTTCATTCATGGCTTATTGATGCAACAGATCTCAGTTACATTTCAGTGACTGAGGCATAAGGTGAAAGATCCTTCCCAACCCTGAGCACTGCATCAATATTGCATGACCGTTTGGTCTGAAGTATTATGCTTTTTTCTGTCTTTCATGATTTTGAGTCAGCAGTGTGATGCCAGTTTACATAACTGAGCATCTAGTCTGCAAAATCTGGAAGATGGATTTGGCCTCCACTTGGGGATTGGTGAGAGGGAATGGATCCTACAGAGACAGCAGGCGGAGGAGGATGGATTTTGTGGCATGCAGCTCAGCAAAATGAAAGGCATTAGCATGCACCCGCTGCGGGAGATCGCATGAGCTGACACCAGGACAGGAGCTAAAGTAGCGGGTTCTTTGAGGCTGACAGTAACATTTTCGAACGCTGTTGAAAATTAGCTGAAGTTTCTCAAGTTCCTTAAGTTTTGCTCCAGAGTCACTTGGAAGGTTTTTAAAATAGCACACCTTGGGTTTAGGGAGGCAGAGCCTGATGGAAGAGCAAGACAGTAAAAAATGGCTTTTAAAACAAAGAAACACAAAATCCTTCCTTCCCTCCATTCATCCCACACACTTTTCTGAAATATTAGGTTGTTTTGATAATTTGTAATTTACAGCAAGCCACAAGAAGGGATTGCCAGCATAAAGTAAGCAAAACCCTAGGATTCAAAATATGAGCAAGTCACCATAAAAGTGATAAAGAGCCAAGGAGAGAAAATCAGTTTTTGGAAGAGGGACAAAAGAATAATGAAGACCAGACCTAGACTGCTAACATTTGTGACACTGGCTTACAAAGAAAAAACATCATCAGCTGCATAAAATAGGAAGCCAACAAGAAGTATGCAGAGAAGGATGTACGGAAGATTACCCGAAACTGCAGAGTCTCTATCTTCCAGCCAGAATGACAAATGCAACTGTTCAGCAATGCTGGGTAAGAGCAACACCTCACACCAGCTCTGCACTGAAAGGAAGGCTGCATGTCACAGAGCAGGGGAAATGCCTGCTAGACCATAAAACAAACAGTTGTTACAGCCTTGAATGGTATAAGCAGGAAAATGAAGTTGTTTGATGTGCTTCCTCTTCAGCAAGGGCCTGTACTGCTCTTTCCTTCTCTAGTTATGTGCTTAGGTGGGAACGAGCACAGGATTTATCCGTGATTTCACCTGATACAGTACCTGAGCTTCAAGGACAGTGTTGCTCACACTTAAAGAAGAATGTCTCTCAATAATGGTGGGGATGTTTAGTAGAATATAAAAATATCCTTTTAAGCTGCAACCGTAAAGGCGTGATCATTATAATTACAGATAATGAAATGACTGTGGATCCTGCTCTATGTTTAGCAGTCAGAATCCGGGCATTAATGTTTTAGACAAAGATAGGATCTGACTTCTCTTCCCACATGGCTCCTCATTCCTCTCAACTGAGCAACCACAACATCCATATTCATATACTATTTTTTACTCCAAAACATCACCCTTGGTCTCCATGTGAAAACTGCTTGCAGTCTCCTAACAGCCCCACAAAATTTCCTACCCTAATTGCAAGTGTGCTCTGGAAAGAAGCTGTGCCGCAGCCAATATAAACAGGGTCAAGGCAGAGCTGAGAAGCAAAAGCAACACACCTAAGCAAAAGGGAGACCTTTCTGGTCATAAACTGGTTTTGGAAGCTCTGCTGAATCCAAGAGCAGTGTCTGATTTAACCTCTTACATTAATAGCCTTAGAATTTCCAGCCTTTTTCTGACACCGGTCTCTGGTACATCTGCTGTAAGTGGTTATCTATTTAAATGAGCATTTTTTACTTGGAGTGGATTGGGTTTAGTTCTTATATAAAAAAGCAGCTCTTTCAAAACAACAAGAAAAAACACAGGAAAAAACCTCTGTGTGGCAGAAGTCCCAAAATTCATCTCTGAAAACACACAGAGCTGCACTCTTTTGAAAGTGCCAGTTCTGTGAAATCCTTGGCAGTCCCTGCAGTGCGCTGAGTGCCCTCAGTTCTCAGGACAGTGCTTGCAATTTAAAGCTGCTCAGGAGGCTGCAGGATCAAGCTACTAGCTGCTAAAAAATATCCCCCACTTCTTGCCCATGCACATACCCGACATGCCGATGCTGCAGTCATTAAAGAATTACAGGCTTTCACAGAAGGCACGATCTTATATCCTTGGAATTAAATCTGGTGCTTAGCCTTATTTTCCAAACAGAAAGATAAAACACCTCCATAATAAAACAGATTAGTGGAGAAAATATGGAGTTGCTAAAATAAGTGACAATGTAAAGGAAAAACAAAGCAATGCAGAGCTCACTGGTGATATTTCTGCTTCTAGCTTCTACAGTGACACCAACTGAGACATTGCATCTGGTAATGACATCTGTGTATGTTCAGCAGTTATTTATTCCACTGAAGAAAAATTAGACATATAGTCATTCTGAAAACACTTTCTCATAGAGCATGAAGATGTTGCTTTGCTTTCTAGGGATGAAGAACTCAATTTTGCAGGGGCTAAGCAACCTCCTTCCTCAATAAGCTTACCTGACGCCAGCTGAGGATGCTTAGCACATCACTGAAATGCATTTCACTTCTGAGGAGTGAAATCCTGACTCTTTTGAAGTTAATGGGAGTTTTGCTACCAATCTGGCTAAGATTTCACCCTAGGTCTATAAAACAGATCTGTCTGCTGCCTGCATACAGATTCTTTGACACTCTGCTGGCCTTGGCCACTGTGGTGGTGTATATAAAACCAGAGGTCACCTTTTGGAGCTTACCATATTTTATAATGATAACAAGGAACCTTTCTTTTTCTAGGAGCTTCTGGAAAACATAAACCTCCAAAAAGCCTAAGCCCATCTTCCATTCACAGCCCTCTTTGAAGAGTAGAAAAATGAGAAGAAGAACGCTTGCCATGATGTAGACATCTGCCAGCCTGCCCTGATGTGCCTTGCAGAGGGATTGGCCCAGCAGTAGACAAGAACGTATTAATCTGAATACGTATAAACATAAACAATGCTCAGAAGCTACTGCGCAGTTTCATATCCTGCCCTCCCTCCTCCACGTATTGAATTAGTGTATTTGTAATGGCATCTCTGTTTATTTAATAAATCTAAATTTCAATTAGAGACCACTAACAATTAGTCATACAGACTAGATGTGACAGATGGGCCTCATCCATGGTCGATTACACTAAAAACTGTTATGTGAGTCTATTTTTAAAATACTATCATTCTAATACCCTTGCTGCATGCAAATATCTGAGAAGTCCATAATGTATTAGTGAGAAATTCAACTTTCTAATAATATTGCAATTTTCACAGAATGTGGGGTTTATATTTTAAAAGAGTTCATTATTGTTTCCTATTATCTTGGGTTGATTACTAAAAATCATGGCAGTGTTTGTGTAAAGAAATATAGCACAGTGTGATAATTTGGTTAGTCTTATTTCTCTGCGTGGTCTTGATTTAAAACATTGAACCAGCAAAATTATCCGAGATAGATAAATACTTGCATGGATCAAGGCAAGGACATACCTGAATCACGTAAGGGGTTTTATATTTGTCTTTGACTCCCTTGGATTTCTGATATTTCAGAATTCAGCCATGGACAGATAGCTATTTAAAAATATTGCTGGTGATGAAAATGAAGGATTTCCCCTCCCTCCCAGCATGAAATTAGTATGTTGTGTGTGTTGTTCCTTTTTCTATGCTCATGTAAACTCATGGGTACTAAATAAATGGAGGATTTTGTGTTCCATCAAAAGTACTTTAACTAAGATTTATATATTAAATATATAATGATTTATGTATCATATATATTTTATAATCTATTTTACAGACTCCCATCTAGTCCAACAGAGTAGGGGAAAATGATCACAAAGAGGTTACAGAGAGTTTGAATGGCATTAGACTCCTAATTTCTATTCTCCTGTGCTTGCAACCCTATTCACAAATGCTTCTTCTTGTAGCTGGCTAGCAAAACTGAATTATAATGCCATGCTACATGGAATGATTCTGACAGAAAGCAATCTTTCTCTAAAAAAAGCCCCACTTTTAAAAAGAGATTTATCTCCTTTTCTTGAAACAATTTCAGGAAAAAAAATTCCTGTATTAAAGAAGACGAAAAGGTTAGGAGAAAATCCGTTTGAGGAACACCATTGAGAAAACCAGGAAAGGGCATATCAGATAACACAAAACTACCCCAGAGAAGCATTGACCTTGAAAAATTTAAGCTAAAATCAGAAAAATTAAGGGGAAATGGCCATTTTAATCTAAGATGTAAAAATAACCTAATTCAATTGCGCTCTGTGTTTCATATTTATAGCACAAACCTTTGTCCTTTTCATTTGTTTGTATCAGTGGCACTAAACCTTTGATATCTGGAGAGCCAGTTTGTCATCTGATAGAGTCTCCAACAGCTATGAAAGTTGACATACATATGGAATACAAATATCAGACCAGATCGTTAGTCTCACAATATATATAGCACTTCTGCAACTCCAGCGTAACAGAAAGAGCCATAAAGCAACTTAACTGGTCTCCTGAGGAGCCTTTCCATCCCAGCAGGACCCCGAGTGACAGCTCTTGCCACTGAGCAGCCGGGCGAGGAGGTAGCACGATGTAAATGCTACTACAGGCCAGTGACCCCTTGCTGTTGCAACAGCCCCTTAGGTCTGACCATAACTGAGGTCGTTCCTGAGGCTGGTACCAAAAGAGAGGAATAAAGAGATGGCGGAAAGTCCCTCTCCCTTTTCTCTCTCTTGCACCTGGTACTGTGCCGAGCACAGCCTAGTTACAGCAGCAGTAACAGGCTAGTATGTGTAACCCTATTCAGAAAAAATCATGTTTGGTAATTCTGTTAAATTACTTTATCTCCGAGTAAAGCAAACATCAGAGCAGATTTTTGTGTTCTTATTTTTACAGTTTGCTTACTTGGCTGACAAAATAAATAGTTTATATGCCTGTCTGTCCATCTGAGTCCATGTGGGTTTTCATGTTTAAGCTGGCTGCGTTCCCTGGAGTAAATGCCATGTTGCCGTTAATCACTATGTGATGATGTGCACTAAAACCAGTGTCTGTGTATGTGGCAAGAGAAGAGCTGCATACTGCTCTGGAATCACATGCTGAATTCACTCATTTGCATGGCTTGCAACTACCTCTTTTTCAGGAGGGAAAAAAATGCAGCGTATGAAGGGAGCTCCAGGGGTGTTTCCAGGGCAATGTCTAACCCGTGAGTTGCTCAACATCCCTCGGAAGTTCTTCATTCTGCATCAGCAGAAGAATTTGTGCTGTTAACGTTACTGATTGCAAATTTTAACAGGTTCGAACCAGGGCTCCATGGGCGAAGGTTAACCCCTTGTAACTGCTGAGGCAGCTCTGGGCTGATCTGGGGTTGACACGCGCTGGTTAACTGGAGGTCCAGCACTGTACCAAGTTCCTGGTAAATACCTGTTGGCTTGTTCCCAGGGTGGAAAACATCCCTCTCTCTGCAAAGGGGAGAAAGCATCCAGCTAAGGGGTCTGCTGCCTGTGGTTCCTCGACACCTCTCATCCTGCCTGGGTTCTGGGAAGGGCTCCTTTTTCCAGTACAAAATGCTGTATTACCCTTCCGACCTCGAGAGATGCCTGCCCGCCTGCACTCTCCTTGATGACAGACACCGCAGGACCAGCTGCTCTTGCCTGGGAGGAGGCCCTCGTGCCCGGGAGGCCAGTGAGGTTGGGTTGCCCCGTGTGATGTGAGCCCTGCCTCCCTGGGAAGGACCTGGGGTTAGGTGATGCTGCAGAGGTGATCCGAGGAAATCCCAGGGGCTCCACACCACGGGTGTCTCTCTCATGTCTTGGTGCAGAGTTTGGAGCAATTTCACATTATTCTCGATGTAAAAGTTCCTGTTAACATTCTCCACTGGAGAGATATGTGCATGTTAAATTAGCAAATCTATGAAACAATGAATTCCACCTGAAAAGTAAGATGATAAAATGATTGAGGACATCATTGCTACGTTCTTGAGTGGTGTTAAATTGGTTATAACAGATAAAACACATTCTTCTGCTTACAATTATAAGAGAGAAAGTAGCGCTATATATGTCTGAAATCTGAAAAGGTGATGAAATTCAAAGTTTATTTTCTAGTTCCTATCCAAATACACCAGCATGAAAGATGATACAGAACTCCTGCTGCAGACCATTGTTATTCCTGTGGGTGAGATATGGGAGATATATGATATTTATACAAGTTTAAACTACAGATTCTCCCTCAGACTGTACCTTATGGGGCTGCAAGATGGATCTTTTAAGGGATTCCCCTTTCACGCTTCTCCTCCGTCTTTCTGGTCTTTCTCACAGCACGACCCTATGGGGAGCACACAATCCGACTCAGATATTTTTTTTTTTCCATGGCAGCTCTGCAGAAGCAAAGAGGAGGCCCTGGGAGAGTTAATTCTGTGTCAAGCAGCATTAGCCATAGCTCTGATTTCCAGTCAGAAATCCCTGGGGTCAGCTGAGGACAGTGCTATAGACAAGAGTTGGTCCCTGATCTATCCCTTGTGCCTTACTGATTACCCCAGGCCCACTGAAACACCTCGGGGCACCTTATTTTGTATCCAGCTGATGGAGGTACAGTGCTATGGTCTCTGCTGTTGCCCCCTATTATGTCAGGTTTTCATCCTGATCACTCAAAGTCAGAGGGAACAGTTTGATACTGAGGTTTGTAGTACAGTACTTCAGCAAAAGAAATCCAAATATTTTTTTTCTCCACATATTTTTTCTAATATTTCTTCGGGGTTTTTGCCATTATTAATATATTGATGTGTGAGCCAATCAGAACAGAAACTTTGTATGAAGCTTTATATCTGATACTGTACAAGCAGTAATGTCCCTCCTTCCCCATGAAGCTGCATGGCTGCACTAGAGTTTTTCCTATGAAGGGAAGCAGCTTGAATTTCCTACCATGACTCTCTCTTCTGTTAACACAGGCACTTCTAAAGAACTATCCCAGCTGAAAAAAAACCCTGAACAATGTTTGCTGCAGAAGCAGCCAGGAATATAGACGTTTCTCTTCAGTCCGTGCTGGGGAAGCTGCAGGGCTTTCCAAGCCCTTCCTCTGACCCAGCCTCCAAGAGTTTTGCCACTTGAAGAGCCTGTAGCTCTTGAAGCTCTTGCTAGCTGATGACAAAAGACATTTCATGGTCACCTGATAACCTTGTTTATATATGTACATTACTTTTAGAAGTGATTGACAGTTCAAGCTTAATCCGGCGTTTCTAACAGCAGCCTCTTATGATTACTCTAACCACCCTGTTAAACCTCAGGCTTTTCTTAAATCCTGGGAACTGACAGCAATCTAAATACATGAATATTAACCTCAGGTCACTAGGGCTTAAGTTTTTGCAATGCGTAGGTCTGGCATTAATACATCGCTAATTTTACTGGTAAATAGCAGCAAAACATAATCTGATTCTGTTTAATTGTAGTTATTATTCTTCTGGTTGGACACGGAACTTCCACCATACCAAAAATAGCATTTGTAACACTAATTTTACTAATGTAAAGTGGGGTGCCCCTATTTCCTAAAAAATACGGTGTCTTGTGTAGGGTAGGAATTTTTCTGCAGTAATGTATAATTTTTCCGAGGAAAAATGGCCACATTCTCTGCTGGCTTAACTCTGGTGGAGTCACATCATCAGGGAACTGCTAGCATTTTTCCTCTGTAGGTCTTTATCTCCCCATTCCACAGAAATGCAATTTCAAGCCCTTGTTGCTTCTGTTGTGCCAAAAATGGGCAATGGTTTCAAACTCCTGGTGACCATGAGGTAAAATTCACGAGATCTTTGAAACAGGATTTAAATACCATCTAGTTCTCACCTTACCTGTTTATCCAGAAACATTTTCTATCTCTCAGGACAGGAATACAAAATGATTGAAGTAATCATTGCAGTAATGATTTAAAAATAAAATTAACTGGGAAATTGCTATTTTTCATTCCCTCTTAGGTATCTTCTTGTGTAGGCCTGGAAGTTTTTAACGTGGTATTTCAAAGAGATCTTATTTCCTCCTATACTAAAGTCTGTTTCTGAGTAATCTCAGCAATGCCCAGTTCTATGGAAAAGATTTGTGATCTGCATTGGTGACACAAACAGAGCTTTGCAGTATTCATTTCTTGTTATCTGCTGGAAACGGACAATTAAGTTGCCCAGACAATACCCAGGCGCTTCTTTTCAGGAGCAGAAAATTGTAATCTTCCCAGGAATTACTCAGTTTACCTTTTATCAAATGAGAAGGATTTTCACTTTCATTCTCTATTTTAAAATTCACACAGGATTCATCCTGCAAATGTCAGGTGCCTGATAACAAAAGCACATATTTCTTCTGAAGCCAGAAGCAGCTGATATTTTACATGAGACTTGGAATCGCGAGAAAACTGTGATTTCTCTTTGACTGAGCTGTAAGTCAACTGGTTAGTAGTGTTTATATTTGTAAATGGTTTGATATTTCCAGTAATTTATTTTGATCCTGGCTGTGTGTACGTGTGAAGTACCACTGGCAACGTTGAGAGATAACATGCCATGTTTTTCAGATTTGTTTCTTCTGGGTGATGAGAAGAGCATGGCTGAATGTGCCCTTTTGAATAGTACTTTTGGTCGTGTGCTCCGTTGACATCATATACTACTAGCTGATGATCAGGGCGCTAGCTAATGTACTCATTTAATCTGGCAAATGTAAAAAATCCTGAACAAACAGTTAAAGCAAACATTGTCAAAAGCAGCCTCTGACCTCGGGGTACAGTGCAGATGAGTGCAAGTTTGGTAATGTGGGTGTCTGTCTGGAGAAGCTGCTCTTTAGCCACCGGAGCACAGGCAGCTGCAATCTCCCAACCAACTCCCTACCATCTCCATAGGTGCAGCTTGAATTAAACAATCCCTCTATGTACCGTGACTCTTAAAAAGTAAATACTGGTGAGAGCTGAATCGGGACCACAGCCACATCCAGACTTGTTCAGCACTGGATGCAGGTTCTAGAGTCTCAGTCTCAAGCTGAAAATACACATATGCACATGCACACGTGCACTCACACACACACACTTTCTTATTAATGGAAGCTAGGACAACATATTCTATCTGGTTATATATTCAACTGCATATAAGCTGCCATTCAGCAACTGGCTGGCTCATTGCCTTTGTTTCGAAGTCCTTGCTTGCACTCTGCTGCTGCTATTAGAGTATCGTCAACAAACCCAAGTAAAACTTCAGATATGGCATACTTACACTTTCATTTCCTCATTAAAATATTTTCCTTGATAGGACTTTAAAGTTAAAGGAAATTTCAAAGAGATTTATAGAGTTCTTAAGGGTTTTTTTTTAACAACTCAAACTAATAACTTGTCTATGAATCTCCATTTCTCTGTAGGTAATTGCAACTGCTTGAATAAAAAATAATAAATAGAGCATAAATCCACTGTCACTAGAATGAATTTCATTAGCATGCTTAATGTTTACTGGAAATTTATTTTTCATTAACATGAAATGATCAAAATTCTCTTGCTTGCTAGAGTTAGGTCCATATTCTTTGGGATGCTGATCACCTTTTTAGAAGTGCTGAGGGTTCTGATGTTCAGAAATTATTCAACATAGAAGCACACCGCCCACAATACAGTTAGTCTCAGTTAAAAAAAAAAAAAAGCTTTTAAATTAAATGAAGAGCCACCCTCAACTTTCTATTTAGAATTTGACTTGGAGTTTTTAATGGATTTGCACATTGCTGTGAATGTAGCCAAATGACTCTATTAATTAATTTAATTCTATTTATGATTCGTGTACATATAAACTGTAAATCAAATTATTTATATCTTTGTACACTTTCCAGCATAGGACTATTTCTTTAAATTCCCTGAACTATCACACCAGGGAATTAGACCATTTCTACTAGCTACACAGCATGCAACACCAGCCTGATTCAACTGAGAAGCAGTCCAGATCAGAGAAGGATATTTAGCAGCAAGCTGCGTGGTTCCCTTCTCCAGCGAGCAGTGAATTGGGATGTTTCTAGGCGTGCACTGAAAGAGGCATCTTTTAAACATTGTAATCTGGTGGCGAGAGTGCTAAGGAGTGTGATTGTGTTTAAATATTTCTATGATTAGGAAAAAAGCACATCTGAAGTTTTGATAGAGAGCTCCTGGGTACCTCTTGCTCTGCATATTTAAATCATTGCATAAGAGTCCAGCTCTGTGAGCTGTTTTGTTTTGCTCAAATCCTGCACAGTGATTTTAATGGCCTTTGTACAGATCATCAAATATCTTCACAAAGACTCATCTGCTGAAGAATCAAATGGCATTATAGATATTTATGTGTTATGCCCTCACTAGTAGAATCATTTTAAATTTAGTGTTTGTAATGGTTAAACCGTGTTTGCATTACGGTTATCTTGTGAAAGCCAATGATGTCCACAGATGGCAAATATATGTAAAATATCCATGTTCGGTATGCATGAGAAATGGGGGAATGCTGAAGTGGTCAAATCAAAAGTAGATAAACCTCAGCTATATCACTGATCATGACTCAGCTGAAGTCAGCAGCGAAACTCCCATTGATCTCAGCAGAGATAGCACTTTACTGACCCTGCTGTAATAGCAAATTCATGTAGCATGAGGATCAAGCCTTTGAAAATAACACGGGGCACCTGGGCCATTTCCTGAAACAGGCTGATTAAAATCAGGCAGATTGGAATATTTTCTGCCTCTTAAATCAGTCTGATTTTAATCAGCTGCTTTTGGGAGTGGCTCTGAGGATTGTTTTGTATGTGTGTAAGTGCTTAGTAAGTGCAGACTTAGGCCCCCTGTACCAAAGACTGTAAAATACACTGAGTTTTATGAAGAGGTGGAAGAAACAAACACATAACACTACTCCTCTGTTGACTTTGGGAGAAGGAGAAATCACAATTTATCAAAAAAAGCCAAAGCACGCTTAATATCCCCTTAGCAGTTCAGCTGAAAAATGTGACCCTGGCAGCACTGGATGTTTTTCAGCTTTATTTTACTGCTTATTTCAGAGTAAGAATTAAAGCTAATGTAAGTCCATAAACTCAAGCAGCATAAACATGTCATTTAAATAGAACAGTCTATACTAATAAGACTCCTTTGTTTGAACTAACAAAAGAGGTATGCAAGGTAGCACATTTTTAGAAGTTAAGCCAGCCACATCCCCCTTACTATAGAGTGAGCGTGAATCTCTCAAAGGGCAGTGGTACAGCAAAAATAAACAAGCAAACAAATAAATAAATACTTGGAAAGGAAACAGATTGAGCAGCCAAAATAAAAAGACTGCTGGTGTTCTCTACAGGAACGTTTTCACTCTTATCCTTGCTACATCACCAACCTAAAAGTCTTCAGCTAGCAAACAGTCGGAGCTTTAGAGGGACTTGGATGGCTTAGAGGATTGCTTTTGGGATACAGAAGCTTTCATCTCTACGTCATTGCTTCTGGCTCTCGTCCAGAGTGGGTAGGGATCAAAAGCTGCTGTATGATGAGCCCTTCAATACTCCACACGAAACAGGCAGAGGGTCTTGCGCCTGCCTACCTGCACCTGCAGCCCTCAGCTCAAATCTCTGTCAGCCTTTGCTTGTGACACCGGCTCAGGGTCCCCAGAGGGGACCTGGGGTGCCTGTCCCCAACACCTCTCCACTAAGGATTTGTGCATCCCCACAGAAGAGAGCTGCGCCCATGGGTTTTGCAGCAATGGGGGGTGCCGGAAGAGAACGTGTACCCACCGCACTGCATTGCTCCCAACCCCGGAGACACTTATGATACTCTTAGCTTCTTTTTTTCTTTGTCATAAAAGCAATTTGAAAGAGCAGACCTAGCTGCTATGTTCTTCAAGCTACATGGAAAGAAGGCTTATCTTGGGAAAGAGAATGCAAAAGTGGGAAGGACGAGGCTGGGCTGGAGAAGGAAACTGAGTTCCTCTGATCAAGAGGGTGGTGAAATTGTTGGTGTGGTCACCCAGAAAAATTATTGCTGGAAACCATGAAATCACTGCTATATCAACAGACATCAGACACACAAATACATGGTTTTAAAAGGAGCTACTGTTTTAAGTATGAGAAAGTCTTTGAGGAAAAATAAATGAATGTGGGTTGCCTCTGCTTTATAGACCAGATTTTGAGAAAACTTCATTTTACAACAAACAGAGCCTTCTGCATAAAAAAGAGGAGCTGGTTTCAGTCACGTATCTGCAAAACTGTAAATCATCATCGTTTACATGGGTTAAAAAATTCGTTCTCAGAACTATGATCTTATGAAATGATAGAAATGTTTGGTATTAATTACCTCATGAAGGAGCTGGAATTTATGCTAATAAACTCTATCTGCCAGGTATGAATGCATTTGTTACAGGCTGTCACCCACTAATGTGGATGAACAAGAAGTGGAAGAGAAAAATCACCTGAGTTACTGCCACTAAATAGGTACAAGGATCCAATGCAGGCCAACAATTTTTAAGTCTCATACGGCATTCATATGACTGATGAAACTGAGGTATAGGGAGAAGACAGTTCCTTCTCGACTAGAAAAGTATGTGAGGGCACACCGCCTCTGAGGATTAAGAGACACAGGAAAACAGAGCAGGAGTTAGCCGTAAGCACTGGAAGGGAGGGAAGCTTAGCTAGCAGGCAGTCATGTGCAAAATAGCAACTTTAAGGTGGCAGCTGCTTTTCTCTCCCAGCTGGAAAATGCAGCGTTGTGGGATGGGATTGCATCAAACATGGAACTAAAATCGGAGCATCCCCAGGGGGCTGGGCAGCTGCACAAACCCTGCTCCTTCATTTATATCCTTGCTCCTGGTGGATGTGGCTCAGAGCTGTAGCTATGTGCTTGCAGTGTGCACCTGGCTTGCAAGACCCTATCATCCACTACATTTTACCTGTCAGATGGGGCATTTTGCTTCTCTTCCCATGACATTTTAGCTCTGCTGGAAAGGGCAGAGTGGTGGCAAGAACTTGGCTCTGCACCTTTACAAGCTGGTGTGCGCACATAATCACTTGACTCAAGGAGCTGAGACTTTGGGAAAAGCACCAAATGTTTATATGCCCTGAGATAAAATTGTGAGATTTGGCAGCCCTGCTGCTTGGAGTGCCAGGAGTTGGTGGGGAGGGCACACCTAGGTTTCTATTGACACAGATTAGCGTACTTAAGATGGCAAGTCCCAAATTTGAGCTTCTTACCCCGAACACCCTCAAAACCCTTGTCACTTTATGCCGAGGAAAGGGTGGCATGGAGCCGCTGTGCCGGCTCCCAGCAGAGTTCCCCTGGGAGACAGATTTGTGGCAGAACCAACATACACAGGGCAAGGTACAGGGGTGAAATTGGCCTCGTGGACTTTTCTGTGTGCTCTGTTATCCTCCTTACAGGATGAAAAGCGCATTGATTTTCAGACACCAGTGACTTTTGGTGCTTAAGTTAAAAATTCACTTATGAAAAGAGCAGATGGAAGTGGCTGATTGTCAGCAAATGGCCCAGTCTCAGGTGGGAACTAAGTCGCAGGCCTGCAGAGTGGTTTTGGGAAGTGGCTCTGCGCAGGATAAGGCTTTCGGCTGCAGGCCCTGGCCAGGGGGGCTCGGGATGTGGAACAGCTTAGCATCAAAGGGCTCCGGTCTGAGTGGAGCTGGATAGCTCTTGAATTATAAATGCATTAAAAATGCCAAGCATTTTTCAGAGTCGTATTTCAGAATTTTTTCGTCTATCAACAGAGTAAAAGAGGTGAGGAAAGATTTTGCAAGGTGCAGGGTAAAACAGAGCAGAGAGCAATAAAACACTACTTGTAAACGAGCCCAGTTGGAATGAGAGGCTCTTTATGACAGCTTGCCGAGGCTGTAGTGTTTTGCAAAACTGTGTGATAAACTCCAAATAGCTTCTCTGCAAATCTCTGGAGGCAAAACTGAGCTAAGGCTGGCTGCTGTTGCTGCCATGGCTTTCAATGAATGAGCTCAAAATGGACCCTCTAGTGACAGCTCTGTCAAAGAATAACAATCAGATGCTCTCAAAAACAACTTCAACATATATATTTTTGTAAGTATAAATGAACCTTAATGTGCTGGCTTCAAACAAAACAAAAAGCTCAAAGTTTTTAAGATGCGTGGTTGGACTATGAACAAAATAAAACTGAATGCAGATAGTACTGCATTTTTCCCCCTATTTAGTTTGCAAAGCACGATTCTTACCAGAATTGAGATGAGAACAGAATACAAAAATAGGTGGTGTTGGTGGGGGGAATGACTGGTTAAAGGTAGCTGGGCCATCACCTTCGGAATGGAAATGTCAGGGGAGTCACCATCACCCAGCAGCTCAGGTGAACTGGCTCCAAGAGGGAAGGTCTGAACAATTTTGCAAACTCACAGCTTTGACAAGCAGCATGAAAATCATGTTTTGGGGGACACACTTCAGCCTGCAAAAATCCATCTCCTAGAAATGGGCTTAATCAGAACCAAATTATGACTTCAAGATATTATTGGTTTCTCTACAAACACCTCATTTCATACCACCAATAAATTTTGCTTTTGGAGATTGCATTGTCTCCTCTCCTGACTAGAATAAACCAGGAATGTCTGCCTCTGAAAAGCACTAGAAGATTTTCAGCAGTGGTGTGCAGTGCAGGTTAGGCGAATCTTCACACTTACAGTTACGTAGGCTAAAATAATGGTTGTATTGTGAGTTACAGTCAGTTTTAGCTGTCTGACTGTCAGGAGGACTGAAGTACCGGGAGTTCTTTCACAGCCACCATGCAATAGTTAACATTTCTGTGGTGAAAGCAAGGTGTCCTTTTTGGATTCTGCTCAGGTATAGCTGCTTGTGCAGTCTGAAGGAGCTACTGCTATTGCCAAAGGAAAATTAAAACAAATCTGGCTTGGCTAATAAGAGGCTATGAGTATTAACGGCTTTTTCTCCAATTGCCAGGAAGTTTCAGTCTCTGATGTGATGAAGACAGAGTATGTACAGACTAGTGTTGTCATGCTATTTTTAAATGTTGGTATGCTAGAGATTGTAGTCATTTGCCCCGGTCTTTTGGCAAACAAATCTGCAGGGAGTGTAAGAGTCACAATAAGAATGTGACTGTTATTTTCAAGACAGGAAAGGAGAATTCTCAGGCATTAAGGCTATTAGTTTGGACAGTTACAAAAACAACAACACTTTATGGACCCGGGTCTCAGAATTGCTGAACATTCATAGGCCAGTAAAATCAATAGCCTCTACTCAGGATTACTTAAATCTAGAACGTACCAACATTCAGTGCAATTTAATACCAGTTACCTATTAGCTTTTAACGATTGCATATATTTTGACAAAACTGCTAAAATATGTTGTTACAAATGGGAAATTCTTAACTGTGCCACACAGTGGAAAATAATCCACCCATACAAGGAAAATTATATTAACACATGGCGCTAAGAGCAAACATATTTACAAACCAAAGCTGAGCAACAAACACATATACCAGATGTTACTGAGATATAGATAGTCTGAATTGCTCAGCTGAAGTAGCTGAAGTTCTGCAGAGGGATGTTTTTAGAGCATCTATTTCATGATGGACTCCCTTGCTCTTGAGCAAGCTGTCATGGAAGTCAGAACACAGCAGTTTTGAAGTTGTCTTTAAGATTCAGTGGTAAGTAAAAGTTTAATAGCTTCAAGTAAATTTCCCCCTTTTTTTTTCCACATTTGTTGATAAGAAAGGATCTTCAGCAATACTGATGATTACTTGTTATGAATGGAAATTTTGGAAGGGACTTCACACTGTCAAAGAGCCACTTTCATCAAGAGGCAGGATTATCTGTGAAGTGACAGAGGAAGGCCCTCCTTCCCCGTTGTTCAGTCCAGAGCTAACTAGCCGTTTCCCTTGCCTAAACCTCCTTATCTTTTCAGCAAGTCCCATGTCTCACAGTGGTTGAGGTAGTCAGAAGGCGCACCCACACCATCATGTTCATTTGGGGCTGCGGCTGCACTTCCCTCTACCACATTCCCTGCTTGTCTACAGCTGTCTGCAATTTTGGCTCGTGCTCTGCCTCCAGCTTGGAGGAAGAATCCTGGTTTCCTGGCAGCAAAATCCAAGTGTAGAGACAAGCCCAAGCTTTGCCCTCACAGTCCACATGGATCCATCAAGCTCAAGCCACTTGGCTCTGGAGAGACTCAGCTCTGAAGTGGCAGAGCCATTTGCAGGGGTATTTGGGTTGTCTGTATCAGATAACTTCTTCCCTCACCGCAAATCCTCCTTGCTCAGCTTTCCTTCTTGCAGGCTGTTTCTGAGAGTACCTCTATATTTCTTGTTGATGTTTGTTTCAAGTCCTTGATAACCAAAATGAAAAATGCCAGTTTTTATAACAAAAACAGTCCAGCCTCAGAAAGTGATTCCCCAGACAGCTCCTGCCGCATGTAAGATGGTTTTCCTGAGACATGAAGTGTTGCTTCAGGCCAGCATAAATGCCTTGCACGTGCTCAGCAGCTGGGAGCTGCACTGATCTGTCCCTCGACATCGTACACCACGCCTCAGTGGATGTGTAAAGCTCCTCCAGTTTTTGTACTTAACCAGGAAACAGCTAAAATTGTAAATTTTTGTGATTGCATTCCGCATGAGCTGGCAATGAGTCAGCAGTGGTTTGTCTAGATCAGCAATACATCAATTTTTTTTCTTCTCTGATAGTTTTTACCTTGCATCAAATGTTGTCTGGTTATATTTAAAGGTCCCACCAAAACTAGTAGTGATACTGCTCACAGAAAAGAGCTGGTATTTTACTTACGAGGGAAAAGTTTCTTGTTAGGATGAGGGACACCACAACCTTTTCTGTTGTTTTCCTTCAACAGATCAATGAAATTCAGTAAATTTGCAGAATGCTCCTGGCATGAATCAAGCACCACACCAGCAAAATAGGCATCTGGGGGTTCCTGTGCTTAAAATGGCAGCCCTGGTGGTGCCCCTTCCTTGCGAAGCAGAGATTGCCAGCAAAAAGCTGCTGCCCTCTGATCACTGGGAGGCAGAGCATGGAGGCAGGGAAGGTGGAAGGTGCAGCAGGTGCTGCGGAGCTGTTAACTGGTGGAGTTAAAACAACCCCTGAGGGTGACCATGAAAAACTGGATTAAAAAGAGGATCACTTGTAAAAACTGGAACAAGGCTGACGTGGGGGGACACTGGGACATGTTAACTGAGAACAGGGCTGTCAAGGAAGTCAGTTGGCAGCTTTCACTTCTGACCCTCCTGCAGAAATCCAGAGGTGTTTTTGGATGGCTCGCCAGCCAGGTAAAAAAAAAGTCACTATTAAAAATACACTATTATTTCTTCTGTAGCTTACCATACGATGTGTCTTCAGGGACGTCCTGGTTTCAGCTGGGATGGAGTTAATTTTCTTCCTGGTAGATGACATAGTGCTGTGTTTTAGATTTAGTTTGGGGATACTGTTGATAACACAGTGATGTTTTAGTTGTTGCTAAGTACTGCTTATGCTAGTCAAGGACTTTTCAGCTTCCCATGCTCTGCCAGGTGCACAGGAAACTGTGAGGGGGCACAGCCAGGACAGCTGATCCAAACTGGCCAAAGGGCTGTTCCATACCATGTGATGTCATGCTCAGTATATAAACTGGGGGGACTTGGCCGGGAGGCTGCGATCACTGCTTGGGAACTGTCTGGGTATCAATTGGTGGGTGGTGAGCAATTGCATTGTGCATGACTTATTTTGTATATTTTTTTTTTTCCTCTTCCTTTTCTGTCCTATTAAACTGTCTTTATCTCAACTCACAAATTTTACTTTTTTTTTTCTATTGTCTCCCTCATACCACCGGGGAGGGGGAGAGCGAGCAAACGGCTGTGTGGTGTTTAGCTGCCTACTGGGTTAAACCACAACAGTCCTTTTTGGCACCCGACATGGGGCATAAAGGGTTCAAGATAACAACAGACCGGACCAGAGCGTGTTAAAACAAATTTGTGATAAGCATTCATTATATTAGTTTAATAGTCACTGGTCATAATGTTGATTCATTTGCTCTTGGAGTTGTTGTGCTTGTTCTCAGAGTTGTGCTATGTAACACCTTACTTGCCATATGCACTTCCTGTTGTGCCGTTTATCACCTCTGGGAGCTGGATTAAAGTTACCGCTTTGGTGTACTGTGTAACACTGGCTTATGGTATGATAAAATTATCAGTCATGAGTACTCAGCACTGCAGTCATTCCCGTACTTCGGGAGATTTGGGAGCCATTTCTCGGAAACTATTAATAATTACACTTTTTAACTCTTCTCCTCAGAGAACCGATCTATGGAGGAGACAGAGGGGGACACTTTCCCCCACTACTTCACCATCCCTTTCTCCTTCAGGCTAGTTACAACAGCTCTTGAGAGTTTTGAATATCCTTGGGATGTTCAAACCAGCATGCTCCTACTGCTACATCTCCTGAAAGTGTTTCAGGTCTTGTTTAGGGTTAAACAATTATTTAAGAATATCATCCAGAGATCAACCCCGGCGATGGGCACTGCAGCCAATCCAACCCCTGTGACAGGCACTGCAGCCACTCTAACCCCCGCGACGGGCACTGCAGCTACTCAACCCCCCATGACAGGCAATGCGGTTACTCAAAACCCCGCAACATGCAATGCAGCTACTCAAACCTCAGCAACAGGTGCTGTGGTGACTCTAACCCTAGTGACAAACACTGCAGCTACTCAAACTCCAGCAACAGGCACTACGGCTGAACTAGAGAACCAACCTGTGCTGGTATCAGTCGCCCCTGTACACAAGAAGAAATACACAAGATTGGCTCATTTAGTAAGGGAGGAAGATGAACCAGGACCATCACGAGAAGAGAAGGAAGAGGCAGAACCCATAAATGAGATGGTAACCACCCGATCCCTGTCCCTGAGAGAACTGCGAGATATGCAAAAAGATTTCAGCTGTTGTCCAGGCGAGCACATTATCACCTGGCTGCTCCAGTGGTGGGATAATGGGGTCAGTAGCCTGGAATTAGAGGGTAGGGAAGCCAAAAAGCTGGGATCCCTTTCTAGGGAAGGGGACATTGACAAAGTGATTGGAAAATGGTCACAAGTCCTTAAGCTCTGGAGGTGACTCCTGTCAGGCATGAAGGAAAGGTATCCCTTCAAGGAAAATGTTATATGTCACCCAGGCAAGTGGACCACCATGGAGAGAGGTATCCAGTACCTGAGGGAATTAGCCATGCTGGAGGTGATTTATGGTGATCTGGACAATCAGCAGTGGTCAAAAGATCCAGATGAAGTCAGGTGCACATGACCCATGTGGCAGAAATCTGTACGGAGCGCACCATCGTTGTATGCAAACTCATTGGCAGTAATGATCTAGAAAGACAGAGGAGAACCAACGGTGGATGAATTGGCTGGCCAAGTCTGGCAATATGAAGAAAGTCTCTCTTCCTCCCTATGGGCCTGTGTCTCAGCTGTGGAAAGACTGTCCTAAAAACTGTCCCAAGAGTTCCAGCAACTCAAAGAGGATATGTCCTACTCCCCACCTGTATGGACCAGTATCTCAGCCATTAGGAGTAAGTGTCCCTCTACCCAAGAGAGAGGATATAGTGACTACACACCACGGGCCACCCTGTGGTTTTACCTGTGTGACCATAGAGAGGAGATGAGGAAGTGGGATGGAAAATCTACCTCGACCTTGGAGGCAGGGGAAAGTGAGTTGCAAGGAAAAACAATCACACAAGGGGGTTCTTCCAGGAAAATTACTGCTCCAGTTTCCAGTGGGCAATTCCCCGGAGTAGAAGGGCCGATCTTACTCCTGATCTCAATAAAGGGACTTCTGATTCGTATTTACAAGAAGTGAGTAACAAATACTATAACCAGGACTAGAGGGGCGTTGCCTCTAGCCAGGTGGAGGAAAAGGACAACTGGGTTTACTGGACTGTGTGGATTTGATAGCCTGGCACATCAGACCCACAGGAGTATAAGGGTCTAGTGGACACCAGTGCACAGTGTACCCTAATGCCATCAAGTTATAAAGGGGCAGAACCCATCTGTATTTCTGGAGTGACAGGGGGATCCCACCAGCTAACTCCATTGGAGGCTGAAATGAGCCTAACTGGGAATGAGTGGCAAAAGCACCCCATTGTCACTGGCCCAGAGGCTCTGTGCATCCTTGGCATAAACTACCTCAGGAGACCCCAAAGGGCACCGGTGGGCTTTTGGTATAGCTGCCTTGGAGACGGAGGAAATTAAACAGCCTTGCCCAGTCTCTCGAGGGACCCTTCTATTGTGGGGTTGATGAGGGTCAAAGAACAACAGGTGCCGATTGCTATCACAACAGTGTACCGGCAGCAATATCGCATGAGACTCCCCAATTCCCATCCATTAGCTGATTCATCGACTGGAGAGCCAAGGAGTGATCGGCAAGACTCAGTCACCCTTTAACAGTCCCATATGGCCAGTGTGAAAGTCTAATGGAGAGTGGAGACTAACAGTAGACTTTCATGGTCTGAATGAAGTCACGCCGCTGCTGAGTGCTGCTGTGCCAGATGTGCTAGAACTTCAGCACGAACTGGAGTCAAAGGCAGCCAAGTGGTATGCCACAATGGTATTGCTAATGTGTTTTTTCTCAATCCCTTTGGCAGCAGAGTGCAGACCACAGTTTGCTTTCACTTGGAGGGGCATCCAGTACACCTGGAATCGACTGCCCCAGGGGTGGAAACACAACCCTACCATTTGCCATGGATTGTTCCAGACTGCACTGGAATAGGATTAGTCAACACTAGGGGATCTGCCCATAGAACTGGTCCTGCCCAATCAAAACTTTTATGTACCACAGAAGGGGGATAAAATCCCTGTAGCGCACATAAAAAATATGCCTGGGAAGACAGTCTGGGTTACTCCTGCCTCAGGCAAAGGCAAACCCATTTGTGGGATTGCTTTTGGTCAAGGACCAGGGTGCACTTGGTGGGTAGTGTAGAAGGATGAGGAATTCCAATGTGTACCTCAAGGGCGTTTGATTTTGGGTGAAAATAGACAATGAACTGAACTGTATGGTGTTAACTGCTGTATCATACTGTATGTCATGACTTTTATGGTTGCTATATACCATATCAGTGCTATTACAGTAAGAATCACTCACATTAATGAAGAATGAACTTTGATGAAACTGAACAAAGTGCAGTGGTGATGGAACCAGAACTGGCTTCATTCAGCATGCAACAGTCCAGTATCACACACATCTCCTGCCACAAAAGATTGTTATGACAGATGGACCCCAAAGTCATGGACTAAATGAACTCAATGGACATTTTAGAGGGATGACCCATAGGCTACACACAGATATATACTATGCACAGATATATACTGTGTGTATATATCAAAAGACTTGAAAAGTGGTGGTGATTAATTGGAATGTATTGGAAAATGTAGGATCTGGGCATGATGAAGATGGTATAGAATAAGGGGTGGATACTGTCCTGGTTTCAGCTGGGATAGAGTTAATTTTCTTCCTAGTAGATGACATAGTGCTGTGTTTTGGATTTAGTATGAGAATAATTTTGATAACACAGTGATGTTTTAGTTGTTGCTAAGTAGTGCTTACACTAAGTCAAGGACTTTTCAGCTTCCCATGCTCTGCCAGGTGTACAAGGAGCTGGGAGGGAGCGCAGCCAGAACAGCTGACCCAAACTGGCCAAAGGGCTATTCCGTACCATATGACGTCATGCTCACTATATAAACTGGGGGGAGTTGGCTGGGAGGCAGCAATTGCTGCTCAGGGACGAGCTGGGTATTGGTCAGCAGGTGGTAAGCAATTGCATTATGCATCACTTATTTTGTATATTATTATTATTATTATTTTCCTTTCCTTTTCTGTCCTATTAAACTGTCTTTATCTCAACCCATGAATTTTACTTTTTTTTTTCTGTTTCTCTCCCCCATCCCACTGGGGAGGGGGAGAGTGAGTGAACAGCTGTATGATGTTTAGCTGCCTGCCGGGTTAAACCACAACAAGGGATAGAGCAGATGCCAGAACAGAAAGAGGTTTATCTCTGAGGTGGATCTCAATGTTGGTAATTTGTGTTCCTTGAGCTGCAGTGGTGTTAGCTCAGAGGACTGAGGCAATATTAATATGGTTAGGAAGCCCTGAAGAAGCTGCGTTGTTTCTTACACAACCCGCATTATCAGTGCCCTCCAGCCTTAGTGGGTTGGGCAGCTTGGTGGTGATTGGCTCAGCCATGCTGCTTGGAGAGGTGAGCATTAGGGCTCAAATTCACTGTGCCAACCGGCTTCACCCAGTTGTGTCCACGCTGCAGTGCCCCGTGTGCAGAGCTTGCTTCTGGCCCACATCAGACACGTCCATATTGTAGCTCAAGCTCTACAGCTTCCTTTACTCCTTTGCACTACCACAAAGGTATATAAGGGCATTTGTCACCTGATCTATCTGCACCATACACTTCTTATCAACCTCCAATACACTCAAGTGAGGAGTCCTCCACATTGGATTCACTCTGCAAACACGTTGCATGTTGCTGGTTGTCACTGCTGCTGACGTGATGTGTGATAGCACAGTCAGGACCCAGGAGAGTTTTCTCCTTGTCTGATAGTGCCACCAGAAGCTGTTAGAGTCCTACAAGGAAAGGGGAGACCGTGGTATGGTGCGTGTCTGTATAGGTCAGTGTTAAAGGGCACTGCATGCATACATTGGAGTCTCTATACTCTCAAGCGTTGCTTTTTTCCAGATGCCCCAACCATCTCTTGCCTCTGCTGCTCCTAATTCTTCTTTCAGAGTCAACCATTCCCCTGCCACTGTATCCCATGAAGTCTTCTTAAGCAATTGTCCTCCCTTCCACACTCCCCTGCCCAGTACAGTATATACTGGGCTTTAAAAGCCTTCATATAACCTGTCCTAAACCTTAAAATAACATTTTCCTGTCATGAAGAGCTACTGCAGTCTGGCATTTTTCTTCTCCCCGTGCCCCACACCCAGCCAGGCTTTTCTTCCCACTCTGAGATACCCCCGTACTGTGTGTGCAACCTCCCTGGTGTAGACCCTGCACCCGGATGTCCTCAGGATGCTCAGCAGAAGTCCAATGGAAGCAGATCACACTATATCCCAGCTGGTGGCTGGGATAAATGATAAGAAAACCTTCAAGAAGCGAGAGAGCATTCAGCTTCAACAGGCTGAATATATTTGTTCCCTCGAGAACATTGTAAAATATGGCTAGTCTTGGCTTGCAGTAAGAACACAAGTAATTAGGAAATCTAGAGCCTGTAGGTACATTACATGCCAGCACAGAAAGTGGCAGCAGCAAAATGTGAGCAATGAGGGCTAACTAGGCTCTCTCAGGAGTCCAGAGAATACAATGAATCACCATGTGTTTGGAACCGATATAGATCAGCCCCTTTCACCCAGGCATCCAGGAAACACATTTAATTTTTTGGCCTAATTTAGCACAATATATATTCTGGGTTATAGCAGAACAACTTAATTAATAGAATGTAAGTAAGATCTCTTCCTCCTCCCTCCCAACACACCCATGCAGACAGCACTCCAAAATATATTCCTTGAGGTTTCTTATCATCAAGCAGATGTCATTCTGGAGTGAACATATCAGGCGTCCTCGTCTTTCTTAGCAAAGCAAGAGATGGCTGGCTGTCACATTTCTATCTCCAGGAGTTCAGTTTACAATTCAAACACCCAAACAAAACTGCCCACTACATTATGGCAATACTGTTAATAAGATTGGGAGGACCTATAGACATTTCAAGCTGTACCCACTCCAGAATTGCTTCCCATATCCCCACGCGTACTTCTCCACGCACTGCCTGGCCGAAGGAAAGCTGGACAAAGGCAGATGGGGAGATGCTTCTGTGGCTCTGCACTTGCTGCTTTTACTCCTCTGGGAGGCAGCTGAGGCAGGAGAGCATCCAGCAGGTACGTGCGGAAGAGAGACATAGGAATATGGTTGTCAGGCTGTGGCTACAGGTGCTCCTAGGAGGCTTTCCACCCAAGTGCTAATCTGCCATCTCTGTTCCTCTGAGGTACGATGAGCTCAAAACTCACAGCTGTATTCTTATCACCGGTTTCTGCCTGAGGAAAGGAAGTTGTAATTATCTGGAAGTATCGGTGACAAATCTGGCCCATTATTTCCATTTACTCTTTTGCCCTGGTGCTTCTCAGTCAGTATGGCTCAGAAACGCTGCCTCCCCAGAGCACTGCCAGCAGAAGTGGAGAGATGGACTGTGAGCATGAGCATTGAGTCTGACAAAGAGCACACTGTGTAACAGATGATTCTGGGTTCTTTTACTTTGATGATCATAATAATACATTTTATTTATATAGCACCTATTTGCATGGCAATAAGAGCAATATGTGTGCTTCAGTGAAATGAGAGATGACAGCAAACAGATTAAAAACTACGATTCATCTTGAAATGAGGGAAAACAATCAAATGAATCACAGAGCCAAGCAACGGAAAATCATTATTCTTAAAACAGCATAATAGCAAAACAAATGAAAAATACACCATGTAACACTTTTTCCTTGTCTGACGGCAAATACTGAGTGACATTGCCAAGTTTATGCAGACACAGAGCCCAGCTGACTGTTTAAGTTTCATGGAAACCCTCAAAAAAGAAATTATTTAAGTGGGACTTCATTTGTGCATTAGCTATGTGCTAACCCCTAATATACACATGGGTTTGGACCCTTGCAAAAAGTACTGTCTCCTAATCCTCACATTATTCATCATGTGACAAGAATGAGAAAATGTGTTTTCCCAAACTTCAAGCCCCTTCAAATTTAATGGATTTAAAACTGGACAATAATGGGGCAGAGCCTATTAATATTCAAACTCCATTTTCTCATACGGAATTCATCAGCTTCCTCAGCCCTAATTAGTTTTCCTGAGGCTGTCAGTCGCAGGCAATATCAATACTCTAGTCATCTCTTCTGCCTTCTCCTCCCGTCTCCTCACCCATATTCATTATTTTTATTATTCCTGTACTCCCCATCCCAGAGTGTCAAACCTTCTCCACATTCAAGTTTTTCATAATGACTCATCTTCCTGTAAGGCACCAAAAAAGTGATACAACAGTCTATACACAAATGAAAGAATCTTAACTTCAGGACATGAAAGAATCTGATTTTTTTCCAGTGGGAGGGTTATGCATCTGATGCCCCATCATATGCTGGCTGGCTTACAGAACCAGAGTAGTCTCTTGTTTAGTGAGAGAAACTCTTCATTCATTCAAATTTCTAATAATTTGACTTCAGCTGCTCTGTGAAGTGCTCTCCATAGGAAAGTTAGGCTTTTCTCTAGAATATGCATCTTTAGACTTGTATGTTTCTGTTTATTAAGTTGTTCTACTAACAAAGCTCTTCCCTACTTATTACACTATATAAATATTTCAAATACGCAGTGGAATATAGGGAATAGATGTCCTCCTGGCAGGTGACAGGATCTGCCCCACATTAAAGAGTAGCAGCAAGAGTAACACTTCTGTCAACTTAGAAAAGACACACTGTGATTCAGATTAGCAAGGCTGCCTTTTCCTGGGTTTGTAAATGTATGCATCTGGATGTCATGAAAATGTATTAACACATGGACATGTTTTTCCCTTGTTAGCAGCTGGTCAGCTACAGTTTAATCATGCTCCACCAAAGCTGATGGCAAAACTATCCTTGACTTCATGTGTCAGAATGTTTAGTTCTGATTTTAATGTATATTGTCCCATTCCTTAGAGAGGAAAAAAAATAGCAGCATGATTCAGGATATTTTAGGGAAACAACGTAAGTGCCTTAAGCCCCTGGGTGCCCTCTGTTCCCTATCACTCCACTACTGTTAAATTAGGTTCTGACATACAATCAATGGAAAGATGTGGGAGCCAATAAATAGTGTGGGTAATTAAACTGAGGCATTGAAATGCCTCTTTCCTGAGCTTGGCCCAGGGAGTGGGAGGCCATACTCTGTGGTAAGTAGCTGAGCTCCTAAACTCAGTGCGGGGGCAGAGGGCTTGCTCAGAAGGGATTTGCAGCAGTGAACAGAGAGCACGCAGGCACCTGGGGCTGGCTGATAGGAAATGCTCTGGCTATGCACGAGTCTTTCATGCCACATACTTACATCCACTGCCCAGGTGTCTCTAGCTGCTTTACAGGGACATTGAACAGCGCTCAGTATTTTCTATTAAAATAAGAGGCACCAGGAAGAAAACAGCTTGTTGGGAGGAAAGTCTCAGTTGAAAGAGCCCAGCTAGAAAAGCTCACCAAAAACTGCTCTTGGTCTGAGTTCTCAGACAGGTCATAGGAAGACTTATATGGCCACTTTCAGCCAAGTTGAATTTAAGCCCAAGCTTGGCTGAGCTCAGCAGGGGAAACATTGTAAGAAATATGACGTGATTAAGGTGGAACCATAGTTTAAGCATTTTGTTGTATGATTTTTCAAGCATTTTCCAGCACAAAAGCAGTCACCATCTGCCTGCAAGCCCCCACTGAGCCACAAAGGATTGCACTTTCAGATGCCCTTCAGTAATGAGCCGCCACGTTAAGCAAGGGTTAACTGCTTAAATGATCAACCTAAGCAAGACACAATTCAGGCTAACCTAATGATCATGCCCAGGTCAAAACCGTCATATGCAGTAGGGCTGAAGAAGCAAAAGGAAGAATATGGTGTATGAGGATATTTAGAACTCTTCTCATTGATTGACATTAATTAACTTGCCAACTGGACAAACCCACAATGAACCAACATCCTACAGAACTGCAATGTTCCATCCAAAGTGGGAATATACTTTGCTACTGAGCTGTCAAACATGTATTTGTAAAACACCATGATGCTGAAAAGTGGTTTTGCACAGTGTGAAGCAGTGCAGATGTAAGCTATATATCTTGGCATGCAGTATTGCTTTTTTTACTCATTTGGTTATTTTTACATAGGCCACTTTTTGCCTTTATATTTTTCTTTCAAGAAGTAGTAAGATACAGTAAAAAACACATATTAGAAAAATACGTAAGGGACATCTTTGTATACATGTTAGTCATAGCAACAATATTTGGTGCTACTGAAATGTATAGAGGATAAATACTGTTACTACTCAAATGTGCTAGGTTAGGATACCACACTAAGGAATTAAAAGATAATGTTTTGACCACAAGAGGCATTCTACATTTTCATATTAAATGAACAAAAACATTTTGAAAAACTTTAACAGGCTAATATGAAAATTAAGCATAGACATTGTTCATTCTGTACTTTGTCCATTCTCTGTTACCTGCCAAAATCTACACGCATACTTGCTCTAATGGAACATCTCTCTTAATAGCCTGTATTTTGATTGCTGAAAGAGAAGAGTCAATTGTATGTTATTAAAATTCAGATTAGTTTGGAATGAGCAAGATAATTACAGGCCAGCCCTGCCTTCAGTTTCCTATCATAACTTAAAAGTGCTGGTTCTGATTTCTATTGATACAAAGTAGTTCAAACAAAAAATCTGGAGTAAAATACTTTTTAAATAAGAAAGAGGTTTTTTTTACAGGAGCAGATGTATTATGCATAAAACATTTCTGCTGGAAATTAATTTCCTGATCCCGAGAGACAAATAGCATTTGAATCTCCTACTGAATTTGATGAAAGCTCATGTGGTTAGGCTACTAGCAGAACTAGAAGGGGGACACAAGATGCAGAAGCTTTTGGGTGCTGTCCATTCCATAATCTACCTTGTCCATCGCCTAGTTTTCAACACTTTGTAAGAGTTATTAAAAATTCATAAAGATTAGATCCTTGTTTTGGCTGCCAAAGTTACTAGTGAAATTTGATAAAAGAAATTTGAAACACAGTAAAAACTATTTCAGGTTATTAATAAAAAAAGGTAATAGATAATGCTCTTCATGTGCCATGTTCTTCATGTCTCAAAAGCTGCTAAGTGCTCTTCTCTCCTTCTAGGGTAGCTTTCAGCTCTCCAGAGTATAAATGAAGCATTCTCTTGTTGAGAACAGTGTACTATTTTCTCAACTAATAACATCTGTAAACACCCACATTTAATGACAAGTGCAATTCATTTTCAGCTTCAAAACAGAATTTGTGATTTTCACTGTGAGAACAATGACAAGAATGTGAAGAGGATGAAAAATACAATCTATTTTGCCCATACATTTTTAATAAATGAAGCACATATTACAATGCACTATTTTTAAAGCTTTTTCATCTGTGATGTTAAAGTGTGTAGGTACAAAATCCATCAAGATAATATGTTAATGTTTAATAGTTAGCACATCACACTCTGTTCTGAGTAAACAGAGAAGCTCTTTTACTAACTTGATTCCATTCTCTCCAACATTTCTTTATACTGTCATAGCTTATTTACCTCACTCTATTTTTGAAGCACTAATGTAATCTTTTTTTAATGCACTAGAAAACTCAAAAGCATTGCCATATTTGTAAGTTATCACAGCATACCAGTTTGGGATCATTTATTATTAAGTATTTATTAAGATTTGATAAAGTACTAGGCACAAATATAAAGACAACTCTATGTTGTAAAAGTTTATACACTAAAAGAAGAAAAAATGTACTGAGACCCCTAGAATAGCAGGTACACTTAGAACATTTCTAAATTAACCTGTTCTGGTTTAAGAACATTTCCCCCCCTCATTTCCAGTATCTGCAGCAGTAGTGACAACTCACTCTGAGCTCTGGTAACACTGCCTGAATTGTGACAGGGAGAGGAAATCTCAACGCATTGGGTTGAAACTTGTGTCCTTGTTAGGTACCCACAGAGAGGACATGGATGCTTGAGAAGATTCATGAGGTGTTACTTGGCAGTTTTCCTTAGCTCATCTCCTTCTGAGGAAGAGCCAAAGAGCTCATGGAGAAGGCCTTGCAGGAACTAGTCTTTGAGGCAGTAAAAACTCTTGGTGAGAAATGCATCAGCTGTCTCAGCTGAGACAACCGCACTGAGACCAGCTCTGTTACTATTTCCTATCGCCTTGGAAGAACCAGAATGCCTCAACAACAAAGCTCCATGGAAAGTCTGGCAGATTGTGCTGCAGAGAGCTTACCTATCCACCTGTCTATCTGTACATCTGTCCATCCATAGCTCATGGCTGAAGTATTTATGTATTGGTCTAGCAAGTTTATTATGGGAGGTAGAGGTTGCGATGGTAGTCATTCCGATGCCAACAAGTAGGCATCTGAAGCCCTTCAGATGACATAAAGTATGTAAAAGATCTGCACAGAAATGACACTGAAGGTGAAGAGTGATCTAGAAGAGGCTGGCACCTTCTGGAGAGACAGCTGGACACCATGCAGGCTGCCTGCAGTGTCAAAAATGTCTTCGTTTAGGCAACAGATTCCTACCCAGTATGACTCACGTCTTTCCATAAAGTTCTGTGTCACTGGGAAGAAATGCCACAGTTTCCTGGTTTTCCCCACATGTATGGAACACAGTGTTCTCATCCATTTTTCAAGCTAAAAGCAGTCAATATGTTCTCAGTGAAATGCAGCTTGTTTCACTCTATAATATATTGCAGTACGATAAAACATGCCATGTTTTAATGGTCTATTAAAATGCATCTCTTGTGCTTCAAGAAGCTCAAGGTTGCATAACTTCAGCTACCCAAGAACTGTACTAATGGTCAATTAATACACACCTTATTGTGTGCTATTCCTATAATAATGTGGTTCTCTGGTATTTATCAAAAAGCATCAATTTTAATGAAATATATTTCAATGCATTCATATTCCTATTTAGGAAAAAATAGATTGTAATAAAAGGAGAGGTCTTCTAGTGCTCTCTATAATGATTTTTTAAAGCTGTCATTTTAATCTAGTACACTGGAAAGGTAAGTGATAATCACAAATCATATCTGTTGGGCTAAGATTTCTTTTAAATAAAAATCAGACTCAAGTGTTTAGTTTAGATGATTGCAAATTTGCACTCAGTGATTAATACACCGCTAAAAAGGTAGGATTTTTCAGCGCTCCATTTCCCTTACACAGAGGAAAAAAGGTCATGCCACAGAAGATAGATGTATGAAACCATATGTTCCCTTCTGTTTCTGTGAGTGGGAGAGGGCAGACAGCTGCACATCCCAGCAACGGGATGGATCCCCAGTAGGTATTGCCAACTCTATGTTGGCTTTCAGTGCAACACAGAAACAATTCTCTAACCCTGGAAGGACTAATTTATGCCATATCCTTTATGATGATTTGATATCCCTTTCTTTCTAAGGTAATATCTAAGTAGTATCTAAGTAGTATCCCTTTCTTACTCCTGAGACTGTTGCTTTGAAGGACACAGTTCCCCTGTGAAGGGCTGCATTTGCTGTAAACAGCAGAGGTGAGCCTTCACCATTGGGGAAAGAATGGGAACCTCGGGTCCTAACTTCTAAGCATTTATTTCAAATTTTCTAGCAGCTGATACCTGCATTTGGTGTTTGGCCTTTTAAGTGTGATTTTGATTTTGTCTGCTTTGCATTTGGAGGATCCCGATCCATTTCCAGCTTGAGGAACAAGCCTATTAGCTGTCACACAACCTCAACTGCTGCCCTTACCAGTAGTGGCATGGGGTACACCTGGAAACATGAGCTCTCGTGAGCAATGGTACTGGTGATTTGAGAGTGGATGCACCTCCCCCAGAATCAGCAATGAACTGAAAGTCTAGTCCTAGAGCCCGCACCCAGTGCTTAGTGGGTTGTATTCTGTCCTGTACTGAGACAAGAGCAATCATGCCCAGCTCAGCCAAAAGTCAGTGTAGATAACCAGAAGCAGCGTGACTGTAGCCTCTGGAATAGTAGCAGTGGGTAGAGTGTGCTTCTGAGATTGCATGATATGGAAGGAGCACATGGCTGTGTATGCCTTTGCATCTATAGAGTGGTTGCACCTGGCCTTGCTGTAAGTCACATTTGCCCTGCCTTTGAGCCATGTCTTGCATTCTTCAGACACAGATAGGAATCTACATAAGATATAAATTCAGAAACCTGACCCCTGGTTGTGATTAGAAGAATTCACGTGATTGTGACCTAGCCAAATTTTGTGCACCACCTTCATAAATCTGACCTGTAGCTGAATGCTTTCTTTACTCCTTATCTTAAATTTTTTTTTCTGAAACAGCTGTGCACTGTTAAATATCAATGGCATGTCCTCTTTCCTTCCCCCTTCCCCCCTCCAAATTCCAGTATTTGACTGGTAGACTAAATAGTATCTCCACATAACATGTGTGTGAGTTTATAAAGTAATTTGGTCTCTCTTAGGCTGAAGTCCAATACACGATAAGGTTGTACGTAGTTACCACTATTATCTAGCTTTGCTTTGAGTAGTCTTATGCCTGGGAAACTACCGCTTCCAACTTTCAGTTTCGATTGAGGTTTTTAATTTTTTTTCTTTAATGAGAAATGAAAAGCCAGGTAGGACAGAAGTGCTATTAAAAGTCACTGGCAGTCTGTTAAAAAAAAAAAAAAAAAAGGATTTTTACCCTTTTCTGATAGCACTCACTCAGCTGTGGATTTCAGACTTTGCTGTTTCTAAATTTTGCTTTTTAAAAAGTCCTAAGCTCCACACCAGTTGATTTTTAGTAAAATCTTTTAAGAGGTTGAAAGGAAGCCCTGTGGTGGGTAACCAGCTTTTGAAAGGCATAAAAATGCACCATAACACCTAGGAGAGGGTCTGCTAAAATCTGAAGTCACAACAAAAAAGCCGATGCTGTATGTAATATTGCTGCAAACTAAGAAACATAATTTTCTATTTTTAGTAGTGTTATTCATAGGAGCGCCTGGGGACCAACAAGAAGTGGAGTTTTAACAGATTAGGCACTGTTCAGATGCAGATTGAAGATAATCCTTGCCTTATGGAGCTTAAATGTAAATAAACAAGTCTGAAAAACAGTAAGGAAAAGGGTATGTATACTGTAAAAAATGATAGTTCCTTTATATATTACAGCTTCTTTTGTGTAAAAGATCATAGATGATGTTTTAATAATCCAGTGCAATGTAAAACAGTGGATAAATATCATTTCCATTTGATTTATAAATGTCCTGGTTTTGGCTAGGATAGAGTTAATTTTTTTTTTTTTTCCTAGTGGCTGGTATAGTGCTGTGTTTTGGATTTAGTATGAGAATAATTTTGATAACACACCGATGTTTTAGTTGTTGCTAAGTACTGCTTATGCTAGTCAAGGACTTTTCAGCTTCCCATGCCCTGCCAGCAAAGAAGCTGGGAGGGGGCACAGCCAGGACAGCTGACCCAAACTGGCCAAAGGGCTTTTCCATACCATATGATGTCATGCTCAGTATATAGGCTGGGGGGAGTTGGCCAGGGGGCAGCGATCGCTGCTCGGGAACAAGCTGGGCATCGTTTGGCAGGTGGTGAGCAATTGCATTGTGCATCACTTATTTTGTATATTCTGTTGTTGTTGTTGTTGTTATTTTCCCTTCCTTTTCTGTCCTACTAAACTGTCTTCATCTCAACCCACGAATTTTACTTTTTTTTTTACTTTTTTTTTCAATTCTCTCCCCCGTCCCACTGGCGGGGGGAGTGAGTGAATGGCTGTCTGGTGTTTAGCTGCCTGCCGGCTTAAACCACAACAATAAATTATTCTCTATAAATGACATAAAACTAGGAATGCAAACAACCTCAAAATTCAAACAGTCCCTGTCCCTGTCTCAAGGCAGGATGAACCATACCTGTGATACTCTGAAGGCTCTCAAAGACCAGTAATGATGGAAATTCTGCCACATTTCCTAGGTAATGTGCAAAAATAGTGTCTTTGACGAGAGAGTTGAACCAATAACCAGAAATTCAGCCCTGCCAACAGCCTTTGTCCTGTGAGAAACATAAAGTAACTAGTCTGTACCTCCCCTTTGGCAGGTGCTGCCCCACATTTAGTCAGCTTTGTTCTCAGTTGCCTCCTCTGCCAGAAATTTGTCTGAGGCAAAGGAAATGAGAGATTTGTCTGTAGCTCCCACAGACAGATTTGTATTGTACAGCTCCATACATCTGTTTTGTAACCATCCCCTTGCCTCAGAAGAAATTGCACAAATAGGTTCAGGACGCCCAATTTTCCCTGGCTTTCCAAAATGCACTCCACAGCAAAAGTGGTGTTTTGACTGGACATAAAACTCAGAACAAAGGGATACCATTAGCCCTACAAGCCAACTTGCTCAAATGATAAGCAATTTTGTGAAAGAAATTAACTGCAGGAACAAAAAGTACAGTTGTTGGGTCTGTTTAGACCCAAGGTCTACCCTAAGTAGACTTTAAAAGGAGACATTGTGTTACATGTGCATACAGTCAATTTTTTTTTAAAGCCTGGTCTGCTGTACTGGCCATAATTGGATTTCTTTCAAATACTTTTAGGACAAACAGGCTCAAATCTTAAAATTACAGTCTTAAAAGCATTTGAAAATAAAAGAGGAAAAGGAAACGGAAGTTATGTAAGATCAATATTGCTGGAATAATTCCTTAACTACTCTTCCCATGATACTGTATTTGTCTAAAATAAGAATTTGATCCCTAAATGTGGTTGTAAGTAAAATAAGTCCTTTCTAAAAAGTAAAATACCTAATTGGCATTTATTTTTCTCTGTTCCCCTTTCCAATCCATGTATCTTCTAAAATCACCTTACATTTTGTCTTCACTATTTCTTCTTTATTTCTTCATTCAGGCAGAAAAGTGTCCTCTGATGCTGCTGTCATCTTTGCCAGACTGACTTGTGGGTTTCTTTAAATGAATTTGCCATGGCAGATAGCAGGGACCAGGCAGCAATGCTTGCTACTGACAATAATTATCTTCTACTAGATTTTCACTGGAGACACAATTTTTTGCTGGCATCCCATTGAGCTGGAGACATGAGCAACAATGTATTTTGCCTTGAAAAGATTTGCAGCCAAAGAGTTCAAGAAAGGAGCTGTCTTTTGTAGCCAGAGCTACAACAGCAGCTTAGGGAAGAGGGGCTTGCAGTCCAAACCTGCTAATACTGCTCATTTTTCTGTTGTAAGGAATGGTTCTTCCTGACCTTAGCTAACTATTCATTTTGCCTTGAAGCAAGAGGATGCAGAGTCTCTCCAGCAACACTTTTTGTAAGGTGAAGAACAGTTAGGAAATGAGCTGAGCCCACTCATGTAGGCCGCTGAGCAATGGCTTTTCTGATATGCTTAGGTTCACAAATGATTTGATTCCCTTGAGTTTATTTGAAGTTTTTAATTAAAATTCTCTGCATTGGTACTCTGATTTTATTGAATGTGACAAAGATTTCTTGGGACTTGATTTTTGTTTAAACTAGCATCCCTTTTCAGCCATCACATAGTGGAAAAGAATTTTGAAGTGGGCGTAAATGACATCATTTTAACAATGTAAAGGAAACCTTAGGGAAAATGAGAATGTCTGTACTTTATTTTTCTGGAATTTCATCTTTGTGTGTCTGGACTGAAGACAGGATGGTGAAATAGGGGAATTTCTGCATTTTCTTTCAATAAATTATTTTCAGATACAAGTACCTTGTCAAGAGATCTGGCAAGCATTATTTTCAGAATTTTGCCATGGTTTCTTTTTCACTCTGGGGACTGCCTTCTCTGGGAAGGAGGCTATGGAAAGGGAAAAAACCTAAGAAATTTGCTAGTGGCCAAAAAAAGACTTGAAAACATGCAAGCCTTCCTCCTAAAGCTGTGCAGCCAAGAGTGCAAAGTTGCTGAGGCCAAAAGGAGAGCAAACAAGGGGGAGTATGGAACTAAAGCCAACTTATTACAGCACAGCTGGGCAGTTGTAGCCTGGATTCTGGTCCATGCTCCCAGTATAATTTAAGATTTATCATTTCACTGGACAAACCATATATGCCAGAACTGTTTTCTCTCCCTGTAAACATAGTTCCTTTTTCCCGTGTTTTGTATACAAGCTGTGAACTCATTGAGTCATTGAATCATTGAGTAACTCAGATAGGAAGGGACCCCAGGAGGTCTCTAGTCCAAGACCTCATGGTCCAAGAAAAGACAGCTATGAGAGCACACCACATTGTTCAGGGCTATGCCCAGCTGAGTCTTGAAAACCTCCCAGGATGGAGACTGTACAACTTCTCTTGGCAAACTCTTCCACTGCCTCCCAATGATGAAAAAGGTTTTCTTTATCTACAGCCTGAATTTCTCTTGATTCTATTTATGTCTTTTGTTTCTCATCCTTCATTCATGTGCCACTGAGGAGCCTGGCTCCATCTTCCTGATAACGTCCTTATAGGCACTGCCAGGCTGCTGTTATGTCCCCCTCAAAGCCATCTCTGCTCCAGACTGAAGAAGCCCAGTTCCCTCAGCCTCTCCTCACTGACCAAGTCCTCCAGCCCCCAGCCATCTTGGTGGCCCTCTGCTGAACTTGCTTCAGTTTATTCAATGTCTTTCTTGTACTGGGGGTCCCAAAACTGGAGGCAGTATTTCAATGTGGTCTAACAAGTGCCAAGTAAGGGGGGGCAATAATACACTGACTTTCCTCCTATATTAATAGAGCCTGGGTTGCTGTTGATCTTTACTGCCAGAGGACACCCTTGGCTCATGTTCAGCTCACTGTCTACCAACACCTCCTGGGCCTTTTCAGAACAGCTGCTGCTCAACCAAGCAGACACATTTCCCCCCAGCGTGGATCAGCACAAGGGGTTAGTCCCTCTCTGGTGCAGGATTTGGCATTTGTCCTGGCTGAATTTCATGAGGTTTCTGTCAGCCCATTCCTCCAGCATGTCAGGGTCTTTCTGGATGGCAGCCTTCCCCACCAGCATGTTAACTGTACCCCCAACCTGGTCTCATCTGCAAATCTGTTGAGCAACCATCACTCTGGCACCTCCTCCACGTCATTGTTATGGATGTTAAACAGGACAGGTTCCAGGACAGACCCCTGTGGTACTCCACTTGCTACTCTTGCTACTGGCCTCTGGGTAGAGCACGGTCCATTAACCGCGGCCCTCTGGGCCTGACCATCCAATCCATCTGGTTGACCACTCATCCAGACTGAAACATGTGAACCTGGACAAAAGGACATTGTGAAAGTCAGTGTCAAAAACCTTGCTGTAGTCTACTCAGCTTTTTAAGCCTTGCTAAAGTCTTGACATCCACGGCTCTCCCCTCACCCACAAATCCAGTCATTTTACCATAGAAATGCATTCAGGTTGGTAAGGCATGACTTGCTCTTTGTAAATCCATGCTGACTTTTTCCAGTCACCTTCTAATGCCTAGAAATCTGTTCCAAGAGGACTTGCTCCAGGATTTTCCCAGGAACCTAAGTGAGGCTGTCCCTCCTGCAGTTTCCCAAATCATCCTGTTGGCCTTTTCTGAAGATGGATGCAATATTTGTCTTTCTTCAGTTGTCAGGGACCTCCTTTGATCTCTATGACTTTTCAAAGCTGGTAGGGAGCAGCCTTGTAAGGACATCAGCCAGCCCTCTCAGCTCTCTCAGATGCAGCCCATCTGATCCCATGGACTTGTATGAGCTGAGTTCTTGCAAGTAATTCCTGACATGATTTTCATCTGCTGCTGGTACTTCTCTTCCTCCTCGAACAGAGGCCTGGAAGACCTTGTTGGTGAAGAACAAGGGAAAGAAGGCATTGAGTACCTAAAACATAGCTGTGTCTGCTTTCACTAAATCACCTAGCCTATTCAGCAACAGACCTGCATTTTCATTGTTCAGCTTCATGGATCTTTTGTGCCTTACTCTGTATTCAGGAGGATACTGTAGAGAGTAGATCCTTTACAGAACTTGTTACTGAGACCTGAGGAGTAAACAAAAATTTTATTCTTAATTCAACTTTGTTGAACCTTCTACAGCTCATGGCCATGCAGTCTAGTGAAAGAAAGGGGTTGAATATTCTATATCTAAGAAAGATTAGCACTCTTGCACTTGTGAAGAAAGCTTGAAATTGTCTTTATATAAGCTCCTCTCACATTTTTAGATTTTCTTGTCATTCAACCCAAATTTCAAGATGGAGGTGAGGTTGTGTTTTGTTTTTTTCCCCCCGCTCTGAACAGTATGCGGGCTAAGTGTTGAGAATGTACATAGGTTGTGCACAGAGGAAAAGAATAGGTCACCTGAAAATAATTACTACATTTAAAGTAAATATCTTTGGGGTAGGGTCAAGGAAACACCTACACATTATGTCTGAGGTATAGCTCATAGAAAGAGAGTTCTTTTCGTAATATAGGTTGTCAAAGGATGTTGTTCTGCTATTGTGCTTCCTCCACCTCGTAAGAAAAAAACCCCACAACTTGTAAAGAGTATCACATTCATATACAGAACATAAATTTTGCAGAAAAAATAGATAAATATTTTCAATTACAGCTAATATCATTTCTCAGATGCAGACACTGATGGAAAATAAAACTCAAGTATACACACAGAACACCTACAACAATATGTTCAGGCAATTAAAGAAAATGAACAGTACTTCCAAAACTAAATATTCCAAACACATGTCATTTCAGCTCCTAGCTAAGAGCTGATCATCATTTGGGACTATGTCTTTCTGCCTAAACCACTACTGAAAAGCAAATTCTGTAACATTACTGACTAACCGGAGGGCAATGTACACTTGCAACATGCAACAGCTTAATCAATACCATTCCTGTGTCCAGTCAGTGACAGCTATTTTTGAACTGGGCTACCAGTCACAGGTGTAAGAGTTTTTGACAGATTTCAGACAGTAATGCACTTGGGTAATCATGTTCAGAGGAAATTTTTTTTTAACAAACCCAATGTTGTAATTCTAAAACTCTGACAGGGAAGAGGAGCAGAAGTGGCATAAGAAAATAATGTTCTTTTCTCTATCTGGCTAAGTACAGCCTCTGTTCTCTGATAATGATAAAATTTGCTTTAGAAGGCTGTACCTCTGCTCCCCAATAATAACCTTGCTAATTGTGTAGTGTTGTATATAGTGGAAAGATTTTTCCTGACCCCGCGGGGAACTAGAGCTGTGAAGCATGAGATTTGATTAGCCTTATTATCTTAGCCTGCCCAGTTACCAATGTTGTAAGCTGCCATGAAATTATCCACCCCTTTTAAAAATAAAGCCATACTATTTGTCTTGATTATCTCCTCCTGTGGAGTTGAATTCCACACGCAAACAGACCTCAGTGATGAAAATAGCATAGGAATTAGATGTATAGCCTTTTAGCTCTGGAGGTACTGTCTCCTTTTATTCTTTCATATTTGTTTCCCACATAAATCAACATTCTCCTAATTATTGTGGTTTTGATCACACCCCCTAAAAGAAACTGTTTTTATTTTACCTTCAATATTTGTAATCATCCATGTGATCTTTTAATGAGTTCCTCTGGGGTAGTTTGGAAAATCATGCAATTTCTTATGAAAAGTTGTTTATAGATTTTGCTGTCTTTGCTGGATCTTTTTGAAAATCTTGAATGATGTTTTGTGTACAGACATGAAATCATACTGTATATCAAAAAAAACCCTAGCTCATTTCTTTGGCAGAAAGAACTTCATAAAGAAATCCTCACTGTTTTGATGATGATGATCTTGGATGGTATGCCAGTGACGATAAACAAGTTATTGTCGTAAGATTCCCAAATGGTGATAAACACAGGAAAGAAGCTGACGCTTTATTGTCTGTAATTTATCAGGTGATGAAGACAGCGTATTTTAGGGGTTATCAAATAAAGAAGTAGTCTAGAGTTCCAGCTGTCTGAAGACTGATCATAACAACAGATTATCCAAGTTAGACATTGGTAAAGTACACAGAACACTGGACTTGCAGAGTATGCCAGCAATCACCTTAAAACTTCATTTAAAAAATGTAGCGTCTCAAAGTCCTTCACTCTAAGTGCTCAACATCAACAATTAAATATAAAAAGGGGAACTAACTGAAGGAAGAAGCTCTTCTGTCGGTACCTCTGTTCATTATGTCATTAAAACAGTCATCTGAACAGTGACAGAGGACTCAGAATTCAGACCCAGAATTCTGCAGAGCATAAGACAAAGAAAAATTTGGCATAGCTGACATCAGGCAGTAGATCATTCCTCCAGTAATAAGCAAATGTGGTGGTGCTGGTGGTGACTACAAGTTTTGTTTACCATTTGTACACGCAGAACAGGGGTGTACAAATTCAGGGGACTGAAAACCACGTCTTCCTCCTTCCCACATTTTGTACACTGGAGCATCTGCTTTTCTAACCCTTCTACATCAGGATAGAAGCCCTAGTAAAACCAAAAGACCCTGGAGAAAGACCTCCACGATGTTACTTGTAGCACCAGCAGAGAACTATCACAACATTAGCAACCCTAGTCACTGCAGTTTTAGAGAGAAGAGTGTCAGACTTCATAGTAAAAGAAAGCTTTTGCTTGAGTGAGATCTGTATCATCAAAGGCAGAGTTCAAAGCTCTGTGGAGTCATAAACTCCAGTTCAGGTGAATACTAATCAATCAGCCCAAAAGTATGAGGGCTGAGGCTGACCTAACACACAGTCTTTCTGCTCCCCAAATCCTGTGGCTAGACAGAGACTGAGATAATCCCTGGCATAAAGCAACTCGCCTTTGGCACTATTCTAATTTATGCCTGGCTAACGATGATCACTAGCCAGAAATTGCTGGGGCTAAGTCAGCCCTGGCCAGGTCCCTGTCTTCTCTGCCCTAAACTGGGAACAGGGTGAGGCTTGGATGAAGCGCAGTAATTGCCTGTTAAATGGATAAGAGAGATTTACAGTCATCCTGCACTGCAGGAATGATGCACAGCTATCAGATTGAACTGCACCATCAGGGTCCTAACGACCATCCTTGGACGGGAGATTTCTATTAATGAGCAGCATGTGAATCTAAGTAATAAAAAGCCAAAGGATATGTTAATTCCTGCCAGAGGGTAAACATCAATTTCTAAGTTCTTCTCTAAAACAATACATCTCTGTTTCTTCCTTGACCCTAACAGGTCAAATGGATTAAGCAGTGGGCAAGAAATGGTGCGTGAGCATTTGGGACACATTCCCTAAAGGGCTTTAATAGCCAAATAGCAGCTGCAGAGGCCAGCATGGAAGACATTCAAAAGGCTGTGGAGCACTCAAAGTACTTTGTGTCTTAGATATTTCTGTTACAGGCAAAAACGGGCTCTCATGTTTCACAGGTTTGGATTCAAGCTTTGAGTTGAACCGTAATAAGGAATCTCTAAGTTTTGCAGTGAAGCGATTTTCTTTCATTGGCCACGAAGGCAAAGTCAGGGTATCATGAAAGTTGCCAGCACAAATTGCTACAACCCTTTCTCCTTAATAGAATAATGTTCAGCCTCCTCAAATGCAGGGACTGTAAGAGAAGTAGTCAACAAGATGTTGAGTTGTGAAATACAGGACGAGATGACAGTTATGCATTTTGTGGCTCTGGTTCAAAAGGTTTTCCATTAGAACATCACAAAAAATAAATGAGGGGCAAAGGAGAGTGAGAGATCTGGAGTTATTTTTTGGGGTGTGAGAATTTTCTACGCCTGTCAGTTCTTCCATCGTAGCCACAGGGGTTTGAACACCAAAAGGGTGATAGGTCATTACTTAGCTTAGAATTCCTCACGACAGGTTAAGTTTCCTTTCAGTTTAATAAGGAAAAGATAACTGCTTGTGAAGCAAAGTACCAAAAATATGTTCAATTTGGACTTTTTTACTGAGAAATCGTAGAAGGGCTGGAAGCTCTTTGGACGCGGGGATGCACATGCTTGTGAAGCTCTCAGCACAGGGTGGCTACTGTAATTGGAAGAGTACGTAAAAATAATTCCAAGAGGAATGTTACACGCTGGTTTCCTAAGATGGGGACAGCAAGATCTTATTTACTTGATGTATCTTTATCGGTCAATCTGAGAAAGGTTTTTCACCTGCTGGCCACTGTTCCACAATTTCTTTAGTCATGCCCGTCACAGATATTCCACTTCTTTTTATATCTTTGGTTGCATAAAAATCAGTTTATTTGTTATCTGGTAGGAAAACACAATCTGAACCTGTTAAAATGAAAATCGATACCCAGTGGATTTTCTGTTCAAACTCTACCCCCACATAGTTCTGGCTTTCCCGTCTCCCCAATGTCTCCCAAAGCAAAACCCAGTGCAAATTGCAGACAGCTTATTATTCAGGGTTACCACATGTCACACCAGGCTACCGGGTATTCTTAAAACAGCATAATTAAGTAGATTACAGTCGAACTGTACACTTTGGATTTAAAAATTTTTGGAGAAGTCGGTAAGAGAAAGAAAAGTGTGAATGAAAACAAGCTGAGGAATGAAGTATTGTTTTGGATATGAACAATTTCTTTTTCTGGGGCAAATTTTACCCTTAGATACACGATTCAGCTTTAGTGAGAATTGTGCATGCCAGACTGACTTAATGTTTGCAACTCAAATTTCAGAAAGTCAAATTTCAGAGAATCCAAAGGTGAGAGTCTCTGCAAAATCAACCAGAAGGAAAAAGCGAAAGCTAGTCTATTACCACCATTATCAAAACAAACGAAATGTTTAAAGTAAACAGTGATCAGAAGTGCAGGAAAATGAGTTTTTCAGTGTTGTTTCCATCTCAGTGGTCTTGGATGTTATTAGTATCAGGGGAAATTCCTCCTCCCCCCCTCCCTCCCTCCCCCCCCCCCCCCCCCCCCGAAATATTTGACTTACGCTTTGAAATATTTGACTTAGGCTTTGCCAGTGTTTCTCGCACTTGGTGACCGAGCGGGCAGCGCCAAGCGAAACGCTGGCGTGTCCCTGTCCCCTCCTGAGTGGGACCGGGGACAGCCCAGACCTGCCCTGGCAAACCCCGACACCAAATGCAGGCGGGGAGTGCGCGTGCCCCGTGCTCCGCGGCGTGGGGCCCCACGCTCGCTCCCTCTCACACCCCCGCGTTCTCCATCACCAGCACGCTCGCCTTCACACACGCTCGGCTCTCACGCAAACACACTCATGCCCTCTCACGCCCCCCCCCGACACAGCCCCAGGCTCTCCCCTTCACAGGCGCAGTCACACACACGGGTGCTCTCCCTCACACGGCCGCCGGCGCGCAGGGGCACACGCGGGCGCTCGCGCCCGCACCCGCCCCTCTGCTCTCGCATACACTCCCTCCCTCACACACACACGCGCCCTCACACTCGCAGCCTCCCTCACGCACACACGCGCCGGGGGCGGGGACCGCCGCCGGGCGGGCGGGCAGGGGGGCAGGCAGGGGGACACGCAGGGAGGCAGGCAGGCAGGGGGGCGGGCAGGCAGGGGGGCAGACAGGGAGACAGGCGGGCAGGGGGGCAGGCAGGCAGGGGGGCGGGCAGGGGGACAGGCAGGCAGGGGGGCAGGGGGACAGGCAGGCAGGGGGGCGGGCAGGGAGACAGGCAGGCAGGGGGGCAGGCAGGGAGACAGGCGGGCAGGGGGGCAGGCAGGGGGGCGGGCAGGCAGGCGGGGGGCAGGGAGGGGGGCGGGCAGGCAGGGGGGCAGGGGGACGGGCAGGCAGGGGGGTAGGCAGGCAGGGGGGCAGGCAGGGAGACAGGCAGGCAGGGGGGCAGGCAGGGAGGGAGGCGGGCAGGGGGGCAGGCAGGCAGGGGGGCGGGCAGGGGGACAGGCGGGCGGGGGGGGGACAGGCAGGGAGGGGGACAGGCGGGCAGGGGGACAGGCGGGCAGGGGGGCGAGGCAGAGGCGCGCGCGCGCGCCCCCTCAGGCGCCCAGCCGTTTGCTCCGGGAGGCGGGGCAGGTGCTCGCGCGCCATCGCCGCGGAGGCGCGCGCGCGAGCACCGGGGAGGAGGAGCGCGAGCGCGTGCTACCGCCAGGCCGGCGGCGCGCGCCGAGGCGGGCGCAGAGCGGCAGGAGCGGCGGCGGCGGGGGAAGCGGCGGCACCACCTCTGGCAGCGCTCTGCCTCCGCCAACCGCCAGCTCGCCCGCCCGAGTTCGTAGATGGGGCTGAGCGGCGCCCGCTGAGGAGGGGACGGGGAGCGGCAGCCGGTGCCGGTGCCAGCCGGTGAGTTGCGGTACCGGCGAGGAGGTCGCGTGTGCGGTGGGGGGGGAGGGTTCGTCCGCCCGCTCTCTCGCTTCTCTCTCCTTTCAAAGCCGGTGGGGAAATGGTGGTGAGAGGCGGGGTCCCGCAGCCGTCCCGGCCGAGCCCCCTGCCCCGGGGCCGGAGCTGAGGCGCCCCGTGTGCGTGTGCTGTGAGGGGGGGAAGAGCCGCCCGCAGGTACCGGCGCCGGGCGGGCCTGCAGGGAAGCGAACATGGCAGCGCTGGAGTCGGGGAAGAGGAATTTTTGCCCCCATAGCGAGGATTAACCCTCCTCCTCCCGCCTCCGGATGCGTCCCCGGGAGACTCGCTCTTCATCTGCCGCTCCGGATTATCTACCCGCCCACCCTCCTTCCCCCACCCCCTTCCCGGTATTTTCTCTCCTCCTGGAGATTATCAGATTTCCCGCCCCTCCCTCTCCGGGATCCTCCGCCTCCCCCCTCCTCCGAGGGGATTATCTCCCCCCTTCTCTGCCGGATTATCCCACCGGTTCGCTGTCCCTGTCCCTCCCTTCCCGGTTCTGCCCCTCCGCAGCCTCGCCTCTCAGGGATTATCTGCTCTCTCTTTGGGATGATTCCCTGTCTCTTGATCTCTGCCCCGGCCTTTCCCTGCTTATTTTCCTCCCGAGGAAGTCATCCCTCCCCTTCCGTCTGCCTCTGACTGGGGAAAGAGGAGAAAATGTGGTTGTAATCGGGTGGGCAGGAGTTTCCAGTAGTGCTGTCATCTCCTCGGTCTCTGTACTAGTACTACAGGTAAGTGGATGTAGGTGGTAGGAGAGTCACCAAGGATGTACAAAGCTTGTGGCAGAGTTCAGCCTGTGGCGTTGCGCTCCGTATGCAGGGAAATATCTGCACCCTTTCTGCGATGTTACAGCTGGTGATGGAGATGCTGGTGAAAGAGCGCCTATCTGGATCGATGCTTTATATAAAGACATGCACATGCATGGCTGGGTGGAGGATGTCGCACGTTAACCAGAAACTGCACTGAAAAAAAGCCACCAGCCACCTAGTTTCTTTGAGGAAGGTACAATGTACAGTAGTAGCATTATAATGTAAGTGGGAAGGTGCATGAATGACATTGCTGCTGTCCAGGGGTCAAAGCTGACTTGGATAGCTTCTGTCTTGGCTTTCAAGGCAGTTGGCTTAGGCTATTGCTCTGTGGTGAGGAGGAAGGAGGTAGGTATCTTTTGCTTAGGTTCTGATGCTTATGGGGTTCCTAACTGTCAACATGCTGGCAGAGGAAAAATGAGTTTGTTCCTAAAGAGGAGAGGTGAGGTTTATCCCATGTATTTGGCTCCTGTGTAGGTTAGACCATTCTCTTCTTGTTACTCCTGGTCCTACGGCACGTGGGATCGCTGGAGGAGAGTTGCAGATCTTCTGACCATCTTGCAGCACAAGGCCAGGGATTATATATCCATTAAACTTCCCTGACTTGGCTTTGAGAGGAGGAGGGGCTGTGAGAAATTGTAGAGAGGCTGGGCAGCTATAAATAGATGTTGGACTAGAGGAGGCTTTGAACAAATCTTAGCATGCTGCTTCTGCACAGATAGTGTCTGTTAAACTGGTTGAGTTGACACTAGCATCATAATGTTTCCTTTTATTCTGCTGAGGTGGTTGGCTTTTAGCACTTTGATGTGTGACTGGACCGTGCAACATCTGTCACAAAATTCTTGAAAATGACGTAGAGAAAATTCTCATTTAAATAAAGTGCTGATAATTGGAGTCTAGTTTGAGCTCATTCTAATGTGATTTTTAAAGGACTCTTCAGAGAAATCTTTAACTTCCTCTTCCCTCCCCTGAAACGTTTGGAATTGATGATCTTGCTCTCCTTATTTTGTTCTCGAAGTATTGCACCATACAGATTACCTGAGATCTGTATTGCTGTGAAAAATCTGCAGTACTGAGGCATGGTGTCATAATGCTGGTACCATTGTTAGTTTTTTATTTCCTCATCTTTTCTAGATGAGACACTTTACTACTCTCTTCGTTGTTGGGTTTTGGGGGGGGAATTTGGTGTTTTTTTGTGGTTTTTTTTTATGGAACCTTCAGCATCTAACCAAAAGTGTGTATATTCAGCTTTGAATTCTGGGTGCTTGCATTTGTTTCAGATCCTACGGATCACTGCTGTTTCAGCCTGTGTTGTCAAGAACTATTTAATATGGAAATTATTGACAAATATATTGTACCAGCTCTGTGGAATAGTGTCTGTTCTGCTGCTATATTAGTGGGCTAGCTGTGCATACTAGAAGTCTCTGAAATGATTGAAAAGCTGTTGCAACATATGTGCAGTTGGACCTTTCTTGAACTACCTCTTGTTGCTTTTTTCTTCTTTAAACAAATAATGGAAGATACCAACTTAAATCATGGCTTAATCATGTATGTTTTGGGTTTTTAAAAATAAAAATAAAGGAAGTAGTGAAAACATGCCTGGCTAATATGAAGGAGCCTTAATGAAGGCTAATAGGATGAATATCTGCAAGAACCCTGACTTTTAGGATGTTTATTATTTATAAAATTTGAATCTGATCTTTTTTTTTTCTGAATTACTGTGTATGCAAACCTCAGGGAAGTAGAAAGGAGCAGAAATCTAGGCAATATAACTTACTACTTTTGGCATTTTTAGTTGATGTTTAACCACAGTAAAAGCAGGAAAACCAAATAATCTACCAAATAATTTGGCAGGCTTTATTTTGAGCTGTTAAGGATGTGATCTGGGCATTGTCCTCAAACACTTGGCTTCTTCAGTCAGAATCAAGCTCCAGCTTGATATTAGGTCCTTGTGTTGGGTTTTTGTACGTGCATTTTGTATGTGCAGAAACAAAGGTCAGTGATCTGGGGGAAACTTTACAGTACCATAACGACAGGCAAAAGAGTCTTCAGCATGAGTCTCTTCATGCAGTGAATCAGTCCTTGAATCATTCTGTTTTTCTGAATGTATTTATGTGTAGAAACTGCTTACAGTTTGAATGCAGTTTTATAAAAATTTAGTGTCCTGCTTTAAAACCATGCTTTCTGCTATAGTTTTAAGGGATTTGAGGTTCTGACTTGATGTGACTGTCCAGGCTCTTGTGAGTGCCCTTTGATCCTCTGTGCAGGACACTGATCTGTAGATCAGTGAATCTTTTCTTATGCTGTAGAAAAGGGGGAGGAGTTTCTTTTTACTTAAGAGACAGGTATGCACCTGGGATTGTGATAATGTATGTGGTAGTACTTTAGGTGTTGCAGTCTCCATCCAGATGTGGAATGAATTATACTGTCCTAAGTTTGAAAGGATAAAAAACTCATGCAAGTTTAAATAAAATGCCCTGTTGTGTTTTGTGTTTAAGGTAAAAATGGATAAAAGTTGACTCATCCTGGTTTGAGGGAATTGGCAGAGGTAGCGATCATGCTACTAGATGAGGAAAGAGTGTTTGCTGCAGAAGGAGTACTGCAGGATGGACAGATAGGTTCTCAACACTACCTACACCCGAACTTGCTTTTTGCAGCTTATTCCCCTGCCTGCCCCGCGCCCCCCCCCCCCCCCCCCCCCCGCCCCCCCCCCCGGCCTTGAATGAGATGTTCATGTTTGTTCTTTTGAGGAAAAGAGAACCAATAGAGGAGTTGAGGTGTAGGGAGAAACTCTCCTTAACTTTTCTTAACAAGCGAAACAAGTTACTGTACGAATAGGAAGTGCGCAGTATATGTTCTGTAAATTCAGTGCTGAGGCAAACTGGAATGGGTTTGGCCTTGCATATGTGGTAAAAAACTGACTTTTAGAAACATCCTGCAACTGGAGTGGCACAGACACTATTGGAGGTATTTGTGTGGAAATATGAAGTAGAATATGATGGCAGGGTTAAGAGCGAGTCTATGAGAGGGAAAGAGGTTTTACTGTTCTCCGCAATAGAAGCAGCTCATAAAGGGTCCTGGGGAAAAGTGCGTTTAGTTCAGGCTGACATGTGAGAGGCAGGCTGAAATACAGATGTGCTGGTCACAAATACTATTAGAAGAATGTAATGGTTTGTTTTCATTGACAGGAAGGTGTCAATGTGAGATTTTTATCACAGGATAAATAGTAGATGATGATTGTTTCAGAGCTTAAACCTGATCTAAGATTTTTTTTAAGTGTGTGCTAGCTAGAAGGCAGTGCGAAATAGCTGGACCAATAGGTGTTACTGGCTAGCTCAGTATGGTTGTGACTGAAGTCTTTCTAATCTGGGTTCAACAAAATGTCAGAATATTGGTTCAGGATTTGCAGGGAGGAGTTGAGATAATTTTTAAGTTAAGGTGTTGTCTGATTCCGTGGTCATTATGACCATCTGCAGTTGGATCTCAGGTTAGACTACAGCAAAACTGTTGTTTTTTGCAGTGGGATAAACAAACCATTGTGATGTTAATGTGCTATCTTGTGGCATAAAAATTGCTTTTTTCAGAATAAAGCAAGCCTGAATTATTTAGTTAGGGCTGATGTCATTCTTAAAAGAATAATGGAGACAAAAAAGAGAAAAAGAGAGGTTAGGGGAGGTGTTTCTCCATATCAAAACATTTGTCTTCCTATTTTGGGTTAATTAGTCTTTAAAATGATGGTAAGTAATTTCACAATCTGTATTAAATAATAAAAATAAAATTTTGACAATGGGAGGTTCTCTATTTTTACCTCATGTTTAATTATTTTCAAGGTTTCTTTGGCTTAAAAAAAAAGACGTTACATATTGAGAATGCTTCATATTCGCAACCATTCTGTGGGTTTTTTACATGTCAGTTATTATTAGAACTTGTTCTAATGTTAGTGTCCAGGTCTCATGAAAGCATGGTGAAATTAGCAAGATATTGAAATTAGATGACATTTCAGATTTACTGGCAACAAATGTTATTTAAGAAATTACTTGGATATGTTATTTTAAGAGTATTGACTAGTTCTGCATTCTGACAAGCAACTGTTTGAGAATAGGAACCTCATGAAATCCATGCTGCCTGCGGGGAATGTCAGTGACTTCTGCAAGCTTTTTTTTTTTGGAGGGGAGGAAACCAATTCTTTGCATCTTACACAAAAACACTGCTCTTACGGCTTTTGCTTACCCAAATCTCAAAGGATCAAATTACTGTTTGTTAAATTCACTTTTCCAGTAGGTGGAGACACAACTGTTGATTTCAAATAAGCTTAAGTCTTTATTTTTTGATTCCAAACATTTTGTCAAGATACTGTTGAAATAACAAAAATTAGGGGGTAAGAAAAATAGTTTAAATTTTTATTTTAAGATAGTTCATTTAAGCCTCTTTTGCTGAGAAAGTGTTGGCATTCAAATATTATTTCTGTAGTAAGAGTGGCTATTCAAATAGTTTGGTTTTAGTTTTCTAATTAAAGCCTTTTCTCCACCCACTGGTCAAACATGCATTAATGAAAAGTTAAAGTTATACCATTTTAAATATCTAAATACAGGATGGAGAAAAGTAGTTTGGGGGTAAATAGGTAGGGTAAATAGACCGAGGGTAAAAAGCTAGGGTAAAGCTTTTTCTTAAGACTAATAACACAATGTAGGGGAGCACTCAAGTGTATCTGTAGGGGAATGAAAGAAAAATGTATCAGCCATTCTGACTGTGCTGTTACCTTCCTTGATACATTTTTTAAAAAATATTTGATTCCATGTTCATTCATTAGTTACCAATGTTATGTTTGGAGATACGCATGCAGCTATCATGTGAGAGGTTTTGTATGTAAAACATCTCAACAACGTTTTATGTGACATCGATTTATTTTTTTAACAAGTCAGTGGGCCAATTGGTAAGTCAGCCTTTACACACCTTCTTATTAAAATTCCACCCCATGCCTTTCCTGATCCACTGTTGAAGTTTACAGAAGTCTTTTTGGCAAGATGAAACTGCTTATACAGCAGAAGTTCTGAAACTCAGGAGGCAAACTGCAGTCTAGTGAATGAAATGGGCGAAAAGTTTATTTTTCCTTTCCAAGCAATTCTGGCTTACTGTGTTGTGAACTATTGTGCTGTAGCAAAGCACAGTGTTGCTGGACAGAAATTGCTTGAATGATATTAAGTTTACCATAGTCATACTGCTTCTTACAGCTTCACTTGCATTTTTCGGGTCACCAGAAGTGCAGGAAGAGGAGGTGTAATTAACAATTGAAAGTTCAGTTTATGCATTCATTGGTAAAGAGCATGCAGGCAGGGAGAAATTGTTAAGTGAAACTTAATGTTTATAGAGTGTATGACTGTAAGGCAGTCATCTGAATGCAAATCATGCAGATACTCAGTCGCTCTTCCCAGATCTACTGGCACAGTTTTGCTGCTTACACTAGATTTGGTAAGCAATAGCAAAACAGGATGAGCGGTGCTTTATTTGGTCAGTTGTGATCAGTGAAGGTCTTTTATACAGATTTAATCTATGTAGTATTTGAGCAACTTCCAGAAGCATGTTGCTTGATGTAATGGGCATCTATCATATGCAGTCCTCCCTGTGAGGACAAACTCTTTGTGTACATTGCTATGTGTGATATTTAAAGCAATGTTGAAGTGGAGCTTATTTGTGAAGTGAAACACTAGTGATATTCAGGATGGCTCTGTGATTTTTGTTTCATTCTTCCATAGCTTCCTCTGGGGTGGCCCACTTGCTGCATAGATAAAATTTAACCTTGGCACCAACCTGTTGTGTGAGAGGAGTTGTCCATCATTAGCTCTGTGATAATCTCATAAGTGTCTTGGCCCAAGAGTGGTAAAATGGACACTACATTTGTGTCACTTTTCTTTAGGAAGCAAGATAAACTGGTAACCAGCGTTACTGGGTTTTAAACAGCACTTCTGTAACAGTAGCTGGTCACACAGAGGTAATGACTGTGCTTGAGTTGCTCTGCCTGATGGCTGAGAACCCTCATCCTTCTGCTCCTGCCTGCAGGCATCACGTCCACGTCATGTTCCCGTTGCTAGAAGGGAGAAAGGTTTGGGTGCTTTTGAGGACGGGCAATAAATACACTAAAAGAAACATTCGGAAAGGGGTAGGAGGGCACTGAAGAGTTGGCAGTTCAGTTGGCTTTTAAGTTTGACACATAATTAGGTAGGAAAAAATCCGTGCATCCGTGTCTGTGTCCGTCCATATGCCCCCACCCCCCCCCCCGCCCAACCCCCGGCTCCCAAGATGTAGGTTTTAGGGATCAAGACATCGTTAGAAATCTTGCTGTTGGGATGGGAGAGTAACCGGGAGAAGGGTAAGAGGCTTTGCGTGTTGTTAAAAGGTGTGGAAAGGTGTTTTTGTTGCTGTATTATTTTCAAGTTCCGCGTGTCAAGTAGGACAGCGTGAGGCAGAGCCCCCCCGTTGCGCAACAGAGCCGTAGCTCGAGCGCTCCCTCTAGTGGTGACGCCGGGCCACCGACGCCGGGGGCGCGCTCGGGGAGGCCGGAGTTACTGCTCCGGGAGCGACAGGAGCCCGCTGCTGCCGTACGGGTGCCTGCTTGCTTAGCTGTCTACCGGGATAAATAAGCCCGTGCTACTTAACAAGGAGGTAGCTAAATATATTTAAAAAAAAAAAAAAAAGAAAACAAACCACTGTAACCAAAACTTGATACATTTAGAAATCTTGGTCTAGTAATTGGATCAAAAAGTGAATCTCTCCCATCCAGCGGTCTATTGCTCAGGGAAGTCACGGCAGTCTGTTTGCTGGGACTTTTTGCGCTGTCGCCTGGAAGCATGCAAGCTTACTGTTGAATGGAATTTATTAGCTATGAATTGAAGTGTACGCATTTAACTGCCAAACCCTGGCACATAGCTCTGCAAACAGCACAGACTAACTAAACAGCAGCAGAATGAAATGTGTAGTTCTTACCAAGTTTACCATACAGTTCTCAGTCTTAGGTCAGATTCCATGCTGTTACAGTTCAGGAAAGCTGTAAGCAGCAACAGTAAAACTGTTGAACAGGGGGCTTCAGAAGGAAGTACTTCATTGGTACTAATGAATAGGAAATGGAAAAGAGAAGGGCGGACTGTTCAGCAGCTGGACTCCTAATGAAGTGGAAGGTCTCAAGATGTATTGTCACAAGTCACTTGAAATTTCCAAGAGAAGTGAATGCTTCATACCTGATTCCAAGCTTCTGTTCTTGTTTCACTTTGTTTCTTTTTAACTGTTCAAAACTTGAGCTTCTGGCTCCTAGTAAAGTTCTTTTTTTAGACAAGACATAAGGTTAGGCCTTTTTTGACCACACGTCTTATTTCTCCATAAAGCCACCAAAACTATTTTGAGACAGTTTTGTATCACAGTGAGACTGTCAAAATGGTGCTGTTAGGTCTTGCTATTAACTGGAGATGTTAAATTAACACACTTTATGTGGATTATTAAGTAAGTTAGAGTTCATAAGAATATAGTGTTTCATTTGTTTAAACTAATCTCATTTGTAAGGTACTGGCAAAAACCTATATAGAGAAACTTTCAGTGAAACCAGTAGGAATTTTTTCTTCAGCGTTATAAGGATTAGTCTAATTACAAATTTGGCAAGAAGTGCTTTTGCAATAAGTTCCAAAACACTCTGCTACTTAGCTTAGAATGTACGGGCACTGTATGGAAAAGTGGAACTATATGTCTGTTCATGCTTGACATCTGGTGTTCTACAGTCTTACTGGTTAGACATACCTGTTTACCACCACCTAAAAAGACCATTACACAGAATGTGTACTTTTGTACACAAAATTCTTTTCTCGGTATTCAGGCCATTATGAAGCTTTTACACATTTAAAAAAAAAAAAAAAAATCCCTTGGGCCTCCCCACACCAGGCGTAAGTGATTTTACTTTAAATATAATTACTGTACTTCTAGAAGGTAATCTCTCTGGACAACCATAGACTAGTTTGAATTAGATTACTCTGTTTTTTCCTCCAGGGTGAGTTAATACATTGAGTTTTATTTTTCTGTAATTACTTTAAAATTCAGATCACTTTTAATGCTTACTATTCTTCCTTATTACTAGACTGGGATAGCTAAGAATACTTGCATTTTAAAGGTTAACATTCATTTTTTTTTTTACCTGTAACTTTATTTTCTCCAGGTAGATTTCTGCTCTACTCCTGGAGCTTATGTTGTATTCACTTAGTTTCATGTATAGAGTTTTTTAATTTGGAAATACTGGAAATATTTACTTAATAAGCAGAGAGTAAGCGCACTAAATCTTTCAGATGTGACATTTAAGTAAGTCTAGCTAGAGCAACATTTTAGTTAAATCTGTATTTCCAGAGTTCTGGGTTTGCACACCTTTCAAATAGTTTGGCAGTAAGCTGTGTGAATAAAACAAGTTACTACATTTTACCTCTATTACAAAATCTTAGGACAGAAAGCCAGTCAGTATGAAATAAACAGAGGAGTAGAGTTAGTCTTGAGAGATACTACAGTCAAGAAGATGTTTTTCCCATTTTTCTTCATTAAGCAGAAAGGGAAATTCTCTGGATAGATGATTGTGAACCACGGTGGGATGCTAATTCCAAAATGCAAATGATTTTATATAAATCACCTGTTTCTATTTGGATTTTACTTTAAGAAGTAGCTATGCACTTAAGCATTAGATCAGAGAAATATACAAAGATGAATTTGTAAGTGAACATCGCTGGTTGAGAATATAGTGCTGTTTTGAAATAGGCAGAATGAAATCTTTGGTGTTTTGAGGTCCCAGGACATGACTTCCTGTTTGTGTTGAATACAAGACTAGCTAGGGTATCTGTAGAGGCAGTTCATTTTAATTCTGCAGTTGGCATCTGGTATCACAGTGCAGGAGTGTTATATGCTAATGCAAGATTTGTTTGTTAAATGCAATGTTAATGGGTAAAACTTGTTACTTGCATTGTCAGTGAAATCCTGCAGCCTGGCTACATGAGTCCGTTACAAACCAGAAAGTATTTGGGTGCTCTTTAATACGGTAGGTATTCAAATAATAAAAACTGCCATTGGGTTAGACTGAAGGACCATCTAGCTCCATATCCTTTTTCCAACAGGAAATGCAACTTCTGAAACCATTCATAATCTATCAGGAGCTCCTATTAACATTATCTCTGAGCAGATTTTCAAGAAGACAGAAGACATGGATGTCTCTTGATGAGAAGGAGCTGGGGCCAGAATATTTAGTGTCTGGATAGGTTCTGAGTATAGAGCTTCCAGAAGGGGATAAAGCAGCATATCATGCTCCCCAAGTGCCTAGACATCATTAGCCGAAAAGTGGAGAAGAATTTCATTGTGCTAATCTGCAACAGTGGCAGAATCCAAAATTTAATGTGTTGTTCATGACTAAAATAACATCTTATGTAATTGCCCTGGGCCTGCATATTAACAGCTTCCGAAAAGATCTGATTGCTTTGCAGAGAGGATTGAAAACTAAGACAGCAGAATGACTGATAATGCTAAAGGCATAAGACTGAAGGTCTCCAGAAAATCCGTCCCCTTGTAGACAGCAAAGATAACACATTTGCCACCCTTTCTCTTTCTCTGCTTTTCAACAAGTCATTAGGGAGCCAGTATAAATGCAAGAGGATGATCTAAAATGTCAGGCACATGTAAGCAGCTGTGGGTATGGCTACCTGTAAGAAAAAGTTTCCTACTCCCTAATATTGCAATGAAGAAAGACCCTGCATCAGGACCGTTCTCCTGTTTGATGTGATCTTGCTGTATGTTAAGATGTTACCCATTTGAACTGAATGGGGTTGTTGTCAGTAATGAGTTGGAGCTGGCAGTCAATCTGTTAAATGCTCTTTAAAAAAGATATATATTTTATTTTGGTTTTTTTTTTTTGTGTATGTGAATATACATACATAGATATATGCATACATAAATAAGAAGAGGGCATTTTTTATAAAGTATAATATTTCATATATACGTGTTAACAGTGTATGTGTGTATATACATATGTACATTCATATGTATCTTAAAAAATGGAACACTTGTCTGTAAACAAAAAGCCCAGCATCCATAAGGTGTCTAAGTATAAAACCAAAATAAGCATACATGATATCTTCCCCAGGTAATCTCCCAGAATCCAGCTAATGTTTAACTGGAAGACTTTTTGAACCAAATGAGGTTTGTGGGTTGTTCATGTAATTTGTATTGTGAGCTTTTACTATTCAAGATGCTTCCATTTCAAAATTAGTCTCAACTTCTTCATGGACTAGTATTCATATATAAATTGCTACTGTGCACTGGAGATCTGTTTGATTAAACGTGAGAAACGTTGGACTGATCCTTGGACTGGATTACTCTTTAGTTTCTTGAAATAATTGACATGGATTTTCTCTGGAGTGCATGATAATGGAGATGTGCTATGTGTATCATTGTAGCCTACTGTGAAGACTGAGCCAGTACTAGTTCTTGTTTTGGTAATAGAGCTCGTGGTAAGTTTGCAGCAGATTAATGATTACTCATATATGTAGTTTAGGAAGCATGTCAGACTGACCAGGATACCTACAGATTGTTCTTTGGTTGGCCATTGCTCCATTCTGCCTAATAATGTGTCCAGATGGAACAGCAGAAATATATATTTAGCCTCCAAGCACTGGAGCTTATATGCCTGTGTACACATTACCTGCTCTCCAGAAATCTGACCACTACTGTGTGACATGTTCCTTCTGATCCCATCTTCCACACCAGTACCCTGTGTAAGGTGGACCTAGCCTTGGCCAAGATCTTGGTGTGGCTTTAAAAGTGGTTGTGCTCCCAGTGTGGGGTTTTAATAAACACAGAAAGATACAGCACGATGGGGCTAAATGAAGAACATTTTAATAGTTTGAATTTTGGGTTGGTTGGTCATAGAGTCCTTTGAACTTACATGTCTGTGCTGATAACAGGTGGTCATCTGAAACTGAGGGGAAGACTTCTAGACTAGCAATAAAAATATTCTTTCAAGTCAGACTGTGGTATCCTGTGCTTCGAAACAGATCTTCAACCGATCTGTGGAAATGCACAGATATAAGGAAACAGTGATCTCTCTTAGATTGCTGTGTTTAAAAAACATTCTTCCTAAAGTCTCTTTTCACATTGTTCTATATATATACTCAGAATTGTGAACAAACTGTAGCAACTGGCTCATCTTTCACTCACTTCAGTCATTCTACAGGTAGCTAGCAGTTTGTTATATTCAATATGACTTGGAAAACACTTCCAAGTTTGTGGTAATACCCAATGACTTGTAAGCTTCTTGGTTCAGTCCTCTGATGCAATTAAGAAGGATGGAGTCAGGACTTCTAGACCATCTTGTGTTAACAGTGAACAGGAGATGTATTTTGTTCAGTGAAATCAGCTTAATATGAGATCTTAGAATCCAAGCAGTGATTGCCATACAGAATAGAGGCATAGTACTATAGAAGTAATTTCTGCTACCTGTTGGAAATGGGATGACAAGGACCCAGAGAGATGTAAAGAGCTCTTTCCTCTTTGCTTTTCAGTATTTCATCTTTTCACCCTTGTTGGTAAAATTCAAGGTTCTTGTGTTTGGTCCCTTCATCAGTCAATTGAAGAGGTGAAAAAGGACCAGTGTCCCAATATAGTTTTCTAAAAATGTTTCAAAGTATATTTTTTCAAGGTGATGTTCTTATTACCTTTGAACAAGAAGTGTAGTCACTGGCAAACCCCTAGCTTGGAATAAGTGGAATGTAGACATTCTCAGGCTTGACATAAGTTGGGAAGTGTATAAAAGTAAGAGCAGTTCCATTACGAAGAACTTGATGTAGGCTTTTTGAGGTGCTCTTTCTTCTTGGGATAAGAGATTTTTTGATAGTGGTAGGTAAAACAAATAATTGGGTTTTTTTTTTGTAGTTTAGAAATAATGCAACAGTGGGGTTCAGAAAAAAGTGGCAAACTTCTTATCCCAGGTTGCACCAGAAGGGCAGGTCTTCTTCTAACTATTGGTACATCTTGCTCAGAGAATTGACAATAGTATGTCTAACTTCCATTCTCAAAAATATCTACAGTTTGATCTTCTGATGTCTTGAAAGTGAGGCTTGACTAGACTTGTCTTTTCTCTTGTTGAAGAAATAGATCCTTTGGAATAAAATTGAGATAAAGTGCAGCACGCATATACTTCTTGTATAGAAACAGGAGAAAAAAAGAGGAGTAAAATTTACCAGCTGTACATTGAATATTGTCTGTTCAAGTGATGCCCAAAAATACTCTTGCACATCTGAAGATGTTGAATGCATCATAAATCTCAGCTAATATTATCTAGAATTACTATACTTGGTTATCTGTGACCAAAATTAGAATCCTGCTAAAGCTTTTATTACGTAGTTTTTAGACTTCATTGGCAGCTTCTGGCTGAGTTAACAAGATGAAGAAAGGCAAAAGAAGTGAAGAGTCATCAGGACATCATGACCTATGGCCATCCTTTTAAAATAGAATTTAAACATGTTAGATCTCTAAATGTCTATAGCACAGATTGTTTTTAATCAAACTACTCATCCTTTTAATGCAGCTAAGCTGCCATTTTGGTTTTAGTCTCTACTCTGTTTTTTAAGCATTTGGGTATAGTTAGGAAACAGAAGGAGTACTTTCCTGGGTGAACAGAAATAGGCAGTGAATGGAAGGATAGTGGAAAAAATCTTCAGTATATATGAGTATTGAATAACCTTTGTGAACCAAATGGGTTAATCAGGAGCTATATGATATGACATTTCACAGTTTGTACTTAAGGAAATACCTCTTGTCAGCCTCTTTTGAAGTGATGTGAATATATAAACATCAGAATGAGTCTTTCGTTCAAATAGGTCCCTTCCTTCCTTTTTGCCCTTTTTGTCTGTGTCCTCGTTTCGCCTGGGATAGAGTTAATTTTCTTCCTAGTAGCTGGCATAGTGCTGTGTTTTGGATTTAGTATGAGAATACTGTTGATAACACAGTGATGTTTTAGTTGTTGCTAAGTAGTGCTTACGCTAAGTCAAGGACTTTTCAGCTTCCCATGCTGCCAGGTGCACAAGAAGCTGGGAGGGAGCATAGCCAGGACAGCTGACCCAAACTGACAAAGGGCTATTCCATACCATATGATGTCATGCTCAGTATATAAGCAGGGGGAGTTGGCTGGGGGGGCAGCAATTGCTGCTCGGGAACTGGCTGGGCATCAGTCGGCGGGTGGTAAGCAGTTGCATCGCTTGTTTTTCCTGGGTTCTGTTCCTCTCCCTCCCCCTCCCCCCATTGTTTTCCTTTTCATTACAATTCTTTATTACTATTATTTTATTTCAATTATTAAACTGTTCTTCTCTCAACCCAGGAGTGTTTCTCACTCTTACTCCTCCGATTCTCTCCCCCATCCCATCAGGGTAGGGGGAGTGAGCGAGTGGCTGCGTGGTGCTTAGCTGCTGGCTGGGGTTAAACTACAACAGTCTGGCCTAATTTCCAAAACCAACTTTAACAGATGCCTTAACTTTGAAGTCACTGGGACTACTTATTGCAGCTGAACATATACTTAAATCATTTCAGTAATATTTTAGTGAATTTCACTTCTCTGAAATATTGTCTAACAAACTTTTTTTAAGGCAGTAGGCTGAAAAAGGAGCACAATGAGCAGTAAGTTGAAACTACTCAGCTTTGGGAACCTCCCTCTCTTTCCCATCAAGGAAGGAGTAGTAAGCATAACATCATCTTCCTGGTAGAAGTACCAGGCTGTATACATGAAGACAGGTGGAGCAGGTGGCAGTCCCATTTAAACACTACCCGTTCCAGCATGGTGAAGGCACTATCTTTTAGTGCTAGACTGTGTGCAAAAATGACAGGCCAGGTGTGGTTCCTAGGCCATCAGCTGGACCATGCTGTAAGCCATGTTACATTTTTTCTTTTTCCTTCTAAGCCTTTTGCTGTATCTAGTTTTTCTAACTTCATCATAATGTGTTCCCTACTTTCCAGCCATTTTTTGCCTTTTATTCAATAAATTTCAAAATCATTTGCTATTAAATAGGTGTTCAGGACTTTTGGGCCTCAAACAAAATTTTACTCTTGTTTCTGTGTTGGAGAGATGAGCAGCTTTTCTGTGTATGGTAGGGTTTAAATTTTGGCCAGATGTTGTAAACACTAATGTTGGGGGGTGTGTGCATGCGTGTGTATTATGATGGCTGGTATAACTTGGAAATGTACAAAACAGATGACTGCAAAAAAAACCACGAGAGAGAATCTGACACTAAGACAACCTTGAGTTTCTGCATCTTAGCGTGATTGAACTCATTAAAATATATTTTCCAACCCTCCCAAAGATATAATCCAACAAAAACCTTCAAAGGATTCAAACCACCTAGTTCTTTTATTAGAGGCATCTTTGTACAAGGTGTCAGAAGTGCTGTATCTCTAAGTTTGTTTGGGGTGCTCCTATTGTAGTGTGTGTCTTTTATGGAATCTACTTCCCTTCCTCAGAAATCATAGGACAACATGTGTTGCATTGGCTTTGCTCTTAGCACTGTAGCTTCGAGTAAAAATTTTTAGGGAAAGCAAGAATGTCTCAGATGCAATTGCAGTGATATTTCCATGCTTCAAATTTATGGTAGAGTCTTGCAGCTCTGCTGAAGTAGCGAATTTGTGCTGCACTATGCACTTCTCTTCTTGTCTGTCCTTGCATTGTTTTTCTGTATCTATCATATGGAAAAATGTGTGTCCACCTGCTCTTAGAAAGCCTTATAACTGAAGAGCAAGACTGGTAGAATTACTTTACTGATTTATTTATTTTATTAAGTCTTGAACTTAAGATAGTCTTCCTGATAATTTAAATCAAGAGAGATCTGACATACGTGCTCATACAACATTGTATGAATGTTACTTTCTCACAAAAGGTACCTGTTTAGGTTCAGGTATCTGCCTAGAACAAGAACTGCCTGCTGAGTGATGGACTTGGTTAAAGAAGAATTAGGAACACTGACAGACAGTGCTGTATCTCTAAGTTTTTGGTGAAAAACCTTTAGGGGAAGCGTTCTACAGTTTCCTGCTGTTATGTCAGTATTGTCTTCAGAATAGATGAAAATATTTTTTGGTTTGTACTTAAGTTTAGACTCTTTCCTTGTGTTATACTACTGAATATGGGCCATTGACTACTTTTGGCTTTAAGATCAATTAGGTGTCTAGGGACTCTCATTTGACATCTGTCATACACAGCAACAGTATGTGGGTAATTGGACTCTGTCTTGAGGCAGTCAGTGGATTTGGTAATGCTTAATTTTATTTGGACTCACTACCTGTAGGAACAGAGAAGACTGACACCTCATGAGTCTAAAGAGGTATTAAAATCCATTGGTACAAAACCCAATTTATTGCTGATAGTGAAAATACGAATTGCTGTTTCTGAATCATAGTTCACATGCCCAATCTTAAGTTTGGATATCTACATGTCCGCTTGCTTCCTACACTTCTTTTCCTTCTTGTGGTCAAGTATAATGTAGGTCACAAGGAGTTGTATGGAGCCAGAGTATGGGTTTATGGGTATTGTCAGAGCAAGAAAAGTATAACAGGCACATGAGACCAGGAAATTACAACGCTCCTTGGTGTACTCTGCTTAAACTTGTTCAGTATGCTAACAATGAATTTATTAGGCACAGGAAAATCACAGTTTTGAGCACATGTGAAATTTACGTAAGTGCATTGTGAATTTAAAGTACTTTGAATCTATATTAAAAAAAAATTATCATTAGACTATTTAATTCTCTACCTTTTCAGCCATAATTTAATCCTATGTTGAGCCAACGTGATGCATACTTGACTGTATCTTTTTCCTTCATAGCCCTTGATGTCCATTGTTCTGGACAGGGGGATGGTAATTAATTTGAGAAAAGAATTTTTAAATATAGAGACTTGGCTTCTTTTTTGAACTACTGGCAGGAGCTCATTCAAACTAGTCTCTCTGGTATTAAAAAGCAAGTGTTGATTCCTCCTGTGTGAAAGTTGGCTTGCCTGGGTCTGAAAGCTTATGCTGAGAAGTGATGTGGTATTTAAATCCTGACACTGTGTTTAGAAAAACAGAAACTCTGCCAGAGTCTCTGCAATTGAGAAAGCTCTTTTCATGTTTCAACTGATTCAGTCACTGAACACAATTCCTTCTTATGGGATCAAGTGTCATTGCTATTTGCTACCATGGCAAGTTTCTGTTGAGAAGTACTTGGTGCCATCAGTAAGCTTGTTTTATGGAACAGATATTACATTAATGAAAATAAAAAGATACCTTTCCAAGCAGTGTGCTATTATTATTGCTAAAGTCTCTTCCAAACTGAGTATTCTAAAGGAAGTTTCAACTTGAAGATCTGATGCTTCTAATGGATCTCTATGTGCAGACTAACGCTCGTAGGTGGATCAGCAATCCAGTGAGTGCTTGCCTGGCTATGAACAGGTTGCTGGGCTTGTGCCTTGGTTAGTGTGCCATTGGATTTGTCCAGGGACAGGTGTTCTGGCAGTCTACCTGCATGTGGTTTACGTTATAGCTGTGTCCTCAAGCTATTTTTCCCTCCCAGCTGGACCAAAAAGCAAGCTAAAGTCCAGCATGCTACCTTGCAGCTTTGCACATGCATGTAGCTGACATGTAGGATGCTTGTAGCTCAGCTATCAGGATTTGTTGATTTAGGGAAGTGCAAGCTTGGGCTGTTTAAAAATCTCAGCTGCTCTTTGTGGAGAGACAGCCAGCCAGATTCTGTCCTGAGTATAGGACTTGTTCTTGTACCATATGACAAGAGAATGTGTGCAGGTATGCTGGGGGCCATGTTAACAGGCAGGGTACCTGAAAAGTTGAAGCAGAATCAAGATTTCACTTGGGTTTGGGGCATGACTCCAGGAACAGTGTGGTGGAAAATGAAAGAAACATAGCAGGTTATTTGAAAAAACAACTAAACAGGTTGATTTCCTTTTTATCAAGAGGAATTTACATTTTCTGAAAGTGCATTCTTAGACTATGTTTTGTTTCAGATCTTTCAAAATTATGAGGAAGAATGTGACCATTTAACTTCAGTGCTGAGTTTGCATGAACCAATGACTACTCCTATCTATTTGATTCTTATTACCTTGTGTGTGCTGTATGACCTGTCTGCTGAGATAGTACTTGATTTCTCTGTTGCCAGTAGTTATGAATGTCATGAATGTTTTTTTGACCTTGTAACACCCAGAGAATGTTGGGTATCTTAACATTATGGAAAAAGACATCGTTGCCCTTTTAAGTTCACTTGGGGACTTGAGGGTAACTTCACGTTAAATTATTCACCCAATCTTAAAGCTAGTTGTGTCCAAAGAACCAATTTATCCATAGGAGGGTACATTGTTCCCTTTTTATATATCTCTCAGGCCCAATACTCTTCTGGTAAAGAGGAATTTAATGGGGAGTATAATAAGCAGAAACTACTATGGATGGGACTGACTGCTCTGAGAACTCATTTAGTGTGATGAGATGGTCCCCTTAACTGCCGTGCTGAAGATGGTTTGCAAAGCAATTACTCTTTTTCAGGTCAGGACCCAGACTTCATAAAACCCTCTTGTGGAAAAGCTGAACATGGAATTATTTGTCTATTGCAGTGGAATTCCAAGGTTGGGGACAGAGAAGAATCATGGTCCCTAACCTGCCATTTCTGATTGTACATGGGACGACTTTAATAGGCTATTTCAAGAGTCCTCTCCACTTCTTTTCTGTTGATGGCATTATATTCTAAGTAATTCTGACTACCGATACCCAAGTATTGATACCAAGGCCTAGAAACTTGTGCAAATCTGAGAGGTTCCATTGTCAAAAACCAGTGAGGTTCTTGGCTCAGTCAGGTGCCGCTTGTACTAACATCTTCCTCTCTTTTCTCCTCCCATCCCTTTCTTTGAGACCCCTAAGCAGTGGAAGAAAGAATAGAACAAAGGGCTTGGGTCAGAACCAGTAGAGTCTGTGGCTTTTATTGTTACATCATAAATGGGATTGGAGAGAGTTAACATATGAGGATATGTATGAACTGGTTTGAAGAAACAGCAATAGCAGTTTGGAGTCTAGAAAGAAATGATCTTAAAACTTGTTTGATTCCCGCCCCCCCCCCCCCCCCCCCCCCCCGTAGACTTTCTCGTGTTTCCGATGCATTCAAAAAGCCGAGTTCCATCATGGCCTCATTTTTACATGAAAACGAGTTATAAAAGAGATAATGAAATACAAGGAAAAGTTATAGTTTTAAACATTTCTACTTTCAGATATTACAGCAATTTACCCGTCTCAGAAAATGATAAAAAGCCTTGATAAACTATATTCTTTGACTAAGTTTTGCAGTGGTGTGAACTGTCCAAGAAGAAAAGTTCAGCTGTCTCTGCATTTGCCAGAATTTCTTTTGAAAAAAAAAAAGAAATGTCATCTGGTGTGGGCTTGGTACAATCGTAGCACATTATATCTGGGCATATAACATATTTCTAACTTCCAACTTCATCTTTAGTTCTGGTAGTAAGCTGTACTTCATTTAAGCACATTCGTTGGACATTGGGAATGAAGCCATTGATAGTAGTTGGAAGCAAGATTTTTATTTATATATGAAGCTGATCATTATATTTCTGAGCATGAACTATATTCCCCTGTCTTTTACTGCCGCCCTTCCACTACTCTGAAGTTTCAGTTATGTCCTTGAGCTTTTTGTCATCTAGTATCCCACTTTCCAAAGGAAGAGTTGAATGGAAAAATGTTTAAAACTCATTGTTTAATTAGAAAACTTGTAACTATTTGATTGCAAGTTATTCACTGTAAGCCTTTACTTAAAAGTTCTCTAGTTTTGCTTCAGTTGGGGCGATGGTATGTGACTGAAAATTCAGAAGTTTTTAGGCAAAACTTAGTGAAATCCAACTTTGTATTCTAAGGAGACAGAATAGAAAATGTCAAACTTGTCAGTATGCGTCACAGGTACAAGTGCAAAATACCATTTTGAAGATACCCTTGGCAGTTTCCGTGTCCACCTTATGAAACATAGGACATTGTCATTCAGTGTTCACAGCAGTAAGTTGGAAACTGACTTGAAAGTGAAGGTTGGTGAACATTCAAAGTGAACGTTTGAAGTGATAATTTTCTTAAAAACTGTAGTTCTTAATGTAAGCTGTCCCAAGACCACTAGAAATAACTTTTTCCCCTGTTACTGTGCCCAGATATTCTTAAATTGAAATTAAATTTTCCACTTCAATTAAGCATTTGTGATCCTAAAGAAATCCTGACAGCATATTGTGGGGAAGTAGTCCAGGAGGTGAAACACATGACTAAGTGCAGTGTTATTTAATCCATGGAGTTTTTCAGTTCCCTTCACAATCTGAGTGTCAAGGTGATCTTTTTTATTCCTTTTCCAGGGTTCTTGAACATACCCTTCAAAGGACTAAAGGAAGATAACTGTTGAGGATAATGAATAGGTAATTGTGTAAATCTTGACTGCATTAAATTAAAAGAAAAGTATAGAATAGAGTCTCTTACTAGGGAAGGGACCAAGATGCATTTAGGGCATTCATGCAGGTCAAGTAAGCATTTAACATGCCATGTTTTACCATCTCTGTATTAAGATACAAAGGTTTTATGTGGTATTTTTCACCATTTAAAAACACAAGCAATGCTGTTCTGCAAACAAATTTGGAAAAGCCATTTTCTGTCCACTACATCACTACTAACATTCCAAGTGTGTTTTGGTAAATTTTCTTTGTAGGTAAGGCACCTTGTGTCCTTAGAGTAAACAAGAACTGCATCATATGACAAGGGTAGTAAAGAAAACTTTTTTTTTCACCCTGTTGCAAGTCACCCTGAACTGTAACATTGTTAATTTAGCAACTTGCTTTTACAGCTTCCTAGTAAAGTAAGTTTGGGCAGAGGTGGGGAGTGCTTGCATAAGAGGGGTTATTGTAGCGGAAGTGGGAGCGATAGAGTTTAGGAATGAACTTCAAGTGAAACTTCTGGAAAATGTACTAGGTGATCATGTAAAATTGAAAACTGAGGTCCTAGGCCAGAGAAAATTTCATTTATATTTTATAATTTTTGCAGTTTCACTCCTGTCTTAGTTTTTTCACTTGCAAGTTGCGATGCAGAGGAAAACTTTGAGTGAAATTAAGTAGACTGTGAATTAGCTGAAAAATTCCCTATGGAAGTTTTGCATGGTGGGTCTTTTTCCTTCTAGAAAAATGGGGTAAGTATAATAGTCCTAAAATAGTCAAATATCTTTGCTATTTTGAATTAGAATCACTTTCATTTTGTATTAACTAATGTGTAACTAATGTCCCTCTTCCTCTCCCTCCCCCTGCCCCCATTGTTTTCCTTTTCATTACAATTTTTTATTACTATTATTTTATTTCAATCATTAAACTGTTCTTATCTCAACCCACAAGTTTTCTTACTTTTGCTCTTCAGATTCTCTCCCCCATCCCACCCAGCGGGGGAGGGTGAGCAAGGCTGTGCGGTGCTTGGCTGCCAATGGGGGTTAAACCATGACATGAATTTATTGAGCAATTTTCAAATGCTTGTGCAGCATCTGTAATAGAACCTCAAATAAAAATATTTTTATGTCTGCATTGATGCAGATCTGATTTAAATACTCTGATCTTTTAGGTTGGAAGTGATAATTAAACAAATACTTCACAGTAACAGAGATCTGAAACAGGGCATGCATGAAATGTTAATATATGTGTGTGATGTATTAAAAGTGGATAGGTGTAGCTTTTGGATTGGCTGCATCATAATGGGGCAATCAGATTTTGAAAGTGCTGTGTTTGGATGCTTTAATTTGAAAAAGCATTCTGCTGTTGTTATGAAATAAGTCTGAGAATGTGTTAATATAGCTTTACTTCACTTGATATCAAACCCCTTCATCATAAAATTCTTAATTGTTAGAATTCCTCAGTGTCTCCTACACTTAAAGCTGTAGAAGAAGGTAGTGTTAAAAGCAGCAGTAGTATCTGGATGAAAGGTGGTTTCTGGTGAAATTCATTGTCTAAGCATTTTGACTGAAGCAAAAGAGGATCAAAACCAAAGTGCTAAAACCTGATTTGAAGCCTAGAGTAATAGCATTGGGACAAAATATACATGTAGTGTTTTGCACTTAAGGAAGAGGACACTTAGTTCAACTACAGATTTAAGGTTTGGAGGAGACAGAGGTTCAAAATGATCTTTTATATTCTTTTGTGACAGTCCAGTAGATTGAGCTGACAGTATGATATAACTGTGAGAAGGTCAAAATAGATCTCATGATCCATCTGTATCAGTAGAAAGAGAAATATTAATGGTGGTGTGCAGGGCACTCATGAGATTCTTGTCTGATGCACTTTGCACAATTCTGACTGTCCATATTGAAAAAAGGTGCAAACTGGAAGAGGTCCAGAGGAATTATGCCAGGCTTGCTCCTTTCTCAGTCAATAGAGGAGAGGAGAAATTGCCCTCTTTAGGGCAGAAAATTACCCTCTTTAGATTAGAAGAATGAAAACTGAGGCATTGTTTGCTAGCTGTAAATAATTTGGATTAAGAACAGGGAGCAGAAAGAATTGTTTAAGCTAAATTTCATATTTAGGGAGAAAGTTAGAAAAGCAAAAGCCCAGCTAGAACTCAGTCTGGCCACTGTTGTGAGAGATAATAAAAAATGTACATTAACAACAAAACAACAAAAAGAGAGCCAAGGAGAATCTCCATCCTTTGCTGGATGCTGGGGGGGAACATTGTCACCAAGGATGAGGAAAAGGCTGAGGTACTTAATGCCTTCTTTGCCTCTGTCTTTAATAGCCAAACCAGTTGTCCCCAGGGTATTCAGCCCCCTGAGCTGGAAGACAGGGATGGGGAGCAGAATGGAGCCCTCATAGTCAAGGAGGAAGCAGTTAATGACCTGCTACGCCACCTGGATGCTCACAAGTCTATGGGGCTGGATGGGATCCACCTGAGAGTATTGCGGGAGCTGGTGGGGGAGCTTGCCAAGCCACTTTCCATCATCTATCAGCAGTCCTGGTTAACAGGGGAGGTCCCTGGTGACTGGAGGCTTGTCAGTGTGATCTACAATAAGGGCCGGAAGAAGGATCTGGGGAACTATAGGCCTGTCAGCCTGACCTCGGTGCTGGGAAAGATTATGGAGCAGTTAATCTTGAGTGCGTTCAACAGGCATGTGCAGGTCAAAAGGGGGATGGGGCCCAGCCAGCATGGGTTCATGAAAGGCAGGTCCTGCTTGACCAACCTGATCTCCTTCTGTGACCTGGTGACCTGCCTAGTGGATGAAGGAAAGGCTGTGGATGTCATTTACCTGGACTTCAGTAAAGCCTTTGACACAGTCTCCCATAGCATTCTCCTAAGGAAGCTGGCGGCTCATGGCTTGGACGGGTGTAGTCTTTGCTGGCTAAAAAACTGGCTTGGTGGCTGAGCCCAGAGAGTTGTGGTGAATGGAGTTAAGTCCAGTTAAGTCCAGACTGGTCATGAGCGGTGTTCCTCAGGGCTCTGTTTTGGGGCCAGTCTTAACATCTTTATCAACGATCTGGAAGAGGGGATTGAGTGCACCCTCAGTAAGTGTGCAGATGACACCAAACTGGGTGGGAGTGTTGATCTGCTTGAGGGTAGGATGGCGCTGTAGAGGGATCTGGACAGGCTGGACCAATGAGCCGAGGCCAACTGTATGAGGTTCAACAAGGCCAAGTGCTGGGTCCTGCGCTTCGGTCACAACAACCCCATTCAATGCTACAGGCTTGGGGAAGAGTGGCTGGAAAGCTGCCTGCTGGAAAAGGACCTGGGGATGTTGGTTGACAGCCAGCTGAACATGAGCCAGCAGTGTGCCCAGGTGGCCAAGAAGGCCAACAGCATCCTGGCTTGTATCAGGAATAGTGTGGCCAGCAGGAGCAGGGAGGTGATTGTCCCCCTGTACTCGGCGCTGGTGAGGCCGCACCTGGAATACTGTGTCCAGTTTTGGGCCCCTCAATACAAGAAAGACATTGAGGTGCTGGAGCGTGTTCAGAGAAGGGCAATGAAGCTGGTGAAGGGTCTGGAGCACAGGTCTTATTGAGGAGTGGCTGAGGGAACTGGGATTGTTTAGCCTAGAGAAGAGAGGGCTGAAGGGAGACCTTATGATCCTCTACAACTACCTGAAAGGAGGTTGTAGTGAGGTGGGTGTTGGTCTCCTCTCCCATGTAGCTAGCGATAGGACGAGAGGAAATGGCCTTAAGCTGCGCCAGGGGAGGTTTAGGTTGGATATTAGGAAAAATTTCTTCACGGAATGTGTAGTCAAGCATTTGAACAGGCTGCCCAGAGAGGTGGTGGAGTCACCATCCCTGGAAGTGTTCAAAAAATGGGTAGACATGGCACTCTGGGACATGGTTTAGTGGACATGGTGGTGTTGGGTTGGTGGTTGGGCTGATGATCTTAGAAATCCTTTCCAACCTTAGTGGTTCCTAGTTTTACTTTCATTAAAAAAACAATCCAGCCACCAAGCCAGGAAACATGAAATTGCTACTCTGCCCTTAATTGGTTTAGTGGTGGACCTGGTAGTGTTAGGTTAATGGTTGGACTGGATGATCTTAAAGGTCTTTTCCAACCTAAATGATTCTATGATTCTATGATTAAGGAAACGCCCAGGTACCTGAAGTATGGATTTTTTTGATGCTTTCCTACTGGTGTTCTGTTGAGTGATCAGGTGCTTTCAGATGGAAGGATGCAAGCACCCCTGAGATGCAAACTCCTGTGGAAACAACCAGATCTCTAGTGATCAGATTCATCATGGGTCTCTGGAGGTGTGCAGTGTTGTTACTGTGCTATGCAGTAAAGTATCCAATGTTGTGTATTAGAAGTACCTTGTCTTACTTGCAGACATACACAAACCACATCACAAAATAGCTCTGTAAGTATTGTTGTGAGCCATGACATTTACACTGACAGTAGAGTACCTTACAATCCTTGTGAATTTTAACTTTCTTCTTTGAAAATATGCCTGCATAGTTCGCCTAGATGAAAGTGCGAATGGTTGAAGAAACATGTTCATAACAGAACTTGAACCTTGTGTTCTGTTGCTGCTGGGGTGCCTGTTCTTAGAAGTGAGGCAGAAGACACGACTTGGAAGTTTCTCAGCTCGCCTTTATCCACTGTGACAGTGTTGATTGGAGACCAGTAAAAAGATGAAATTATATAACACCTGAAGTGGAATTCTGCTTTCCCTTTGGAAGAGTGTTCACTGTTTTCTCTTCAGGTCTAAATTTAATACTTGTGTGAAGAAGGGATCTGATTTAGGAAGATCTCTTCATTGATTTCTGGTTGGCCTTAGGATAAGGTTATCAGTGTGATAAAATTGTATAGATGGTTTTGCAGGACTTCACCTCAAGTTTTCCACCAAGAAAAGTGGTACAGTAAACGGTATTATTTCTTTTGTTACACATAACTTGCTCCTGGGTATATAACTGTGGTCTTTACTTGTGGTGTTAGTATTTTGTCAGTCAGGTATACTGTCTTCAGGCTCTGTCACCCTGCAACAGGTAAATAATTTTGAGTCCTGTGACAGAGATATAAAGCTTTGATTCGTTTGCAAGAGTGCACATTAGACCTGAAAAATTAAGATACAGAGAAAGGCGTACTTCAAAAGCTGTACGTGCTTTGTTGCATCTGTTATACTGGCATTTTGGACTTCATAAATACTGGCATTAATTGCCTGTGTATGTGACTGCAGAGAATACAAGTTTCTTCAGCCAGCTGTTTCTTGCAAAATACCAGGTAAGATGATCGATGTGATCCAATATGTTCAGCCTGTTGTATAAGTTGAGCGGAGTGCAGGTTACATCCTGAAACTTGTTGAATTTGTACTGAAACTTTGGGTACAAAGTAGTATATTAGACTTCATATCCACTGAATGTGTTTTGCCTTCATTTAAAAATGAGTTTTAAAATATCCATTAGTACCTGAAGTACTAAAATAGTTGAAGAATTAAGGGAATACAGTCTTTGTTCACCAAAATTGAAATTTCTCCTGGGCATATGCTAGTATTCATTTAAACTGCAGTAGTCTTTGTGTGCCATCAGTACATACTTTACTAACATCTGAAAAGTAAGAACACTACGGAAAAAAAAAAAGAAAGAATTTGGCCTTTTTAAAGGGTTTTTAGTTGACTTGCTTTTACATGCTCCAGTTTCTACTGTATGGTGGTTGAAGCTTCTGCATTAAATTCCTTCTGTATTTTATTTCAAATGCAACCGCTGCTTGTAATTTGAGGCACAATACTGTTTTTAATTTCTCTCCTCTTGGAACACTTAAATTTTTTCCTACAATGGAAGCTTTTACATATACAGCTGTACTTGTCTAGACTTTAGTAGAGGCTTTCAAAAGTACAGAATATCTCCTTTTCTTTCCACTGACCTCCACTGCCTCCAACAGATTTAGATTTCTGGATTATTTAAACACTTTTTAGTAATTTCTACAATGTCTGGAATATTTGATCTTCATATTTGTGCAGCTTGGCAGGTGCAGAGAAATGGTTATGTTTTGAAGTTTTTTCAAAGGTCTCCTCAAAGGTTATTTCTTCCAAATGGCAACATACGAACATTTGTAATAGCAAGAGGGAAAATAACGGTTTCCTTTAAGCTGTGCCTTATCATAACTGTGTAATATGCAGTTTACAGTGGAAATGGAACTGGTTTCAAAATTTGGCTCCTTAGTACTTTTTAGGAAGACTAATGCAAATAGTCAGCTAGAGCAAAAGCTTTGTTTATTTAGGGCAATGTGTAAAATTTTCAGAAACTGAAAGTAAATTTATTTGTTGGCAACTGGCAGCGGTGATGTTCAGCAAAGATTTACTGTAGTTATTAAGTTTCTGATGAACAGTATTTAGAAGCTTTAAACCAGCATATTAGCAATTAAGTATCAACTCATAAAGTAACTATTTGGAGACATAGGTCTGCTTTTTTCTGTTTTTTAATGTTGTGAAAATTCTCAAAAAGACCACTGATAGCATATCTTTTTCAGTGTTGCTTGAGTTGCCCTGGAGAAGTGCAGATGTCTGTAACTGAGCTGATGGTGTTTATGGGTTTGAACTGGGACCTTTTCTATTGCAGAAAGAGTTCCATCTTTCAGTATCAATACGAGTTTCCAGTATTTACTTAAAGGTAGTAATTACATGGTGCGAAAGAGTATATAGCAAAGTTCAAGAAGAATAATAGTAGTGAGTGAAGCTTTCCGTCTGAATGAAGGATGCCTGAATGAAGGAAACGATTACAGAATCACCGAATCATTGAGATTGAAAGGGACTTCTTCAGATCATCTCGTCCAACCCCCCTGCTCAAACAGGACCAACTGGAGCAGGTTGTCCAGGACTGTGTCCATTGGGTTTTGAATATCTCCAGGGATGGAGAGTCCACAACTTCCATGGACAACCTGTGCCAGTGAAAAAGAGAGACAAATGACATAAATGGAAGCAAGAGAAATTCAGACTGTAGGTAAGGAAAACCTTTTTCATCATTAAGAAGTAGTAGGAGCAGTTGCCAAGAGAAGTTGTGGAGTCTCTCCATCCTGGGAAGTCTTCAAGACTTTATGGGAAAAAGCCCTAAGCAACGTGGCGTGCTCTCATAGCTGTCCTTTCTTAGAGCATGAGGTTGGATTAGAGACCTTGTGGGGACCCTTCCCACTTAAGTTAAGCTTTCATAACTTGATCAAATTATTTTTCTGAAAAAAAAAAAAAATTTCCTCCTGGGAGGAAAATACTTACTTTTTAGTAATCATTTATTTTAAGTGATTACTCTTAAACAGTTGTATATGCTGCAATTCAGTAAGAAATGCTACTTTTTAGTGGAGCAGGAAAACTATTTAAGCAGAAAAATGGGAAAGTGAATTCTCTTTTTAAATAATTGCATCTCCTGAACCTTTCAGAAGGCATCTTAAGCTCTCCTGCCTCTTCCAGTGTGACACAGATACCATAACGAAGAAGCAAATCCATTAGGTGGCTCAGACTAAAATAGAGGAATCACCATGCAGGTTTCTGCTGTCCTACCATTTGTTTGCTGCAGAGAGCTTTCAACTGTGGGGTTAGACCTGTACAATTTAAACCATTATATGAGAAGCTTCTCTTTGTCAGAAAAGACATACTCAGCATATTTGTGTGTGTGCGTGTGTATGCCTCCTCAGTTCATCATCTGTGCCTGAAGCTTCCATCAGTCTTTCTCTGATTAAAAAAAAGTCAGAAAACTTGGTAATATTTAACACCTATATAGGCTTATCTTCAAAGCATCAAGCTTAGTTAGTGAGCATCAAGTTAAGTTAGTTGCCTTTGTACTTTACAATTGAGATCTTTTTCTTTACAGTCCTTTAAGAAAGAGAAGTCCAGTATCTTATTGTTGGTCATGATATATCTATCCTAATAAGACTTAACCTTTTAATTCAGCTGGTTTTGGAGATGTAATACTTTGTTCCCTTTTTATCTTTGCTGAAATAATTTTAAAATAGTGCTTTTCTTTCCAAAAGATGCAGCTGTGAGGTCCATCTGTTCATCAGAAAATTTCTGCTTCATCTTTTTTTAGACAAACTTCACAGCCTGAAACAAGTATGGCTACAGTGTTTGGGATGAGGAAGGGTTGTTCGCTCTTCTCTGTAGCTTTTGTGACCTTAAAAGTTATGTAGAAAAATGGGGATGTAAGATCTAGTTGACCTAGGTTTGATAAGGGTAGGGACTGCTCAAGCTTCTATTTATAGTTGTGCTAAAATAGCTCAATCTTGCCTTGCCAGGAGACTTGGAGAAAATGAAGTAAAAAAATTAGTAAACATTTCTAAGCATTTAAGTTCTTTCAACATGCAAAAATTCAGTAGGTAGAATTTGAATATCCAGGGGAGCATTCATTGTCAATTAGACTTTTCCTTCTTCCTTTACTAATTCACTGCCATATATGCTATTCATTTCTGCAGTCAGTAAAGTATGCATGCTGTAGACAACATCTTCCTTCATTAAGCAGTCTTACTGTCTTTCTAGAGGAGGTCCTCTGTATTTACTGAATGAGGAAGGGGTCCTCTTCAGAAAATGTGCCTACATGATGTTGCAGTGGACTGCTGCCCAGAAATACTCGAGTTAAGGTGGCTACCAAGAGGGCTATAGCTGCATTGGCGCAACACTCGATGCTTGGCAATTATTTGTCAAATAGCCTGGATAAAACCTCATGCTGGTGTTAGATGCAAAGTCTGTGGATGCTTGTGAGCGCAAGTATCATTGTACCCTACTACAATAAGCAGCGTAGGCATACTTTCTTTGTATGGAATTACGTCACTGGTTTGTAGCCTAGTGTAGAGGAGCAGAGGAGCTAAACTGCAATTGCACATCACTTAACAGTGCTTTTCTGGAGGTATTTCTAAATGTGATCTCTGCTCAGTGAATACAGTTGCTGGCTGTAGCAATGCAAACTCAATGTTCTATGTGCTCACTGCATAATGCTTTCCCAGAGACTTTTGTCTTAAAACCTGGTTTCTGAAACTTACTCTAACAGTAGTAACAGAGGGCTTTGTCGGTGTTTCATAACTTCTCGGTCAATAGTCTGTTAGTGAATGTACTTGTTTGTACTGGCTCAAAATGTTAACTTGTTTACAGGTACTCCTTTTCTCAGACCTAGGCTGCCAAAAATGTTATAACTGGGGGGAGAAATGGCCAATGCAAAATAACTTCTTTTTTTTTTTTTTTTTTTTGCCTGCAGTGTGTTAAAGCATAAATCCATTTTTTAAAAAAAATGAATAGAAATGGAAAAAAATTAAACAGCTGTCATTGATTAAGGGCTGTAGGAGTTACAAATGAATCTTCTTTTGTCTATGCATATTGGGTGTCTTGTGGAACTTTTCTTTTGGATATATCCCTCTTGAAAAGGTTTTAAATCACACAAGAAATTGTTTCAAAAGTTAATGCATGTGACAAGATTTTGATCTAACTTTCTAGACTTTGTGTGAAGCACCAGCCTCACCGATAGCCCTTGAGGTATTTATTGTAGCTTCCTTTCCATATGAGTAGGTCATGTGGAAATAAATATGCATACATTTATTTAAATATATTATACATAATTTTATTTTAATTCCTGTTAGTTTGTAAGCTTGGAGACTGATAAAATGAAATTGAGCTAAAAAATCTGTGCAAGGTATTCACTCTGGAAAGCTTTAATTTTCCCCAGTGAATGACACATTTGTCTTCTGTCTGCAAATCTGGAAAATTTATTTAAATGTATGCTTCCTCTTTCCTTTACACAGAATTAATGCAGACAAGAATTAGGCACTGAAAGAAAGAATAAAATCAAATTTGATAGAAGAGTCACAGTTGAGAGTTTGGTGAAAATCTGTCTTTTTCTTACAAATACAAAAAGAGAAGAGTTATCATAGTATCTTTTACTTCTTTTTTATCTGAATTTACTATTGTAAGGTACAGTATTGTCGTGGTTTAGCCCCAGCCAGCAGCTAAGCACCACGCAGCCGCTCACTCACTCCCCCTACCCTGATGGGATGGGGGAGAGAATCGGAGAAACAAGAGTGAGAAACACTCCTGGGTTGAGATAAGAACAGTTTAATAATTGAAATAATGTAAAATAGTAATGATAATAATCACATACAAAGCAAGTGATGCACAATGCAATTGCTCACCACCTGCCGACTGATACCCAGACAGTTCCCGAGCAGCGATCGCTGCTCCCCGGCCAACCCCCCCCCCCAGTTTATATACTGAGCATGATGTCGTATGGTATAGAATAGCCCTTTGGTCAGTTTGGGTCAGCTGTCCTGGCTGTGCCCCCTCCCAGTTTCTTGTGCACCTGGCAGAGCATGGGAAGGCGAAAAGTCCTTGACTAGCATAAGCAGTACTTAGCAATAACTAAAACATCACTGTGTTATCAACATTATTCTCATACTAAATCCAAAACCAGAGCACTATGCCTGCTACTAGGAAGAAAATTAACTCTCTTCCAGCTGAAACCAGGACAAGTATGTAGATTAAACCTTTGAAGCATCCTTTGGTTGTCTGAAGAGCTATATGTGAATTAGGAGGAGTTAATTCTGGTTAGTAAATTTTGCATTCATAAGTAGGATTTCTGTATCCTTATGCCTCAGGATGCATGCTGTTTGCCACAGAGATCAATTACCATGTTCCCCCCCTGCCTTTTCCTTTTTTGATACGAGGTTCAAATGAGAAACTAGTTTCTCTGAGTATGGGGTCATATGCATAGTAGGATTAAATTGTTCAATGCATGTACATAGCAGACCAGTATGCTCCTGCTGAGTCTTGCTTGAGGCTTTGAACTTTCTATGGTTATGAAGATGTTCTTTGAAAATTGACTGTGGAAATGAATTCTATATCTGTGTATGTTTCCTGTCACCAAAGCCAGGGGCTAGAGTGGAGGGTGTCCAGTTGTAATCTCATTTTCTCTTAGGAGTCCCAGCTCAAACTTGGTGCTGTTGTCATTTTCTCCTTAGAATCCCTTTATTTCAACACCTTGCCTCAACTGAGAGCCTGTTTCTGCTGCTCAGTTCCTCCTGTTCTGTCTAGAGGCTGTTGTCAATGTGTGTTTCTTGTAATGTGTGTGTTCCTAGGTGGTTTTGTTAACCGTTGTAGTCAACCATGCCTATCTCATGCTGTCCTCACAAAAGCAAATCCTTTTGTGGTGTTATGAGAATTTAGAATTCTACCCAGATGGGTCTTTGAATATGGAAAAAGGCTTGTCTCAGAGAGAGAAGGAGGTACATGGTAGACCTCTCAAAGTTAGTATGTTATTACCAGTTTCCTCTAAGAGGTGGGACAAGAGAGGCAAGAGAGACCCCATTAATTTTCCAGTGAAGGAAAAGCAGACATTTGCTTTTTATTGGACACCAAAGTATTCAACAATAAGGAGCACTCCAAACAACCTGGTTTATACAGTTTGACTGCTTACCGGGCTGTGTTTATTCACTGTAATCCTTAGTGCTTGTATGCCTGACTTACATTTAAGTTCTACAGGTCTTCCTCCCCGCCCCAAAGCGAGTAACCTCTATCAACATTTCAAGGACAGATTTGCCAGAGAAGAGATGGAGGCCTAAAAGGCAATTTTTGATATGGTATTTAGATTTGGTAGTCTCTAAACTCCTTAGTTCCATCTGTTTCTTGCTTGATAGGGCCTGATCTTTTAAGTAAAACTTTCCTACGTGAGTACTTACATCAGCTTTCATTCCTGCTGCTCAAAGATAAGATACTTTTCTAAAAGAGCTAAGGTGGCTTTGCCCCAGGAAAGAAAAAAGTGAAATTGTTTTGAAGACTGCTACTTGAAATTCCATGTGTATCTACATTATTCTGAAAGATCATTATAATTAAGCCTGGAAACAACGTATCTCCTGCTGTTTGTATTTTAATAAGATTTTTTTTTTCCCCCTAGAAATGAATAAACAAAAGCCTGTTGAATAGATACATAAAAAGAGGGTCTATAATACATTTACCAAAGTGTCTTCCCCTCCTCCACCTCTGACCCCTTAAATTGTCTTTGGATAAATCACATTGCTTGAAAGTACACGTATGAATATCTAAGGTGTATGTAGGTCGATATGTTGCTAACACTTTCAAAGCTGTTTTCATATGTAAGCAAGTATTAGCATTTCACATGAAACAGGAACTACGTTTGAAGCTGGCCCATGACTTGTATAATAAATTTAAAACAGTGAAATTGAAGTGCTTAGTCTAGCCTGTCACAAAAAGTACCCATGTATTGTGTCTATTGTTTCTAAATAAACCAGCTGACATAATTCCTGTTGGAAGATGCTCGTGATGACTTTTTGAAAAATAACATTTGGTCATGTTCTGGATTTTTTTGCCAGGTGAATGTAAAGCAGTGAAACATTGTGAAGCATATAAGCATTCCTCTAGTTACTAGTTACCACATACTAGGTAACAGGTACAAAGACCTTGTTGAAGCTTCTTAAAGCTTTCTCTCATGCTAAAATTTTTTTACTTGTAAGCTAGTTAAAATAAAGGGGTACTTAACAGTATTATTTTTTTATTCAACTACTTAGAAAGATCTTCCCCTTAAGATGGAACTAGCTACACTGAGGCAATATAGAGACCCACATTGTGTTCAAACATAAACAATCCAGGGTGAGTAAAGGTGCCTCATCCCAATTTACATATGCCTGCCTTTTTGTTTTGCTTTCTAATATTGAAGCAACTCTATTTATAGCTAAGAAGACTCTTGCCATGATGGCTGTGCCAGGAGAGAAGGCAACCATCAGATCCACAGCAACAGGAAGCTATTTTTGAAAACACCTGGTTTTTGTTTTGATCACCTGGGATGCAGGTCTGCCTTTGTGAATTTTTTGAACTCTGCATGTTGATAAAGGTGTTTGCTGCTTTCTAAGAATGCTAAAATATACTTAAGCAGTTTTGATGCTAGAATTTGTGAAACCTTTTATAAATAAAATATTCATTTGAAAATATCCTGTCTAGCTGCACAGAGCTTGAAAGTCATTCTCGTGAATCTCAATGTTGGTCTCAACAGTTTCTCCTTGATGGTAAAGTTTTTACGTAGGGGTGATATTTTTTAATTTGATCATTCTAAGATAGGCAGAATTCTGAAAGGGTTACGTAAGAAACAGATTATTAACATGGAGATATACAAGGAATGTCTTTATTATGCATGCCTCTGTGAGGATCAACTGCTCGAATTGCAACTCGTAGTTGAGACGCATCCTTTGACCTGAAGGAAGCTTTATATTTTTACTCAGATTATTTATAAGAACAAGAGTGCTAACCTGAAGTCCCTTGAAAACAATTTATGTAACTGTTAAAAATGTAAAAACGCAAAGAAAGCTTATTATTATAACACTTGCAGTATTTATACTGCACCTAGTACACTACGTAAATTGGCTAGAAACATCTGTCTACTTCTGCAAATACTATAGCTTGCATGACTGCATTAAGAGTCATGACTCTCTAACTGGGAATTGAGAAAATGTGAAACAAGGCAGTTGCACTGCAACTGAACTAGTCAAGATATAGGACATACCTAGTCTGAGGAAGATGTGGACTATTTACAGGTTGATCTGGTGACTTTACATAATGTGTGATTGCTAACAGCACTTTGTCTATTAAAAAAGTAGAAATAATATTGCTTCAAAATCTGAAAGCTTGAAGTGTCATTTTCCCTCCTACTCATGGTTTCACAGAAGATTCACTTTTTGAAAGCGAGCAGTATGGTTAAAACATATTTTTAAAAAATGCATTCTTTTGACATACACTGCTGTAGTTAAAATGTGGCACACAAGATGATTTGATTGTTGAAAAGTCAGTTCCACTTGACAGAAAGAATGGCCAGAAAATTTTTTCTTGGGATGGAATTTTCTGGGAAGGATTGAAATTAGAAAGTAGGTGTTGAGAAATGCGTTTTGTTCTGTTACTGTGCAGTGTTTCATAATAGTTTTCATTATAAAGCAATGAGGAAAGTTAAGGGTAAATTCCTGTGTGGGAGAAGGGGCATATAGGCTTTCCAAGTCTCTTGATATATGCTGCTATGCAACATGTGGAGCATTGCAATACACGGTGGTTGTTCTAATGCTTTTTAGCTTGTTGGGGATCTCAACAGAATTTTTTTTTTTTTTTTTAGTATACCTGTGTATGTGTCTGTTTGAGCATGCACATATAACTTGGCAGGAGTTAAAAGAATACAGTTAAAAACAAGAACAGTATAGGCTATTCGCTAATACGATAATACTACAAGATAAGAATATTTAGTCATATGTTGGAAAACAGGAAAAGAATGACCATTTACCTCGTGAAGGACATCATAACTGTCTCCAGGGGTGCCCCCTTTTGTGCTCAGCCTAAGCTGGCACGTGTTCATCTCTGCAAGCTCGGGGCTAGCTGATGTAATCCCTGCTAAGGGCTGCTGCACACGCGCCCAAATGCGCAAGAACTCTGTAATATGTGAACATACTGAACCTATTGTCTAACATAAAAGATCTGTTTTGTTCAGCTTTACCTTAAATGGGAGGGTTGAAGCACACAGTTATAAAATAAATTCTCATCACTCACCTCTGTGACTTCACGGGACAGGACAGCTGGAATGATGGGATTTTCAGACTTTCTTGGGCACCGTTGTTCACTCTCACCCAAGTTGCTGCAGTTCTCTCTACGACTCTGTAGATAGCCAGGACAATCTCCAGTGAGGGTACTGAACAGGCACAATACGTTTCGCATTGTAGGATATGCTTCCCATTGTATGTGTTGTGGTGCCAGGTTGGTGTTTAGCATCTGCACCATTCTGCACTTGGTGCTGGAGTGCAGTAAGTCAGAACTGGTTGTAAAGGACTGCTGGGGACGGACACGAGTGTTCCCAAGGTAAGAGCTGCCTTGGAAGCAAAGTTTTTGTTAAGAAAAAAAATGGTTGGGAACTATGCGTTCATTTTAAAAACACTGATGTCTGCCTATACAAGAATTGTAAAACTTACAGTTGGTTGGTGTATGTAGGAGGGCTGAAAACTTCCTCTGAAAGAGAGATTAAATGAAAAGAGTAATGAATGAGTTGCTTTTATTGTATTTGGAAGATTATGCATACCTTATACATAGTTTATACTTGTTTGTTTTTTTCAGTCTTTAAGTAGCAGTGAATCTTGAAAGGAATGTGCAGTGTGGATTTAAGTTGATTGTGATGATAAGGATTTGGATAGATCCTTTATTTCCACCTTTCGAACAACAACAACGAAGTTCTTTGTCCTGTTCTGTCCACTTGCTCTCAGTAGATGTAGTTGGCTGCTTAACATCTCTAAAGTTAATATTGTGGTGTTTCCCATAGCTTTTGCTATTTATGCAAGCCTATTTTGGTCAGTACTTACTTTTTGTTTTTGTTTTGTCAGCAGCCATGCAGCAGGTCCTGGATAACCTTACTGATCTGCCGACATCGACAGGTGCTGAAGAAATAGACCTGATTTTTCTTAAAGGAATTATGGAAAACCCTATTGTAAGATCACTTGCTAAGGTATTTAAACTTGCTGGTCTGAGTAGAATCTGGAAGTATTTTAACTCTTAAATTATTGTCTGAACATTGAGTATGGATTGAGGTATTAACAATGGCTTTTATGTATGGTATGTCTTATTAAAAGACTTGAAGGAGTTCTTGAAGGTGAAGATTTGGTATAATGTAATTTCTGTGCATGCTGATTTGTTGTTATATGGAAGACTCTAGAGGAAGAAGAAAATTCAGAGACTCCAAAATAATGTGGTAAAATTATTTATGAAGAAAATGTCAAAATACTTGAAATTAGAAACAGTTGGTTTTAATATAGTCTTGTGACCACTGTTGTGTGCAAAACCCATATGCCTTCTGACTTTTAGCATTTTTGCCAAAGGTGAAAAGTGAGAGCAATCACCTTTCCCCCATAGCGTAAACAAGTTTTCTGTTTGTCTCCAGCTCAAAATGATTTTCTGGTCAGTCCAGTGAAATATTCTCTCCATGCCCTTTCCTGGATCTCAGAGTAATACTGGGACCTTTGATTGTCAGCTCTTTAAGACATGAGCTGTCCTTAGTTTTGCATTATGAAATCCTTTTATTTATGGATGGTACATATTTATAAATATGTAAGGTGATATTTACAAAAAATCTTTGGACTCTGTAATTAAAATGTAGTAGGAGATGCAGTCGGTATTGCACAGCACTTAGATTCTTTCTTAATCTTACTTCATAAAAATAAGCTCCTTTCATGAGGAAAAAACAGTTAACTTAAATGTAGCTGTCTCTAATATGAATAGACATCTGAAAGCAGTGCCCTCTGGGCAGGCATGAAATACTCTGTAAAGCTAAAGGATTGTTGTGCAGGGATTTTGCTCAGTATAAAAATCTGGAAAGGAAAACTTCTCATAAGAAGTCATACAAGAACTTCTGTTAGCTGTTCAAAAAAATGGTTGTAAGTGGAAGACATTGCATAGTAATAAACTTAGAAATAATGGTTGTGCCTCATCTGCTAGTGATGTGACTGCAGAGGGAAAGATTTGTGTACTAAATTTACTAGAGTAAGTAAAAGCATTTGCTTACTTGGAGCTGTTTCCAACTTCAGTATCTGCTGTATACATCATCTTTAATTTAATATTTATCATGAAGAAAATGTTCATTGCAAAGCATTTTTTTCTTATCAAGAATTCGTGCTTTAATGGCCAATTACCATTATGAGGAATTTAATGACTAGCAGATGTAAAAAAGTGCTTGTGATGGAAACAGACTCTTAACTATAAACTTGCTTTATCTAGAATGCTGAAAGGTTTTAATTGTGTTCATATGGCATAACCTCACCTGTATTTTCTTTTGTAATTATTTCGGAATTAAACCCAAAAAGTCAGCAGAGCTAAATAAGGACAAGATCAAAACAACAACACATTTCATGAAGTGTATGTAGTTCATATATATCCATTTGTCTCTAAAAAGATATAAAACTTGTTTTTCTGTTAGAAGAGCTAGTTTTAACAGAATAGGCAATTCTCAGGACCTTGAGATGGTCAGATTATTTAAGCAGAGTCATTTTAGACCAGACCAGAAACGTAAAAGCTTTTTTGTTTTCCTTTATTAGTCAGTTATTAGACTAATCATTATGTAAAGTATCCCAAAAAGAACAAGAAGAGACTTAGGGAAATGTGCCGTGAGCCATACAAGCTTATTTTTTCTTTTCAGTCCTTAAAAAAAAATGAAGGCAAGCAGTAAGCATAGTAGTTAGTTTATAATATTTTGCAATGTAAAGTTTGGCTAATCTTTTGAAATTGCATTAGGTTCATTTTACACTTTTTCTGTCTAGAATAAAGGTGTCAAGGTAGAAGTTACAGATCTTTTTTCAGATAGGGTTCTTTTACTGTACCTTTCCATTCTTCAGTGGGTGGTAGGGGAAAGGGGAAGTAACTGTAATCACTGTAAAATGCATTTTCCTGTCATTTACACTCAATCCTAACTAGCCTTTAGAATCATTAGCTTTTTTGAAAACAGTTGCTGAGTTCGGAACATGCATGAATTTTACTCAGTTTTGCTACGGAACTGTCTTATCAAAATTCCTTTCTCCTGGATTGTTAACTATCCTTCTGAGCCTCGAAACTTTTATCTTCTTTTCTGCAGTCACACTATTGTTTTTAGTATTGTAGCATAGCCTACAGCATAGCAGGTGAATGCCTAACCCAGACCAAGGAAACATCTTAGGAGTAATCTGTAAACATTGAGTCCAGTATTTAGGATGTCAGGTTGTTGGAGGCAAAAGCCTTACTATTTCAACATTTGGCAAGTATAATAAATATTGAATGAATCAAAAGACTCAGTTTGGTATTATTATTTCTGAAATGGTGAACTGAACTAAACTAAAAAAAAAATTGCAATATCTAAGTTAGCTATTCTTTTTTTTCTTTTTTTTTCTTTTTTTTTAATTATTTGTATCACTCCATATCCTGCTACTCCCCAACATATTACAACATCAGAGGTTGTTGACTGACAAACTTTCTGTTTCCTGGTATGTACATGGCCTTGATTTTGCAGTGAAGGGTGAGGATATTTGTATTTAGATTATACTCAGTGGTAGTATTTTAAAGAAAATTAATAAGAAAGAAGGTAACCCATATTCTCTAATCTCATAAAGGCTTTGCAGTTGGAGTATTTTTAAAAGTCAATAGATTTGTGGTTTTACTTGCTGTAAAAAAAAGTAAACTTTAAAAGAAGGATATTGTTTACTGGACGTATTATGTACAAAATAGCATTCCCTTATTAAGGACAATATGTGTAGGTGCCAAGCTTCCTATGACTTTGTAGTTATGGTCATTTGGTTTGCGTGTGTTGGTGTTGGGGAATGTTTGAAATGTCTTTCTCTATGTTAAGTTAGCTTTTCCAGTGTTTTATCATCAGTCCTGCAGAAATACCATTTTATAGATAAGAAGAAGAATTTAATAATCAGATGATTTCAGGAAACAAAGTTTTCTGGTTTTAGCAAAATTTTATTTTGACATCTGTTTTAAAGCACTAATAAGAAAGTAGATGTGTTATGCATACCTTCAAATTCTATATATGGGAAGTATATAAAGATGACTCCCAAATATATCTGTTATTTGTGGTGTTTTTATATGCTGAAACGATTGTTCTTTTTTGAACTTCCTGTTGCTATGGTGTTGTAAATAACTTAATTGAGTGCATTGAGAATCTTAGTTATTTTTGTCCCCTTATTCCCTAATTCTATGATACAGCACTGCCTGTAATAAATAAGTGAAGCATTTGGATTTATGAGATGTTTGTCTTGCAGCTCAAAGCTCCTACCTTTCAATGAATTTAAGTATCTGCAGTGTTTAGGAAAGGGTTATGTCTGCAGCAATAGCTCTAGAAAGAGGCAAAAAGTTATCACAGTATCACAGAATGGTTGAGGTTGGAAGGTACCTCTGGGGGGCATCTGGTCCAATCCCCTGCTCAGGCGGGGCCACCTGCAGTTGGTTGCCCAGGTCCATATCCAGATGGCTTTTGAATATCTCCAAGAAGGGAGACTCCAGCCTCTCTGGGCAAACTGTGCCAGTCCTCGGTAAGGCTCACAAAAAAGTGTTTCCTGATGTTTAGGCAGAGCCTCCCATGTTTCAGTTTGGGCCCATTGCCTCTGGTCCTGTCACTGGGCAGCACTGAAAAGAGCCTGGCTCTGTCCTCTTTGCACCCTCCCTTCAGGGGTTTATACACATTAAGGAGATCCCCCTGAGCCTTCCCTTCTCCAGGCTAAACAGTCCCAGCTCTCTCAGCCTTTCCTCAAATGTGAGGTGTTCCAGTCCCTTCATCCTCTTTGTGGCCCTTTGCTGGACTCTCTGTGATACATCCAGAACTGTACACGGTATTCCAGGTGCGACCTCACCAGTGCTGAATAGAGGTTAACCTTCTGGTAACACTCTTCTTAATGCAGCCCAGGATACTGTTAGCCACCTTTGCCACAGACTTTTCTTTAGAATTTCCTTTAGTTATGCAGACTTTTCCTTTAGAATTTGCTCTTTTGAAGGTGTTTGAATGAGAAGAGACTGAGGTAAATGCTTCTCTTGCAGACTTTATTTTTTAATGTGCAGATCCCATAGTTCCTTTTTTGTCCTTCTTCTAGAAGGTGTACTTGTACTGGGTACTGAAGCAGAAAAGGTCCGAGGTGCTATATTGTTCAGAGAGGACTGTTTGGTGTATATAGCATAGAGTTTATAGGAAATAAGGACATACAAGCATCTCTGACAGCTGCTTATAAAGATTGTTGAGTCATGTAGTTAAACATGCACAATCCTTCAGTAGGTATGAAGATAAAATGAACAGATTATACTACATGTAATTTTTCTGGCTTTCCTGCTAAAGGTTGCACCAAGAAATTAATTAAAAGGTTTATAAATTGGAACTACTTGAAACTTTATTTACAGTATAGTCTCATATATTTAATCTTACAGGCTCATGAGCGACTGGAAGACTCTAAACTTGAGGCTGTCAGTGACAACAACCTGGAGTTGGTGAATGAAATTCTTGAAGACATCAGTCCCTTAATAAATAAAGATGAAAATATTGCAGAATTGGTTGGAATACTCAAGGAGCCTCATTTTCAGGTGCCATCTTTTTATTGTATATTACCAGCTTACTCTATCAGTGTCCACATATGGATCTAGGAATAGTAATGAAACAAAAACTGAACTGTAGCAAACTTTAATATGTAGGATTTTACTCCGATTGAAAGGTAGAGTAGAAACCGTGTGGGGTCAAGAATGAAGATGATTTTATTCTTTGATATCGCGTCAAGAATATCTTCACGCATTGTATTAAGATCCACTTGAGTTTCTGTTATAAGTCTTGGACAAACGTTTACTTCCTGTATGACTGGAGTTTCCATAACAATTCCCTGAAGGCTGCATCCTTAGCATTTCCAGGTGGTCTCAGTTCCTAATACTAACCATTCTGCACTTCGGTTCCATTGCTGGTATTCATACTCATGTGTAAGATATAGTTTGCAGAGTGAAGGAATGTGATTCTTCTGTGATGTGATCTGCACTGCAGCTTGAGACTCTGCATCCCTCTCACTGTTGCTCTACTTAGCATAAATGAAGTTTTGACATGCGCTTGTCAAAAGCAGATATTTTTCTATAGCTGCCATTCTACAACCAGCTTCTATACTGACCCTTGAAGATTAGGGTTTGTAAATCGTTGGTAGATTATGGATTTTCTAGGCAGGCTTCAGTTGACTTTAGTACTTAGCTACAGGTACCCTGTAGAATACCATAAGCAAACCTTTTGCCACAGTATAAATGTGCTTCTTTTGGCAGACAGGTATAGAGTCATAGACATTTTTTGGGTATATGAATTTAAACACACTTTTTTTTTCCTAAATTTTCAGTTATACATTATAGAAACATAGCAGTGATGTGCATTACCATTTAACATAGATAAACACTGGAAATGCTGTCAAGCTGTGGCATGCTGGAAGGAAGAACACTTTAAGAGCTCAGCTTTTGAGGTAGTAGCTATTCTGAGCACTGACGGTTCCTCTGCCCTTGTGAAGAGCAGTATGTTGGTTTCCCTTGTGCTCTTACTCATCCAGAAGGGCATCATAACTAAGGGATCAAAGACTATCATTTGGAGACTTACTGGTGAATAAACCTTCAAATCAGTTTTTCGTCCCTTAGCAGAAATTGGTATTGGAAAAGGAGAAGATGAGTTTGGAGGAATTAGTAGTTACAATGCAAAAAGGTTGGAATTGGGGGCCAACTGGTGCAGTAACAGACCTGACAAAGATCCATTGTGTTAGATAAAGAAACTAAAGCTGACAAGTCGAAGAGGATGAATCAAAAGAAGAAAAGGACTTAATAAGTAAAGAACTTGCTGGAGTAGACTGACTCTGAAAGGCACTGTAGTGATAATCTCTGAAGAGAGATGGCAAAGACCAGAGACCAAATGGGCAAAGAATCTTTGTGGTGGAGACTGGAAATGGCCTGTAGGAGACTTGAGATCAAGTAAGAATTCTAATTGGAGTGAATAACCAGTACTAAGGCAAAGCCAGCATTCATTCCTGTTCAGTGGTCATTTACAGAGAAGCACAACATGATGCTGATGTCAGTTACTCCATTAGTTCAGGCTTAAGCAACTTACACATTTAATTTAAAAGTTCCAAGTAGCTGGTGAACAAAAATGCCAATATTTACACTATTTCTTGTACATTTTTTGTTGTTTGATCTATAAAGAGCAGACTTGGAATTGTATATCTCTCTTCTCTTTTCCTTCCCTGTTCCCAACAGTAGGCATCTAGTGAAGACTGTAAGGCTAGGACAAGCCAACAGTGATACCTTCCATTAGTGATTTGTGGCTCACACTTCTGAGTGAGAAGTAGTATCATCCACCCGTGGTGGTGTTCTCTTCCATCAACTTGTTCAGTTGGTTTTTTGAACCCATGTGAAAATCCGGCATTCACAACATACCCCAACAGAATGGAGACTATGCTGTTTTGTTTTTGAGACTGTCTCCTGTTGATTTCACTTAATATCCCCTTGCTCTTGTGTAGGAAGAGATTGAACAGTTTTTCTTAATCAGCTTTTCCATGTTATTTGTGATTTGAGAGACCTCATTGTATATGTATGTCTATCTGTCTCAAATAAATAAAAAGAAGGGAAGCAAAGCTGTATACAGCTTCCCAGAGTCATTCACAGCAGCATAGATTTATGAAGTGGTGTAATAATTTCCATTGCATCTCCTACTCATTGCTTAAAATTTCATAGTATTTGGTTTGCCTTTTTAACAGCTGGTGAATAGAATAGAATAGAATAGAACAGAACAGAACAGAATAGAATAGTTCAGTTGGAAGGGACCTACAAAGATCATGTAGTCCAACTGCCTGACCATTTCAGGGCTGATCAAAAGTTAAAGCATATTATTTAAGGGCATTGTCCAAATGCCTGACAAACACTGACAGGCATGGGGCATCAACCACCTCTCTAGGAAGCCTGTTCCAGTGTTTGACCACCCCCTCAGTAAAGAAGAGGTACCTCTAGGTTCAGTAAACATAGAAGTTGTTTGGTTGTTTGGTTTGGTTTGGTTTTGTACTGTTTACACCTCTGAGATACCACTTCTGAGTCTGTCAGTTAACATGTTAAATTAGGATTGTATTTTCCCTTGCAGTCTGTGTTGAATTTCATTTGCCTTGTTGCTCATGAGGTGCTCCTGCAGGTTACAATCAGTTGTTTTACTCCTTGAATAGCTTAGCAGCATCAGCAAACCCTGTCATTTCACATCTCACCCCCATTTCCGAGATCACTTCTCTGACATGTCAGTGTATTGGCAGGTGTAGAACTGAGCCCAGATGCCTGTGGGAAATCCCCTGGTGACAGGAATTGTGAAAACTAATACTGTATTCCTGGCCCCAGTTTTTCTGTCTTTTAGCCAGTGTTTTCATCCACTTGAGAGCCTTACTGCTTATCCTGTAGTAGCTTTGTTTCTTTAAAAGACTTTGATAAAGGAGTCTGTCAAAGGCCTTTTGGAAATTGATTTATATTACTAACTGTAACTGCCTTGCTGCCATGCTTGGTGACTCTTTCAAGGAACTTAACTAGATTTGAAAAGCGTGACTTCCCTTTATGAAAGCATGTTGAAGCTTTCCCATGATCTATTTTGTCCAATCATCCTGTTTTTTATGGAAACATCTTCTAATTTGTTTAGTATCAACATCAGACTTACTGGTTTGCAGTTTCTTGATCCTTCCTTGGAACACAGTTCAAAAATTCATGTCATGATTATTGTATGCTATGAACAAGATTGCATGCTGCTTCCTTCACTATACTGTTGAGTGAGTCATGGGTATGTAAGAGAAATAAGCTATTTCTAGAGCTCCCTACTTCATTTGCTGCAAAACCTGGATGGTACAGAAAGAATTAGGTACAAAAGGAAGAGAAAAGACTGTTTGATGGTTAAGATAGTTAAATGCTGCCCTGGAGAACTAACCTACCCTTCACTCTGTCAGAATTGGAGTTCATTTAAAATAAAAAAAAAGTCTGAAGCAGCTTTAACTTGTATTTTTTTTATTTTCTAAGTGCCTCTTGTGAGGCTTTCAGTCTCATTTGCAGAAACAATGAGCAGGTTTGGCTTCTGCGTACAGGCAAAAAGCAGCTAGCTACTTACTTTTTAAAAGTACATCTGATGTGATTCAGTTTGGAAGCCTAAAATTAGGACATACTTTTTGGCCTTTAATTTTGTGCTTCCATTCCCCATCTGGAGGCAGGCAACAAAGACAACTGAGGCCAAAGTAGTATTATTTTGACTGTTTTTTATTTAACTGATATCGCAGTTAGGACCACTCTAGAAGACCTTCTAGGAAAATTTGAAGACCAAAATGTGGATAGAATATTCTTTCTAAGGCTTGGGGAGGCTATATATTTCAGAGAGAATCTCTGAACAGGAAACAGAAAATTAAGTAAATACTCAAGAAATAAGTGCTAATCTTTCTGCCTCATTTGGTGCAAGGAGGCATGTTCCAAATTCTGTAAGAAGGGACCTGTAAGGAAGAAAGGAAAAATAAAATGTCACTTGTAGTTACAGAAAATGTAATTTGCATCCTTTCTCCAGTTCAGTAAATGTGCAAACAAGCCACCTTGACTTGACTCTTTTAAAGTTTCATGGACACTATTGCGTAACTGTTTTAGAGGCTGATTCTGTGTTTTACAAATGAATTGTGGCACTTTATCACAGCGTCATCTTACCTTTGTAACCTACCTCGGCGTACAAGTATCAAATGTGGTATACAAGTGATCAGTGCAGTAGTTTATTTGAATGTATCATTTAGCACTGAAAATACCGAACATTTCTTTTACACATTTTTAGAGAAGATACATTGGGGAGGGACTGGCTTACGGAGTACAGGTGCATGCATGGTTACACTATTACGTTTGACTGTCTGTTCCCTCCCTTTTCTCTCTTCTCCTTTCATTCCTTTCTTTTTCTTCCCTTCCACTTTTTACCCCTTTTAGTTATAACTAAACTTTTCAGGGTTCAAAGTGTGGAAGTGTATTGGGTTTGCATGGCAAGGTGTTGGGAGCCGGGGGGCTACAGGGGTGTATTCTTGGCTTCTGTGAGAAGCTGCTAGAAACTTCCCCTGTGTGTGATAGAGCCAATGCCAGCTGGCTTCAAGACAGACCTGCCGCTGGCCAAGGCCAAGCCCATCAGCAACAGTGGTAGCGCCTCTGGGATAAAATATTTAAGAAGGGGAAAAAAAATCCTGCACAACTGCAGCTGGAGAGAGGAGTGAGAATATGTGAGAGGAGCAACTCTGCGGACACCAAGGTCAGTGAAGAAGGAGGGGGAGGAGGTGCCACAGGCACCGGAGCAGAGATTCCCCTGCAGCCCCTGGTGAAGACCATGGTGAGGCAGGCTGTGCCCCTGCAGCCCATGGAGGCCCACGGTGGAGCAGATATCCACCTGCAGCCTGGGGAGGACCCCATGCTGGAGTAGGTGGATGTCTGAAGGAGGCTGTGACCCCATGGGAAGCCCACACTGGAGCAGGCTCCTTGCAGGACCTGTGGCCCTGTGGAGAGGAGCCCAGGCTGGAGCAGGTTTGCTGGCAGGGCTTGTGACCCTGCAGGGGACCCATGCTGGAGCAGGCTGCTCCTGAAGGACTGCATCCTGTGGAAGGGACCCATGCTGGAGCAGTTTGTGAAGAACTGCAGCCCGTGGGAAGGACCCACATTGGAGAAGTTCATGGAGGACTGTCTCCCGTGGGAGGGACCCCACGCTGGAGCAGAGGAAGAGTGTGAGGAGTCTGAGGAGGAAGGAGTGGCAGAGGCAACGTGTGATGAACTGACCACAACCCCCATTCCCCGTCACCCTGTGCTGCTCCAGGGGAGGAGGTAGAGAAAATTGGGAGTGAAGTTGAGCCCAGGAAGAAGGGAGGGGTGGGGCGATGGTATTTTAAGATTTGGTTTTATTTCTCATTATCCTGCTCTGATTTGACTGTTAATAAATTAACTTATTTTCCGCAAGCTGAGTCTGTTTTGCCTGTGACGGTAATTGGTGAGTGATCTCTCCCTGTCCTTACCTCAACCCATGAGCTTTGTGTTACGTTTTCTCTCCCCTGTCCAGTTGAGAAGGGGAGCGATAGAGGGCTTTGGTGGGCACCTGGCATCCAGTCAGGGTCAACCCACCACAGGAAGATACTAAGTTCTTACGAGTTTCACAGTATTGATGGCTGGCCATCAGGCCAGTATGTATTGAAGAGCCAGCTGGCAGATGCAGTGCACAGAAAAGGCTATATAGCAAGTCTTGCCAGACAGTAGCTGGAGAGCAGAAGAGAGTGGTAAGAGAGGTTACCTTGAGGGAAGAGGGAGGAGCTGAAAGTATCGCACCATTGGAGTGGTTAAACATGCAGAAGAATCACTTCTGCTGCTTATGGAAGAACTTGTTCAGTTATTTTCACCTTCCCAAGATTTAGAATCTTTCCTCAGCACAAGAAGGACATGGAACTGTTGGAGCAAGTCCAGAGGAGGGCCACAAAAATGATCCGAGGGCTGGAGCACCTCTCCTACGAGGACAGGCTGAGGGAGTTGGGGTTGTTCAGCCTGGAGAAGAGAAGGCTGCGGGGAGACCTTATTGTGGCCTTCCAGTACTTGAAGGGGGCCTACAGGAAAGATGGGGAGAATCCTTTTAATAAGGCCTGTTGTGACAGGACAAGGAATAACGGATTTAAACTAAAGAAGAATAGATTTAGACTAGACATAAGAAAAATTTTTTACCATGAGGGTGGTGAAACACTGGAACAGGTTGCCCAGAGGGGTAGTGGAGGCCCCATCCCTGGCAACATTCAAGGTCAGGTTGGACGGGGCTCTGAGCAACCTGATCTGGTTAAAGCTGTCCCTGCTCACTGCAGGGGGGTTGGGCTAGATGACCTCTAAAGGTCCCTTCCAACCCAAAGCATTCTGTGATTCTATGAATTATGCAAGGCATTCATCCTAAATAGCAGATTCTGCTGGCAATAAAATACTTAATCTGAAAAGCAGCCAATATTTTTTTCTAATAGTTAGCTTTATAATGGCTAATCATACCTTTAAAATGTTTCCTTTAGAAAAGTGATCTTAAGTTGCCTTCTAGACAGATCTAATTTATAGGGTTATTCATGCCTCCTTACCAGCCCCCCTGATTTCTTTAAGATCTTAAATGATTTCCTCACTTTTCCAGAACAGCCTTTAAAAATCTCTTTTCAGATGTACATTAGGAGCCTGTTAGTCAATTTATTAAGTTCTAATTTTTAAACAGTGATATCAGAGAAGACTAGCACATATTTAGTGCATAAAAGAGGAACAGAAATATTTTAAATACTTCTGAGGCCTGAAGTGTTAGGAAAGGAGTCCTAAATTGAAGACCATAGAGTTGTTCTGCTCTTGTGTATACCCCCCAGCCCCCAATTTGTAGTTTAATTGTTCTATTCAGTCACAGTTGGGGAACTAATTACCATATAGGGCAGGCAATGCTTCATAACTTGTATGGATTGTGCTGAGAATTTTTTTTAGGAAAAGCAAATGTTGAATTTTGAGCTCTGAAGTTGCAGGAGCACAGGCTATCATTTTTTCTGATGCCATAAGAAAGAAACAAGTGAAGTTCATGCAACTGTATTGCTCAGCTCCCTCAACCATCTTACTGAAATAAGAAAGTAACTGTGAGCAACATAAAATGTTAGACAGTAGTCTGACAGTGGATATGGACACATGGTCCCTGTTGCCAAGTGGCTTTATTTAAGTGTTCTTCAGGACTGCCTGCCATCACCTGGCTGGCTGGAAACAGTCTCGTAAAACTGGTATAGATTCTTGAGTTTCAGAAGTGCGAGTTAGGTATGGGAAGGTAAATTAACTGTGGCTTGTCTTAAGAAAACCAATAAACTGCTTTTCTTAAAGGAACCATTTTACAATTGTGGGCAGCAATGTACAGTCCCTGATAGTCCTTCTGTGACTCAGCCATCATGTAAAGAGCAGGAAAAAGATTTTGTGATTGAGAGATGGTTAAGTGGTAGTTAAAAGAATTAATGCTTATCCGTGAAACTGAGTGAATAAATAGGATCAGAATGTGGATGATGGGATCAGATTTAAGAACTGAAGAATCTTACAGAGCATGTGAATTTGCAAAGGATGGCACAGACTGTTTGCTTAGTAGTCTTTTTTTGACTGTGGATCAGATTATAATCCATAAATTATGTGATGATTAAGGGCAGGGACCTGTACAAGCATGGTTATGTGTAAGGCTCCATGAGAAATCTAGTAGTTTGTGGCCAGAAAGTTTGGGAACAATTTGTTCTAGCATGTGACCAAAAGAGAAAACCGTAAGTACTCTACTGGTGCATCTACCTGGTTTTGTCAGTGGTAATGTGTAAAAATGTTGGTTTCATTTTGTAAATGCAGAAAGATCCGAAAATGTGGCTTGCAAACATTGGGAAACAGATCTGTTCTCCTGGTTTCTGGACTGGATGTGCCTTGGGTAATGAAGAATTAGAAATTGCTACCATCAGACAGCTGCTTGATTTAAATAAATGATTGTTTTTACAATTTAATTTGATTTGGTTTCTGTCCACAGTATCAGAGCAGCCACAATAAGCAGCTGTCTTTACAGTCTTAATGGCAGGGGCAGAATCGGTGAATTAGTACCTCCTTCTAACCTCAAGTTGAAATATCAGCAGGGTCATTGCGTAATGGGCAGATTAAAATGACTGTACAGGTTTGTGACACTTTAAGGGCTTGCATGTTGAGCTTAGCACTAAACTAATATAGTTGCACAACTTTTGGGTTAGAGGTGACTTACAGAAGGGTGGAGTAGACTGCATAGCAAAACTTAAATTTGCTTAAATGTCACGTGGTCACCAGCTCTACTTTCTAGTAGTTTGCTGTGCTCCTCTGGCATGTGCATTTCACTATCAATGATAGTCCCTGCGATGTCCTGTCCTTGGTGTCTTCTCTTCGGCTACTTCTTTGACACCAGTCAGTGATCTAACTTAAGACCATATCTCATTAGGTCACTGTCTGAAACAAAGCTATGTTGTTTGAGGCCTCATAGGCATCTCCTCTACTTGCTTCTTTTCCTCATCTTGTATGTGTCAGTGAGACTCTGCTACAGGATGCTTTATCTTGAACTACAATATGTGGTGGTTATAGGGTGTCCCTTTTCCTCTTCAAGACAGAAAGTCTCCGCTGTCTAATTTCAAAAGTTTGATCTTGTTTTACCTATATGTATTGTCTTATAAATACTTTCTTTAAATCTTAAAGTATCTTTTATGAGAAAATCAAGTCTAAATTGCATTGTCTTCCAAAGATGATTATATTTATTTGGATCTCTTCCTTTTGGTTTGTACTTACATATGTGAACTGGTGAAAACACCATTAACTATAAGGTCTGAGCTCTTGTCTTCCAAAAAGTGAATTCTGTCAACTTGGATTCATTTGGTGCTAGGATTCTGCCTTGGGTTTATGCAAGCAGAAAGCACTCATTCTGCAGATTGCTAGAAATCCTTGCATACCTGTAATTAACTTTAATTTATGATTACTTCCAAATTACTGTGGAGGAAAATTTTATTACATTAGACACAAGTATCTGATGATGAGTTATCTTCTTTTTTTTTGCAGTGGGATGTTTGTTTACTTTAAACATTTGCTCAGATACTGTCTCATTAGGTGAAAGACTATTTTAGGTACTCCTTTTTCCATCTTCTTCCCTGCAGGTTCACATGTTCCTCCCAAATTCATTACATTTCTCCTATACTTCCTTAAGAAGAAGCATTTGTATTTACAAAAGAGAGCATATTTGCCAAGACAGTAGGCTTATCAGGCCATGTGAGTACTTGTATTTCATACAAACATGAAAGTGAATTTTTGCTCCATTCCGTGTGAAGTAAGAGTTTTAAGATCTGGTCCCAAAAGGGCAATTTCAGTAGTTATTGAGCGCTAAATCCTTTTGCAAATGGTTATTTCATGATTTTAAAGAGGCTTTTTCTGTTTCTTTACAGTCACTCTTGGAAGCACATGATATTGTGGCTTCAAAATGTTACGATTCCCCTCCTTCTAGTCCAGAAGTCAATAATTCTTCAGTGAACAACCAGATTGTTCCAGTAGATGCTATTCGTATTCTTGGAATTCACAAAAGAGCAGGAGAACCACTGGTAAGTAATTGAAGATGAGTGTGTCTTTAATTTAAAGTGCGAGTGAAAGCATTTGCATGTGCCTAATTTCTTGCATTATGTTTTAATTTTTTCTATTATTATATTGTGTAATTTAATGGGTGATAGGATCAGTATTGAGAGGTTGAAATAAGAATATATTTGTGTGTTCTCCATCCTGTTCTCTTTAAGAAATTATGGGATAGTGAATAGGCAGTCACTAGCCTGAATGACTTGCTAGCATAACTAACTAACACAACATCTGTTTGGTTATGATCTGATACAAAATGACAGGATTGCATGCAATCAAGAACAATACAGTCATTGTTCAGTCATATGAAAACGTTGTCTGAAAGCACTTTTGTGTCACCTGACACTTACCTGTGTATTAGGAACTCTTACACTGTAGTAACTATTACTGTCTCTCTTCATTGGGGTAGAAAGAATGTTCCATAGCTGTATATTTTTGCTTGAGATAATGGTAAAATGAAATTGAAATTCAAAGAATGGTAAACTAGGTGTCACATACCTCTTTCAGGGTGTTACATTTAGAGTTGAGAACAATGATCTGGTAATAGCACGGATTCTTCACGGCGGAATGATAGATCGACAAGGTCTTCTGCATGTAGGTGACATTATTAAAGAGGTGAATGGCCATGAGGTTGGGAACAATCCAAAAGAATTGCAGGAACTGCTGAAAAATATTAGTGGCAGTGTCACTCTGAAGATTCTCCCCAGCTACAGAGATGCTGTTATTCCTCAACAGGTCAGTAGCACATTTGTAACAATTCTGTCAAAAGAACTTCTGCTTGATACCGTATCACATAATCTTATTTTAAGATTTTGGATTAGACATATTTTGATTATTTTGTGTATTTAATGCTAGCAGGAAGGCTAAAATGTAGATACCTGTATTCACCTGTAAGTACATTCTGGAAATTGGTTTATTCAGTAGATTAATACCACGCCTGATATGCCTGCCTAAAAAATTCTAATTAGTATCTGAGGTTGATAAGCATTTGTATACTACGTATAAAGCATGTTGCTTTGACATCCAGTGACCTCTGATGACCTAGCCACAATCACACTAAACTGCGGTGAACTGCATGTGTTTGTAACACGATCAGTGTCCAAGCAATCTGTTTCATAGGATTCAGAAACTTTTTCAGTTCAACAGATGAGCTTGAACTCGCTGACTTATGTAGGAACTTGGATGGTGGCTATTCCTTATCCTTTGGTTGGTGCTGTAGGCTGTCGATTTCTCCACTGCAGAAATAACTTGTTGCTCTAAATCAGTGCATTTGAAATATCTTGTAAGACACTCCTTCAGGTAGTGGGTCTTAATGCCTGTGACTGTAATAGACTATGCTTACACTGAGTACATGCGGAGGGAATGTGCTGTATTTGAGGCAGGTGCACTGCTGCCTTTGCTCCCCAACCTGATAGAAAAGAGTCAAAGATATTTCCAGTCTACTGATGCAACGTACTGTTTCTTCCCCTGCATCAAGTTTGATTCTTAAGCAGTCGTGTATCTTGTTCGTTTTAGAACATTGCATTCATGGCAAAATTAATTCTTGAGATTCCACAAGCCTTGAACACAGTGATCGCATTCTGAGAATTTTTTATATTTTTAAGTAATTTGAAGTCAGAATACTAATTGAGTTGTATATACTGAAATGCAAAAATGAGTGTTTTGTAATACATTGTCCAAATAGAACAGTTGGCTTTTTATTTTTATCATGAAGCGCCTTCAGCCAAGGTTTGCACTGCTGATTATTTCTACTCTCTCAGCTGCTATATGTCAGTTTTTTCCATAGATTGTATTTTACTTGCCAAATGTAACTTGTCAAACTTTTCCTGTCAAACTTTTTATGCTGTAGGTATAAAGACATTACTTTTTTATAATATAATGTATTTTATAATGTTTAAGCTTTTTATAATGTTTAAGCTTTGTAAATTTTTACACATTTCAGGTTTTTGTGAAGTGTCATTTTGATTATAATCCATATAACGACAACCTCATCCCATGCAAAGAAGCAGGTCTGAAATTTTCTAAAGGAGAAATTCTTCAGATTGTAAACCGGGAAGATCCAAATTGGTGGCAGGTTGGTAAAAAGATTTAAAAAGAAAAAAACCCAAACGAAAAGCTTCACTGGTTGCCTTAATAATAAACTCTTTAAATTATGATCTACTTCCATTTAACAGTAGACATAAGAAAAACTATTTACACTGCAATCCAATCTCAAGCTAATATCAAAGTATTAACAATTGAAATATTAGAGAAAATGGAATGGTGTAAGTTGCATATGTAACACTCATTTTGCTGTTACTACTATTTATTTGTCTTTGTTCTTGTATCATAAGCTTAGACATTACAAAACCAGTTTAAGTGGAGAATTTTTAGCAGAAGGTCTTAGGTTGACTATGTTAACTGTGGTAAGCCTTCCCTGACAGTGACTGGGGAAGAAGTGGACCCCTTCCTGAGTGCCCAGAGTTGAGGAGAGAAAGGGAAATTAACCCTGTGTATTTGAAGAGGGGTGAGAATAGCTATTTGGAGAAGCCTTTGTAAGCTTTACAAAGCTTATATCTTTTATTTCCACAGTGGTGGTCAATGTCTGTGAGCTGTAACATGCATGTTCATAATCAAAGTGTTTGGCACTATTTCAAATATTAACAGTTCATCCTGCTTTAAGGTTGTATTTCTACATTCAGTCCTTCAGTAGGAATGTAATCCAGTGCTTATGCTATTTTTTCAAGACAGTATACACACAATTAAACATCATCAGTGCCTTTTAAAGTGGGATGAGTGAGCCTTTAAGACGCTTTTCTCAACCGAGATACTCAACATGGCAAGTGGCAGTGGCGATCTAGGCAAAGAGTTGAGCATTGTTAATTTCTCTTTCCACCCCTAAATTGCTCACCCTTTAACAAGCAATAGTGAGCCAAATGTTACTTGAGAGCAATATATGTATAACTTCTTTAAAAGCAACAAAAATACTTGAATATACATCAACAACTGTTGCTGAATTCTGTTGCTTGTCAGTGACTGTAATAACAGAAAGAGAATAAAAAAAGTGTGAGGGAAGGCAGAAAATTTATTACTGCCAAGTTAATTAGTTTCAGAAGTTAGACACTCCAAAACTCTGGAGTAGTTTGACATTTAGCTTACATGCTGTCTTCTGTATTGCTTTTCAAATTCTCCAGCTTGTAAGTTGTGGGATTCCAGGAGAGATAAATCTTAAATCTTAAACACCCAATCAGTGGCAAAAATGAAATGCATTAAACCAGCATAGTGTGTTGCAAGTATTGCTATGCAGATCATGCCACTGGGAAAAAAAGTTAGTTTTTCCTTGTGCTTTCTAGAAATGCTAGACTGCTACTGAAAACTTGCTAACTGCAAAAAATCAGTTAGTCGTAGGTAGAAGCATACAAGTTGAAAAGCAAACAGTTCCTGTTAGCAAGAGACGGGTCAACCAGTTATGGAGAAGAAAAGTGTAACGTTTTGTAACTGTGTGTTTCTGTGTGTTAAACTTGCTGAGAATTGAGCTTGCCATGAAATTATTTTATAGAGAATATTAGCCAAACTTTCATTACCAGGAATACGTAAGTTACTAAGACTTTAAATCTGTAGTTACTTAGTGCAAAAAACTTGAAGGCATGATTAGGCATGTGTTAATGGCATTCACCGTTTGCGAAATGAGAGTTAATAAGCTGCACTGGAACCTGTTTGGAGCAGCTCAAGAATACAATGTAAGTGTACTTGTGTACTAGAAAGTCTTGAGTTTTGTCACTTGAGAATTCAATGTCTGGAGCCATACAATTCCATTTAGGATTTTGATGCCAAAAGTTTATGGCTGTAGGAACTTACTAACTTAATGGGAACCAGTAATGAAACTTCTGTGTATTTTATTTAAGTTTCTTGAATGGCAAGGCACTTTTACTGTGAGACACAATTTTAATAGCCGCATCTGAATTTGAATTTCCAAGTCTCAGTAGTAAATGTATCGATACTCACCATTGAGAAACTGGTAGTGTGAAAGTCAGTCAATACCATGTCGATAAGAAAAATGCTTCTCACAAGTTACCTATGATTTTTATTTTTTATTTTTCCAGGCTAGTCATGTCAAAGAAGGAGGAAGTGCAGGGCTTATTCCTAGCCAGTTCCTGGAAGAGAAGAGAAAGGCCTTTGTTAGGAGGGACTGGGACAACTCAGGTGAGATTTAATTAATTTCAGGAATAGATTTTGCTCTGACTCCATTTGTTTTGCTTTTCCTGCCTTCATAGATGCTAGAAAACTGCTGTGTGAGAATACACAGAATACTGTGAAATGCCAATTATTATATTTTGGCTTTGACTGAAGGACAAAGGCTGAAGTCTATCTTTAGTCTTCATAGATACATGAATCAGTTTTTCCACCTGCTGAGGAAAAGCTAAATGAGGTGGGAAAGATATAAGAATTAGCTTTTTTTTAAAAAATTATGTTTTTATAGTATGCACTGAAAGTTAATAATTTAAACATATTTGATGGATTTTTCTGCTGCTTTATACAAAACTTTCTAGGAAAATTAATTTTTTCTCTATGTTCGGTTCTTACTATACCATTTGATGTGTATGAAAATAGATGTGATCTGCCCTAAAATATATATAAAATTCTAAAATGGTCCTTGTAAATTTAATTAATCTAAACTCACATATGTTCAATTAAATAAGCTTTGGAAAAACACATTTAACAAAAATGATGAGTTTGTCTCAATTTTTATTTCTAGGGCCTTTCTGCGGAACAATAAGCAGCAAAAAAAAGAAAAAGATGATGTATCTCACTACAAGAAATGCAGGTACCTCTCAATATTACATACGAATCAAAGTTCTCTAGGCTTCTAAACTTGCAGAGTCTAGTGTATCCAAGGCTGAAAGATTTGCAGTAAAATATTTGATTATAAATTTGATAGATCAGGTAGTTTTTGTGGTTTAAAAGCAATAGTGACCAGTGGAGGTATGGTGGTGCTGAGTACATCTTTTGGTAGGTGGAAGTCAGAGAAGAACTTTGTGTTAAAAGAGAAAAAAAAGTGAAAGCTTTGTTGCCAGCAGGTTGAGGGATGTGATCCTTGCCCTCTACTCAGCACTGGTGGGGCCACACCTGAAGCGTACTGGGCTCCTCCTCAGTGCAAGAGAGATACGGACATACGAAGGTGATGAAGCGGCTGGAGCACCTCACATTTGAAGAAAGGCTGAGAGAGCTGGGACTGTTCAGCCTGGAGAAGAGAAGGCTCAGGGGGGATCTTATCAATGTGTATAAACCCCTGAAGGGAGGGTGCAAAGAGGACAGAGCCAGGCTCTTTTCATAGGAGCCCAGTGACAGGACAGGAGGCAACAAGCAACACCACAGGAGGTTCCCTCTGAACATCAGGGAACACTTTTTCTACTGTGAGGGTGACTGAGCGCTGGTGCAGTTTGCCCAGAGAGGTTGTGGGGTCTCCTTCCGTGAAGATATTCAACAGCTGTCTGCACGTGCTCCTGAGCAACCATCTCCAGGTGGCCCTGCTTGAGCAGCGGGCTAGACTAGATGATCTCCAGACCTCAACCATTCTGTGATTCAGTGAAAACTCACTAATTTTTAATCACCATTTGCCCATTCTGATCAATCCCAAATTTTCTGCTTGGAAGTAAAGGTAATAATCTGACTTTATGCTGTCCATGAAGGGGTAACTATTTTATTCCCATACCCATTTAAAGCAAGAAAGCTTGTATCAGACTTAATGCCCCTTGACTACTATTTATATTCACATGTGGTCTATTGATATATAGCAGGACTGCTTATTTTTTTTTCTTACAGTACTGACTGTGTATTAACTATTTGTTGTACACTTCTCAATGTAGAATTTGATCGTCATGAAATCCAGATCTATGAGGAAGTAGCCAAAATGCCTCCTTTTCAGAGGAAAACGCTGGTCTTAATTGGGGCCCAAGGAGTGGGGCGAAGAAGTTTGAAGAACAGGTTTATAGTACTGAATCCTACTAGGTTTGGAACTACAGTGCCATGTAAGTTGTCAGCATTCCTATTGTAATATCATCCTCTGAGTCTCTGATTATCTAGAAAATACCTGATGTTTATCCCAGTGATTCAGGGTAGGAGTAATTTTGTCACAGTACAAAAATTGTATAGAGTGGGAAAACAAAAGGTTCTTTATCTTCTCAGGCAACTGGACTAACATATGATGATAGTGAAAATATTTGTAACTAGCAGTTAAATGTTACTAGTGCTGCAGAAAACCAATTTTTGTATGTGCAGTATTGCAGTCTGTTAGGTTGCTTCAGAGTCAGTCACCATCAGTTACTGAGGGGATTCTAGAATTTCCTAGTAGTATTTTGTAATGAATGGCCAGTGGAGTTTCTCAGGTCTGCTGTTTATGTTTCCCTCTGTAGAAGCACCGTAGGCATTATAAATTGTTACTTCAGTATTAGAAATGTAGGGAAAAGCAATAAACCTCCAATAAAACGGAAGTGTTTGTGATCTCCAAGATTTGTATGATAATCCAATGTTTTAATACATCTAGCCTCAAGCCTGTGATCTTTCTTTTTTCCTCCCTATCAACTTCAGAAAAAACCCTCCTCCCTTACTGAAGCATTGTTCTCTTGCCTTCCTTCCAGATAGTTTTTATTTTTTTATTTTTTTAACTGCCCCCTCCTGTTTGACTGCTGACCAGAGACGTCCACCCTAGCTACATTCTTCTCCTCACCAAGTGGTGATATGGCACCAAGTGGTGATACAAGTGTTACCAAAGGGATCCATTCACTGTTATGTTTAATATATTCTAGAGTTCAAATCTAATTAAATGCAAGCAGTGGGCAGGTAATATGGTGACAGAACAGCAAAGTCAGTAATAATCTGATATTTTATTTTATTTTATTTTATTTTGTTTTGTTTTATTTTATTTTATTTTATTTTCGCTTCTTTGCTTAAATAATGTCTGTACTGCACAGTGTAGCCAATACCCAAGATGGCTGCTAATGTTTTACTCAAATATTGGCTTTAATCTCTCTGCAGTGAATTTACCTTGCTTTAAAGGGTAAGTTGTCCTGGAAAGCAGCATTAGCTGGCTTCCGCTAAGATTCTGCTACGGTGGCTGAGCTGCTACTGATATTTAAGTTAACTTTCTTTATAGCTAGCGCAGGTAATTCTACCCTGAATAACAGGACAAATACAGTGAGCAAAGTATGTGCTAAGGTTTGAGAGGCAGGGCAGATTTTGATGTGTGCTCAGTTATTTTCAGAAGTACATTCGGCATTTGAGAGTTAAATTTCCATTTGATTTCCAAGTCACTTAAGTAATCATTTTATTAAGTCAGTAATTAAAAAGATGACATGAATGAGTATTGTATATGATGTGAAGGAGCAATACAAAGGAAATAAGCAAATGGGTGGGTAAGCAACATTAGAAAAGAATAGCAATAAAGGGAACAGGAGGGCCTGTGCTCAGTTTTGGAACTTACTTACATTAGAATAATGAATTAATCTGTAGGTGGAACAATTATAATTATATATTAATGTGTATTATATTCTCCCTAACTTGATAGGCAGTCCAGTCTCATATTTGCATTCCAAATATAAATAGAAAACATTCCATTTATATTTTAAATTTTTGTTTAGTCACTTCACGAAAGCCAAGGGATGATGAAAAGGATGGGCAAGCGTACAGATTTGTGTCACGAGCTGAAATGGAGATGGATATTAAAGCTGGCAGATATTTAGAGCATGGAGAATATGAAGGAAATCTTTATGGCACCAAAATTGATTCCATCCTTGAAGTTGTTCAGACAGGAAGGACCTGCATCTTGGATGTGAATCCACAGGTATATCATTTATAATGTTACACTACAAGTGTAGGAGTATGATGTTGAAAGAGGTATGCCTTTAAATTTGAAGGCTTCCTATCTGGTTTAGAGGTTACAATATCAACTGGATTCTTGCATTTGTAGCACTTAATTGGAATGAGTTAGAAAGGTGGAAAAAAACAACTTAGATTCTGCATGGAAGAGGAGTCTTGCAGAGTAGTAAATACTCTTCTTAGCCAAGGAGAGAATGATGTTAATCATTTCAAAAGGCAGTGCAGGAGTTTCTAAAATAGAAATAAAAATCTTCACTTCTGTGTTTCTGCCTGTTGTAACAGACTAGTTTTGCAGTGCCCCTTAAGCAATGGGGACATGTGGCAAGTCATTCTCAAACTTGGGGTTTTTGTTTTTTTTTTTTTTTTTTTCTTTTTCTTTGCTTCTAGGCCCTGAAAATACTGAGGACTTCAGAATTCATGCCCTATGTAGTGTTTATTGCTGCTCCAGAGCTGGAGACTTTGCGTGCTATGCACAAGGCTGTGGTAGATGCTGGAATTACAACCAAACTTCTCACTGTAAGCAGATTATTTTGTACTTAGTTTGCTTTGAACAGGATGTTCTTAGATTTTTTTTTTTTAACCTTTCATTTTAGATGGAATTTGTTCTGAAAGTAATGTCTCTAAGAAGTTAGGCAAGACTTTTGCTGATTACTTAGTAGAAGTGAATCAAATACTATGTATAAGGTAGATTGCTTCTTTCCTAATAATAGACCTCTTACAGAGCAGTGTTGATTACAAAAATTACTTGTAATGTGTTCTTTGGGAAGTGTCTGCTTTGATTATTTGCAGCAAATGGTAGATATCTGATAGTGGGAATTGTTCTTTTATGTAAATGTCTTTCCTTCACTTTCCCCATCTCTCCCCCCAAAAGTTTTGTTCAGGTTTGTCTTATAATACAGGTGTGCTTTAAAAATGGAATCTGTAATCCTTGGGAAAGATATTGCAGCCTGCTGAAAAAAATGCCCAGCCAACCACAGAATGCAACTAGGCCTTGTTTCCACTGCTACAGCAGCACATGCTGCACTGAGAATGGCTGGGAGCTGCCAGAATAAGAAGTGTTGAATAGCTTCTCTTCCCCTTAAGTTCCTTGGATTTGTCACGTAAAGCGAAGTGGCACATTTTATTCATTACTTCTTTCCCCTTTTCTGAGACACAGTGTGTAGCAGAGGGAAATGAGACATGCTTCTTCCAGTGCAGCAAATTATAAATATTCTGTATGGGCATGAACTTTCCCAGCTGCAGGACCAAAGCAAAAAAAGCCAGATTGAGCAGTTAAGAAAACTGTCCTCTGTGCTCAGCAGTACAACTTCCCATCTGGGAAAAGCCGTGGCTTGCTGACAACTCACGACGATAGTGCTGCAGCTTAGATAGTAGCAGTATGTTATATAATGCTGACGGGGCATTCAGAGCAATAAAATGGGAGATGGGTTAATTTCCACTAAATGAATATGGGGTTTTTAGTCTTTCTTTTTTTTCTTCTTCTTTTCCTTTTCCAAATTGTGAGATCTCATTCTCTTAACATGAGAGACTGTCCAGTCCTAGTCATGGATTCTGGTTATTATAGATTGTAGTGTCTCTCTGGATGCTCTGCCTTTCGTCCTCCCTGCCCCAAATGAACCCTGAATTTTGTGATGCATAGACAAGAAGAAAGGTTAAAACTGCCCAGACAAGTATAAAAATATTTTTCTGCACTTCCTAATATTTGGTTCCCTAAGGGAACCTCTGTTTTACTTGTCATTATGAATATACATTTATATATCTTTACAGATTCTAAATTGTATCTGTGCACATGTATATAAAGAGTATGATTTCCCATTTCATATTCTTGTACTTCCTGAAAAAAATGAAAAACAAATGTCATTTAAAGTATTATGCTCTGCTTGCTAGTGGGTCTGTCTACATTATTTCTAGCATCCCAAGCCATTCCATTGCAAAAATTCTGGCTCTTGTAGTGCTACATTTGCTTGTCTCCTTCATTTACTGTGAAGGAAAGGCTATTCACAAACTTACCTTTTCATTTTGGCTTTTGTATTTAATTACAACTGTATCAGGACTTGAAAATATTAAAATAAATATTGTCAAGGGGACAAATCTTGTAACTGCTAACCAAAAAATTGTTTTTGTGCAAAAGTGCAGAGGACTTCTCTAAGAATGTAGGACTAATGGAACATAAAAAATGCTCAGTGGCAGCACTTCATGAAGGCTTCATAATGTAGGAATACAAATTTCCTGCATATTTTGCAGCTCATGTCAGAAGTAAAATAATGCAGCAGTAGTTTACAAATGAGGAACTGATGTCAGGTGAGCAAGGCTGAAATGGAGCCTCTAAAAGCAGTAAGGTATTCTAGAACTTTATTCTACTAGAAATGCATCTTTCATTGTCTTTCATTTCATATTAATGTGAATTCTTGGATTTGTTGGTACTTTCTGTGAAAATAAAAAAAGAGCATAAATATACTTACGTAACTGATTGACTCAGCCATTCCTAAAGCATTAATTTTATTCTGATTGGATTGTCAGTTGCACATACAAAATGATTAATTGCCTGTTCTGCATCCCAGCCCAGGTTCATGTGCTTCTCTTGTCTTTCTTAAAAACTGCAAATTTGCAAACATTTGGTTGCCATATTTAACATTATTGGCACAGCTCATAACATTTTCAGCCCTTTCAATGCATTTTAGCTTAAGTTCTCTGTGGATTTACTATAAATGAAAACTTTAATTATTTTTAAAATATACTCAGTATATAGCTTTAGATAGTCAGCTGCAGTATGTAATGAAGGGCTACTCCTTCTGTATTTAAAAGGATTTGTCAAGTCTTATGTTCTTAGTAATCTTTAAAATCTCTTTAACAGGACACCGATTTGAAGAAAACAGTGGATGAAAGTGCACGGATCCAGAGAGCATACAACCACTATTTTGATCTGACCATCATAAATGACAACCTAGACAAAGCCTTCGAGAAGCTACAGACAGCTATTGAGAGACTGAGACTGGAACCACAGTGGGTCCCAATTAGCTGGGTATATTGAGATTTCTCAAGAAGAGCTTAAGTAACAAATAAAATCAACTGCAGCAAATATGCTAATGTGACGTTGTGTAGATACCGACGATAACCTACGGCACCTGTGCATTTTTACTCTGTGTATATTCAAAAGTACACTATTCTGAATTTTTATAGAAATGTTGAAGGGAAAGTGTACTTAAATATGTAATTTATTTTAATTTTTCTAACTTTTTACAGATAACCTTTCTATTCATATCACATGAAGGAAATGCGTTTAAGCATTTTTATATGTTTTGATTTCGTACCTTTGCCTTTTTCATCTGAGAAACTTTCAGTCATTCACTTCAACATTTACATCTTGGTCTTACATTTTCACTGTGATTAAAAAAAGGATACTTGAAACAATTTTTGTAAAACTTGTTAACGTCAGTGTTTAACTGGTCAAAAGTCTATAGCTCTTATTAGGAAAGAACACTAATTTCTTTGGGGTTTTTTTCTTCCTTAAAAAACCAGTAATTTCATGGGAGCAGAATTTTAAATATTAAAAGCAGCAACCAACACACAGCTCCATTGCTCCAGCTTCTTTCGGCTTAACGTTGGTGCATTCTTGATGTTTCACAAATTCTTGATGTCTTTTGATTTAGACAACTGTTGTGTCTGTTTCCTTATATGTGTCTCTTAAAATAATGTAAAGCAAAACCTTGCAAGCTGCTTATTAGGCTGTTCTTGGGAGCCAACCCGTTAGCCCATTATGGTTGAAGTACTGACGTTAGAAAGCTTGTACGCAAGGTAATTCAGTGCAATTTGAATAACGGTGAAGTAGCCTGAGAGAGAATCTGATAATGTGGAGCCTTGCAGAGTGACGCTTAATGTTTAGGACTATTTATTCACACTTGTGAAAACACATTGGTTTAAAAAAAAAAACACGGGGGGGGGCAGGGCATTTTCTTTTCTTAGGACACTGTTCGGTATTTGTATAGTGATCTGTGGCTTAATTTCCTGTGATATCTAGCTGGGTTCTATATTATCTTTTTGAATATTTGTGTGTGATCAACTGCTGTATTTTTATGAGTGTGTTGTAATGGAATTTCTGTGCTTTTTGTTATATTGTTTTTAATTGCATTTTCCGTTAGATAGCTTGTGAATTGGAAGCTCACTGCTAAAAAGCAATGTTGTTTATACCTTTTTGTTTTACAACGTATTTCCTTTTGTTTAGTGACAGTTCTCCCCTTAGTAGGCTCATTGATATAATTTGTATTAGGTTCAAGTTCATCAATCAAAACTTACGCTGATGTAAATTTATGCTTAACAAGAACAAAACAAAAATATAGCTTGTCGCTAAGACTAGCTCTTTTTGTGACCATATTTTATATTACAATGTCAGCTGTTGTATATAGTAACATTCACCATCACTTAGCAGGTTGGGTGTCTAAGCTGAAGTCATCTATCTGTTTAATTTCTCTTCCATCTGGTGACAGGCACCTGGCTGCTGAATTCATCTTCAACACCAAAGTGTGACACAGAATGCTATCAAAAGGCAAATTCCTCAGAACTATTTCTGAAGGAAAAGAGGTTTAGACATTGTAAAACAGTATTGCTTCCTGGGGCTCTTAAAGACTTTTATGTGCGCAAAGAAAAGAAAAATGGAGTTGATGCAGCATAGGAAAAGTGTAAGTCTCAAAAAACCCTCAAAACACCAGTATACTACAGATGATTTAAAAAGCCTATAAAGTTGGTTGTTGTGGGGGGGAAGGGGTGGGGGGGCTTAAGAGCCCAGTGTATGTGGAAAACATCAGTCGAAACTGTATAGCACAGGTAATCTTTGTGGCTCTCAGTACTGAGATTTCAGTCTTTTAGAGGGAATCTGAAATTCTCTAAGGAAGATTTGTACCACTGCTTTGTTTCATTGTTACACTTTTCAGGATGTGTTTTCTCTGGTTTTGTTTTCAGTTTGGCGGAGCTTTTAAATGTGGCACCAGCATGAGCCTTTTATTTTCCTTTCCCAGGAGACATGTTCTGTGATCCTATCGCTCAGAGGCTGCTTTGAGAAACGGATCGAGTGTTGTACGTAGCAGCAATGATAGCAGAGCCATTGCTTGGCTCTTTTAATGATTTGCTATTGACACTATATGCTGAACATGACTAAATTGTGTTTGTATACTGTGTAATAGGAGACGTACATATGCTGTAAATAAGATGTGCTATCTGGACAGATATGATGCCTTTTCATTATGAGTTAGAAAATACTCTGTTTGTGATGCCAAAAGTGGGCTGAGCTCACTCTTCCCCAGTGAACGGAATGAAAAGATTCTTTGGTTTCCACACCATAGTACTTTATATTGCAAATATAACTTCTTTTCATCTTTTTTTTTTTTTTCCCCCATAAATTTACTTAACCAAATGAAACGCCTGAAACACGGGCACCATGGTTTAGTCAGGAAAATCCCTCTGCTCCTTCTCTTTCCATCCCAGAGAGAATACTGTCAAGAGCCTCCCTTGTTAGCAATCTCCAAATAGCCATGGATTTGCTAAAGCCTAAAGCTTTAGCTTTCGCTACAGGGTCACATAGTGTTTTTAAATCAAGCAGGTAGCACGGTGGAGCCTAGCGGCTGACCATTTGGTGGTGTTAACGTAGATGCTAGTGGCAAGTACAATTCTGAAGCAGTAAGAGAAGATGGCTTCCTTAGGTTGCATGCAAAGATCGTATCAAAGTGTCTGCGGATTGTAATTGGATTTCCACATGCAGGTTCTAAGGGGGGGGTGGGGGTGGGGGAACCAAACCCAAACACCACACTCCTTGCGTCTGTTCATTAAATCTTGAAAACTGAGAGTTCAGATTGGCATGTATATAATGTTGGGGGTGGGGGGGCAAGGGATTGGTTTGGTTTTGTGGTGGTGGGTTTTGTTTTGTTGTTTAGCAAAGTCAGATTTTCATCAGACATTCTGCTCAGTTTGTCACTACCTGGTAGGATGACTAGAATGACAGTCACTTTTTTTTTAAAAAGAGCATTCTTGGCAGTTCTTAGAATGATGGTGCTGTTTCGGCCATAGACACAGCGGTGATAGTCTCTACCTGTCAGGGTGTGCCAGAGCAGATGTTCGATAGAGACCCGTACATTGTGCAATCAGGGGAGAGACACTATGAAAGGCTTGTATTGAGCAAGTGAAAATATGTAACAGCTGTTTGAAGTATTTTGGGGGAGTTAAAATAACTAGGATTTCATGCATCTCATTCTGTACTGAGCATTCATTTTCCAGATACTAACAGGAAAACTTTTTACGTTGACTGTTAATGATAACAATGGGTGTGTCTGAGCAAGGTGAAGATGCTGCTAAATGTTTAAGATATGTGGTATGTATCACAAGATAAATATTTAAGTAGTTTAGAAAAGTAAATTATCAAATAGTTGTCTGTGTATATGTATGTATGTGGATGGTAAAACAAAAAAAATGCTCACGTCTGCTATCACATTACTAAGCTACCATGACTTAATCCAGAAATGTACCTGCATGTGAGACTTCAGAACTGGTACACTTCTCTACCTGGTTTATTGTGTTTACTAATGTATATTTTTCTAAATATACAGATATTTCAATCTAAAAATTCTATATTTATCTGTAATTTCTATCTGTTTTGGACAGTGCATGAGGTGCTGTAAAATTCTGTACATATAGAGACTTATAGAAGAAACACTGTAGTTGCCCTGTGAATGAGAAGTTATACATAAAAGTACAGTCAATATGCCAAGACCTATAAGTTATTTCCTTAAATGCACCAAAAATTCCCTTGTGTGTGCACCAATCTCAACTTTAATGTAAATACTTTGGTGCACATGTACCCAAGTGATTACCTTGCTGTCTCTAAATGTTACACTAGCAGGTCTACTTTAGGTTCTACATCATGTGACCAGATGCAGTCAATTAAAGTTTAGTGGGATAATTCTAATGGGATATGTCATCTTGCATAGATTTATAAAGGTCTTTGAAAATATTCTGCAAATATAAAATGAAGGTAAAATTGGAGCGGAATCACAGACTGACATAGGCAAGGGAAATCAAATTCCTAACCAATGCAGTATCCTGCGCTTGTGCTGCCTTCTCAGATCAGTGCGGCTCTGTGTACGTAGCCCTACAAAGCTTTGTGGAGCTGGACAGCAGACCAGCTCATGGCTTTCCGTGTTTATATAAACTGCCACATCTGTGGATAGGCTCAAAACATGGCGCTTCTTTCCCAATCCTCTGTACAATTCTCACTCATTGCGTCTTCTAAAATCATACCTAAATGACTTGCAGTACAAATTGCCTGCAGCTCAGTGTTCAGGAAGTCATCTGGGTTTTGTTTGTTTTGAAGAGGGTGATTCAGATAAGAACTACGAAACTCTCGTAAACACAGAAAATTCCTGGCTAGGTACCCTTTGGAGCCAAGCTTGCCTCTCTGCTATGCTTAGGGACCAGCGGAGAAGCATCAAGCAGAGCACCACTCCAGAAATCAGGAGATGTGGGTTATTCCCTGTCTTTACACGTGAGCTATTAGGGTAAACATGAACAAATTCAAACTTTCTTTACCTGTTCCTTGGTTTCCCATCCAGTCTTCATCGATCTTGCTTCTTCATTCAGACGGAACATCGAGGCAGATGCTGTTTCTCAACACATCTATAGTGCCTACTGCAGTAGATCGATTCCCTGTCACTCATCGTGCCTGTAGGTACAGCTTTAAGACAAACTGCAGGTGGAGGTCTGTTGCATCCATTGTGCAAATGTATATGGACTGTTTGCTTCATGCAGGGTTTCCTGCCTCACCTAAATTTGGAAGAGTTAAAGTACCGTATTGTTATTGCCAAACTTCATGATACTACTTTTGCAAAAGTGGTGAGAGATCAATTTATTGATGTCTTGGTAGTGGTTATTGGATACAAAGATGTAGTCTGCTAGACCTCTTGCCTTAAATACCCCTCCAGCTGTCAGTCCCTATGCAAAACCTCTCCTGGGCCACTAAAGATTTCTGTAGCTAAAGGCACTTGCATTTGCTGTCACTGGTGGACTGTCATTACAGAAGGTGGTGAAGTGAAGTCCTGGCCCAATTTTTTTTTTTTTTTTCCCCCTGGGTTCCTTTTTTTAGCCTACCCTGCTTGGTTTTCATGTCTTTTTAACAAGGTTACCGATGGGAATTGGCTGGGATTCTCAACTTGTGTCTTGTAGAGGAACTAGTGGTCAATATAAACACCGGTAAAGACTGGTATAACTTACTGTTTTCAGTCCCAAGACAGATAGTTTAAAAAAAAAAAAAGAAGTGAAAACACTTGTAAAATAACCAATTCTCAGAGGCAGCTTTAGCTTCCAAATATATTAAAATTGTCCTCGTGTGTGCACACAAACACACATATAAATATATAAATAAAACTTAGGGGTAAGTACCGCAAGTACTTCAGACAGTATCTACTAATTTACCTGACTTCTTCATGGTGGGATACTATTCCCCAAACAGTCACATGTGAAACCGCTGAATTCTCAGTTCACTTGCTGGTACTGCAGCTGGAATTTACCTGTACTGGCTTAAAAGCAAACTCCAGCTTGGTGAAGGCTGTTAAGCAGTTTCACCTGCAAATAACACTTTTTTTTTTAAGCAGGGTCTCAGCAATATTTCTCTTTTATAGAATAAATTACACTTAAAGTAAATGTGAATTTTGTTTGCAATACTTTTAACCCTTTCTCATGCTAGTTGGGTATGGAGTTCCTGCTGCTGTCCAGGCAGTGGTTGGATGTGGAATACTTACTGACCGACCTGCCAGTTTACATAGTTAAAGTAGTCCTGGAAACACTTTATCCCATTTAGCCTTTTCCTTTTAATGTCATTAGCTCCGTGCTAATGCTTGTCCATGCAAGTTTGGCTGTCCTCACCGCTGATCCAAGTATTACTCCATACGTAGCCAACGTTTACCTAGAATACAGTAAAACCTCTTCCAAAAACCCACGTAAGTTCTCTGTTATTGACCTCGTACACAGAATCACAGTGTAGAGCAAAACGAACGGCACGGCTTTGTACAGTTCTAGGGGTAGCAGCAAAATCGTTGGCTGCAAAAGAAATTTTTTTGGACTGATTTTTGTTGGTTTAGGTCTTGCACACAACTATATATGGAGATAACTGTTGAAATGTATTTTTCCCCCTTTAAAAAGGCACGTTGAGCATTCCTTCTCCTCTCCCACTCCCTCCTCATATATTGCCTGGGTGCAGCATTTGTGTACTGTGGTGGAAGAAGGCAAGGCCGCTTCCTTAGCTTTTAAAATACAAGAAAGTTTGCCGCTCTCCCACTTCAGCCTGGGCTAAGAACTGTAAAATCTTGATATTACAAGTCTGTCACTGTGCATTTCCTTACCTTGCTTGTTCTCACAACTGGCTTTGCCTGTTGGAAGCTCTTGTGGTTTTTGGGTTTTGGGTTTTTTTTTTTTTTTTTTTTCCCCTTGTACAGCATATTAAATGGGACCGGATCTGACATTTGTAAAACTTTAAAAACTGCTCTCCTGTAAAAAAATACTCTTTCTTTAGCTGAAAACATCCTACCAAAAAAACCCCCAACTTAACTATTAGCTAAACTTTCTCACGTAAACCTGAAGATGATTTAGTACCTAATTGTCGTTTGAATACAATACTGTAGAGCAGGCCTAGGAAAAGGGACTTGTTAGCATTCTGATTTCATACTGATACAGTCAGCTAACACATAGGACATTTTTAAATTGTGACTTGTTTTCTAAAACCCCCATTGTCTTTTTCACAGCTAATATTTTCACAATAAAGACAGCCAAACGTAAAAATGTTAATGTACAAATTGTGAAATTCTGTTAATTCCCAACAAAATATTTTTGTATATAATAAAGATTTAATATTGAAAAAAATGTCATCAGCTTTTTTCTGGGTTTTTTGGGTCATACTCTGAATTTAGCCAAATAAGGAAGCTATCAAGCAGCAATCTGGGCACATCTGCCTTTTATCTATACCTAATCCTTTACTGCTGCACATTGGCTCCACATTAATACACTAAGTATTTCCTGCTAGTACACCATGCATTAGTGTGCTAGTACCAAACATGACCCTGACCACCTCGTCGGCACAGCTTGGGCTTTGCCTGCTGTGCGCAGCTGCGGTTCGGTAAGCGTAGCAGGCTTGGCGGGCACCCATGCGCTGCTGGTACAGTGCCTTCGGGCTGAACTTAGCGCTTGCAGTTCAGAAAAGCAGCGTTTCAGCTGGTCTTGTTCAGCTTGATGGTCTTGAATGCGCTGACTCCCTAGTCAATGTACAGCGCTCTGGGGGCCTCTTCAACCATCCTATAAATGTCATTGCTGAATTTGGGCTCCTTATTTTCTGAGCACTGCAGCATTAAGGGAGTCATTCTCCTGGGCCCACGCTGTAGTTATCCAGTGTACAAAAGCCCAAGGGACTCAGGACTGCAGCTTGACTTAGGTGAGCACTGGCTACTGCCGGCAAGGCTGAGCCCGCTGCCCTCTGGGGACAGCGCACGCGCTTTGAAAAGAGGCTGCTGACCTTGCTTTCCCAGTCCCAATCTGATTCTGAATTGCAAAGGTGTCGTTCCCCCCTCTTCCTCCTGGGGAACGCAGAAGTACAGCAAAGCGAAGCAATGTTCTGGGGAGGGAAGTCAGGGAGTGAAATCAAACCTTTTATGAGACAAGCTCCAACCTTTGCTGAAGAACCCTACAGCCCTTTTACCACCTCCATTTGCTAGGGGAGACCCCACCTAACCTTGCAAAAGCATTTTCTGTATGAGGCCAGCCTATCACCAGAAATTGCTGTTTTACCTAAGATGCAGTGGATGCACATCCAGCTCTTCTAAAGTCGATTCTGAATTCATTTGGATCAGCGCAGCTTAGGCTGGGTCCCTGCAGAGGCTATCCTCATTTAGCTTAGGGAGGGGCAGGACAAGAGTTATTTGGTGAGAGACATACTGCTTCTGCTGTTCCCTTGGATCTTTGCATCCCCAGTCTGAGCTATTTTTAATATTAATGTGCACAAGGATCCTGCTTTCAAGAGTGTGGAAGAAGGAACTGGAGGGAGAATGATGAACATATAAACTGCCTTTGTGTTTCTTCCTTTCCCTGGCTGTGCTGCTCACTCGGTTCTAGAAAGGCCATCCTAGGCTACCTGCCGGTCTAGGGGTGGTCACAGAAGTGCCACCAAAGGGAGGAAAGCTAGGAACCCCCCCGCCAAAGAGCACATAAAAGGACAAAGCCACGACCAACGTGCAACAAATGGCTGCTGCAGACAAACTGATCAATCCCGAAAGTATGACAGCAGATGAGGTGAGGAGCCAGAGACCCAAGCAACCTTAATGACTGGCAGGAAGCGGCAGGAAGCCTGGGCTCCCCGGGGCACACCACTGTTTGCCCAAGCGTCTCTTGTGTTGTGAGAGCCCGAGGCTGCCCTGGCTCCTGCCTCTGTCCCCCTGAGCAGAGGCCCTGCTGCTGCTGCTCCCATGACCCCTCCTTTCCGGGCGTCTGCCCCCTCCCCTGCTCCCACCTCAAGCGCGGGGCACGGGCGCTAGGCCTGCACGGGAGGCGGGGCGTCGCACATAAACGCAGCCCGCAATGGCGGTGCCTCGTGCAACATTTCCCGGAGTTCCCATCTGTCCGAGGGTTACGAGCAGCCGGCCTCTGCGTTACAGAGCACCGTGCCTTCATCATCCTCGGCTGTAGTTACTGGCAGTCAAGCTGTGAAGCTGCTAGGGCTCCCCAGTACCATCAGCACTGCGAGCCCCTCAGGTGCCCTCACCTTGGCTTTGTCAGCAACCTTCATACTCCTCAGCCTGAGCCTGTCCAGTGGATTGAGCTGAAACAAAAGACTGATCTACATCTGAAAGCAAAATAGCAGGGAACAAACAAAACCTCCTAATTTTTCCATGATGTTTCTGTAGAACACCTAGGGTTTGTTGGTTCCCCCCCCCAAACAAATCCCCTCTCCTACATATATGACACAGCATGCACAGCCCGAAAGCAGTTCTGCAATGCAGAGCACAGAAGGCTTACACCGAAACTCTACAAGGAAGATGAGAGCACACGGACAGTGGCACTACATGGATGCCCCCACATATCCACTTGCCATCTGTGTGCGCCATCTTTCAAGAACAAGGGAATGACTGGAATCCCTAAAAAAAGAACAATGGAAATTACATGCATGAGGTTGTAAGTTTTTCTATTGTTCTGACATAACATTTAATAGAAAGTGTTGATAAATTAGTTAGTTACAGAGGCAACTTTGAGTAGTGATTGGCAAAAGACGACTTTCCCGCTTACAAACACACGTCACCCCCAGAAGCAGAGTCACATGCTTCCATCCTCCTGAAGGACATTTCCATATACAACCAGTGCAAGGTTCAGGCAACACCATCAGCTTCATTTAACAGATGAGACACAGAAACGCCAACAGCTCAGCATGCAAGGCTATCCTGCACTCTCAGAGTACGGAAAGGTACCACAGTGCTATTCCCCAAAGTCCACTTCCTCAGGAAAAGCTTAACTGACGTGAGTTTTTAAAGACAATCTGCTCAAGACTATGTGGGAACAGAGCAGAAAACTGAACCCACGACTCCTACCCGCTAGCTAAGCCTCAGGGCCTGGTTACTGATCACCCACAAACACACACACGCAGAGGTGTGAAGCTTGTTTGTCTGTCAGCCATCTCACAATCTCATCTGAAAGCACCGATATCCCACTTACCTGGAACATCATCTTCCCAAACCCATATTTACAGTCATCCTTGCTGCTTTCTGTCCCATCCACATGATTACAAAAAATTATGATGAAAAGAAGGCAAAATAGTTCAAACCACAAAGTGCTTTACTAACATTTTGCTGTGAGTCAAAGAAACGAACAAAACATCTGCACTTAAAATGTCATATGGGTAAAATGATCATTTTTGTGGAGTGCAGCAGGGACCTTTCATGTACACGCACCAAAAGGCATCACTGTACCTCAAAGAGAAAATTCAGAATGCAATTTAAACAGTTGAAACTTCCTAAGGTGAGTAAAAACTTATTAGCAAACAGAAATGCTGTACAGAGGCATAAATACCTAAGGTGGTCTTAGTTTTTGAAAAAAGAGGGGGTTTTATTTCCTGCAGTGTGCAGTTCACATCCGTAAAGCCAAACTACACTTAATAAATGAAAACCTACTGAAGTACCTCTTTGAGAGCCCTCCGTTCCACTTGCTCCAGAGTGAAGGCATTCTGCACATCAAGTCTTAAACGAGCAAAACATTCATTGCGTTGCAGAACCCTGGATTTCCACAGCCTGCTTGTTTGCTTGCTTACAAAAAGCAGTTTGTACTTTGCAGTTTTCTCCCACGCATATTAACGCAAGCACTCAGGCTTCTACCGCTATGTTCAATTTCTGTTCCAGGCTTGTCTTTTTTTTCTTCCTCCCCTTCATCCCTTATTAATGTATTTTCCATTGCAGACGCACCTTAGTAAGACTGCCGAGCAGCAGCACACCTGATGGCAGCGCAGAGTGCTCACCCCACCCCAGGCATGGAGACCTCCCTGACCTCCTAACCCCTGGCTGGATTGCCACAAGCACTCAGCTGAGCGGTTCTACTGCTAGCTCAAACACACCAACACGACACTGCGGAGCTACAGAAGAAAGAAAAGGCTAGAGTAATAACTGGATACTCAGCAAGGCTCCTATATGTTCCCACCTAAAGCATAAAATCCATACAATGCAACATACAGAACAAGTGGGAAGAATCTAGGTTCTTTCATAGTTACAGCTTTTACAGCAGACTCTGTCATTTCCAAATTAATGTTTGATGAAGCAAACAGCCTCTGCACGAGATCAAATCTTCCTCTGTCAGTGAGAGTAGCCACCAAAGGACTGCTCAGCGCCAAGGTGCCATCAGCTGAAGCGATGTCAGGCTGTGTTTATGAGAGACAGCAAAAGACAGACATTTAAAAGGTTTTCCAAGCAGTGCTGTTCCTGCCATTGCATAGCTCAGCTGCTTCTTACAAAACTACCAGAGAGCTTACAAGACAGCAGCAAAAGGGTGAGATTCCCTTTACTATTAGCCTTGACAAGTACAAACTGCTCACCCAGAACCAAAGCTCTGTGGCACCCTTTAAGGAGAAACATCTCTTCTACCGCATCCTTTGGCCCAGTCCAACTTCTCTCACTGCAAATCACACTTAGCTCTCTCTCTTACTCTGAGCAAACAGTGGCGTTCTCCTTGCCCCTACGTATTTTAAAAAAATTTACTATTATTTTTGTCAGCGAGCTTAAAAAAAGTTCACAGAGAATGGCAGCCCTACCCCATTCTTCAGCAGTTTTAATGAACAGCCTCAGAGTTTTGGAACTTCAGAATTTGCCAAGGCCCAAAATTTGCTGCTATCAAAGTGAAATTTTCATTTCCCAAGGGCAGGTGATTACCGTTACTAAGACTTTGAAATGGGCTAGTGAGACTATTAGTAAATTAAAATTCGAGCTTAAGTTATAATTTTCTCTTGCTCACAGCCCATGGAACCTCCCAAATACAGAAACATTTTAGAAGTTAGGTGTCTGCCTGCAGTAAATTACCCGCATAGCTTGCCACTGTCAGACCCTGACCTTGCCGAAGCAATGCCTACAGCTGAAATTCGCACTGGAGCTTGACATCTTCTTTATTGGGTGAGAAACACAGTAAGGCAGAGAACACAGTCATTACTGCTGCTGGGGCCCACATGCTACACAGTCACATTTTGATTACTTACCAAACAACACAATGCCGGAACAACCTGAAGATCACAGCAGGCACGCAGCAGGACAAGAGTGTAATCAGACAGCTCTGTGAAGGAAACATTAAAAGGCAAGGATTGTTTCCAGTGAACACTGCACGAGGCTGGCTGCTGGAAAGGGGACTTTCTTAACAGCGAGCTCTGTTATGGGGTTCTCCTACTGAGCAAAGACAGACGAGCTGCATTTTTGAGGCCTACCTGCAGGCACAGCACCTCATGAAACGGATACTGGAGACCAAAGCGATTCAGTGCTGAAGGACAGTTGTCACAAGTGCTCTGTTGTGTGTTTGGAATAGGCTGATCCAGCCCCTTCCTGCCTGCTTTCCAGAGTTTAGAATAAAATGGGATGGGCAATGGGTACAAGCCCACAATGACTGCCCTGCCCTTGAGAAAAAGGCAGCTTGTAGGAAAGGGGATTTCCTCCCCATCACTTGTCTCCTCCGTAAGTATCTCCCCAGCAGTTCACTCTGAGTCTGCAGGCTGGATGAACGATTTAGGCCTTGAATAAAACAAGACCCTCTGCTCTCAAAATCTATATGAGATGCTGACTTCAGCAAAACACAATTTGAGAGGAATGACATGGCTGAGACTGCCTTGGAGCAGGGAGATGGACTAAATGGTTCCTGTGGCACCCTTCAACTCTGTAACTCAAAGGCTGTAATTCCTAACAGAAGCAACAGGCATAAACCAACTTTTGATTCTTGATCCAGCTACATCTACACCTGGATGTTAGCAGCAGACATTATGTCCAAAGCCAGGTGATAATACAACACACTCAATTAACTGCGCCCTGCTGTTAATAGCCTCTGACAAGTGTTACCACATCAGCGGGTTTCTGTTTTCTATTTCTTTTCTGTCTCCACAAATGAGTTAAGCTTTCCTACCTGGGTACTGTGCGTATATGGATGCACGCTGACATTTTGCTGCACAGTGCCACATCTAACTAATACCACACTGGACTTCCCTTCGTTATCTTAATGTCAGGAAATTCTTCATATATGAAAGAGTGGAGAAAAAGCCAGGCAAGTCTGTCTTGGGCTTTGCAGGTAGCTTTAATTAACACTGTGGTACCAACTAGATTGTGAGGATGACATTTGTTTGACATTTATGTTTAATCTCCTTTTTCAGCAGCTGCAAAGCAACCCTCTAATTGCAGTGCCTCTATGTTAAATTCATTTTTGCTAAATATAGTTTGCACCTCAACAATATATGCTGTTACACAGAAGACAACACCTAATTTGTAATTCTCAACATTTAGGCGGGAAGAACTCTGGTATGCAATAAGAAGAGAAATTACCTTGCCGAACTGGAAATTCCCACACTCAGCAGAAAGTAGAGTTGAGAAATCTTGGGGGGAATGTGTATTTTACAAGCGAAATCTGTCAGTGATTGAGGGCTGAATTTAATTCACAGCCAGGAATGCGAAATACGGTATACCGAACTCATAAAAAGGAACAGAACAAATTATGTTCACTAAGCTCACCAACTGCTCAAAAAGAGCCATAAATGCTTTAACACAGAGGGAGCTTCTAAAAGGAAAATTTAAAAAAAGGGCTTTTCTCTTCATTCACAACATACCAGAGATAGCACTGATGAAGAGGTGAGTGGCTGAGAAGAGTTCTTCATCCCGAGGCTGGTATTTCCGCAACAACAGCTCACTCTGTAAACTGCACCCTAAGAGCTGCAAGAAGTCAACGAGGTCTTGTTGTTGTGCAGGTGTTAACTCCTTCAGATCCGGCTTGTCTCCTCTACAGATATCATCTAACTGGAGGCAAAAGAATAAGTAAAACTTGTTGAAAAGTGAAAAGTTCAAGCAAAAGAGAATGCTAGCTCTATTCTGAAATTACTTTTAGGAAGCAAGCAGAAGTTTCTTCATCTTACCACGTCCTCCAGGGCAGTTAGCATTTCTTCATGGAGCAAGAGTTCACAAAAGGTTTTATATAAAGCTCTTTGCTTGTCTTCCGGCAGCTTCACAAAGGGCTGGAACTGAGTCTTCAACCATGACAGATCTTTCCCAAGAAAGCAGTAAAAAGTAGAATTAAGTGTTTCTACACAAACGCTAGTAAAAACGGTTAACATTTTTGCTATGCATTTTATGAGCTCGTTTATCACCACATCTTGACATCCTGATTTCCATCAGCACAAGTTATAATGCAAGGCTGAAACACATCTGATGTGCCTAATGAGCCAACAAAGCATCAAGGAAAATTCTAAGAAAGAAGAACAGCTATCAAGGATCAACATTCAGCGTTTTGTATTTTTAATATTTTAGAAGTCAGTATTTTAATGTTAACTGAACTAACCATATATTAAGTTTCTCACTTGAAAGTTCATCTCCAGAGAATGTTTATTTATAAGGCTGAATGAAGAGTTCTGCTCATAACTTTACTTCTTAATCTGTGGGTTAATATGAATTACAAAGTCAATGGTATGAGTCCACACACAGAATTAAAAGTTCCTATTGTGATCCTAAATTGTTATTGTCCTCATATTTCACCAGGTGCACCAAAGAATTACAACCCTTCTCCCCTGACCTAATTATTAAAAAAATCAGGACAAAAAAATCTCTTCTTGATTGAAATATTGAATCCATTACAATATATACAACAGAAGCACAAGAGAGTTCACTGCACTTCTTTCCCCACAATTCAACTATGACACTAAAACAAAATGGTTTTTGGTATCAAATTACCACTTTGCTAAAAGAATGTAAGTTTTCAAGCCAATAATGCCAACTGGAAGGTTAGAATGTGTTTCTCCACATTCCAAAAATATGGGCATGCAAGCATTCTTAACCTTGTTTAAAAGAAATTTCCCTTCATGCCACTCTGGTCAAGCAACATGCTCTCTTTAAAGATGCCTTTTGTATCTAAAAATTACTTAATTGGGGAAAAAAATAAAAGTCCAGCTGCAGGCAGATATTTTTTGTACCTGACGCAATCATATGACTGTCTGTACAAGTAACAGAAGAGGAAACCTACTTTAAATTGCTTTAGTAGAAACAATTTTTTTAGTTTTTTTCCAAGAGACAGTTCGGGTTAATTAACAGAAACCTCCAAGCCTTTTAAGCAAGAAAGGCACAAAGGTATGTCAAGCTAAAGCAAAAAACAAAACAGTGACATACCATTCTTTCACAAATAAGTGGTTTTTATATACACACGGAGACACAGTTATTCCTTTCAAACAAGTCTACATCCGAGAATGACAAGTTTTTTCAGGACAACAAGTATCTATTTTGGTCACAGTTAGTCTATTGAACAGCCATGAACAAAGGGTGAAATTTAGAGATAACAAAAGTGATGTTCATCATTAGAACCAGCTGTAAGAACTCTACCAGGAACTGATGAAAAGTGTGCTCTGAGGCCTTGATTCATTTTCTCCTTTTTCATTCCTCTGGTGACAATCCTGCCCCTTCCTTCCACAACCCTATAATAAACAGGTTGTGCCTGGCTCATTATACCAATTTGCAAACTTCCATTTAAATCACATTTTAATTTCATCAGCCTTAGTTGATACCGAAGATTTCTATAAAGCTTCACAGAAAATAATGAGTCTAAGTGAAGGCGGGGGAGATGTCTTTGTAATTTTTGAGACTTAAAATAACTGAGAAGCTTTACTGAGACTATTTTCCAAATCATGAAAAAATATTTTCAGTGACCCTTTCTGAATGAAAGCATAGATCATCACTAATCTCATAGAGCTTATCTGGAATGTAACAGAACTGGCATAAAAACCTGATTTTGTAAGACCATATTTATGACAAAGGGATTCAGGATGTTCCTAGGGAACAGTCTACTGCATATACCTATTGCAGAAGTAGATTTTTCTATTCTTTCAGTCCATTCCCCCAGGAGTTCCTGACAAGGGCTATTAAAATGAACTAACATAATTTCTTATGTACTATCGTACCAGATTATTTCCTCCTATCACGTTGCTTAACTCATCGTAATGTAATCATGTAAAGCATTTCTTGTAATACCTTGTTTCAATACACTTAAAGAAGCATCACTGGGAACGAGGTTTTTAGCCCCAAAGTACATCTCATTATCAACAGCATCTGGCTGATAGAGAAACAAGGCATCTCTGAATAGTGCTGAATGGGAATAAGTTGAGCCTTCTGTGCTTTCTTTTTCAAAACCTCCTTGCTGTTCATCTAGCAGACAGAATTCTGTAATTAGAAATCAATTAAAAAAATTAATAAAATACACAAGCAATTACCGAATGAGATGCTAACTTATATTATCTAGTGTTCTCGCATGTGATTTCTCCACGTCTCATCTCTTCTAGGTGGGAAGAATGCCAACAGTTGCTATCCATGTGTACCGAGCGTTACTGCAGCCCTGATGTTTGGCACAGTGTGCGCAAAGGTCCTGTGGTGCAGCTACCAACTACAAAATGTGACACCAGCTCCTGTGAATTAAAGTAATGCAGACAGCAAATAACATGAAAGCTTCTCACTGACACTGTAAACCTGAATGCTGCATACAAGAGATGCAGGTATGAATTCTTCGTATTTTCTACCAATTAAGAGATGTGCTGTAATGCGGGCTACAGGATCCACTCATGATGGAGACACATGAAAGCACTTTCTGAGATTCATAAGAACTCTGAGAGTCACTCACAGAACTTCTTCTGGTCATTGCACTGATAGACTCCTCTTTCTGAGCCAAGCCACAGGTCCATCCTCAAGTTCTCCAGATGAGTGGAAAATAGGGTGCTTTTCAGAGCCTCTAAAGGACTTCACTCAGGCGTGTTCACTAACAGAATCACTCTGCAATACACAGTCTCTTTGAAATAACTTCACAAAGAAAATAAGACACCCTGACTGAATTACCCTTTCTGACTCATCTTCATGATGAGCACTGGCCTACCTCACCCAAACAGGACTGCAGATTCCCTGCCACCCCAATGCCCCCAACTTGATGAAGCTAAGGGACTCCTGGAAGGTACACAGGGAACCTTTGTAAAAGTTATGCTAAGAAATCTGGAATATCAAGTTCTAACACTGTGCTCATGCGTCCAATACTGTGCCCCGAAGATGCAGAATATAATCAAAGCCCTGTGTATTATTTTGATCGTCTTATTTGCTCAAATGCAAGATTTGAAACTGTACCCCTGGCACTCTGCAGCAGGTCTGAGGAGAACACAGGCAGGCTAGTAAGAGGAACTCAATTTTAAAGTAATACCTGACAGCAAAGGAGGGGAAAAAAAAAAATGTAACTAATCAAGCACAGTACTCACATGTACCAGGCACAAAACCTAAATATAACCTTCCTCCAGTTGTAAGAGTCTGTCTCACCAAATTAAGGACATTCAAAGCAGATGAGAAAGCATGGAGAGCACTCCATCAGCAAAAAGCTTTTTCAAAGGGAGAGCAGACAAAGCAATCTCTGCCACAGAGAAAGACAGACGACAGAAACCTTTATGCCTGCATAACCCTTAACAGAGAGGAGCGAGCTACAGAGGAGCAGAACGCGATTAACACAAATTAAAGAACTTCCCAAAGCAACAAGACTCCAGACAGCAGCTAAGGCACCGTAAGGCAACATGCTCGTTATTTTCATTGATAATAACAAGACTTTCACATGAACCCTGAAGGAAGAAGATAGTGCTAATAAACTACCTGCCCTCCTAAGGCAGAACGATGCTAATAAGGGAGATCAATACACAGCATGACGTGAAAAGTTTTAAGAGATACAAATCCTGCTATTAAATCTTGTAACAGGACTCGATTCAGAGGAAAAAACAGGACTCTGAAGTTTTGTATTAATAGGAATGTTAATTATTTTTGTATCTCATTAATTTTCTCACACTCAAAAAAAAGGAAGAGAAAATAAATTAATTAAAGAATATACATGATACTGTGATATTTTCTCTATTGAATTCTATTATATCCATCAATGACAAACCTCCACTGGTGCAGTTAATTCTTGTTAATTATTCATAAACATTAACAAAAATGGAAGAAAACCAGAGATGATCAATGAAAACAATCAAAAGTAAAGAGACTCCTTTGCAGGGAGAAATTGAAAAGATTAGGACTGTTTACAGACATTTAAGAGGAAGCAAGTCACATACATATAGCAATGAACTGAACAAAGCAAATCAGCTGGGTGCTACTATACCTCCTGTTTTGTAAAGCAAGAACAGGAGGACTTGCAGTGAAACTTGAGAGACAGACACAAAACTGCAAAGGCTTTAACAGGAACAGCTTTTACATGTAGTAGAAAATTAGCCTGTAGAAATCAAAACAGAATGATTACAGGAAAACATTATGGTAAAGGGATCAGAAAAAGATTAGACATTTTGTCTTTCTTATTTTTTCTATAAAAATGTCCAAGCATGTCCAGTCCCATTAGCCAGAACGTTTTAAAGAAAGTTTATATACCATTCTTCCTTATGGAATAAGTCAAGCACTATCAGTGTCAAAGAAAACAAACAAACAAAAACCTACATGCACCTTATTCCCTGATTATCTGTGAAGAGAATCCCATTATGTTACACCTGCTACTGGCCATTTTCAGTCTCGTGTGAAAGGACTACATTAGTCTCTGGATTTAACTTCAAAGGCTGTTTTTATTTCCTTAAACAGACACTGATCACTGCTCAGACATTAAGAAGCGGAAGGTTAGGCTCCACCATACTTATTCTTGCTGGCAAATCCCTAATTTTGTTGTTAGTTCCTCCACTTTACCGTCTCCATGACAGTGAGACAAGGGAAGATAGCACAAACTAAAATAAAAAAAGAGGCAAGACATAGGTTGTTTGAGATAAAACATGAAACAAGCTGTGCTGGTTTTGAAGCTTAAAAGACTTAACATTAAATATGAAAAAAAAAAAAAGTGGAAAAAGAAAGAGAAGTGGAAAAAGAGCAGACATACAGATCATTAACAAGACCCATGTATTATCAGCTAGCAAGACATAGGAATGTCCATCTAGAAATCACATAAGCAGGCTATCAGCTACACACCTATGTAGTCAGATAGCCTCAATTGCACCTGATTACTCTGAATTACAGTTCATGACATGAAGCCAATGCCCGCTGGTATATCTCCATGTTCAGTCTATGTCAGAGCAATTCCACATTTCAGAAGTTTTTTTTTTAAAGGTTACATGATATTTACTTATATTCCTGAATCTACTGACTTCCTTAATATCAGAAGTCAGTTGAAGAAGAATGATGGAGAGTATCTATCTTCTGCATTTCTTATCCAAATAAAGTGCATCCTGGATTCAAATCTCAACTGCACTTCAATTATTTCTTCAATGTATCTCCTGTTTGTCTCCACATCAGTCCTTTCCAACTTCCAGCCCTACACAGTTCATCTGATTTCCTTCCTTCTTGCATAACACCCCCTGAAACCTCCTTTAGGTCAGGGAGTTTAGCTGAGGATACACAAGAAAGAAAAACCGAGGTGATTCTGCAGAGCAGAGTTACTACTCTCCCCCAAAGCCAATTTCAACATTTTTTTCAGCTTGACACCTGCAAGTATTTGACCTGAAGTAAGTAAAGCATAACCAGAAAACATGACAAGGACATTTCTGCAACCATTCTGAGAACAATCTATATATGAAAGTGTAAAATAGACAGAAAAGTTTAAATTCCAGTCCTATACTTCATGAATAATTATTTTCTTAGCATGACTGCTGTCTAAACATTCCTGGTTGACCATCAATTTATATTCAGTTCACTCTCCCTTCCAATAGGTGAAGGCAACAGCACAGGCTCCGGGCGAGCTAGCTTGAAATAAAATTGCAGAAAAAGACCTGGACAACAAATTCGAGAGGATCATCAGCGTGCCCTTGCAGCTATTGAAGTTGGCTGCATACTGGGCTGTACTGGCAAGACTGAAGCTAGCAGATCAATGAAAGTGATTTTCTATTTGGGAGACTGCATTCAGAGTGCTGCGTCCAGTTTTGGACTCCCCAGTACAAGACAGACATTCACATACTGGAGCAATCTAGCAAAGAGCCACCAAGATCCCTGAGGGCTGGAGAACATCATGTATGAGAAGAGGCTGAGAGACTGGGTTTGTCCAGCTTGGAGAAAATATTGCTAAGGGAGAACCTTATTGCTATCTACAGCCACCCAATGGAAGCATGGAGAGAAGACAGAGCCAGACTCTTCTGTATGATGACAGGACAAAAAGCAAGAGACAAAGTTAAAGAAAGGGAAATTCTCATTAGATATCGAGAAAGAAAGAAAGAAAAGTTCACCACAATGGTAGACAAACATGAGAACAGGCTGCCCAGAGGGTGACGGAACCTCTGGCTCTGGAGATATTAAATATTTGAATAGACGAGGATACAAGCAATATGATCTAACTCTGAACTTAGATCAAACTTCAAAAGTTGGCCCTGCCTTGAGCTGGGGCTTGAGCTAGATGACCTCCTGTAGTGCCCTGAAACCTAAATTATTCTAAGTTTATGATTTATGCAAACAAGTGAAAAAGCATTACTAAATCAGAAGAGCGGCATTTCACAGCACAAATAACTATCCAGGCAATGAAGAACATACAACATCACCACCTTCACACACAGGGAAATGCAAAAATCATTGCCCAACAGACAGCTCCATCCACAGTTGAACTGTGTGCCACAGAAAACAAGCTTTGTACTTACCAAACTGGCCACTGTGCTTTATAAACAGTTCAATTACACCATAGGCAATAGCGGTTGCAGGAGGAATTTCAAGGATCACACTAGAATCCTTCATCATACTTCCATTTTCACTCACGGAAACCTAGAGGACAGATTTATTCACTGTTTATCTGGTTCAGCTATTGCATAGCTTAAACACAGAATTAAGAGGAAAAAATACAGAGAAAGAGTGTGCTTTATTCTCCATGATGTCTAACTAAAGCATGTTACATCTGACATCTATGAAAGGAACAAGATGAGCAGCAAGGTAGAAGCACAATGCCAAGAGCAGCTCTCAAACTCCTAGCCGCCCTGTCCTAGTACAAATTTGAGCTCCAGGTGCAGCTGTTGCCACACATGAACCACTGTGTCACTAGGAAATGCGCACCCACTTCAGTACCCTGCCCTGCCCTCTTCGATCCTGACACCCCTTTTGCCCAGCTGGAGACTGGTACCAGGAAGGTGGCACTTGCACAGAGGGTTGTTGAGCTGCAACTCCCAGATTTCTGCTACTGGAGACACCCTGTACACAGAAGCGATTCATCTGCAGCTTTAAAAAAAAAAAAACTTACAATGAATGAGCATATGTTTTGACTTTGGTAATTCCTTCTCAATTCATAGGCAATTTTTCAGATATCCTCATAATGCAGTTAACTTCTACTCCCAAGATTGAAAACAAATAGCTTCTCAATAAATATTAAAACTAAGTAGACACTGCAAACAGTTTTGATGAATGATTACTTGGCTTTTCAAATAAATTTGCTTCAGCAATGCTTTCTGCTCTTCAGCTTTCACTGAATTGTTATATGCTTGTTTTATGTTCTGCTGTAGGCAGGAATCTACATAGAAACTGAATCACAATTTGACAGTATGGATGGAAATGACATTCCAGGCTCACACTAAAAGATGGCATCTTTTGCCAGGAAGCAATGGAAAAAACATTTCACCTTTCTGAAGTTTCACAACTAAGCAGTGCAGCGAGTTCAACATGTTAAGGAAGCTTGAAAAATACTCTGAAGTCTATCTGGAGAAATCCTAATTTCTTCTCAGATAATCTGCAAATGTTCTATTCCTTGCAGATTTTTAATAACTTTTACCTTTACTATTTTTGTACTGCATCCGATCACACCGCTGATTTTTTCTTCTGTCTGGATATGTTCAGATATCGTACACTTCTGAGTTGTTATTATCTTCTCTCTCAAGATGCACAGCACTTCACGTTTTCTTTCCATTACTTGTTGCAGTAAACTACTGTTTAGATTTATTGTTCTGAAAAAGAAAAGACGCCATTAGCAACATAAATACTAGAACTGAGAAAAAAAATTTTCTTAATTGCTTGAAGAAGCTTTCATTGTAAAAACAACAATGGTTTCTGTACAAGCAGTCTCCTCAAAATTATTATGTACTCTTTTGTTATCTGGTAGCAGTAAATATATGTATTACACAGTAAGTCCCAACACACATATTGAATTCTTCATTGCTTACTCTGAGCAAAAATGGCAGTCGCCTGGCTACTTTCTAAGCAAAAAAAAGCAAAGGAGAACTAAAGCCAACTTCAAGCTTCCAGCGTAATATGAAAACAACCAGCCAGACTCCTGGACACTGGACTGAATCCTCTGCTACCATGAATTCACACTGACATTAACTTGACCCTGGCAGGGAATGCTGACAAACCATTGTCTTCAGAGTCTCATACTAGCACAAACAGTCTCAGTGAGTCAATGGGTCACATCCTGCAGTCTTTACTCAAAAGAATTATTTCAACCAAAAAAGTTACCAGGGAGTACAAACAAAAGACCTGTGCTCATGGTGCTATCACGAACTCCCTGCAGCCTAGCACACTACTGCATCCATTATGCATGCACACACACAATAAAAATGCATGTAATAGCATAACACATAATAAGCATGTAATGTAAAGGTATTATCCACACATAACAAAGCTCTGCTTAGAAAGAGTGAAGTTGCAGTAAAGCTAATGGAAGTTAGGAAATATATAGCAAGCAGTCTTCCAGTCTGGTTAGTTTCTCCCTTTGTAATCAAGCCCCACTATTCCTTACAATAGTTCTTGGTTTTCTCTCTCTTACTTGACCAGATCAAGTCCCATTTCTTCCTACTCCTTCTCATTCATCTCAGCTTTGCTCCACAGCCAGCCAGCTCATCCATCCCACTTCACCTCTCTGCTATCTTCTACCCTCAGATGACAGCAGCTGCTCACGGCTCCCAGCCTTAGTCTCCCCTCCTTCTCACAGTTCATTGCTACCGCTCTCCAGCCCTGTCTGGCCAAACTTGGTCTCGTTTATCTCCTTGTCATTCAGTCCTGTCACTCCTGTCTTTGTACGTCCTTCTATCTGCTGCAGATGTGTCAGCAGTTGCTTCTCGACAGGGGAGGTGATGTGGGCTCCTTTGCACCCAAGTGCTGATGTCCAAACTCACCCTGGATAGGACAGCTTGGGGCAACCATCACTAGGAATGCTGGTTTGGACTCTGAAGGTGCACATGCAGGCAAAGGAGCACCCTGACATGTTGCTGACAGGTTTTTAAGTTCTTACTCCAAGTTCTGAGTCACCAGAATTTCTCCTGGAGGGATGAACACCAAAGAGAGCAACACCTCAACGTCAACCCTCACAGCTTGCTATGGATCTGTTTCAGCCTTCACTTAAACCCTGAACTGGCTGAGTGGGATCAGCACTGACCAAGTACTTCAAAGGGCTGGATGAGAAAAGATAGAAAAGATATCATGGATTTTGGATTGGAAAAGATTACTAAAGAATCACTCGCTCTAAACTCCTGTGTTACTCATCTGTATAACCTCATAATTTACAATTAATGACCAGGACTGTTACAGTCAAAAGAATAATTAACTGTGGGAGGGACCTCAAATCTCTAGCCCATGCCTCCAACTTAACAAGTTATCCCTACTCCACAACATAATTCAGCATGTGTTTAAATGCTGCTGGAGTTGTATCTACAGTTAGGTACTTCTTAGAATGAGCAGAAGTAAGAAACTGAATGCCCAGAAACAACAAGAGAGGATTATTTTCCAAGAAAAGATGACAAAATTCACTACCCTGTCTTCTAGGGTGGTAACAGTCTTTCTGGTAACAGTTAAAGCAACTTCTTAACTGTATTTGATTGATTAAAATGTGTCAACTATATTATACTTTTGCAAAATACCCATTGGAGGTCCTCAGATGAGATGTCGTATTTTCTATGAACAGATAACTCTAGCAAGACAGTTGGAAGATTAAAAGATTGCTATCCCTGGCTCAACTTACTCAGTCTTTTCTCCTCCCTTTTACTGTAAATGGCTATTCATGGGGCTAAATGCCAATTCCCCAAAAATATGACAGAAAGACATGTCTGACTCCGCTTTATTTAAATCAAGATATCTCCACTTTTAATTAAAAAGTTTCAGATTTATTAGATTCTGGAGTTTTGGATTTATGCAGTATGTACAAGTCTGAAGTCAGCTGGGTTCTTTATTAAATTAAAAATATCTTGAGGCAATTTTTGATCTTTGGAGAGTTACATGCTTATATGAAAGTTCAATCAGTTGGAATGAACTGTCGGAAAACCTTAAAGTTGATTCTTTAAACAAGGGAAAAAAAAACCCTCTCAAGTAATGCAGCAGCCACTAGAAAAGCATCCCCAAACATTCCTAAGATTATTAATATAAGTTTTTTTCTTTTAGTGCCAAGCCATGCTTTATGCTTGGAATGCAATGAATCTTTGGATTAAGCAAAAATTGAAGAAATGTCAAGCAATCACAAACACTGCCACTCTTAGAAGTGTCTGCCAAACCAGAGCTATTAGTTATCACAATAACAGACCATCAAGCCTATCATATACTTCACAGTAATTATTTATGATTCTGAAGAGGTATCCTAACCATCTTCAAAATACAAATTAAGGCACTAAGAACCTGCAATTTTAACATTCGACCTAAGAAGCCACAGGGGAAGAAATACAATGAAGAAGCACAAAAGCAATTTGTCATTTCCTTTCATATGATGCATTTTTTGCCTGCTTTAGAAGATGACAAACTCTCTGGATATCCCCAAAAGTTAGAGCAAAAGAAACAAACCGATCAAAGGTGGAAAAATACAGATTAAATACAGATTTGCTGTTTCTGAATGAGTGTTAACATAAGAAGCATACAGGATATGATTTAACTCTATACACATGAATGACCAAAATAATCCAAGAGACGTTTTCTTCCATCTACTTCTACAGTATGCTGCCTGAGGTGGGACTGGCTCAGACCCCCTCATGCTCCTGGCTTTGAGGTTCAGATGCAGAACTAACAGCAGAGTGGCAGAGCGAAAGGGTCAGAAGACACAGGCAAACTAGCAACGAGGTGCAGTGAAGAAATTTCTGCTGCAGTGCTGGATAAGCCGCCACAGCACTGGAGGCTATGCAGCAACACCAACACCACAGGGGCCCAGAGCTACCTGCTTCGGTCCCTGATGCAGCGCTGCCACAGACACTGCGTCTTGGAGGTAACTTGGGGTCCTCTGCACAGAGCTGCGTTGCGTGGCAGAGACACGGCCACTGCCTCAGCCCCAAGATTCAAGTGACTTCAGTGGGATGTGTTCAACTGTAAAGCCAGCAGAAATGCTTTCCTCTTCCCACTAAGCTCAGTGAGTACTGGATTCAGAGCATTGAAACACATAACCCTTACCAACACAAATACCTTTTCTTTTAGGACAGCACAGTTAAATGTTCTCCTCTAGACTCCTGGTACTGAACTTTCTATCATAAAACCCCTTAGACTCTAGGGTTGTGTGTGAGCACATCCCAGGTTATCATTGGGGCACAGTCTGTGGGAGGCAGAACATTCCACTCTTCTCAGCGACTCAGGACACAACATGAGGTAAGCAAATACCCAGCTTATTTAAATTATCATTGAAAATAGCTATCAAGAGCAAAATGCAACTGGGTTAAAGTTTGACAATCAGAGCAGGGCTTAAAGTATTGCAGGGCAACGGCTGCTGTGAGTCTATTTTTGCAAGAGCTGAACTCATTTGCTAGCGTAACACTCTGAATATCAAGAAGATATCTGAGTAACAAGAGATGGTCAAGTTAAACCCCTGACAATAACACGCATATAGGCACACGAATTGCATTGCATTTTTTTATTTTACAGGTCACGTTTCAGAGCTGTTACTTCTGTTGTATAACCATCACTCTTACCATCTCTTTCACCATCTACTGTACAGGAGCCCTCACCGATCTTGTGTGACCTGTACTACATCACTGTACTCCTTCCCACCTTGAGAATCTGAGCTGAAGTACTCAAAACTAACACTATATAAAATACAATGAGATGCTGGTTTGCTAAGTCCCATTATCAACACACAGGGTATAAGCCTGTATAAATAAAGGTCATTTAGAAGATAAGGATTATGGTTTTTTGTTTGATTGTTTGTTCTGCTTAAATAACCTTCCTGAGGTCAATGATTTACTAAGCTGGAAACTCTACAGGTCAAACACGAACAGAAAAGAATTTCTTTGAGTTTTGGTCTCACTCTCTCCAAATTTAATTGGATTAAACACTTCCACTCTCCTATAATGCAAAGGCTTCCTTCACTTTTATTCAACCTTTTTCTTCTTGCATGAGGAAAGCAGTGGAGAATAGAGGCACAAAGGCAAGTTGCTGCAGACTGGAAGCAGAAAAGAAGGGAGAAAGGCAGAAACTAATGGAAGGCAAGAGAAAACAGACAACAGCTGGCAATAGAACATGCTCTCACAGTTAAAGGAGAGAGCAGGAGCCTGCTCTACACTCTGCGGCTGAGACCGAGGGTCTTTCCTTCAGGTGCAGAATCTCTGACCAGACCGTCCACAAAGGAGGGGGGCTAAGACCATTTTTGCATCAAATTTGTCTAGTCTTTTCAGTAATCCACCCCACAAATTCTCAAAGTGAGGTGCTTGCCAATTTACTATGGACACCAAAAAGAATAGTTACCGCTGTGAATACTCTCCATCCTCACGTTGAAGTCAGCACTGTTGCCTGCCTGCACAAATTTTCACTAGTCCAAACTACCCACATGAATGAAAAACCTTTTCAGTTCTGCACTGGGCAATGTCAGTTCAACACAGAGACATGGGTGCAGAGACATGGGTGGCCCGCTCTCACAGCCTCGCCCAAATGCAACTTCTTCCATAACATCCACATGACTAATTTCAAAACCTCTCTCACTGCTTTCCTCAGCTTGTTCAGTCCTCTCCACTTCATATTTAATACACAATAGTCTGATGTCTTTCCATATAAATGCTGCTTGCTGCACAGTAAGAGCCTTCAACCAGCTTTGCTCCTTCTCTATTAGAGACCTCTAGAAGAGTGCCATGGAGTAAAATCCACCAGACGTCACTCTGCCACTTTTCACCAAGCACAGACACATATTTCTTTTGTTAATCTGTTTCAAATATAACCTCTCTGACCTACTTCTTACAGTCATACTGGAACACGGTATCTCTGTAGTCAGCTCATTGATAGCATTTCACAATTTTCCCTACAGAATACCCTGACTACCTCATAGAACATCTTCCCCAAGAATGCCAAAGACTTTTGAGAATGCAAATGACAGATAGTGCCTCTATTTTCTATTCAGCACCCTCCTTATTTTTTAAATCACAGATACACAGAATTCCTTTTATTCAATCCTGTCTCATAACATTCTGTGACCTCCTATTACCCATGCAGCACCTTTGGTAGAAAACTGAATGGTTTTCTCATCACACAGATAAACGCTCAAGAAGTTTTAAAGAATAAATAACAAAATGGGCTGAATTTCCACTCAGATTAGGAACAGACACCTATTTTGGTCTCAGCTTAGACAACAATTGAACCAATGAAAGTGCATATTAAAATGCAATATGCTATAGTGTAAAAATATCTTTCAATCACATCAGAGTATACAACTAATAACACCCTGTTTTTCTAATACATTAACCATGGAGTTAGGAATCTTTCACATGAAATGATGGAAGTGTGGCACACAAACCTTTCTGCAGCTGATGTGGACTGACTGACTGCTGCCACATGGTCCTGTTTGTTTCTCTCTGCTGTCACTGTCCTCTCAGAACTTCTATTTCTATCACCCAACACAACTTAGTGAAATCGCAAAAACAAATGAACAAATTTGTTAATCCATGAGAACTACAGAGATTATAAGCTCTCCATAATCCTTTTCACTGGAAGGGAGAATACAGAATGGCTGAAGTTGGAAGGTCATCTGGTCCAACCCCCATGCTCATGCAGGGCCACCTAAAGCAGGCTGCGTAGGAGCATGTCTCCAAGGAGGGCGACTCCACAACCTCCCTGGGCAACATGCACCAGTCCTCAGTCACCCTCACAGTGAGAAGTATTTCCTGATGTTCAGACAGAGCCTCCTGTGTTTCAGCTGGTGCCCATTGCCTCCTGTTCTGTCACTGGGCACCACTGAAAATAGCCTAGCTCCATGCTCTTTGCATCCATTCTTCAGGTATTTATATATATTAATAAGATCCCCCCTGAGCCTTCTCCAGGCTGAATGGTCCCACCGCTTTTAGCCTTTCCTCCAATATGAGGTGCTCCAATCCCTTCATCACCTTCATGGCCTTTCACTGGACTCTCTCCAGTATGTCCATCTCTCCCTTGTACTGGGGAGCCCAGAACAGGACACAGTATTCCAGGTGTGGCCTCACCAGTGCTGAGGGGAAGGATCACCTCCCCCAACCTGCTGGCAATACTCCTCCTCATGCAGTCCAGGCTACCATTGGCCTTCTTTGCGGTGAGGGCATGTTCTCGGCTCATGTCCCACTTGGTGTCCATCAAGACCACCAGGTCCTTTTCTGCAAAGCTGCTTTCCAGCCGGTCAGCCCCCAGCTGCCTGGGGTTATTCCACATGCAGAACTTTGCACTTCCCTTCACTGAACTACATGAGGTTCCCACCAGCCCAGCCTGTTGAGGTCCCTCTGGATGGCGGCACGACCCTCTGGGTGTATCAGTCACTCCTGCCAGTTTTGTGTCATCAGCAAACTTGCTGAGGGCACGCTCATCAACCCCATCACACAGATGACTAATGAAGATGTTAAACAGGACTGGTCCCAGTACTGTTCCCTGAGGTACACCATTAGTCACTGGCCTCCAACCAGACTTTGTAGCACTGATCAATACCCTCTGGGCCCAGCCATTCAGCCAGTTTTCAATCCACCTCACTGTCTGCTCATCCAGCCCATACTTCATCAGCTTCTCTATGAGGATCTTACGGCAGACAGTATTGAAAGCCTTAAAATAGAAGATGGAATAAACTCTTAAATCCACAGCAATCTCACCAAGTTAAAGGCATAGGACTCTGACCTAAAATCAGTACGTTACAGTGCTCTGTGAATTAGCAAGCACAATGTAACGCAAAAAGCAAGAATAATGTAAAATAAAATATGCCCAGTTTATATACCTAAAAGTACCATTTAACTTTATTTTTATATTGCATATTATGTTAAGTGTGTTCTGCATTTAAAATGTCATTGCTTCTGCAAATCAGGAAGGATCTCATTCCACATCCTTCAGCTGTCATCCCTTTTCAGAAAAGGAGAGACAATGTGGCATCTGGAACCTAATTAAAAGGTCAGTAGGATTCTCCTTCAGAAGGTTCACATAAGAAGTAACAGGAAACCGATTTGCTGCCACTCAGCTCTTCCAGCTTGCTGAACTTCAAAGACTTAGTTTAGAAGCCATATCCACTTTGACTTTTTTTTTTAGTTTTCTGCTATTTATCTGCAACTTTGACTTAAACAGTCTAATACAAGAACAACATTTTAAAATGCAACTTAATTACGCTATGTATATAGAAAGAATAAAGGAAACAACAATTGATCTAACAAGCACAAGCAATGTATGTCATCAGATGAAATCAAGAACACTGAGCTGACTCTCATCTCACAAGAACTGATGGGTAAACATCCTCTTAGTACCATAATGCTTTGCATCCCAAAATCACTACCTTCTAGGCACCAGCACTCCCAAATGCTGAATTCCACACAATGTTCCACGAATGAGATGTAAGCTAGAAGCTTGGACACAATCCACCATAAATCATAGAATATTTATGAATGAGCAACTGGAATTTAATTTGTAAGGCACTGCCACAATTTCCGGTAAGCCTCGGCGTTATGCTGAAGAAGAAAAGAAAAATTATGCTATCCTTATCATTTTCAGTGACCTGGCAGAAGCCACTGACTGGGTATCAATTATACACTTTGCATCATAAGCCTTAATAAGCTATGAGCATCTAAGAACTAGCTCCTTGTATAAAGGGGCACACACATTAACCTCATTTACAGTTATATTCAGATCAGTGTAGAGCTACTGGTTTTCCACACTCAAAAGAAGATAATATATTTGTAAGTATTTAGTTACATTCAGGATTATAACCTGTGCTGAAGTAAATTTGATTTGCTATGGGAGGAATGTTTATTTGAATTGACTAGTTAACTTACTGCAGAAAACTAAGTAAAAGCTTACTGATCTAAGAAGTTACTCTAGTTTGGTTTTCTGTAGGACCCTATCTAGTGTTAGAAACAAGATTCTAAATCTTGACTGACACTATTTTTCTGATACTAGATGCATACTAATTTTACAGGCCTGGTGTACACATTTAGCCCAGTATTTTCTGCTTTTTGTAAGGCATTTAGTACAAAGATAGCAAGCTGCCTTATTAGAATATGTTTGTTGACTTGTGAATGCTCGTGATGAAAAGAACAGCAGCCATTTGTTCCTGTGAAAATGGAGAATTGATTATTTCTAGAACATCAGTGTATCTAAAGCAAATTTACACTGCTTCTGACAACTTTTGCACTGATAACAAAAACCTATCATCTTTATCTTCAGAGCATCAGCAAAGGCTATTAAAATGTATTACACCACCTCCTACAGATCTTGGGTACAATGCTGTCACAAACGAACTACCCTCATCTCCTGTTGAGTCAGGACTTGCAATACAGAGTAGACCCCTGACTTGTCAGCTGGTTGCCAAGTAGGCTTTGGTCCATGACTGCCTTGTTTCAAGATAAACCAATCTAATTTTAGAGTAGGACAGGAAGTGTTGCATATCTTGTAAAATTGAAGATTATAGTTCAGAAAATCTGGGGTTTTCCCCTCAGTACAGTGTATAACACTGAGCAACAGACTGTATTTTCGTCAACTACTAGAACAGGCACTGACCATGCTTACTCACCTTTACTACTCCTTCAGCTTCAACTAATCCAATTTTCTAGCACAGTCGCTCACACACACACACAAAATTATAAAGCATGCTTACAAGAATATCAGTAGTTCTGCATTCAGTTTCCATAGCATTTGCCCCAGTAACATGAAGAAACCAATCCATTTTACCTCAGTACAGTCCCCCAAAGAAGGATTTGACCCTTGTTCCACACGGCAATTCATGCAAATACGTAAGATGAAACAGCAGAGAGATAGTTTTAAAATGAAAGGGAAAGGTTTGACCATCAAGCTCTCAAAATCTGGAAATTTTCATTTTGGTATATATGATTTATCACCTGAAAATGAGAGCTTACAATAAAAATAATTCTCAAACTATGGCAACACTAGAGAATCAATTGTTCAGTGATCACAGCTGGCCCAAGTCTTTTCAGCTCAGTAATCCTTCCTGGCCATTACAATGCCCACGTTAAAAACATACCTGTCCTTGACGTCTTTCATAAGCTGCTGCAAGTCAACCTCCTGCTTCCTCAGGTTTCCAAATGAGGACTGGTTTTCCACATAGCCCTTCCCTCCAGCTCCCAGGCTGATCTTTCCAAATGAAGTTTCAATACTTCCTTGAATAAAATCTTCAAACTTCCCCGTATATTTTGCAAAGTCAGACTCCACAATTACTAGGAAAGCAATAAAAGTAATTTCTACCTGTGAAGAGAAGTGCTGAAAGTCCTGAAGTGATTGGAAAAACAGAAACTTACAGAAAATATGACAAGTTAGTGAGGGCAAGGAACAGTATCAAGCAGGTAAATAATGAAATATACAGCTCTTCAACTTCTCTTACTTCTGCTTCCTCCATATTTTCATCATCCTCGCTCCACCATCTTTTATATTTTGCCGTTTTAGGCAAACATAAAGTGATTGAAATGCTGAGCTCAGATGCTATAGAAGATTTATGAAGAATGAAACTTATTTCAGCTACAAAGAAAAACTACAAAGCAGACCTGCTTGTACAACAGGGTTAATATTTTGCCATTATCTTGACATATCTCATTATAGGGCTGTCCCAAATCTCACTGAAAACCAATGGAAGCATCTAACTGGCTTAAACAACTCTGAATCTTATACACCTATAAACTAAAGAACTGACTCTGAATCAGCTAATCTTCCGATCCAGATACAATTAACATCTAAACTTAGGGACTTATCTATTTTGCTGTATGGAATTGTGACATGCCCAGAAATATGGGATTTCAGATAGTTAATCCTAAAACCTGGTTAGGACTGCTGCAGCTGGATGAAGAAAGTACAAGGGTCAACCATTTTTAACAGCCTGTGCAAGAAGAAAGGAGGCAGTGGTAAAACTTGCTTGGCCTTGCCTGTGCAAGCATTCCCTGGGCTACCATTACCAACAAGACACTGTTTATCCAGTGCTTTTTGACCTGGAGCGCAGTATAGTTTCACATTACTATCGCGTACCTGAATCCCCCCAAAATATTCTAGGGCAGCTCCTGTGGCTGCAGACAGCTCTGTTATTAAACAGTAGGACTGCAGAGCTTGACAACCTTCAGCACTCAATTTCAGTAGTCTATCTAGGCAAAGCATTTTTTTTTTAAACAAATATTTATTATTACTGGTTTTAGTTAAATGAATAGTCAAGCGAGAAAAGATCCAGTCATCTCATTTCCACGGATGGAGAATACTTCAGAGCGTTCCTCTGAAAGAAGCCCTCTAGCAACACAACTGAGAATAATAACAAAAAAGATTAGGCTTTGCATTCTTTTTATCTGCAATAATAGTGCTGCCCGAGTATGGCTTTACCTGGTTTTATCGGTTTGTCTTCAGTAAGCACATCACTCAGGGTGACTGTCAAGAAATGATACTTGGGCTTCTGCCAGCACCAGAATTTCTTCCTCTTTGTAACTAAGCTCAGAAGCTGCAGCTTTTCTGAGGCGTTCAACTGTGAGACAGGGATCAAGTCACCTCCACTGTCAGTTTCTCTCACGAAATTCTTTGTTGCTTTTGCAAACATCTTGGGGAATCAACTGAAGTCTGAAAAAATACATTTGTTTTTCAACAACTACCGTTGGAAAGCATAAATATTTACATTGTTACTTTAAGAAGTTCTTCATAGTATTAGTATTAATGTGGGAACAGGTGGTGTTTTCACACTACCTTCTCCAATCTGAGCTGGAAGTCATGACAGTTTAAACCACTTATCCCAAAGTAAAAAGGTTCTCACAGTAACAGACAAAAGAATTTTAGTTAAAATTTTAAATAAGCAACAGAACAATGCACTGCAAACATGATATGCGAGGCTTTAACATTACAGTAATAATGCATGAAATCTATGATCATGCAGATAATGAAAGAAAATAAATGTGTGAGAAACAAATATTCCAATCTACAGCTGAAAAGTTCCTTGAAGGAATGCTCACAGGTAATTAATCTGTTAGGGAGGAAAAAACTTACACAGCTTACGTGAAGTTCTAAGAAAAAGCATCTACTAATGAGCACCCCGCAGAGACCAGCTTGGATGACAAGAACACCAGTGCAATGGCAGAGGATTTCTGCCTCCCCGCAGAATCCTTCTTGTATTACCCAACACAAAATTATCTTACTCCATATAAGGTAATTGGGTATTACTCACACGAATTATCTTGATCTTTTTAATACTGAGTAAACATACAGGGATAATATAAATTATTCTATAAAAAGCAACAAATATTTGTGCTGGTATCTTTGTGACTAAGTTTTGTTTCTGAACTATGCCCCTGGAAAGTCCCAATTAATGTTTTTTTCTTTCTGAACCTTTTTACGTTCAGTGTTTTCCAATTTTCTATTTCCCATTAGTATAACTACATGAATAGTTAGTAGTATAACTGAATAGTTATACTGTAACTAGTATAACTGAACATGCTATTTGCAACTGTTATTCATATGTGCTAAACATAATCTTATTCTAGCTTTTAAATGTCTTAAATTAAAAAATATCGGCATCTCTTATTGTGTAAGGTTTCCTTTATCCCAAGCAATGCACTTTGCTGTATTTACAAGGAATTTTTTCAATATGGGAAAACTGGCTAAACTCACAGGAGAAATGGTAAAAATGACCATTCACAAGTGCTAAAGACACAATTCTAATAAAGTAATTTTTGTTCTTTTTAAAAAAATCTAATCTTTTTTAGTTTTTCAACTCTGGTAATGGTATTTCCAGAATTAAATCAGTTTTTTAAAGCTGGCAGCATTCCTTTGAATCCTCCAGCTGGCACTGACTGGGAAGTTCAACTAAGATGATGTCTTAGCTGGGTATCCACACGTTCATGATCAATTACCTGTCTTGCTCCGCAGAGATGTTAGATTTGTCATTTACAAATACAGGCCAGATTAAGTTAGAGCAGACTTCAAACAAAAACTGATATTGCAGTGGGCACTCAGGATTATTGAACGAAAATTGAAAATGGAATAAAGATATTAGTGGTTGGACCACAGGCTCCATGTTTTAGTATCAGCTGGAGGACAGAGGAAAAAAAAGACTTTTTGCAGATCGGAACTTACCTTTCCATTAGCTTTTCCCAAATCCCATTTCAGATATTATTTCACACAGTATTTACCAATTCATGTTGAGGTATCTACTTCCTCATGAAACCCCCATGGCCTACTCTTAGTTCTCTGTGTAAGCAAGTAACGGGTGTTTCCCAACAACAGCTGCATGGAAAGGATTTGAACAATGTCAGTCACCTAACATTTTACTGAAGAGTCTTGCGGGACTTTCATTGTAATTGTGGCTGCAACAAACTTCCAACACAGTGCCAGCTATATGCACTGGGAATATTTCCACTGACTTTCTTCTTCTCTGACCTCTCCCTAAACTCTGAACTGAGACTGAGTTTTTGGCATTCTTACATTTCTCCTCCTTAATTTCCTTGGTTTTAATCTCAGTGAGAACACTTTAGCAGAATAAGCAATGCAGCTCCACTGCAGCAGAAAAAAAACCCCCAAACGAACAAACCTACCCCCCAGCAGCCCCCCAAAATAGTTTTCTTTTTCCCTGGGACTTCTTAAAGGTCTTTTCCAACCTAAATGATTCTATGATTCTATTCTATGATTCTTTTGCATGACTCTATTTCACAATCAACCACATGACTGATTTGTAATGGAGGGGACCATCAAGAAAGTTCTCATTGCCTGCATTAGCTGCTCTTCCCCAGCATAACCTTCTTCAAACATTTCTGTGCTTTACATGACTGTTCACTCATTCTGATCCCATTCCTACATAACCAACTCACATTGGCATAGTCTCTGAAAAGAAAAAGGCCGACCAATTTCTGAGGAGCTTATGATAAAACAAATTGCAAAAACCAGGTCCTATGATTCAGCATTGTTACACACTGTCGTGGTTTAACCCCAGCCAGCAACTAAGCACCATGCAGCTGCTCCCTCACTCCCCCTGCCCCGGTGGGATGGGGGAGAGAATCGGAGGAGTAAGAGTGAGAAACACTCCTGGGTTGAGATAAGAACAGTTTAATAATTGAAATAAAGTAAAATAGTAATGATAATAATAACAATATAATAATGATTATAACAATAATAATATACAAAGCAAGTGATGCACAATGCAATTGCTCACCACCCGCCGACCGATACCCAGACAGTTCCCAAGCAGCAATTGCTGCCCCCCCAACCAACTCCCCCCAGCTTATATACTGAGCATGACGTCATATGGTATGGAATAGCCCTTTGGTCAGTTTGGATCAGCTGTCCTGGCTGTGCCCCCTCCCAGTTTCTTGTGCATCTGGCAGAGCATGGGAAGCTGAAAAGTCCTTGACTAGCATAAGCAGTACTTAGCAAAAACTAAAACATCAGTGTGTTATCAACATTATTCTCATACTAAATCCAAAACACAGCACTATGCCAGTTACTAGGAAGAAAATGTAACTCTATCCCAGCCAAAACCAGGACACACACTCACTAAATCTTACGAGAAGAACCATTAACACCTTTCTATAAACCTTCCAATTCATGGTGGTTTGCCTTCACTCCCAGTTACCACACTTTTGACTAGCAAAAACGACATCTGGGAAAGACCACAGAGTGCTTATGAGGACTGCTGAGACTCACCAGGCAGGAGAGATGGGACTGTCTTCAGCCTCAGAGTAACAACATCAGCGTCTCCCACACTCTGCTGTGCTGGGAACGTCTTTGCAGGGAGCATATTTGCTGGTGCGGCTGTACCTGCAAAGCAAGAATATTCTATCCAAATTCCTGTTTATGTCTCTTTGGATACAGTGCCTGTAACAAAAATTCTAAAATGCACCCAAATACTCGTTTCACTAGTTCACAAAACAAAGACATAGAGCAATTGAATATGCCCTTATCCAACATCAGGGAGTCAATACAGCTACCAGGATTGACGGCACCCTGACTGAATGGACATGGAGCAGTTACGGACACAGCATTAAGAAAACTCTGCCTTTGGAGTTTCTTCCTCTGGAAATTTTGTTAGAGCTCTGCTTGGTTTGGTAGAATTAAAATGGAAGGTATCAAAGCTGGTAGGAAAAGCCTGTCAGAGTGAATTCACTCTTGCAGATTGATAGCTAGGTGTGAAAGCAGAAAAGGAAGGAGTACCACCTTCCTTGCCTACTGAGAAATTTAAAATTAGCCTGAACCTGGGCTACAGAAGGATTAGTCAAAAAAGAGGATGAGATCAAGTGAAGATATTTACAGCAACTTCATTGTTTACTTAAAGAAACAAATGTTACCCTGCTTCTTTCCTTTATCACAGCTCCCTAACTCAGTATAGTGGGACATTAGATCCAAAGAAACATTTTATGAATAGTCAGTGTTTACCCTTGTCAGGACAAAAGCAAGTTCTCAACAGGTGCCCGATATTTCTTACATTCTACATGCACGTACGCTGACCTTTACAAAAAACACAAAGCTTTTTTTTTTCAGTTTTAACATAAGATTACCCGGCACACTGGGCACAGTACACATGGAATTTGGGAAGAGGGTGACAACTGAATCACCAAATGTCAGTACATCCCTTGCCAATCCAAGTTGTAAGGAAATACAGCCCCCAAAGGCCACAGATGACCATGCAGCAGCCGCGGTGTCAGAAGAGCTGTTAGGCATTACCTCTACTGTGCATCAGCGGTAGCGGCCTTTGAATCCTAATGAAATTGGAGTTTACGCCGAAAGGCAACTAAAGCGTGGAATTGATGTCAAGCAGGACGTGTGTTTATTACAAAACCTTATAGTTGTTTTCACCTCCTTTTCTAGAGAATTTAAATGAAAAAACAGCCATAAAAGCTAATACGCAAAGCCTAGCATGGACATCCACACAACGAATTTCGGTCCTTGAATGCACGTGGTCCCTGAAAACACATTCAATAAATTTTAGCCCTGGGCGTAGCCCTCTTTTGCGCCTCGAGGAATTTATAGGACACGCCTCCAAAGACCTGACGCCTCACAAAACCACAGCGGCTCGATACACGCAACATGGCCTGGCCACGGCACCCTTACCCGGGGCTGGCGGGTGCCATCTTGTGAGGCGGAGGCACCGAGGGCCCATGGCTGGAACGGGCCCGAGGCATGACAGGGGACAAGCTGCCCTCGTCCTCGGTGGACAAAACCGGTCACCTCACCAAGACTCGCGCTGAGGCGCCTCAGGCGGGCGTCGGAGCACAGGGATCCCCTTCAAATGCTGCGGCGGCCCCCCACTGCGCTCAAACCCCACTCGGAACCACCACGCGTGGACTGCAGCCATTCAGCCTCGTCCTCCCCCTCGCGAAGCCGGAGGGCGCACAGAGGCTGACAGGGAAGGGAAGCAAAGCAGGGCTCCGGTACTCAGCGAGGCGGCCGCGGCGGCTCCTCCCGAGCGTGTGACAGCGGCGGCGAGGGGCACACGGCGCGCCGAGGCCCCGCTCCGCCTGCCCCGGCCGGCCGGCGGGACGCGGGGGGCTCAGCCCGCCGGGAAGGGAGGAGCGGCGGCGGCCGCGGACCCTCAATGGGCGCTGGGGAGGCAGGCGGGCACGGCCAGCCCCCACCGCCTCCCCGGGCCCGCTCCCGTACTCACGGCTCTCCCGGTGATCCCCGCCGCCGCGGCCGGAGGATGCGGCGAGCTCCGCCCGCGGGGTGTGCCGCGCCGCGCCGCGCCCCGAGGCGAGGTGCCGAGGGCGAAGCTCAGCGAGGAGCCGGCGGGAAGCCCCGGACAGGGAGGACGGGGAGCTTCTCGCCGGCGCTGTGGCGCGGCGGGGGGCGAGGCGGGGGGAGCGCAAGCCCCGCCCGGGTGCTGGGGCCGTGCGGAGAGGGCGCGGTGGCGGCGCCCCGGGGCGCCGGCCGAGGCGGGAGGAGGCGCCGCCGCCATGTTGGCGCGCAGGGCCGCCGCCCCGGCACATGGCGGCTGGGCCGGGCTGCGGCTGGCGGAGGCCGGGGCGCTGCCGTTGTCCCCCTGCCAAACCCCGGGGCAGCTTCTGCCCCCGTCGCCATCCCTCCCGCCTGCCTGCCTGCACCGGGCCTGCCTCATCTCCCCCGGGGGTTGGAAATCCTGCCCTGAGGTGGCTGCTGCTGCCCGGCACACGCACCCAGCTGGAGGTCTCCGTGTGGGGCTACCCTGCGTGGTGCTGCGGCCCTGCGAGGGCCTGAGATGGAGGGGCTCGATTGTCGCCAGCAGCTCAGCCAGGGGATGGGACAGCTGGTTTTGCCTGCTTACTTGCCGTCAGATAACACAGGCAGCTGCTTTTCCCTACTGGTGATTGCCTGACAGTGATATTTTATGACACAATTAAAAAGGGAATCTTTGTGACATCCTCTGAAAGCTGGCTTGGATCACCCATGGTCAGAAATGCAGAGGGTCAGCAGCCTGCGCGCAAAGTCTGCTGAAGCGACAGCCCCGCCACGTTTTTGGCTGCGGGTTTGCGGCTTCAGGGTTGGCACTGTTGGCCTTGCGTAGTCGCAGTGGCCCAAATGGGAGCCTCCAGGGCCCCCAGTCCAGGGACCTTGAACAGCAGTGCTGCAGAAAACGAGAAATAGGTTTAGTGGTGGACTTGGTAGTGTTAGGTTAATGGTTGGACTGGGTGATCTTAAAGGTCTTTTCCAACCTAAATGATTCTATGATTCTAAACGTGGTCAGTGGAGCACAGGGCGCAGGTGCATGGACTGCAGTATGAAATACTGAGCTCCATCACTCTATCTTAGCCCTTTGAAAACAATGCAACACCAGAACTAAACAACTTGGTTGTTTATGATAAACCAAAGGACTGATCCGGTGAGAAACAGGTGAGTCTGCAGAAACCCAAGGAGTAGTTTTTCAAGATAATAAACATCAAAGAAATGTTTTTCAAGTGAGCCATGCCACAGGGCAGATAAGTATCTTGTGGTTTGAAGAGAGAGCATTTGAGACTGTGGGGTACAGTCACAGGTCTCACATCACCAGATCTTAATGGAGTAACACGTGGACTTTGGAACAAAGGGAAGTTGGAAGTTGCATATCCTTAAATGAACAGTCCCAGGTGACAGGTAACAGTTAATGCATGTAACTCAAGTATCATCCATTTCTTCCATTCTGTTTAACTGTGCATTATGCAAAACTGCCGATTAATTTCAGCAGGTTTTAATCCATCACCTCTTTCTGATTCCACCAGGTGACATCCTTTGTGAATCAGTGATAAATAGATTTCCCTTCTGGGGCTGCACCTGCTTACAGAAATTTGAGCAAATAGTCTGAATGGAACGAAGTAAGTATCTGCATTTGTGATAATTTACTTTTTATGGACCAATTAAAAAAAAAAAAAGCTCCGTTCTTAGAGCCTCATCCTGAGAAAAAGCACCCACATATCCTCAGGAGGTCTCTTTTTAGGATCAGCACCAAGCTGCAGAATCGCTAGCTCCAGTCATAATCTCCCACAATGGCCAGTAATAGCACACGTTTCATCACCTATCGTGTGTTTTTCCAGGGAGTGGCAATGTGTGATTCATTTCAAATGCAAGCGTCTGCTAAAGCATATTTTGAGAAATCAAGGCAGGAAGTTGCACTGAACCACATTACCACGGAAATATCCACTGGGGAGAGAGGACACAAAAACAGTGAAACTTGCTAGTCATTTTAAGGACACTGGCAGTGGCTGCGTGCACACCAAATAAAGGGGGCCCACACCAGGAGTATTTCCATCTTACCAGGAGTATTTCCATCTTTTCAAGAATAAACTTTGGGCAGAAATCTTCTACCTACTTGAAAGACACAAGCCAATGAATGATAGTTTTCAGATGCTTCTCATTAATTAGCAGAGACAGAAACATAGGTCTGGGTGTTAGCAAACAGTTTTGGGGCTATGCAGCAATTAAAGGCTTCTAAGGCTGTTATCAAAAGTGGCTGCAAACAGGAGACATTTAGGATTGAACACCCACCTTGAGCGTTCAGTCTTGTGGAAATGCTCTTCAGGTGTACTGCACAGTCAAAACTCACAGCACGCGGTTACTTCATGACTGACTGGGATGCCAGCAGGGACAATGTCGTATTAGAGAAATACACATTGTGAGTGTGGTCTGCGTTGGGATCTGTCTGCCACGCATTCCGTCTCCTGAGCTGAAGCATGAAGTGCATCACTTCTGCATTAGAAGATCCTTCTGCATTACCACTGCACAAGAAGGTCCTCTTGCAGAAACAGCAAAAGGAGAAAACCAGAAACTTTTGCCTCTGAGACAAACTGCTTTTGGTATGGGACGAGATTTGTCTACCTCATTTAAATGAGTAAGTAAAGTGAGACAATCAACACGAGAACTTCACAGCCATAACTTAAAAAATGAGTAATGCACATAATAAGTGAGTAATAACACAAAAGATAGTAGTCTGAAAGGAAAAAAAAACCCCAGCATAATAGTTGTATGCTCTTTGAACACCTCTGTGTGAAATTCCTCAGGCCTGATATTAAGATGAGAAATCATTGAGCAGGCCACCACAAGATGTCAGCATTGCAGAATGGTTATCCCTACCAGGTACAGAAAAGGTCTTTATATCCTATAAGTGTTTGGCATTAGGTTTTGTTTTGGGTTTTTTTGGTATGATGGCATAATCTGGCCTTATGTTTTTCAACCATTGACCTTAGGATGTAAGTCCAAAATTGGCCGCAAAGGGGAATTTCTTAATTTTTTTTTTTTTTTCTTTGTTTTGGTCTCTATCTTAAAAACTTTTCTCAGTGCTTTTACGGGGTCAGTATTAGCAGCAGTACTAATGGTATATAATGCCTTGTAGCCATCAATGAGTTGTTTCAGGCTGCATCCAGCCTGGCTAGAAACCGCGCACTGAAATTCAGCCTGTATATTGGCGTATCAGGAGGTTGTCCAGAGCTCTCTGTTGCTGCATGCTAGGCTTTTTTTAAACCCTCACACTGGCTGGAGAAGGGTCTGCTGGCTTCAGTTCTGTGGAGGAAATGGGAAGAAAGGGTGAAACTATTTTGGGTTTCTATTTAGAAAAGAAGGACACTTGGGGTAGCAAATCTTTTTAAAGGTGTCCAGCAACATAAGCCAAATCACCAGCTAAAGAATGAACTTCTTTTTTTCCCCCATTTCCTTTCACAAGAATAAAAGATCTGAGCAGGCTTTTTGTTTCTTTCTTTCTTTCAAATCAACTAACCAGCCTTATTTGTATTTCACATTAAAATTCATCTCCTGTTTTGGTGGGATGCTCTGTAGTTTTCGCCTGTACCATTCAGTCCTCCAGAACGTTTCCTGTTGCAAAGAACAGCGCTCTCGCTCTCCTGCTGGTACGGCTGTCATCAGCCCTGCCACAGTGCCGGCAGCTAGTGACAGGTTTGCAAACAGCAAGTTACTGTGTCCCGCTTAGGGGACACCAGTGGGAGGGTGCAGTAAGCCAGGAGGGACCCTGTGAGTTCAAAGGAGCCAGAAAGCCATTCTGCTGCATTTCCCTACCCGTTTGTGTGAGCTTCTGTCCATTCGGCTCTTGATGGTGGCGATGGGAAAGTGGCATCTTTAACCGTCTGAAGATTTTGCTTGTGAGATGAGTTTGGCAACTATTTAGAGGCTATCTTTTATTGTCAGGTTCATCTCTGCTACCTTTAGGGACCAATATGAGGAAAAAAAAGAGTTCACTTCTGGATCCTTTAGTCCCTTGGAAGGACAACTGGAGAGTGCCACGCTGAAGTGCAGAAGGAGGCAGATGTGTTCGGTATAACTCAGTACAGCCTGTTTGCTGTAACTCAGCCCGATCTTGGTGTCTCGAGTATTGATGTTGGCGTGGGGGGGAAATGGTGCTGTATCTGCCTTTCTGTAGTACACGTGTTGTGGCACAGGGCTCCCCTCTGTCACTGTAAAAGCTCTCTCATCCCTGCCGTAACTGTGTTTTAGGGTAGCTGTAACTTTCTAAAGATCTACCTATGAAAACCTTGTGACTATTTGATGATTTTCCCATGATTTTAAGAAAATTGTCAGGAAGAGTAGGCTAAGATCATGCCTAATGGATTGTGGTTACCTAAGGAGTCATCTAGTGATGTCTCTAACATTAATATGGAGGACAGCTTGCATGAAGCTGCATTGAACTAAGTGCTTCTAACTTTAAATTGTAGATTAGATGGCAGCCACAGAACTTTATTTCTTTTACAATAATGATAAATGAAGACTTAGGAATAGGTAACGTTTCTTGCATGTCTCCAAAGTGTTTTTCCATAATAGTTATTATGAACCATCTGGTCTCATTAATGTTTTATCAAAAACCATCTGGCTGCTATATTGTTCAAGCTATTCAGTAGTAGGACTTCCTCATAAATTCGCCAAAAGGAATGGCTATCGAACTATTGTGTAGGAGCCCCAAACATTTATGTAGGTCCTATATAAACAGTTATTTTAAAAGGACATTATTCCACATTAAACTACAAAAGTCTAAAAAATATATCAGTAATAAAATCGGAAATGAAGCTTATTCCCTCTGCTTCTTAATTTTTCTTCTTTTTTTACATCTTTGGTTCTCAGCCAGTTGGAACAGGACCTACAAAGTCAAATGATGAACTGCATTAAAATAACAAATATTAGGATTGTTTTTTTTCAATAAAACATTGCAAACAGAGGATGCCTGTCACTGAGCCTCAAAAAAAATGAGGCCCTTCATCTTTGTATCTCTGCACACATACACCTTTGAGACTGTAAGCACTCTGGCAGGGTTCTTTAAAATATACAGGACATGGCACTATTTAAAGTATAGTTGTACGGTGCCTCGTACTATGGGCAGCGAGGCACAAGGGGATGTAAATGATTACATGGTATGCATTGATTTAATAAACTGTACTTCCACTCATAATTGTTCTACTGTTACATTTTCAGATCAATAAAAAATGTGATCCTGAGATTAGTGCAGTGCATGTTGATTTTGTTATTTGCAGACAGCCTTAAAGTTACAGTGAATGGAAGAACCAAAGAAAGCACATCTCAAGAATACATAGAAAGTTTAGGACAAACTTGGCAAAACAAGAGGAGTTAAACGATCCATGGGGAAGAGCCTGTGACTGAAGCTGCCTGTAGGGAGGAAACCTGACTGTAAGGAACAGTTTTCTTTGATCAGCTCCCCAGGTTTATTCTGGTTCACACAATTCCTCTTGCATCCTCTCTGAATGGATGCGTATGCACAAGCACCCTCAAAACCCCTCACTATCCAACTGCTGGAGCAAATGATTTGGGCAGAATTTTCCAAAGAATCCACAGTGTGTGATTGCAGTTCCTCACGAGGCAGCCAGCTGGATGCTGTTTGTATTACACTGACACAGAACTGGAGCACGGCCATAGTCAAACCTTGTAAAATGTTCAGAAGCTAACATTAATGTTTCATTGAATAACACCAGATGCATGTTTTCATCTACTGCAACATTTGTAGCAATAGCTTTATTGTGATTTAAAACAGATTTTATCTCTCCCCTTTGGTTTTTGTGCCTCCTTTGTTTTATTTCCCAGTTATTTTGCAACTCCTTAACCCCCATTCTCATTACCTGTTAAGTGTCAGCTCAATCTCTCTTTCGGAACTGAACAACTGGAATTTCTGTTCCAGGGCAATCTGAAAGGGGTTTCTCCAGGAGAACAAAGTAAATGCATTTTTAAAGCACCCACAAGACAGAAATTGAGAATTTTGTTTAGAGATCTTTGAAGCAGGCCCTGGCCCACATAAGCAGCAGATACACTGAGGAGACGACCACAAATGGCAAAGAAGCCGGTGACCCCAGAGGGTCCTGAGGAGCTGTGAGCTGCATTGCCACTACAGGGTGAGCCAGGGCTCCTGGGGCTCCCCAGGGTCTCTACAGCAGGAGCTGCCAGCAGCCGTCTGCACCTTCTGCTGTGGAAATGCACACCGCAGGGGAGGACGAAAGGAAAAAACCCACTGCATTTTGCACAGGGCTGAATTATCAGTTGGGTACCATTGGGTACCAAGACTAAGGTTTTTTTTCAAAGCCATTTCATTTTTCAGCTTGCTATTCCTGCCTCCTAGTTTCAGCATGCGAAGGGTCTGTTTTTCAATGTCTTACAGGCAGCGGGGTAAGAACACACCTGGGTTTTCCTCACTAAAGGGAAGCAGGGTGAGAAGAACACAGTTGTTTTTGAAACAAGGAGCAAGGGCTAGCAAGCAGCTCAAAACTGTGCAGGCTGCTAATTGCATGGGAGTTCCTTTTATACTATGCAACACCATGGCCCAGAAAGACAGCATGGTACCATAAATGGGGTGCTGTGGGAGCGTTGATCTGCTTGAGGGTAGGAAGGCTCTATGGAGGGATCTGGACAGGCTGGATCAACGGGCCAAGGCCAGTTGCATGAAGTTCAACAAGGCCAAATGCCAGGTGCTGCGCTTGGGTCACAACAACCCCATGCAACACTACAGGCTTGGGGAAGAGCGGCTGGAAAGCTGCCTGGCTGAAAAGGACCTGGGGGTGTTGGTCGACAGCCGGCTGAACATGAGCCAGCAGTGTGCCCAGGTGGCCAAGAAGGCCAAGAGCATCCTGGCTTGTATCAGGAATGGTGTGGCCAGCAGGAGCAGGGAGGTGATTGTCCCCCTGTATTCGGCACTGTGAGGCCGCACCTGGAATACTGTGTCCAGTTTTGGGCCCCTCAATACAAGAAAGACATTGAGGTGCTGGAGCGTGTTCAGAGAAGGGCAATGAAGCTGGTGAAGGGTCTGGAGCACAGGCCTTATGAGGAGTGGCTGAGGGAACTGGGGCTGTTTAGCCTGGAGAAGAGGCGGCTGAGGGGAGACCTTATCGCTCTCTACAACTACCTGAAAGGAGGTTGTAGTGAGGTGGGTGTTGGTCTCTTTTCCCAGGTAACAAGTGATAGGACAAGAGGAAACAGCCTCAAGTTGCACTAGGGGAGGTTTAGATTGGATATTAGGAAAAATTTCTTCACCAAAAGGGTTGTCAAGCACTGGAACCCAGGGAAGTGCTCAGTCACCATCCCTGGAGGTATTTAAAAAGATGTGTAAGACGTGGTGCTTAGGGACATGGTTTAGTGGTGGACTTGGCAGTGCTAGGTTAACAGTTGGACTTGATGACCTTAAAGGTCTTTTCTAACCTAAACAATTCTGTGATTCTAAAACAGATTGGTAGGTGTAAAAGGCTGCAGCTGTCCTGCTGAACAGAGGGGGAATGACTATGCTGCAGTGGTGTCCTGCAAATGTGTACAGGTGGTGGCTAGGGCTAAAGTCACACAACTCCGGGTTATTGACGCTGTTTGTTACATTGCAGTTACACATATAGACCAGGTCTTCACTATGCTGGAAAAAACGTCACATATGAAATAAAGTGCTGGGCTGTTCTCTGCCAATTAAAAAGGTATTTTATTTGCTCTATCATAGGACTGAAACTGGTGTCCTTGCTGCTTGTGCCCTTGTTTGTCTGAATGACGAATTGATTTGGGCAAGTAGCATCTGTAACGGCTGATGCAAGTAACCTTGGGTGGGTGACTTTCTTATTGCCAGTACTACCCTCTTTGCAGCAGGGGGACGGGAATGCACTTCCTCCTACAGAACTGGTCGCAGTCAGCTTGAGCTGGGGCTTATCTGCTTCTTCTGCATTTACCGTCTGGCCTCAGCAATGCCAATACACCACAGTGCGAGCAATGCAATTTCTAAGAGAGAAGGAAGGCCAGCTGTGTCCTGAGAGGAAGTGTTAGTATGAAAGGAAACAATGAGCAGCCGACACTGGGAAAGCATGAACTGCAGTCATGCTTTTGGCTAGGACCTTGTGACTGCACACTTCAATACTGAGAATATTATTTCAACAATATATACTCTTTCCTCTCATTCCTTTCCCCCATCGTTTCAAACAAACAATTCCTGTTGGTATCAAGACCAAAGCATTCACATAAGCATCAGCTTTAGGAAGCTTTGCAGCTATTTAAAATACACTGGAGCTCCTACTATGGCCTTTCTTGCAAGGTGGCACATCCGGATCTCTTTTCCAGTTTCTGATATTCACAAAAGGTGAGAATATAACATCCTTGAGTTCTCTACCCTCCATCAGCTTTGACTGAAGTTTTACTCTCTCTTCAAATGAAAGGAGACAGGTTAAGGATGGGCTAGGCTCACCATCCTCTGGTAACTGGAGAACTCAGAGTCAGGCTTGCTCTAACTGACCTACTTGCAGTGGTCTTTCTCAGGTGAAGTTCTCGGTAGAAGTTTTTCCCATGAAACAACTTCAGAATTTGGTGCACTATTTTTGGACTTCGTAAGAAAATTGCTTTTCCCATCCAAACCCCCTGTATAGCTACTGTATAGCTCTATTTGCTTTCACAAGATTTGTTTCACTGACTGAAGTACAAGTAACAAACAATGAATACAAGTAGGATGATCTCGACTTCACTCCATCTTGTCTGTCAATGGCTGAAATGATAACAAACCTAAGAGTAAACAAAACAGTAAATCTCTCTCAGCTATTAGACAGGTTCTCATCTATTGATAAATCTGCATAATCTTCCTCGCTCTAGGCAGCAATCTAGGCACTGCAGACATATCCTCGTAAAACCTAAAGAGGAAAGGATTTTTCAAGGCATGTACTGCAGGAATTCAAATTACTGCAGTCTTTATCATGGCTTTTTTTTTTTTAACACAAGTTAAAAATAAGAAATTTGTAATTCAGGAAAGCAAGTTTTTATTAAAGGAATTTTAATAAAGAAAAACAATGTTAACTATGCAAAAAATCATATTTTCAAATTCTAACAGCTGCTCTTAGTAAAACAGCAAGTGAAACAGCTCAAAAAATCCTCAAAGCGAAATAGTGCCCTAGCGCATTAGAGAAAGCCAATAATTCCTGAAGTCTGTGAAATTACAGACAGAAACATCAGCTGATGTTCGCACACAACATCTGTCTTCCAGGAATTTATTATTGTTCCAAGAGCCTATAAAAACTTACATCAATGAACCCACAGAGTCAAATTCTCAGTTAACTTAAGCCTCAGTTATACTCAGCTCAGTAGAACAATGTTGATTTACCTCAAATGAGGGTTTACACATAGCAATTTCAAATATTTCCCTTGGTACAGCGTAAGCAAAGATACAAATTCATAAGCATACGGCAGAATTTGGTATATGGCCAGCTTTTAACCCCATTTAAAAACTCAGAGTAACCATACAAATTCTTATGCATCCGCTGCACTAGAGGGGGTCTAAGTTAAAAATCAACAAATTGAGCATGGAGAGCAATGTTTGCAAGATGAAAGAAACATAACAGAGGCACTTAAAAAAGGAAAGAAAAGGAGCCAAGATGCATCAGTTACGATGCAGAGCAAGCTTTGCTCAGCTGTCAGTGTTTTTCCTCACACTATGGTGGTTTGAATCATTTTGCAGTAAGTAAAATGACTTTAAAATAGAGATTACTGTAAATGAACAGACATCTGAGCTTACACACAAACTAGATGCAAGGTCTGTATGAGCCAAGTTTACCTAACACTTCTGTAGGGGAGAACAGCCTGTTTTGTTTGGGTAGCACTGACCACACTGTGGGTACTTGGCATGTTATTAGCTCCAGGGGCAATCATGAGAAATTCACTCCATATCCATTTCTCTGTAAGAGAAGTTCCTATGGCCCTACGTGGTTCAGGATCAGGGCACCAATAATGAGGATCCCTTGCCATCTTCCTCTCCCTTTTATAATTATGAAAAAAATATTACTGCTTCTGTAAACTGCTATTTTCCCAGCAACTTGAACTAAATGCTAGTTATTTCAGGTACCAGTTCAAGCATATTAGATCTCTATGAAATTAGTCAGCAGTGAAGTGATTCCCACTGACATGATGAGCAAGTTCCAAAGTTCTTAACCCAATACAGAACCAAAATGGCTGGACTTCAAAAAACAGGAGCCGATTCTTCCTGCTATAAAAGCTGTTTTTTCTTTTGGCCTCTATCCTTATTCTGCTGTATACAACAGCTGAGGATATTTTGCGTGGTAACAGATTTATTGATCCAATTTTCCCAGCTCTTCCTGCAACCTCCGTGCTCCCTCCCACCAAATCTTTGTACAAACTGAGTCTGGGAAGTGCTGCAGAACTGCAGTCAGGAATTACAGGTTGGTCAGGAATTACACTCACTGTACTCCCACATTTTTGAAGATCCTAATCCATCCATATTGCATCTTATACACATATGGTGGGACCGTGAGACACAGTTGAGATCTGATTGTCAGAGCTGTCCTGAGTCACCATCTCTAAGGGGGAAAACACCACATTGATACCATTTCCTTCCAGTTAGTTACTTCATCCAGTAAATACTCTGTTTCCTTGTTGTTAAAAGTTGTTTTATGGAGAACATGTGGTTTGCGGTTTCCACATTCATGCTAAAGCATAACATTTATGCTGCACATCTGTCTACTAAAAACCGCTTTTAAGAATCAACTTCCAGCTGTAAATGAATTCCATCAGCTTACACCTTTCCCTGCCCCAGTGTCTGGCATGCTAGCTGTATGACAGTGCTGTACAGTGCGTGCAGGTAACTGGTAAACAACTGGAACATTTTGCACAACTACCAGACAGATTGTAAGAGTGATAAATAAGCCTTCTAACAGATGGAAGCTCTTTCATACTTGCCATTTTGGAAAGTGTAAAAAAAAGCACAGATCGCTACAGCAGCTAGACTTATTTCAGCTGTCACTAACAACCTTTGAAGAAAGATGCTTACGACCCCTGGGAAAAAGCCAGGGTGCTCTATGACCTTTTGCAAATATGACTTATTGACATCCAACTACGTTAGTTACAGAGACAAAAATAATAAATCAAATTGCGCATCAAGGTGCTCCAACTTACTACAAATTTTTGGAGTAAGTGAAGCAGAAAACAGGAATGATCCTGACTACAGAACATTTTCTCAAAAAACTGAAAGTCAGTGATAATTCGAACACATCAGATACCTTTCTTCATTCTGAAATCACTAATGCCCTATCAAAACAAACAACAAATTCAGCACTTAGCAGCTTTGCCTATGTAATACCTCATACACGTGGTAAGTTTTTCCAGTACTGGAACTAGTAAAATACTGTTAACATAAACACAAGACTGCCTGATTCTCAGGAATACCACCCATCCCAAAGGTGTGGAGCTGAAGGAGCTCATCGCCTCTGGTGGATCAACCTCCCAAACATTATCGTAAGGTTTAATACAGTTTTGGTTTATACAACAAAAACACCAAATCCACAATTTATATAAAAAAACCCGCTTAAAATAATTTTTAACATATGGCAACTATTTATGTGGAAAATTTCTCTTATTGCTTTTAAAAGCTGCAGTAAGAACAGTATCTAAGAACTGAGCTGTACAATATTACATTTGGTGATAAGTTACAGCATTTACTAAGTTTCAACAGATCAGCCAGATAACATGTGCAGTTTCTTATGAACCCACAGCTGCTGGAGTAAGTTGCACCCACCAGTAGCTAGAAAATAGAAAGGATGAGTTAGTAAATGCTGTGAATTTTATTTTTAGTAGGCATAATCCATGAATGAAAACACAGGCAACCAGAAAACCCCCCTTCCACTTCAGTTTCACTTCTTTGAATAGCACCATCTGATTCTAGCCCTTGCAAGATGTATTCAGTTATGCAGAGAAGTTGGATTTCATCCTTCTCTCTGTGCGCTGTGGGCCACGTTTTGCACTGCTCTTCAGCTTGCCCCTTCTGTATGAGTTGTACACAAAAAAAGCTGTATTGAACAAAATAAGATATGCTGAAAATTTCCTGCTCTGCAAAGCTGGTCATCTGGAGATGACAAAAGAGATTTACACAAAAGCAGATGCAAGGACATTAATTTAGGAGTGTGCTGAGCAGATGTAGCTGCACATTTCCGTAGCACGCTACCCATACCAGGTCTGTCTCCAGAGTGCAGGCAGGAAGAAGGTCCTGTTCACAGTCAAGGAAAAGATGCAGAAGCAGGCCACAATGTTTATGAGGAAAGTTCTTAACTGCAGCTTTTAGGCATGATTTGTCAGTTAAAAGCTTGTTAGAATGGACTGGTTTCCTATTCTTCGGAAATTTTTTTTAATCAAGAGAAAATGGGACACTGAATAAGGACTTTTAGATATGAGGGGCCACATAGAAAACCTAAACAGGACCATAAACAGCTGAGGGACAGTGGGGGGCATGGGAAGGGGTGAGGTTTTTGTTAGGTTGATTTTTGGGGATATTTTTTTGAGGCCAGCACTGGACCTTTGTGTAACCCCAAAGCTATCCCTGGTTGTACGTTCTGGCCCCGTGAATTTGTGTTCCTTTCCATACAGTGATCTGGCTTCAACACTAAACTGCCAAATAAGAAGGTGACCGTGTTTGCAACCACCCCCTCCTTCAGGGGCCAGGCTTTAAAAGAAAGCAGCAATCCTGCTTCCAATCCTTCAAAGAAAACTTGGTCGTGGAAGAACATATCTCTAGGATGTTTCCTTCTCAAAATTTTGGCTGTTTTCGCTCTTCCTTCCATGCATCTAATTTTCCAAGTACTGTATAAAGAATGTAAGTACTTTACTGGATCTGCATTTCAAAAAGCATCTAAAAGAAGTAAATCAGTGCTGGCAAACAAACACATAAAGCGTATCTCAGAGAGCAGAGATTGAGAAAGGAATGTAATGATTAATGGTGCACTCCAGTTCCACTCAGTCTAAAGGGCACTTTATGCTATCAAGGGTAGCCCCCTAAACAAGTTATGCTGTTTCATAATCCCAAACTTATGCTGCACCAAAATCAGAAACTAAGCATCAAGTCTGCAAATCTGGAAGTAAGAGCTGTCGGCTTCTGTTTCTATGAACACTATTTCCCTGAATTTTTTTTTTTTCTTTCTCTGCTGTAATTTGAAAACCAAGCCAGTGTTTTAACACCCAAAGGCTTCAGCTGCTCCATCACCTTGACGTAAGTTTATAGTGAGTTTATTACTTTGTGAATGGCTGCACAGAGAAAGGCAGTGCTAGATGAGTGCTCCTCAAACTGCCCTCCAAAATCATATTAACTAATGCTTAGAAAGTCATCAAATAAGAGAGCTATAACAGCAGGCAATGGTCATCAGGAAATTTTAAGACTGATCCATTGAGCTAAACAGCTTAGGGATCACTGCTGTGTATGAAAGGCAGCAGTAAGTTGCCTGATACGTTCTTTTTACCATTCAGGGTAGAAATGACGGGGGGAAGTCCCTCAATGTCAGTTATTAAAAACAAGACCTGTCTTAGTTATATTGCACAAAGCTCATGTACGTTTTGCACCCATTAACACATCTGAAGTTTTGGGGAAGAAAATTACCAAAATTTCATATTTTACCAAGAATAACTGTATAGAGTATATTAAGGTTTGTGAACGATGAATATATTTTTACGCAGAAATACACAGAAGTAACATCAAGACAATTTTCTTCCACTTAATATACAGTTGACAGAAGTTTAACAACTAAACCCGACTGTTTTGTACAAAAGTAAGCAGGGACAACTATAGTGCAGTTGGAAACATGGGGTTAGAGGATCATTCACAACTGGTTACGCTGTGTTTGCAGATGTGTATCAGAGATTCACAAAAGGAGCTATTGTGGAATGATTTTGCTTCATGTATTTAAGAAATGCCCTGGATTATTCTCAGGCATTATATTTCTGAGATGATAATAAAATTCTGGTTTACCTTCTTGATATGGGAATTTTGCTGAAGAAAATTTTATATAAGGCACTACTCAGCCCAATGCTTCTTGTCATTAATCAAACATATTTTAGATGTTTTAGATTGTAAGATACAAGGCAACACTGCCAGTCTGATTTCTCAAAATCGTGACTCAAACACCCAATATGAGATTATTTTTGTTTAACACCTGCTGATTTTAATGCATTACAAGACAAACTTTGTCTTTTGGCCTCTAATCATTTAATTTTAGATGCTATCAACTATTAGGTCATATGACAAAGTATGGGGAAAACCTCTCCATACACTCCATACATAGAAAATACAAACTCAGCAATCAGATCAGACAGTAATCATAGTAGCTGCCAACTATGACTATGAGCAAGTTTATCCTCCACAAATTGTGCTCCCTTAAAAGCTTTTATTTTTATTTCCCCTACCCCTTTTTGTTGTTAAATGAATGTTGTTTTTAGTATAAATGCTAATTACCAACAGCAAGAATAATTACAAATACCAACTCATTCTGTACCAAGTTTTGACAGTCAATATGAGAATAAAACACAGGAAGGGAACAAGCCATGAAGAGATCTTCACTTTCCTTGAAAAGCCAAACAGCCCCCAAAGGTTAAGATTTCCTTTGGAATCAAAGCCCAGATTTTGTCTTCATATTGATGTGAACCTTGCCTTAGTGTAAGCTGCTGGCGTGGTAGTCAAGTTTTTAAAAGACATATTGAATAGAAAGAATTATGCTAACTTCTTTGGTAATAAATTACAGAAATAATAGTGAGGCAGAGTTCCTGGGCAAAGTGAAGAAGGGTGAAAAAGCATTCATCTGCCTCTAAGACAATGGGGCTCCAAGGTAACAGAAAGCAAAATTCAGACATACATCTAATCTGATGCCACAGATTTGGTTTAAAATGGAAGCATTCATACTATTTCCTTCATGTTACATATAACACATGGATCCATTTTTAATGGGTTTTCTTTAGAACAATGCAGCACACAGTAAAGTGCAAGCTTTTCTAAGCTACTAGTCCTCCTAGGAGTCTTCCTTATTCATGCCCTGTCCAATTGTTCCAGTCATAAGACAGTTAAACATGCCAACAACATTTGGGTTTATTTTGTGTCATTAAAGTGGCATGTAAGAAAAAGAAAAAGGGATGGTGGTGATGACAGGATATAGACCTAAACTTGGAAACTGTGTTGTTGCCAGAGAGTCACAGATACATAGAACAGACTTGAAGAATCATGGGTCAGGCTTGAGTTGCAGATAGGTAGGAATGCAAATTATTCTGTTAATGACCATGGCATTGTGATTTGATGGAAAAATAAAAATACTGCCCATCTCTATAATCTTCATTCAAAAGTGCGACTTCTGCTACATTTGTTTCCTGCTATATTTCTGACCTGTGGTTTAGTAGTTTCACAAATCTAGCCATATATATAAAATTACAGGAAAGAGATGCAATTGATTTAGTGCAAGACACTTGAGTATTTATCTGAATATAACAAACAGAGGAAGATCAAAGACTCCATACATTTCTCCATAAGGCAGATGGTAATTTTTTAAATATAAGATCTTAAATATACTGTTTATTTCTTAAGAGGTAGAAAATATCAAAATACTAAGAAAAAATTTCTAGCTTAAAACAACCAGTTTGCTTACTTTTTAAAAAGTCTTACTGTTGCTATTTTTAGGTTAATAAAAACAAATGAAGCTATGGAAGCTCAGGATTTCGTGCTCTGTATAGATTTTACTTACTGGAAAAAGAGAGCGCTACTTCATCTAGTCAGTGCTCAAGCATTATGTACAAAGGATCTCCTCCTCTTGCCCTGTTGGGAGCTATAAAATCTAAAGATTCCCAGTGGAAAATTTTGGCGATTCCTGAATTTCTAGCACTACGTTTAGCCAGGTACAGTTTATGTATAAGGCAGTAGAACCACTGATGTAAGCTCAGAACTACCTCTTCCATAATGCTAAGCTTTAATGCTAAGAAGAAAGCTAATAGAAACAAAAGCTTATTTAAATCTTTTCTACAGGCAACAAAAGATCATACTTAGATTCCAGCACCAGCTGATAATCTGTTTTAGCAATTTATACCAGCCCAGAGACAGCTGAACTATTCATTGAACTGTGGAAGCCTACTTACACTTTGAGTTACTAAGGCTTGCACTCTGATTTCTCAGCACAGCTAGGAGATGCTGATGCTACTGTCTCCAATGCAATTCAATAAGGCATAAGTTAACTCAGAACTCACATTATTACACATTGGAAAAGTAGTGTAAAAGCTCCTCTTTTCCCTCTCGCTGTTAACATTCAGTACTATTTATTAAATATTTTACAAAAAGAAGTTTGGGTATTTATACATTCAAACAATCACTGCAATAGTCAGAGTAAAGAAAACAAATCAATTATCAGATTCTAAATTAAACACAATTCTGGAGATATGCACACTTACACACGCCCCACACATATTATATATGTGTGTAATATATATATATGTATATATAGATAGATATATTTTATATATACTACTTTTAAATCAGATCCAAGAATACAGCACAGAATATCTTCACTTGGCTCCTCTTTCACCAGAGGACAGGATTGTCCAGTTTGGAAAAGCCAGGTTCTCTTCTGAGGTCCATGTAGGTTCCATTGCTCACCCAGGAGTCATCGCTGGATTTCCTATCAAAGATTAAATGAATGCCTTAAATGTAAAGCTTATATTTTCCATACATATGCTGTGTAATGCAAGGTAGCACTATGCACAGATACCCGATCCAGCCCATGAACCTGGTACAGTGCAACTCAGTACAACCTTCAAACAAGGCATTATAGCTTGGGGAGTCGAACTGGTATGTCTGCACCAGGCCTTGGAGATGCACCTCAGTAGCCTAGTGTTCAGCTGAGATCAACAGTCTTATTTCACTGTCACATGCCACTGCATACCGCTTAAAACTACAGTCCAGGTTCATTGCATGGTCTCAAAGGCAGCTTCGAGCAGAAAGTGGAAAATTTCCTTTTACCTCTCCAAAGATGGCTCACCACAGTTACTGCATAAAGAGAGCCTACAGCTCTCAGTCAAGAGGTGAGACTCTACTAGGTACTGTACCCTGAAGGAATCAGTCTGCTTTTAATATAGTGTTCAACATTTTTGGCACAACAGCAAATAATTCTTTTAGGTAAATCAAGGCTTGTCACTTGTTGAAGAAAGAAATCATTATTGAAAAGCCAAACGCATAATTCATATCTACTATAACACTGGGTAACACTTTTGCTATATACTAATTAATTTTTTTCTTCTGTTATTTAAATCTACAGCATAAATCTCAAATCCTCACTGTGAGGATTCAAATCCTCATCCACATTCACAGTCCTCATTATGAATATACAATTACAAAGTATTAGACTTTCTCTCTATCCTGTCTTTTTAGCCTGCTGGAAGCAACATTTGCTTCTCTTTGGCAGGTGCAACTGACGTGCGATGAGTTAGCTCACCAGCTCCTTAGACAAGTAGCGGTCTGAAGCATTTCCTTTTTGTACCTATTTTAAACGTTTCTGTGCTCATCAGAAGTACAGTATCTATCTACCCAGAAAACAAATTAGGATCCCAGATCTGTTAACTGTAATACATTGGCTCATACAACATTCACCTTGGCTCCAGCTCTTTCATTGCAGGAGAACAGAGAAGCTGCAGGGCAAAAGGCCATGTCCTCACTAGCATTCATTTTTGTCTTTCAATGGCTGAAGTCTCCCATTAATTGATTTACAACAGGAAGAAATAAAGTGCCCTGTGAACGATAACTCTCTTCCTATCATGTAGGGAAAACATGTTCAAAAACAGCCCTGGAAATGAAAGGCTTCAACTCTGCACACTTCTGCACAAGGCTATTCCACTGAATTCAGCAGAAGTTCAGCAGAGATAATTAAGCTAAATCCAGCTACTTCACCTTGCTTGAAAGAATCAAAGATGCTACATTCACTCAGGCAAATTCAAATGTAGACTAAATATCAATCACCATCAAGGCAAAAAAATTAGAAGGAAATTCAGGAATGCACTATGAAAAAGCAATATATAATCCTGCCTTTTAACTAAGTCTGGAGTGTTCTACATTGCCAAAGTACAAAAATCAAGAATATGGAAGAAACCTGGAAAAAACTGGAGCCCACTCTATGGCAGTTTAGAACCAGAATTATAATAAGAATTTCAATAAATGATAGTATATGCTAATATAGTACCTGAAAAATCTAGGCTGATGCTCTAGGTTGTTTTCTTCCAGCACCTTCCGTCGTTCTCTCTGTAGCTGCTCGATCCTCTGCTTTTGCATTTCAGCTCCTTCGATATTCCCTTCTTCTAGAAACCTGTAGCACCAGTGGTGATAAGAGACACAATTGGTGCTCCTGTCCCCCATCTTTGCCACGTTCTCTGGAGCTCCTGAATCTAATCTTTACAGCAGGCAGTTCACAGTGTTTGAAAGGTAGAGGGCTACATCTGCAGACAACTGCACTATCAAAAAGCACTTAAGGAAAAGTAACTCTCATAACAAGCTCAGTCATCATTATATTATATTTTTTTTCCTTGGAAGTCAGCAACAGTAGAAAAAACACCACAGAAAGAAATTTCAATTGTCTCAGTTTTTGGCTATTCAAACACAGTATGCTTAACATACAGTGCCTGAAGTACTGAAGTTTTAACATCTTTGGAAAGGCAGTTATCTGGAAGTATGCAAGAGCCAATTTTAGGAAACGCTGGTCCATAATGACTAGACCATCTCTTGCTAAGTGATTAAAATGTCCGTTTTAGATGCACTTTAATGTAGAAATAGAAACACACTGCAGGTATCTACACAAAATAGTCTAAGTTTACAGTAAAGTGAGTGTACAGAAGATTAAGAACTATTTGAGGAAGACATTTAAGAGTTAAACTTCCTACCTTTGGTCCGGCCTAAAACGTGTATCAGTGGATGGGAGTAATGACCTGGTTTGCAGATCCAGTTCATTTAACTCCAGTGCAAATTGAGTAAATCCATACCACTGTTCATAATCTTTAGGCATCGGATCTACAGAAGAAAAGAGTACATTCAGAATTCCAGTTAAATGCTATTATCATTAGAAGGAAAATTCCAAGCTCCCCTCATTTGTTCATCTCTGAACCACAGTCTCAGTTCTGGGGGAATAAGAGGTTTTTAATAATGTGACAAAAGAGAACATCCCCCTTGATAATTGCACTGCCACAAAACATACTTCTGTCCTCTCAGCTGAATCAGAGCACAACTGTGATGAAGGCCATCCTATTATCATAGTCGTTTTTCAAACTGCAGTAGACAAAACCCCACAAGTTTGGGAGAAGTTCAGATATGTCTGTCATTGCAGAATTGAGCTTTGTGGGCTATCCTCCAATATTTAATACATGAAATACACCACACTTCTTCACACAAAAAGGATGAGGGGGTGGGGAACGACACACACGTCATTCCTTTTTTTTTTTCTTTCCCTTCCTTTTAGAGTTCTCAATACCCACTTCATGCCCAAATATGAAAATGAAGGAGAACGGAGAAAATGCAGGAAGCCATGGGATTAAGTTCTCCATATTATTTAAGTTAAATGATGTATTCTTCTGGTCTAAATTTTAAATGCTTGACAAAAATCTAATATTCCACATGGAAATAACAGGAAGTTGGAGCCTAATAAAGAGATGAAAATAGTAAGCTTATTCTCAAGCAGATCGTAAGTTCTGTATGTTAGCCATTCTGATCACTAACTTGCTCTCCATATGCAGTTTGAAGATGAAGTTGTCCCACAGTATAAACTTTCATGCCACTTTCCAAAGAGTCGATGCACAACATTTCCGGCTTTATCCATGACACTGCCTTCAATCTCATATGCATTTGGGTTCCAATACTTTGCCTAGAATGAAAAGAAACAAGGGGGAAAAAAAGGTGCATAAGAGGTCAAGTGAGAGTGATTTTGCCATGTCAGGAGCACCATGCTGTAGAGTGGTTTTCTGAAATAAAATCTGTTCTTTTAGGTGTGCATTACAATATCATATGCAAACAACTGCTGTTAGTACTGTTAGTTGACTTATTAAAATACTAACGTTGAGAATTATATTTATTTAGTTTGCCTTTTTTGGGGGCAGTACGAGGTGAAGCATAGCTGACCTTGAATTTTGCCCAATGGCAGGTAACACTGACGCTTGACTTAGTTATCTACATCTTCCCCAAATTTGCAGAAGAGGAAGAGAAGGAACTGATACAGTAATTTCCACTTTAGGCAATTTACAATATCAAAGGTGTAAGATTTGCAGGCTCTCAATCTTTAAAATTTGAACTCTAAACATCCATTGCAACTCTGCAAATACATTACGGTACTTTCAAATAAGTATTTGAAAAAAAAAAATCACCCTAATCTTTCTCAGAAAGCACAAAGTATTCAGGAAAACAAATAAGAAAAGGAAACTTTCATTCTGCTGCTGAGCGTGCCATTCTACATAGGTATGCTGAAATATTTAGCTTGTATCTGTATGGTCTGTTTCTATGTAAAGCACAGCCTTGCTCTAGCAGTCAGATACAGAAAATGCAGGTTAAGGTAAGTCTCCTAGCATGCTTTGCAAAACTATTTCTCAGGTTAGAAATTTTGGCATCATTTTAGGTTTTCATCAACTTTCCTTTACTAGGAAGAAGTAATCTTTGCCAAAAACTAATTCTAATTTCAGTTATAAGGGCATTTCTGGAGGAAGTCATATCTTGATGCCTTGTACTGAATCAAAAGCTTTGAGTAACACCACAACGTCTCACTTAAGCTCCTCTGAGTACCTGCAAAGGGCTAGAAAAGAGCACTGGGTGAAGCATCCCGCATAAGCACTGGTTCTACAGTTGCTGAATAAATGCGACCACAGCACATGTCAATGCGTTAGCAGGAGGTATGTGGTAAACCACCTTGTGCCTACCTCTCTCATCAAACACAGAGTAGGTTTTTCATCCTATTTCTTCCTTTCCTTTCCCCATACTTTTCTGCATCTCAGGTGGAACCACCTGAGAAAGCTGTTGCTTCTCTTTCTTGTCTGGCTCTACCTATTGAGTGGCAGCTCCTTCAGAGTTAAAGTTTCTCAAAGAATCACAGGTAATTACAGCAGAACTATAGGAAAATATTGCTCATAAGCAGTTGTACTGAGCTTCAGCAGAGAACATCCACCCACTGCTGCATCTGTTAGAAAAGGCATTGCCAGCATTGCTGTGGTTACTGCTGTGGTTACCTTTACAAAAGTCAGTTTGCAGTGACAAATGTCATTGTTAAGATTTTTAATGATGATCTCTCCATAATGTTCAATCCATCTTTGCCCACTTAAGATGTTATGGATGCAAGATGTCACCTTGTTCCATGCAAAATGGTCTTTAAAGCTGCAAGAAAAATACACACAAGAAAAATCTCATGCCATGTTCAAACGAGCTCTTAAGCTTGTGGAAAAGCACAGAACTTGCATTAGAAAAACCCCACAAACCAATTTTTTTTTCTGAAATGCCTTATCTTGTCCCACACCTTCTCAAAAACAAACCCTATGACAACAATCCTATCTCCCAGAAAACCATTTTCACTTCCGCTATAAACTCTGGTCTTGAACTCACATTTTCTCTCAATTTACTTGCCCCTCTTTACCAGTTTTAAGTTTCTAAAAGTAATCATTCTAACATTTTCTACTGGCTGAAATGCCCATTTCACAGCTTGTAACACAGTGGCAACTGAAAACACAAGGACATGGGCCACCACAGTCATCAGAAGGTTTGTGAGTGGAATGAGCTTGGCTCAAGCTCTCAAGGCTGAGCCTATGTGTGTGCTTCAGGCAAAAGCAAAAGTTTTCACCAGGTAATTCAAGATGCAGTTGCACGCTGGAAGACAGCAGACAGGGAGAGATGAAAAATACCAAGAGGTAATACAACAGTTTACCTTTTATTAAAGAAGTATATGTTCTTATAAAACAGCTTTATGAAACTTCAAGAAAAGAAAAGTCTCACAAACACATATATTCTACAATTTGTTCTGGGTATTGATAGCCAAGTCACTACCGGTACGGTAAAGGGTAAACTTACAAAGCACCAGTTTCCCCACAGCAACTGCCTCGCAAACATCCCATGAAGATATTAGAATCTTTCCTTACCTCCCCTTAATCACTTGCTGCTTTGTAAGAGCATGCACAAGGACAGTTTCTACAGACTAGCAGATATGCAGCCAGTTTGCCCCACAGTAACTTGTTTTCCTGCCCCTACCTGCAGGTCACATGCGCTATTATGCATGCTAAAAATACAGTATTTGCTCCAAAAAATAACCTTAATAGTAATGCTTCATTTTTGCCTATAGACTCAGTTCCTTTTTTGTACCCAGTTCTATATCAGATACACAGGGATACAAACCAGCACATGGAGACCACACATGAATCGGATTATTTTCCGGTTCATCAGCCCACCACGGGCCCTAATCCATTAGAAACCTTGCTTCTGAATGCTCACTCACATCCTAAAGACCTTTCACTCCACAGCTTAGGCTAGCCACTATGAACACAACGTGTTTTATACATTACCTTTTGGATACTATCTTACTGTATCACAATTTTACCCACTTAAAAGAAAAAGACATGCTTAATCTAATACATACTAAGTTCTTGGGTTATTTTTCTTTTTTCAGATGGCAGAATAATTAATTTTGTAGGCTCTCTTTAGAAAACAGATTTAATTGGAACACTACTCAACCTTTAGACCTCTGGTTCTGCAAACATGATGGATATAGGCCAAATTTTAAAGGATTTTAATTGTTGATCTATAATGGGCACTCTGACAAGCCAGCATAGGAACACTGCAGATTTTTATTTTAAAAAAAAAGAAAACCCAAAACTATACTCAACATTTAACTACAGCGGCTGCTTCCTTCCTTGGATAATAAACACCGGATATGCAACAGGTTCTGTTTATCACTTACAATAATTATTTATGCAGTGATGATAGCTATCAGCCTCACCTACAGACCAGGACTCCAAGCCCTTTTAAAACTAAATTATAATCACAAATTCTTCCAAAGGTCTAATACAGCACAGCACAACTTGTTCTCATCTGGATAAATGTGGCTCCAGTGTGCGCAAGCATGTCTGTGCCTCTGTGTGAACAGCAGTGCATGACTGCAGCACTTACGCTGGAAGAGTTACATGTGTTGTACCAACTGGAACAATTTCCATGGACTTTCCCCAGAATTTGTTTTTCCATCTTACATCTGAAACAGGAAGAGGGAGGGGAAGAAAAAAAAAAAAAAAAAAAAAAAGACAGGTTTAGTCATAAGCATGGGTGAATCTTTCTATTTCTGGGTTCTACTTTATTTTCAAGAAATGCAAAATAACAAAGTGCAACATAATGAAAGTGTTCAAAGAATGCTGTGGACCTTTGAACATGGTATTCTTTGTGGGTTTTTTCATTACATTATCAGTTATTTAAATAGCAATGTAACAGAGGTTTAGAAGTCCTCTCAAAAACTTCAAAAGAGAGGAATTTGAGTAGAGCTATAGACAGCATATATTTATCTGCAATTCAGTTGCTAGTGAATGAATGCAGGCATTTCCAAAAACAAAAGCAGAATTTCAAATACAAAAATATAGCAACTGAGAATATCCACAGTGAAGAAGCAAAAGAATGTTTCAAATGCACAAAATTGCAGAGGGATTTAGTCCAACTTCCTCTGTAAGTTTAACTGGCCTTTTAAGATCTTGTCTGAATTGCAGAAAGACATGTCCAAGTCTCACGTCATTTCTCAAAAAAAAGATGAGAAATCTCAATACAAGTTTAGCCAAGTTTATTGAGCAAAAACACCTGGAAGAGAAACAAACATAGATGGCAGAAAGCGACAAGCACGGCAGAAGGGGTGTAGAGTTAAACTTGGCTAGATAATCAGGCAGGAACTTTCATAGTAACTTCAGAGCTCAGTGGAATAGTATCTTGCTGTATTAGACACCAAGAACTCCATTCCCTGCCCAATCTGAAAAAGAGGGAAAAGATCATCTCTAGACTCAAAAAGATGCTAGCACTAACACAAGGAAAAAACAAAATGCTGTTTCCTATGCAATTGTGGGGGGAAGCCGTTATGCTGGCTGTGAGATAGATGCTCAAACCGTAGTTAGGAGATTACTTGTCTCCCAAGTATGTATGTTCAAGTGATAGGGCTGAGCCACACCAAGCTGCCTACCATTGCAAAGGCTGGAATGGGACATAGCGTAGAATTCCTCGTGAATAAAGTAACCATTTTCTTATCACTTGAGAAGACGACTTTTTTTTTTTTTTTTTAATTTTGAAGTTTGATGCTGGGCCAGCATCCTCAGTGACAGCAATTCTGTTGTGATTCCTATACTGCACAATAAGAGGTCCAAAACTACCTTGACTATGATGGTGTTGAGCCGAATTCTGTACTAGCTTTCCCTCTTCTGCTGTGGGATGGAAGAGAAAGGGCAAAGGCACACCCTGCTGAGTTTAACAGTTAAAATATATTATCAGACTGTGTTATGTTCTGTGTTCTCATAAATGGCACGGCTGTCCCATAGAGATCAGTACCTGGGAAACATCTTGGGAAGCAGTGTGTAACTTGATCATGCAAAAATTTTAGGACAGCAAAGAACAGCAAAGTGTTATTTCAAAGCTATGTTCAGACTAATTCAGGCACAGATGCTGTAATAGCCAAAACTTTCTATTCTGCATTTCCACTGTTCATGTGCCCACACTCCTTTGCAAAAGCAAAGCCAGCTTCGTAAGTCAGGAAAAACGATTTCCAAAATCACTGTCCCTGCCAGAACCCAGTCTTCTGGCTCACTAGAGACAATCAAGAGATTTCTCGATGTTGAAACAGATGAATTAGGGTTGGTGTCTGGTGGGATGACAGTGCTACTCTGGCAATGTTGCTGAGGACTGTCTCCTTTTCAGCTGAGGAAATGATATGGTAAGTGCAAAGATCTTGGCACACAGAAAGAACTTACCTCATTGACAAGCTACCTTTATGATTAACTTGATGTTAATAATAATATCCACATAAGTTAATATAGTCCCATAACAAGAGGCCACAGCATTTACAAACTGCCTTTGCACTGGAAAAAAATAATTGTCTAGATCTCCCATAAGCTCAGCTAGCCACATTTAAAAACAAAACCAAACCCCAAATCCCTGCAGTACCCTGATTGAGTCTCCTGTGCTCATCAAGACCAAATCTCAGACTCTTTCTCATTGATCAGATTCTCAGCTCTCATCTTTACAGAAGAGCTTTGTTCTCTAAATGCAAGTGTTAAAATATTTGAGTGATAACCGTTGTCAAGATCAGTTAAACAAATCAGTCTTACCAGTATTTATTAAGACAGGCTGCTATCTAGTCTTATTTATACAGTATTCAGTTACTGAATAAATTTTTGGTCATCTCTGCTTTTTGGCCAAGAACAAAAGCACTCTTGTCCCTCTATTTGTTTACAAAGTGAAGAGTTGTATTGAATAATGAAACCCAGACTAATGCCAGCGTTCCAGTTTCTGTTCAGTATGGCTCCATCCATAATAACTATAATCAAGTCAGCAGAGTCAATCATAACAGAATTAAAGGTTATAATGTGGCTACATTGTGAATTGACAAACCTCTGGGTGAAGAATTTTAACTGAGTTAAAAGGTACAGTTATGTTCTGTGTACACTCCAAAAATATCTAACCACATAGGTACTGTGACTGACAACTTCACCAGCATTACACAGCAAAGATCCAAAACAGTTTTTTTGAAACACAGTGTTAGTAGTCAAATAGCACAAAATCTTACATACTGTAATAATGCCAGCAGAGAAAGATATGGTAAATACATTTATCCTTGCTGTTATGCTCATTTTTGGAGGTTTTTTTTTTTCAGAACAGGTTTACAAGATCTGCCAAGGCTCAGGATTTAACTTGCAGTTTTTCAAGCTGTGTTCTAGCTTGTTTGTTTTGTAAATAGCTTAAGGTACAACTCTTCTTTAGTAAAGAAACCCCCCCAAAACAAACCTGATTTTAAAGAAATGCAGATATTTGTACATGAAAAGAATAATCAATTAATATTAAAAAAAAAAAAAAACTTGAACATTTTTATAATGGCAGAACATCCAAGTAAGAAGCATGCAAGTAAGTACAGGCTAGCATTTCTTAAAGCCATTCTTAAAGCCGTTCTAATACAATTTAAGCAGGGAATTTCACCTTTTCCCAGTTTCTGGATATTTCATGTTAGACATACAATGAAAATATTATGAACACTGTAAAAGTAAATGATAGACTGAAGAGTTACCTTGCCAAAAAGCAAAATTCACAGATTCAGCATGGCATGCAGAAATAGGTGGATGGTGACTGACCTAATAGCAAGACATGAAAGGGGAAAAAAAAAGATGGACATATTAACACTTGAACAGTCATTTTGGTTTGAGTTCTTTTTTTTTTCCCCCTTCATTTTTCATTCACATATTACATTTACAATTTGAACATTTACTTGCCTTTTGCAGTTGTGTCCTGAAGGGGGAATCAGTGAGATTAATAAGGTACTGAGACCTATGAAGCCTTGAAAGAAGTGGGAAGCACTTATTTTAAAAGGCCTGTGGATTTTGTTTATCAAGTGAAAATCTAACTATATATTTTCTATGTTTTACGCTTAGGACCTCTTCATATATTAACAGAAGCCGCACTTTGAGCACACAGACAAAAATAAAAAACCCAAAGGGCCAAATTCTTCTGTCCAGTAAATACCCACAAAACCCTGACTATGAGGGAGGAGGCAGCAATCAGCATCTCTGAGGGGGCCACAGGTGGAGAAATCAAGCCATGAAATTCCATCTAGCAACCCCTACTACTGTAGTAGTGACACCCCAGGTGTTTCTAGTGCAAACCTCTAACCACGCGCACTGCATTTTATCAGCTTTGGGTAATAGCACATACATGAATTAGGGCAAGCACCAAAATAGCAAAGCAAGGACTGTGGGTAAATAAACAAATACACAACGCAGACTATTAAAAGGAAATAGTAAATAATAAAGTAATTGCAAAGTGAAAGCGGCCACTCCTCCTTAGCTGTAAATTCTCCTTTCTGGGTGAACACGACTAACAACTGACCAGGACCAACTCTTTGATGTGTAATGCCTACTGTTCTTTTGACAAAGACAACTTTATTTTCAAGTCAAATTCCTATTTCCCACTCTGAATTTAATTTCTTAACTGCCTACATGGCTAAAATGCTGTTTTACTTTCTGCTTTGTTACTCATTTTGCCAATCTGCTATCAAGCATTTTTTCCAGTTATTTACTGAACATCCTCTATGCGGGGGGGGGGGGGAGACAGAGAGAGAGAGAGAGAAAAGTACTAATTACTCTTAGCTATGCTCTAATCCACCAAAAGCAACACTCTCTCACATACAGCACCCAGATTAACCCCAGATGTCACTATAATTCATGGGTTAAACTTAGCTCTCACTTAAACTGTTATAATTCCAGTGTAAGGTCATGGCGCTAAGTGGAGTTATTCTAAACTCTCTCCAGCAATATAACAGAATCTCTGTTATTTTATACATTTTGCCTATCTATTCCATGGTTTACATACTATCTGCACGAACAAGTTGTCCAGAGTAAGCATCAAAATGCTTGCACAAACAAGCAATAAGCAACAGCTCCTGATGCAAAGAGAAGTATTTAATGCTTGCAAGCTGCATGAGATTTCTTTCCTCCTATACTGCCCTCCCTAATATTCCTCCACCCGAAACTATTACAGTAACTTTACCACTCTATAAACTCACATCACTTATTGCACATATTAGAACAGTAGTTAACAGCCCAAGCCCTCTCACGTATTAAAATTCCTCTTTAGAAAAAGTAGCCTTTCTACTGATTTATCCAATATTCAGGGGCAAATCTCTTCCTCTAATTCAACCTAACATTAAGCTCAGTACCAACTTTTATTCACCACTTTGTTACTCCAATTTGATGTTAGACTGGTAACTGCAGTGCTCTATACACATCATCTTACAACTGAAGTAACACAATGAAGAACCAGATACATTACTTGAACTTCAGATTTGATTCTTGCTTTGACTGTTTTGTGCATCCCCTCCCCCCTATTTTTACTCTTGCCTATCACATTTCCCAAGACTAAGGAAAGATCACATAGCACTCCTTTTCGTCAGTTCTAAAACATAATGTACAAAATATTGTATCTTCAGAGGTGGTCAAAACCACTTTTCGTTTCCTAAAGGAAGCCTCTTAGAAGGCTTTTCTCTGATCAAATTTCTAGGTTATACCCTTGCCTGCTGCATTTTTTGTAATTTTTTTTTTTTGTTATGTCTAGTCAGAACAAGACAGCTTTCAATCATTCTTCTCTGCTAGGCACCAGATTATTTAAGTTTTATCTCTTTTTAATATATGCCTCTAGCTTAGCAATTTTGGTAACTTGGCTGGTTTAAATTTAATATTTTTCACCCATATTTAATAATTATTCTCTTATTGGGGAATTATTTTCATAAACACTAGACCTTGATGTGTTGTATACATCCTTCACCTACTAAGCTGTGGTACCACATTAGAAAGGCTTAGCCCACAAAGTATTTGGACAGGAAGCAGAAATATTCATGGTGCCATAGAAAATACTAGTGGTTGATGGACTCATAACAAGGGATATATTTATTATAAAAGAAGACATTAAACAGCTGAAGATACAGTATTTTTAATGATCACACACAAAAGGAAGTGACAAGAATGTGAATGCTTGTTTCAGTCGTGATCAGATTTCAGCATGGGGAATTGCACTCTACTTAACCGAGTTATCTAGTTACTGGAGTAGGCAGCCTGCCAGCCTTTGCTTCTCAAGTGCCAGCTGTTGGTTGTCACGTTCCGTCCCAGAGTTAGCAGACTTTCCTCAAAAAACAATTTCCTTCATTTATAATTCTGCAACATCCCTTGAGTTTTGCTGGGCTCAGGTTATGTATTTTTGTATTTTGCTATTAAATCCAGAGGATTGCAGCCGTGCATTTAGAATTAAGCAGTGTCTCAAGTAGCAAATCTAAGGGTTGCAGCATACAATACCTGTTCCGCAAAGAACTGGAAACCCTTATCTTCACGAATACATTCATACGTTTCTCCAAGCACAGGATTAAATGGCTTACTTCCAGCTCGGTAGTAACTGGATGCATAGGCAGAGACTGCAAATGCAGCTATATACACCTGGGAATAACATATGTGGAATTTTGATTAATTCATTTACCACAGCCATGCACAATTTTTGCTATACATTCTGATTTAACAGAAGGGGAAAAAAAAAAAAAAGTCTTATCCTGACATCAGATTCTGTATTTTTCCCATCATTTGCAGACTATAAACATGCATGCCTCCTGCAAGTTAAGCACTAGCTCACACATTAGAGAATTATTCAGTTTTCATAGTCATTCAATGGTCCAGGGATGGAATTATTAGGGTCAAACACTGAAAATTTCATCAAGTGAAAACAGCATTTCTGAAAACTGAAACAGCTTAGCGTTCCGCAACACAGTTCAAAGCAGTAACATAACCTTAAAAATCACTGTTAGATTCTGTATTATAGCTGGCTTTTATAGTTATGGTCTGTGATTCTATGGATCTACTAACTGCCCTTTTCCCGAACATGGTGCAGGAAGGATTGGATGAGTTTTCACCAAGTTTGCTATTTCTAATGTAGTCTGAATTGAATTGCCTTTTATCTGCTGTGTGCTATTATCTAACCATGAAACTGTTCTTGATTATGACCAGGACACAGGTAACCCTTCCAAATTTTTGCAGTCAACTCAATCATAATTCCTCCTAAACATGAAAAATTAGAATTTGGGGTTGTTTGATTCAGGTCTCTCTCGTACCATTTTTCTCCCTTTTTCTCTCTTTCTTCTCATCTTGTGAGAGTGTAGATGCTCTCCTCTCACAATTTCAGAAACTGAATCCACTTCAGAATGGATCTTTTATGAACTATTGAAATTACTATGCAATGGCTAGCATTAATTTTGCCTCAGGAATTTCTCAAAGGCAAAGAATACTCCATTCTGAGGTAGTTTCCAGATGCTTGGGTGTGGGAAGGAGGGAAAAGGCTTCTTTTCACTCCCATATGAACAACTACTGCTCATTTCCTTTCAACATATGTTCTCAAGAGAATAAAAGAAGCTATGCACCAAAAACCCCAGTTAATACCCACACCCTGTGTCCTGAGAACAGACACTAAATTGTAACCCTTGCAGAGTGTCAGAATGGAGCAAGGGGCTTTTCAAACAGTATTTATAACACAACTATTTACATTCATTAATACCCTCATTTTAAGGTAAGATATATTGAGCTGAAAAGGCTTAATTCAGTTTAAGGCACAATCTATAGCTTCCATTTCAGAGAATTTACAGAGCTTTTAATCCTTTATTTATGGGCTTACATATTAAGTAGCTCTTGTGCACCTGGAAGCAGAACAACTGAAATGCATTTTTCTCTTGTACTTTTGCCAAATGCTGAATTCAGGATTCTGCACTGGGAGAAGATGACACCATTATTGTACCCAACATACGTTCATATTGCCCAGTTTTGAGATCCTGAACATTTTGAATCAACCCCAAAACATCACAAAACCAGTTAATAAAACAAATGGAGCTCATTTAGTTAATATAAAGATATGACAGTAGTGTAGGGCTGGAAGATCCGGCATCCTGTATGCACAGATGTGTTACTAGATTAGACACCCTTAAAAAAGATATATTGTAGCTTTCATACTCGAGGGAAGTATATTAGTTCAACCCCCCCTCCCTTTTTGCTGTAAATTTTTAATTTTACAGAGTAAGAGCTGTAAAACAGAACTAAACTACTTCTTTGTTTAACCTTGCAGGACAGCAACATACTTGAGGAAAGAGACCTCCTGACAAAGCAACAGAAATTATGCAGAAGAGTCAAAAATAGTGGGTATGTAAGTATGTACAGATACACATTGGGAGAGTCTGCCTCTCTCAGCTGGGAGAAAAAGAAAAATGGAACAGAACATCTTCATTTCTTTGTCAGATTGCTTTTATATTTACTCTATTCTTAATATATTGAATGTTACGAAGTATTTGGAATAACATATTTACCATCCGTTCAAATGGGTTAGGTGTATGCGCTGCTTTATCTAGTAGTTCACTGTACTCCAGCTCCTCACAGAGACGCTGAAGGGTGTTAAGTGGCTCATTTAATTCTACAGGCATGGCCACTTTGGACAGATCCTTTCCTATGTTATTTCTCAGGATATTCCATAGGCTGATGTTACTCGTATTAGGACATGGAGCCGGTAAACACGTTCTCCGTTTAGAATTGCATCCAATTCCACTTTCAGAAATACAGTCTGAAAAGGAAGGAAGTGGCAGAACAAGTCAATTCACTGTTTACTTAGTTTCATCCCCTTTGCAAACATACATTAAAATGCAACCATCTTTTTTCTGTCAAAACTTCCTTCCACCCTCACAATTCATGCAAGTATTTCACTTGTGGTTTGAAGATAGCCTGTTATAAAATGATAAAATTAAGAACAAGATTTTAATTTCTTTATGTTAACTGAGGTAAATGCCAGGTACAAAATATGCATTAAAAACTACCTTCCTTCCCCTTAGAGGCTATAAGAAAGGCTCAGGCTTTCCATTGAATTTGACAGAGTAAATATTATAACTATTTTATTTGTAACAGAGAGGGATTCCTATCTGTTTAAGGGACATAAAACCTCCCTCCTTGACAGAGCTTCAATTAAGTTGACAAGGCAAGGCGTAACTTACAGATCCAAGCATAGTAACAACTCCGACCTATCTTTTCCTACTTTTTTGAATACTCCTACCAGGGAAATTTACTGCACCACAGATTTACATGCAGGCTTTTCCACAGTGCTCCCCATAGTGCTTAGCATTTAAAAAATTTTAGTAATGTTAGCTTTTAGATATGGCCATATGTTGGTGGAGAAATGGCCTGTTTTAAAGGTGGAAAAGCTGAAGCAACTGTGGAGCTATGGGTTTGCTAAAAAAAAAAAAAAAAAAAAAAAAAGACTCCTGTCAAGAGTCCTTGACATGAATATCTGAGGTCTGCATTGCTATGTCAAAGCAATTGAAACAGGATAAACAGTTCTAAGTGTGCCATTAAATGATTTGTGGCAGGATCAAAATAGAGCTACAAGCCTCCACAACAGGCACTAGTCTGAAGTGATTACATTGTTTAGCTGTACATCAATCTCGTTTCAGAGAGGAATACGGTTGCCACTACAAGAACATCTTTTATATTTACACATCCTTAGAAGAACCTATGAAGCTCCTGCCCTAGAATCAGTTACCATTTGGAGACATTAAGGTATAGCCCCAGCCTGTCAACCCCTGTCCTCATCTGGCTTTCCTCACACAGCTTTGTCTTGGAGGAATTGAAACACCACTGGGCAGCACATCTTTCCTGTGCTGCACATGCCCAAAGAATCACTGTCCTTAAATGCACGATTTCAACCAGTATTTCCTCTGGCATAAGCATGATATCAGCCGTGCTTCCAACAGTGACAAAGTACAGATAACCACAAGGGCTAACTTCTCCATCACTGCCATGCATGCTAGCCCATGCCTCAGACGGAGCTTTTCAAGTGTAATCAGCAGCCTCAAAGTTTTAAGGAAGAAGTTTCCATCTTTCCTGCCACTCACAAACTAGAAGTCTTAATATCTCACATGATCGAGTTACTGTAACAAGGACAGGTGAACTATTTGCAGTCTACTGCCTATCTCTTTGCATAAAAATGGCATGAGCACTATGAATCAAAAAATGTACCTGAAACAATTACACTATTAAGAATTAAGAGGTTGGCTCCTTCCTTCCCTCTTGGAAGAATTTATTTAATATCAGAAGCGGCCAAAAAGAAGGATGTTCCCTTAGATACCTCAGGAATGAGGGGATATCTGGAGAGGATGGAGGTAAATGCTAAAAATTTATCCTTGTTCAAAAGAGCTCTCTGAAATGGAATTTGGCTATGTCATTTGACAGCTTCTGATGAAAAGCCGAATACTAACTGACTGAACTGCGTATTCTGGACTAGCCCATTAATTGGGGTAAACCAGTGACCAAACAGAGTAGAGAAACAACTAAGATATTCAGACACCAAATTTGCTATACAGTGAAGTTTGCCTACCCCCCTGAAAAGAAAAGCCCATGCAGTTCTGGTTTGTGAGAGCTGTGACAAATGACCAGCAACAATACTGAAGGAGATTCAGACATCTGACCACCAGCTAGACTCAATGACTTTTAAGGTCAGACTGGACCATTATCATCATCTGGTCTGACCTTCTACATTACAGTAGCCAGAGACTTTTATGATAGTCCCACAATTTATGGTTCAGCTAAAGCCCTGTAAGGAAAAGACATCCAGTTTGCTATTAACAGGAAAGGCAGGCTGCCCAAAGCACAGAAATAGCAGGTACCAGAAGCATGTGGAGGTGCTGCTAATACGGAAGAGCTTCAGTGGTAGTCTTTGTTACAAGAAGATGAACAGCCACACTAGTACAGTTTTCTAAGGTCCAGATCATGAGATAAATCAATTTGTATTCTTTCCTATCTTTCAAAAAAACAAACCAAAACAAAACCCAACTTTAAACAGTTACAGAATACAACAGATCTCCAAGCATATCAAACTACCCAAGTTCATAGGGATCCACTGGTCCTTGGAGACGATCAGGAAACAGCTGCTAGTAAGAAACCACTGTTCAGCATTTTTGAAGATAAAAATACATTGAATGAGTGGGAAGAACATTGTGGTGAGCTGAAAGGAGTTGAAGGCATGAAGCCAATTAGCTTGTTATGACCAAATCTTCTCCCTCTTCTTTTGATTCTGTCTCTAATTAGCAAGACAGTTAAATAAGCATATGTACTAACAAGATTATCATGATTAAAACATGCAAAAAAGAAATCCTTATGGTCATACACCAGGCCTGCCAGTGTGTAATTATTCTCATGTTCCTTTAAACACTGAGCTCTGCTAAAAACAACAGAACTCTAAATGCGGTTGTTAAATTGCAGACTGAAAGAACAGAGTGACAAGAAGAAAATTACTTTTTGAAAAAAAGAAAGCAGCTAGACCTTGCTGCTTTGAAAAATCCTGTGGCCATGAAAGGAAGTGAAAAGGAATGGGAGTTGCACCAAAGCAGCCAAGAAAATAGGCGTTTCTCTGCTGATATAGAACCACCATCCTGCTTAATCAACAGTGCCCAGGCCCTGTTCATCAGATTAGCCAGAACGTGCTGTTCAATACCAATCTGAGGCTGTAAAAGAAAAGACACAGGCTGTTTACATCTCAAAACCTGTAATACCAAATTATTTCTAGTAAGAGAAGAAAAAAAATATCCCAAACAAAAAGAAAAGAAGAAAATTCTCAAAACATGGTATAATAAAACACTGAACTTACCTAAAGTTTGTCTTTCATTCTCTGTGTCATTGCTGAGGTTATCTTCTGAGATGTTATCACTGATATCACTTACGTATGAGTCATCATCTGATGCCTGAGTTTCAGATGAGGAAATAAGCAAGACACATCACTCATTAAAATAACCCCACATGCACATGAAAATTGTTACTTTCTGCTGCAATTATTGTTTTATAGATTTGAACTGTTTAAGCTCTGTTTCAGTATTACAGGCAAGTACTAAGAAGAGATCACCATCACTGAAAATTCAACTATTCTTTTAGTGGAAACGTGCTTCATCTCTTTGGCCCAACAGCTAAAGTGGCTTTCCTCATATCAAAAGCCAAGGTTTTTACGGAGTCCAAGAGAGGTGACAAAATGAGCTATTAAGTTTCAACATGCATGACATCAGCCCCAAGGTACCTATAGGTACCACAAGGACAGGTATGAATATATAGTTCTATGATAATTGTATCATAGAATTTATTAAGCACCTGTATAATGACTCAAGGCAGTCAGTACAATATATGCAGTATCTGCATACTAGCTACCTAAATGCCATTTGCCTCAATGTGCATATAAGACTTCTCCATAATAATCATTACATTTTACTGTGGAGAGACAATGACAACAAGTAAATACATGCAGCATATTAATTTCTAAATGTTTTGAAAATTTTCATTTTCTGGCAGTCATCTGATGTGCAGTTAGTGCTCCGAAAGACTGCATGTCAAGTAGCAGATAAGAAACATCAGAATGATGTCAATCTTAATGCTCAGACCTCATTTTCTGAAGAGCTAGCAGACAGTAGGACTTCCTGTGCATCAAAAAATTCTGTGAGAGAGTCAGCTATAGACAGTCTGCTTTCATTGGAGACCTGGTGAACCAGACCTCTGCTTTCTTCTCTTGAATTTTCCTGTTTAAAAGAAATAAAAAGTTTTGAGGGGAGAAGTACCACAAATACCATTCATGCATGCAATTCCACAGTCACATAACTTAAAGGGCTGTAAAACACTGGGAGAAGACTGCACATGCTCCTCTCCAATTTAGTGAAATGTAGCATGTGTTTCAAAGAGGGATTTAAAACCAAAGTAAAACAGACCAAAGAGAAGAAGAAAAAAAGGAAAAAACCCAATGCATATTCAGTAAATCAGTTATGGTACCGCATGTACTTTTTCCTCCAAAAAAAAAAAAAAAAAAGGTAGGATGACCAGTGAGGCTTGGTTCATTCTGTGGATGCAGTAAAAAAGTTGGAGAAGATTGTGCACTATTGTTTTACCTGATAACTCCACCAATGCTAAGAAAAAGGGCTAGCTGGCCCAAAGGAGTGTATTAGCTGCTCTCAAGCTTTTCTGCATGAGATGCTTTACTAACTTGTAACCATGAATACCCTATCATAATTTTGCAGGAATCATAATGTTTTACTTTCAGAACAACATAATGAACAATCTGACAAGTCTATAATCAAACTGACAAATCTTCTTTCAAAGCTTTTCTGCTGGTAGATTTTACTCTAGTATAGAATGTTATTCAGTACATGCTGATCGTGGTGACATGGTAACAAAACAAACCAAACTTCTAATACAGCAGCAAGAAAAGAGGAAACCTCAACATTGTCTCTTCTGTGGGAAGGCAGTTACACTAGCCTACAAGTAATTAAAAAAAAGCCTTACACATGTAAGCATTGCTACTGGGATTGTTTCCAATGCTATTTTGAATCTGAGAAGGAAAGTGAGCAGGAAAGGCTTATAAAAGAACAGCAGGTTTTTATATCTATCACATGAGAGTTTCAGGCTGTCTTCTTTCATGTTCCCACTCTGGCATGATAAACTACAACATAAACTGCCCAATAGACAAACTAAACTTTTACCTTATGCAAAGGCTTGAGATACTAGTTTATACTGCTTCAATTTTCACAGGTCTATCATAGCACCTGATGTATCATTTAGACCCAAGTTTTGTGCAGTGGCCCTGTCTTTCTCACAGCAGCACTACTGTATTATAATTCTCAGACAAATCTAAAACAGAACTTCTCCAGTACAAGTGATTTCATCCTTAAGTTCCATCCCAAACCATGCCAGAGGGAATCTGTGAATGAAACCTGTAAAGGACCTTTTGAAAGGTATTTTTGTCGTGTGTGTGTGTGTGTGTGTGTAGTGCATAGAACAAGTTTCAGAAAGAATCCATTGTCATCGCAAGGACCTCCACTAAATAAGAAAATAAAGAACTCCTGAAATTAAAACCCAATGCATTAATGCTTGTCTGCATAGTAGTTTAAGTGCTGTTCAAATTCTCATGGAATTAAAAGCAAAAGGCATTAGAATGATCAACTACCTTAAAGGGAAAAAAAAAAAAAAACCACCACCCAAAAAACACAAACACGAACATATGACTAAAACACAGCTCTACTAAAACAGAACTAAACCAGAAGTGAACAGACGGAATGACTTAACTGTCTTTATAAATAAAAGGAAATAAGAAGTTATATAAAACCCCCAGCATTACATCCACTCAAGTTCTAATGAAAGATTTATAGTATAAGCAGAGCAGAAGCTTCTGTATGAGTTAACATTTAGGAAAATCCATCAGATACAACACAGTTACTGATTCCCTCACTAGCATCATAAACAGCTAGATCCTATGCCCTATAAATACACCATATTCACATGCATTCTGCAGCAAGCCAAAAAACTGTCTGAACATCAGTACATCTCAAACTGGTTAACTGGATATGTAGAAGACTCCCTGGCTTCGCACAAAGAAAACTAAATGGCTGAAAGGGCTCTTCTATGCCTCATTTCTTTGATCCCTTTCATGGAAACATCTGATAGTTGTTCTAAACCTTACATGAGCCACACTGGTAGCCAGCATTCTGGGCTAACAATATTTAGACAGACAACAGAAAGAACTACAGAACTTGAAAGTTAACAAGGGAATAAGGGGGAGAGAAACAGTAGCATGAGGGTAACAAGGCGGCAGCTCTGTTCATGCTGAACGGGAGGCGGGCAGGAGGTGAGGGAGAACACCACGAACCAGTAGCAAAAAGCAGCGGAAGTGTGCTCGGGAGAACTGCTCACAAGGAAAGCCTTTGAAAGCAAGTATTACACAATGCATCATCAGAAATGACTCAAAACCATGAAAAGCGGACTCGTTTTACTAACACAATACACCATAGGGAAGACACAAAGAACAGGACAAGATGCAGCTACATAGCACTGTCTAGATGTAGGGCTTGAGGAACAGACATCACTGAAAGAGGAAATCCATACCCACCTTCACCAAATCTGGACTTGATTTTGCATTAGATGCTGAATCAAGGATCATAGATTCGGCATGTATTCTGCGTAACCGGTCTTTAAGATCTGTGTTTTGTGCTATTGCCTGGAATATTTAACAAAAATATTGGGGATATAAAGTTCTCTCAACTAACTTGAACGTGGCTTTTTTGTGTAAAAAGGGGTGAGGAGTATTTAAAGTGCAGTATAAAACACCACCACCACATGATTTTTTTACTGGTTCAGTAAATCGTTTACTATAAATGCTTCAAATCTTGTTCCTTATCTCTCAAATTAAAACTATTTTTGTCCAGCGTGAGGGAGAAGACACATAAATGGAGGAAAAAAGCCAAAGATGGCAGGGATATTTCAAGTTACCAGGTTTTGCAAGCTGATTAAATCAAGTTTGTGCATCTTCTTTCTTTTCAAGCTCCCTTCCTTCACCCCTACCTCCAACCTAGGCTCTCTCAACATTAATTCTTACTCTTGCCACATCCAAAATCATTTGATTTTCCCATCAGCCTGGTATACTGACAGTTCCCTTAGCCTTCCACTGACAGAGAAATGAGACTTAAATTCAGACAGGTACACGTACAATTTGTGTCCTATCAGCTCATAATGGCAATGATCAGAATAAAAAGCCTCTACTGCAAACTCGTGTTTGTTACATGTTATTTACTTATGCTGGGTGCATCTGACAGACAGATGTCAGTTAGAGTAGACCTGTAGGAAGAGAACACAACCCTGCCTGCAATGAAAATACCTCTGAAAAAAAAGATTGGGTTACTAATTTTAGAACAATACTGAAGACTTACTGCCTATTTATTGATCTGAATCGATACTAGGATGTGGAGAACCCTGCTGTTTACACACCCACTTTGTCCCACAAATGCTTCTGATTTCGACAGTAATTTTTGTTGGAAATACTCTTGAGGGCAGGAAAGACAGTAAGCTCAAAGTGCTGATAGAGGTGAGAAAGTAATTTCTTGCTTTATGTATGTGCGGTCTGAATTCGCTGCACAGGCATATTTCACTTCTGTGTCAAGTGTTCAAGTGGACAGCATTGTGTTATACCCACAATATAGAATGTTATCTCCCCTGCTTCTGATTAGGAATTTGCAACAAACACTGAAATTTTAAGAGCATAGTAATGATGGCCCTCATTGCTCTGAAATCAGATCACTGTTTGCTTGACGTTCAAACAGGACCACCCTGAAAGTTCTGTTCTCAAACAATTACAAAAAGCACACCAACCAAAAAACCCCACGTTTTTAAAGAGCACAATCTTTCGTCATTTAGAACTCTGCCCTAACAGCTTCATTGCTACTTTTAGACAACTAACAGATAATTAAGGTTGGAAGTCAATATAAACAAGTTGTACTTGAATTTGCTTTGCAGTATCTTGGTGCAGCATGGTGAAGCTCTAGTGCATTAGAAGGGACAGGTGAGTGCTTTCAGCCACTCCCACCTTTATTGTATGCCAAGTCATACAGTGCTGTTTAGGAAAAGAAAAGGAAACCAGCAACCTACCAGAACTGAGCGATTAAACAGTGCATGTCTCGAGAGAAAGTAAACTCATCTTCACAGAGAAGCCCTCTGATTCTTAACATCAAATGATACAGATTATATTATATACCTAAATCAATCTATCAAACTTCAGTGATTTCACAATACCTTTAACATTTAGGAAAGTCTTTGAAAAACACCACATATAATAACTTAGTATGATTCAATACTGCAAATTCTAACACAGAACAGACACTAAAGAAACAGAAATTAACTGTTTCTATAACAGTAACTATAACATTTGAAAGTCCTATCTGATGACAATGAAGCTTGCTGAACTTCATCATGTCACTTACAGATGTTAAGGCATTCTTCAAGCCAACTATTTGTGCAGATGGAGATGAGGATGCATCGTGCTCCAGCATCTGCTTCAGTTTTTCTCTCTCTGTAGATATGGTGCTGAAAGCTGACCTCAAGCTGAAGTAAACTAGAACCATTTCGTAAAAAGTGACAGTTAAAAACAGCTACCAATTGTATACATACCAATTCTGTAAAACTTCAGTGAAACATCATTCATGGTGACAGAAACAAGAATTTAGGTTGAGAGATCCAGGGTGGGTTACTAAAAACAAGTAATATTAATCAAGGTTATAGGGTAGATTTTTTTAGTAGGAGAAATGTTTATGGTGAATGCTACTGTGTTGACTATATTAGCCACAGCCAGAATTACTCTGATTATTTGTGATAGATGGCAACAAAGCTAACTAACCACATCTGCTCTTCACTTGCTTTTGTTCCCCAATTAGCTTGAATCTTCAGATGGTCATGACTATTCCACATTCCTTTAAGAATTCCAGTGGGGGAGAAGGGAGGGAAGAAAAAAATGAAATAGAAAAAAATAATCAAAAAGCAGCTATAACACATACTGTGCCACAGCTATAGGGTTAGTATTTTCCCCACAAGCAAGTCAACTGTGGTGTTGAGTTTTGTTATCTCTTTTTGGGATAAAAAAATTTCAGCTTGTTAGATGATTTAGTGACTCAAGGGGTCAGATCCTGAATGTTGTGCACATTACACTGCTACTTTTACTCCTTCCTGAGTCAGTATCACCAGCCTGAAACATTTAAATCAGACAACAGATCATGCAATTTCAAAATCACTAGATTTTTAAAGAGGAAATGCACTTACTTTTAAGACATTTAATCTTTTCTTTACCCACAAGGAATAAAGATTTTTTTTGAGTAATATTTGTTTATGTAGGATTTCAACATTCATCTAACTGGAGAATTAGAGGATTCCTAAGGGCATAATCAAGCCGTGTAATACAGTCATGAGAACTGTCAATGCAAAAATGTATCCATTTACAGGGAAATGGAGGTAAAAAATCTGAGCATGGATGCATGGAAAGGGCAAAGAACAAGAAATCTCCGATACCTCTCTTCTAAACATCCACTCAGAGTTAACCTGAACCATCATCACTTCATTGAGTATTCGATGTAACCTAAATTACTCTTACAAGAGGATATTCGTAAGACAGTGTTCAAAAGACAGGTAGATGTGGCACTTCGGGATATGGTTTAGTCTAGTCTACCCTTGATTGGTTTAGGTGGGCTTGGTAGTGTAGGTTAATGGTTGGACTGGGTGATCTTAAAGGTCTTTTCCAACCTAGACAATTCTATGATTCTATGATATATTTCAACACTGCAAACCATTACCAAAGCTAATTCTCATACTTTAAGCTATTTGAAGAAATCTTTAAAAGTATCACAGGGGGTGGGGAGTAAGATGTATCCACTACGATCTATTTTATGTTAGCCTTTCATATGTGGATGAGAAGACGAGAATCTTCAGTGACCTTAACTGTCATTTAATAAGTTGAATATTAACTTAAATTTTCAAGAATTACTACATACAAAAGTACTAATGTTACATCTTATTTAATTTGTATCAAAAGCTAAAGCAAAAGTTGTCTTCACTCCCCTCTTTTGGAAGGGGTGTGGTATAAAGCAACTTTGGGAGAAAAAAAACCATCTTTGTACTCTTAATAAAATGATACCATATTATATAGTATCAAGTCAATTGTCCCCTCAGTACATGGGTCAATCTAACCAAAATTTCTGACATGGACATTTCAGGTAAGATGATCCTGAGCAGGCAATTTCTTTGCCCTGCTTAATAGCAACTTTTCCGACTGCGCCCCACTGCCACTTCTTTTCTCTTTTTGAAAAAAATACAACAGTTTTGACTATAATTGACTTTATAAAGTTCACTACTTAGATACATTTCTTACATAACAGAATCAAGATACATCAGCACTAGACTGGAAAAACAAGCAAAGAATGCTTATTGATAACATCAACCGTTATCTTGTGCAAAAGGGGACAAAGCCAAAGCTTGAGAAAAGTGTTTCGGATATAAATGCTTAAGCGCCTTCCTCACCGAGATCACTTAAACAAAATGTTTCTGGTGCAAGCGTGATGGCGCAAAGCACTGCTAATGAAAAATTATTTTGAGAAGAAACATTTCTAGTCAGGCTGCCCCTCTGGCTGCTTTGCATGATTTTACTCTTCTGTATTCACTAAAAATAGGTTACTACCATAGCAACCCTTGCATCACCAACAAATGTTGACTCTGAAATACAGTGAAGCACACCAAATATACAAACATACATGTGCTTATATGTACACATATGCATGCAAACACAAAAGAGTATAAATCTGCTGTTATAGCAACTGATTTTAGTATTTTTACCTTTTGGGAAAAAAAAACAATCTAGGTTTTTAGCACATAAAACAAAGGGATGTCCTTCATTAAATAAAAAATTTAAAAATGTGATGATTAAGCCACTTTTTTCAAATGACTCAAGATCTCAACATTTGCAATTCCTCAAGGGAATTAAAGGAAGGGAGGGCGTTTTCTGCTTTTTCTAAACATGAAACAGGAAGCATTCTCAGAAGTCACATCATCATTTAAATTGTGATGATATAAAACCACATATGAAAGACAATTTCATTTACCTTTATGTGCAATGTGAAATAAGTCCTCTTGCATTTTAGTAAATTCTGATGATGTCTCGGAGCCATCGGAGTAATTTTTCTCCTCTACAAAATCTATTGTAGATAAGTTAGGATTGGAAGCATGCAATCTCATAGGAGCAGAACATACTGAAGGCACCTGTAAGGAGGATAGCCATTTGTGATGTTTTTACAAACTGCAAAGAAAATTTTGTTTTATTGTACCCACCTGGGTTACATGTTGGAGACACCAAAAATGGAAAAACTACTGTCAATTACCAATAGGCTTGGAATGGATGACACCTGGCAAATTAAACCATAGATATAACTTTGCCCAAGATCTCATAATTGGAGATTTGGCAAAACTCCAAGACACAAGCCCATTGTAGAGCTGTAGCATATGCTATACTATTTTTCCCCACTTAAAAGTATCTAATCACATTGCCTCTGAATGAAAATGTGTACAAAACTATCTGGAGAATTTGCAAAAATCTTCATTAATAAAAAAACACCCCACCACCACAACCACCCAAGTTGGAGGCAGATCAGAAACATGGGTAAAAAACATGGCCAGTCTCCTGAAGGTAACAGCGCAGATCCTATTGCAGATATCAATGACAGCATATTTGTGTTTTGTCTGATATATTACTGCTTAAAATGAGCTAGCACAGGACACTACTTAGAAAGGATTCATATTTCCTAAACTGATTACACCAAGAAGTGATCAATAACTAAGATGTGGCACTGAAAGGACTGAAGTTACCTGTAACATTCCTTTAGCCTCTTTCCCAACAACTCTGGATCGCCACCTCCTGTGTGTTCTCTTTTCCTTCTTTGGGCTTTCAAAAGGTCCAACCTTTTAACAACACACAGGACAAAAATAATACAGATTGCCATAAAACTAGCAGAGCTAAGAAGAAATACCTCGATCCTTTAGGATTTGGGGTTGTTTTTTGGAATTGCAAGGGAAAACTTTTTTTAGTTTTGTTTTTTAAACAACAAACCTGCATAGCATTTATAGCAGGTGCTGAATACGTCCTGTGAAGAACATCCATGCTCTGTAACAACTGGTTCATTTCCAGTAAATAGGTGTGACAGTTGGAGAGGTCTGTTTTGAACAAGAGAATATTTTCAGTTGCCGTAAAGTAACAGACACACTGAAAGGTTTTTTTTAATTTGTGGGTTAGTCTTATTGTAGCTAGCATAAGTTATTCATTGACTAAAAGCACAGTATCAGATGACTGGATAAAAAGCTTGTATCCTTCTATCTTCAAGTTAAAATTCAAAATATTGAAATGCATCTATATGGTGTGTATAATGATCATGATATTTTATCTTAGTTGGTTGCAGAAAAATGAGAATAATGTGATAATTATTGCAGTTTGGGAATAGTAAGAGCTCCTCATGGTGAGGGTAACAATACCAGAGGCATCATGACCAAATTGTACATTCAGAGCTAGAGATGAGGCTCCTCTATATTAGACCTGAAGCTCACTGGTGGGTAGAACTTTACCAAAGAAGTATCACACAGACATTACCAACATGAGAAAGATCTTAATGGTCTTAGGAAAGCATGGAAGCAGAAGATGACTTTGAAGTACAAAGATTTAGTGCTTTTTAAATGACTAGATTTTGGATGCTTCCCTTTTTTGAATACTCAAAGTTCAAATCTTACTACTGAAGGTGATGTTCATATATAAAAGAAAATGTACTGAAATATACAGGTTCCTTGAACAGATGCCCACACTTGATACCCCAACATCCAAAATCACTAGTCCTTTTGAAAACAAGTGAGAGACAGTTAATCAACCACCACCCCTTTTCTCCCTCCAGTTTCAGAGAAAACTCTAACCGTAATGACTACTTACAGTGTAGTACTCTTGTTGTCAAGAAAAACTAGGGGAAATATTAGGCTACTTCCAACTTCCTTCAAATATCATTACCTCTTGAGCATTTTTCCATGTCTTCAGAAGACTGTAGCCAAGATGAAATCCTGGACTCATTACTCGAAAAGGAAAATGACAAGTTACCTCCAGCTGACAAGGAACTCTGTTTCGTCAAGCTGCCTGCCTGTTCCAAAGGACAAGTGAATAATTAACAGAAAATATTTTAATGTTGTATGCACAAATTTTGGCAACCAACTGTTGAGGTCCATGATCAGGGACAAGGACAGAAGGCATCAATAACATGGAGGAAAAAAAATGTATGAACTAGACGAGGTGTACCGTCATTGAGTATAACATCAGGATATCTAACATAACTGCTATCCATGAGCAGGGGAAATACTAAGGGAACAATAAAAATCTGCTGAAAACTAAATTTTGAGGAAAGGCAAAGTTCTTCATCAATTAAGTCAACTTAACTACAATTAAAGCACCATATCTGAACATGACCGAAGTCAGACATTCTGTTCTGTCTCCATGCTCCCCAAAGAAGCCCCAAAAGTAACTTAAATGTAACATGCACATATTTGTTAAAGCTATTTTTCAGTGAAGAAAGCAAGATCTACTAGATGTTATTTAAAAATTTTACTCAAGGTTGTACAGCTTTAGCATGGATTTGGCTTGACAGGCCTTAATACATGTGTGACTATATACCTTACCTGGGTAAACTCTACCCTTATACAATGTCTTGGTAACCATTTTCAGACTTAACTAATTTTCAGAAGTGCCCACTATGACATGCTTCAGGAGATGCTGGAAATTCTGTGTAAGAGCTAACTGAGCAGTACAGTTAAGTAGTTTCCAATGGGAAGAAATTCCTACCCAATACTACTACCAATTGATTGTGGCCTGTAATACTGTTTTCTTCTCAAATGTAACTACAAATAACAGTCATTCAAATGACTAATTATTTTTAGACCTTACTAAACCTTTCATCTTTAATAATATCTATGTCAGGAAGTTGCACAAATTCCATGCTTTGTCAACATCTTTAAAATCAGTTTTAAGATTCTTCATCTTAAGTGCCATTGCACAACCACTTTACTGGTTATGAGAAAAGCTGACTAAATTGCTTGGCTCTTCTCTAAAGCATGCACTTTACAAACTGCGTCACTTCTTGCTCATCTTAATCAAAACTCAGGTAGTACTAGTTTTAAATCTATTCATAGGAAACATCATCTACATCTCAGTCAGCTGCCGTTTTCTTAGTTGGTCTTTTTAAATCTACAATATAAGCTCCAGCCTGAGTCGCAGAATAAAATAAAATGCACTATCCACGTGATGTCATTCAGTACTATGTCAATTTATAGTCAGTATGCAATAGTAGTAAGCATCAATAAGCACGCTTATTTTTAAATTAATCTATGTAGTTTAGCCGCTTTATTCCTACATAAAGCTGTATGAGCTTTAGTCACCTATATATGTATACCCAAGTAATAATCCCAGCACCTTTAAAAGCACAAGTAAACTGAATTTAAAGATGAACAACTGTATTGGCATTTTGTGAACAAATCCCACATTTATCTCTTCAGAAATCTATCTCATATAACCAACCTTTCCAGAATTCATATACATGAGGGGCACGAGCAGGAGGGAAGAAGGAAGTAGATATTACCAAGAAACACGCAAGAGAGAGTTTGTATAGCTCCAGTTAGCATAGTTTTGGTTTTGATCAGCATGGCTAAGCTTCAGAATCTAAGCATTCCACATAAACATATTTAGATACATAAACCTATTTTACAACAACAGCAACAACAACAAAAAAAACATGTGAAATCTGATCAGGTGTTTCTAAAAGCAAATAAAATGCAATGCAAAGTTCACTCAATATATTTTTCTGAAAATAACACTGCTTGATTATATCAACTAACATCAAGCTAGTGCTGGTGTAAATTGGCAAACTTCCACTTAGCTTCAGCAGAGCTAAGGTGATTAACTGCAGCTTAAGAACTATCCCCTTCTATTTTTCACATGAAAATAAGTAGGGCTTCTTTGCAGCGCAAATCTGGATTAATAAATTAGGAGTGAATTAAAGTCTTTCATGCCAAAGAAGAAACGGTTAGTTTCCTGACAGTGAACATAGATTTTAGATAATCTGGTCACATGGATTCTCTGCCCCCCCCGGTTTTTTTTTTGAGAGCGAGCACTGGCATAGAGATATCATGGGCTTTGCAATGTTCCACTTTTGCCCTCAATATTCTTCTCCTCCTCTACCTCTGCTGTCTTTTGGGAGAACAGAACTAAATGGCTACAAGAGGTTTGCCATTTCCTTGCAGACACAGCCTCAGAAGAGCAGGCTGTCAGAGCCACAGAGGTGCTGGCACCACCAAAAGCATGCAGACAGCTCTTTCCAGAACAGCCCCGTTACTGCAGGATGTTACTGTTCCTTTCAAGCTGCCCTCTCGCACAGATCCCCTCCTCAGCCACTAGCAAAAAGCTGTTCAGGCACGTTTGTGTTTGGTAAAACTCATACTCAGTTGTAGCATAGTCCTACCGAAGTGAAGGACTGCAGGCATTGGGGAACAAGCCCACTCAGATCATGCAGCAATATAGCCAGGGAAAAGAAAACCTTAGATAGGAGGATAACAAAGAGGTGATTGCTGCTTAGGAGACACTTCTGGAGTTGACAGAGAGCGCACCATTTCAGTTACAGTAATAACACAGTATTTCTAAAAAAGACATTATTCTCAAAAGAGATCGCTGGTTCTAGACTGGAGCAGAAAAGCTTCTTTGGGTGAACATCAGCCAGTCAATGTGCAGACTGCTAAAGGCACAGAGGTTGTGTTCAGGCACAGAACACAGTCATTCTTCTATGAGACTGCATCAAAGAGGTGAGTTATGGTGTCTGACTGAGCATTTGTCAGGTCATTTGTGAAACTAAGTCACAGACTTTATCTAAAGTACACTGCTAACTGGATCCATCCAGACCCCACGCCCATCTACAGCATGGTCCTTGAATTGGTTTGAATAATTCTACCTCAGTTAAAAATATAAATAGTAGCCACAGGTGATGGCTCTTGGACAATTCCTATATACTCCTCAGGTAAGCACAGTCAGATCATTAAGGTAAAAGGGAAGAGGTTTTATTAGCTAAAGAATAAATGAAAAAATGCTAAAGGGAAAAAAAAAAATCTAGCTGAGTGCTCTTCTGTGACCCAGGCTAATATTCACCAGCACATACCAGACAAATACTGATGTGTCTCAAAAATTATGAGGATTCTAACTCAATATCTAGTTTTAAAAGTCATCATGAAAATATAATTTACTGCATTAAAACAATGATATAATATTATAAAATTTAATAGCGTCATAAAGAAAACTGCTTGGGAGTAAATCAATACATAATATAATTTTTCTCTTGACATTTTAGATCATAACTTAAACCCCACAACAAACTTCCATTATGATCTTTACTTAATAAACACAAATCAGACTAATTTAATCCCTGATGAAAGCTCATTATTTATAAATCATAACTATTACCTTTCTGCCTGGAGTAGAATCACAGAAACCAGGGACAGAGTCCGCAGTAGTAGACACGGGAAAGAAAAGATTATTGACGTCATGAGGAAACATGGAGATTTCGTTCTGACGGTACATTCTGTGATGACGAAGTTTTGCTACCCATTCATCAAACAGCTCCTGAGATTTCACCTACACAAAATTTCAGGTTTTATAACATTCACATTCAAAATCACTAACAAAGAAACTAAGGTATTTTGTGCTCATTAGACAGCTAGCCTGGCTGACCTTTACTGGCAAAGTATCAGGAAAGTTTTTCTAATGATGCTCCTGCTAAAATGCATACTGTATGAGCTTAAGCATGACAGAAAATTAATCACAGGATAAAGTCAAGAAAAAGAGAAACTTCATTAGTATAGTTATGACTTCCAATGAAGAACACAATACTTAGCAACTTCTAGATGGAAAAAAACCCTCAATATAAAAAAAAAAAAAAATCAATTTCGCATTTCTTAATTGCCATTTTTAAGGTTTAGTCAAGGTTTAACTAACCTCAAATAGAAATTTGATTTTGATGATGTATTTTGAAACTATTTATTCCACAAGCATAGATAAATCTACACATTTGACTGTGGAAAATACTTCCTATAGATAAGACAAAGAGCAAGATACAACTACTGAAAATAAGAGCACTTGTGCAAGAAGCACATACCCTTTGCTGAAAAAAGTGCTGGGTGCAAAGAGTGCTGCTAAACATGAGGTATCTTTGAAGTTTCCATTTAGAACATGGTTACTGACTCTGGAACAGTACAATAAGGCCTCTCAAGTAATAAAATGTAAACTAGTCTGCTGACACTAAAAAGTAAGTTATTAGTGTAACTAACAGACCTCCTACTATTAAAATAAAAGGTCTCCACCATCCACAGATAATGTTGTTATTTTGGGAGCAAGGTTATAACAATCTTGAAGACCTACCTTCAGATGGTATATCTGCTCTTCTGTATCCAAATCTATACATTTTGTTGATTTCTTTACAGACATGACAGAAAGTCCAACATCAATACAGCCATGAAGCTTCCCTCTCTCTATCTGCAAAAAATTAAAAAGACTACAATCACTCCATAATAAAGCAAAATGATAGATATTACTTGCTGAAACCATCATTTTCCCCCCTTCAACCTACTGTTTAGAAGTGCTGAAACTCTATTTCCTATTGGCAACAATATGGAATTATTGTTATTTTGGATAAAATAGTGTTGTTACCTTATAATGGCCTTAAAGGGTTTCAGATCACTTACATCAGCTTGGCATTTAGAATACTTCAAAATCCCTCTGTCCAAAAAGAAGTATCTCTGTAACCGGAAATGCAGAGTATTAAAAACAAATAACAAAACACCCCAAAAAAACGCAAACAAACCCCACCCTCCTACACTCCCCCATTTATTTGGAGAACACTTTCTCTGCTCTTAAGTAACCTTTTTGCTACAAAACCACCCCAAGCAAGTCCCACTCACACGGCATCAGACTTTCAGATACGCATTCCTTTCCTACCTTGTGCCAGCCCTTCAAAGGCCATTTTCTCTTTTTCAGCAAGCAGCCCTCCTGCTTCTGTGGCTCCTGGGTACAATTCATTGCTCCCCGGAGACCTTCTACAATTTCCCAGCTGTCCTGCTTAAACAAAAAATCCAAATGTAGATCTTATTTCTTCCAAAGAACAGAATTGTTAAGAAAGATTCAAGAGGATGAAGGCTGCAAGTAAAAAAAAACCCAAATGATGTTGAAATCTAACCTTAGATCCATCTTTACACTTTGTTATGTATCTTCCAAGAGACAAGATTCTTTCTTGATAGAAACAATACAAACTAAACAAAACACTATTTTTATGACACTATCCTTCATTGAATGTATATGCTTATGAGATTTTTATATGTATATTTTTCTGTACATACATACACAGAGTGTATAGCCAGTCTAGGCACAACTTAGCATAAAAAAAATCTTCTGCCGTCACAGGCAGAAACAACCTATGCTAAAGGGTTATATATGTTTTTTAGGTTATAAAGCAGAAACAAAAGACACTGGAGGCTTTTCTAGAAAACTCTTTTGCCCATATTCAAGTAACTCAGGGTTTTGAGTTTGGTATGAACTGCAGCCTCCCTAAAGTAAAAATAATAAAATAAAATAAAAACAACTGAAAAAGCCGGGGAAGTAACTCACGTACTATGAGGAACATGACATAAAGTAAGAGTACAGGAAGAATAAAACCCTGCCTTCATCAGATACACCTCTAATTAAAAGAGGATGTCTCTTTTTTGCCATCAGGAACTCTTAAGTGAAAGACCCTGCAGCAACATAACAAAGAATAAATCTCACAGTATTTTTACAATTCTTATTTACGGAACAACTGCTAATGACAATGTAACATGAGTTTCAAGATTTCAGAGATCTCATTAATTATATATTGCCAGCTACCATAGGATTTGACAGATCTAGAATTATGAATAACTGACAGGAAATGGCATGTGCTAGTAACAGTAACAGTAGCATAACAGTAACAGTAGAATTTAGTAACAAAAAAGGACTAGCATGAAACACTTCAGGGAAAACAGAACCATACCATGTAGGTAAGTATTTGTGGTCCTCCCTGTAAGATGCATAGGGAAGTATTCCCAAAAAGAACTTGACTGACTCAAAAAAACCCTTTAAAGCAAAAATGAAACCAAAATGAGCAAGAGTGCTAGTTGTGCTCATTTATTCATCTCCAGAATCCTTAAAATTCACCCCTAGAAACCTAGAAAAAAAAATTACATCAGGTAATATGCTCATTACTTGAGTAACAAGGCAGAACAGCAAACCGTCTTCGAAAAGACATTCATTAAACAGCTTAAGGAATGTGAACTCGTTTTCCACCACGTTACTGGCGGCACTCCACTATTTCATTATTTTTCTTGCACTGCACTTCATGGAACAAACTGGAAAGCTGCTCCGCTTCCCTGGCTTGAGCTCACTCTGCCAGCACCCACCACACAACAGGCTGCAAAGCAGTAGAAATGCGGGGCTGAGCAGCTCCCATCATTCATCACCCTACAGACCACCCAATGATGTTCTACTGCCCAAAGGTAAGTCAAAACTGCAGTTTGTCCCACCTGAAAATGTTATCATGGCACACATTTTGTGCCCCTACAGGTTTGGGTTTTATCCTTGTGAGCTTTGTAACAAATAGCTTCTTTGCTCCCTTCAGTTTGAGCGATATTTTGACAGCTACTTAGAGACCATTATTTCTAACCAACGATCATGAAATCGTATTTTTCCTATTGAAAACCAGAAGTTACACGCCGTATTCTTTATTTTTTATTTTTACCACTTTGAGACTCGCTTAAAATTCTCAATAACCACAAACCCTTTCCTGCTTTGGGGTAAAGTACTATGATATCAGATGAGGGAACAGAGAGGTTACTCATAGATATTCATGGATATCCTGAGTTAGCGGGCTGAAGGGAGAGCAGAAGGCCTCCTGGGCTGTCTCCAGCACATCAGCCTAACACCAGCTGCAGCAGCACACGCTCTGCTGCTAGAGACCAACAGCACTGGTCTTTCACAGGGTGAAGCTGCCAGAGAATGAAGCCGAGAGCCAGCCTGTGCCCATGCAAGGACAGCTAGCTAGAGCTTGCTAGCTGCGGTTTGCCAGCTATTCAAGTACAAAGGCAGCTCTAAGCCTCCACAATTAAGGACTTCCCCCCCCCCTCCTTTTTTTTTTTTTTTTTTGACAGAATATTCCAGTCTACAACCTTGAAAGCCAAAAAGAAATTATGTTCCACCACCTCTTTTGCCATAAATGTAAATAATAGGCCGCTAAATGCTTTCTGTAGTGGTCTTGGATTTCTTTTTCCTGTTGAAGATTATTTATTACCCCTTATCTAATCACAAGAACTGGGACTGTTAAGATGACAGAGAGCAGCCTCTTTAAGTATCACCAAACATAGTGTAACACTACAATTTACATTAAGTAACAGCTGAACTTACTGCTGCTTAAATGTCCACATCTGGATAAAATCTCATCTCCTCAGAAAATATGATCTATTAAATAAGCCAATATAAAAAATAATCCTGACATTAGCTGATTTCAAATTGGGGACTTGGAAAAAGGTAAACAGTTAAAAAAGTGTGAAACCTAATGGAACTAGTGAAGGATAATTCTAATTAAGACCTACCGGGAGCATCTGCAAGATTAAGAAAAATGTTGCGTTTATGTTTTTGTTTCTTTCTTCTTCAAATTAGCCAGAAGAGCATAAAAGCTGTTTTGCCTGATTACTGAGCAAGCTATTACCCTTGCTTTAGCAGAAATATATTAAAACTGCAGTACTCAAACACATAACTTTTCCACTGAGAATTAACCTGATAACAGTCAAGACTAGTGAACAGCAGATCCTTTTCAATATTCCAGTGTTATACCTAATGAAGCAATTTTCTTGAACTTTGGATCAAGTTCTCTTTGGTTAAGCTTAAACACAGTCTATGGTTGATAGAGTGGTCTGCCTGCAGGAGACAAGCAGAAATTTGAGCACAATCAAGAAAAACAAAAGAATCGGCTGAGGGAACTGGGATTGTTTAGCCTGGAGAAGAGGCGGCTGAGGGGAGACCTGGAGACCTTATCGCTCTCTACAACTACCTGAAAGGAGGTTGTAGTGAGGTGGGTGTTGGTCTCTTCTCCCACGTAGTTAGCAATAGGACGAGAGGAAATGGGCTTAAGCTGCGCCAGGGGAGGTTTAGGCTGGAAATTAGGAAAAATTTCTTTACGGAAAGGGTGGTCAAGAATTGGAACAGGCTGCCCAGAGAGGTGGTGGAGTCACCATCCCTGGAAGTGTTTAAAAAACGGGTAGATGTGGCACTTCGGGACATGGTTTAGTCTAGTCTACCCTTGACTGGCTTAGAGTAGACTTGGTAGTGTTAGGTTAATGGTTGGACTGGATGATCTTAAAGGTCTTTTCCAACCTAAACGATTCTATGATTCTATGAATCCAGATTCATCTTTCTACAAGCTTAGAAAGAAAGGTACTCCAGAAGTGAGACAGACCCACGCTACATTGGGCATATGAGGTGAAGAGAAGGAAGCAGCTGAGAAATAGCTCAGCCAATTGCACCCATCTGGAATATACATGGTGTCAGTTTTGCTAAAACTTTTAAAATACAGAGCACATCTTGGCCTGCATTACACCTCCAATTTTGTCTGGGCCTCTCCTGCAGTCCAGGCACAAGGTGTCTCCCATGTCTTGCAGGAGACCCACATTTCTCACTTTTGTTCTGGTCTGTGAGATGGCCAGGGAAGTGCCTCCACAATTAAAAAGTGTGAAAACGGGAAGAAAAGCTGAAGTGGAAGCCCTTCTTCCCATCAAGCAGGCGCAAAGGCCTGCCAAATCTCAGGTGAAGACAAGTCTCTTAGTAACATTTCTGTCCTGGGAACCTCACACTTCAGTTGCAAGCTCTACATAAAGGTAGCTTTAGTTGAATTGGAAATGGATCCTTTTAAGAACACAAGACTATTTAATCAACTAATTTACCCAAGGAAAGGCAAGGAATAGCTCAGAGAATTAACGGTTTGGGTAACTGCTGGATATATGCATGATACAACACTGCAGTAACAGCATCTGGTCCTCTTCCACATAAATCTACCCAGAAGAGTCCAACCTTTCCCACCTGAACCCCCAAATTCCCACATTTTTCAAAACACTGCTGGTGCGACTCATTTTAGATCCATTTGTTCTTGACCCAAACCCTACAGGATCTTGATCGGTATTTTTTTTTGCATGAGATCTGACATCTCATTTAATGAGGAAAAAGCATCAGTTGGCTATTGCTGGGAGCAGCTGCAGAAGTGAAAGAAAACTGCTTACTCTCTAAAATGAAGGCAAATGAATCAGGCTGGTCGGTTAATCATCTGTTCTCATCTGTCTGAAATAGCAGAGGAGCAAATTGGAGATACAGGATTTCCTGAAAGCTACTGGAAGCATTCAAGATTACGCTCCATTTTGCTGATTCTTATCCCACAACAGGGAACTGAAAGAGATACCCCAAACCACAGCACTAAATTAAAAAAAAAAACAAAACACCACCACACCCACCCAAAAAAACCCCCAAGCTCCCAGCTGAATGGCATTAACAATTCTAGCTTAAGTCCAGATTGGTCATATCTTAAAGTTATGACACTACAAAATATTTTGTATCATTATGGGCCAATATCTGATTAAAATGATCAACACTGCATTTGCTGCCCAGGCAGAAATTTCACTTGAGGCTGAGGGGAAACATACTCTACTTTTCTCAGGTCCAGAGGTGCTCATTTCAGATCACCACTGGAAAATCACCCTGTAGTTGCTACTTAGCTTATACCTGCTCTGTGGCTGAGGAAAAAAAGGTTACACTTTGGTCTTCAGAGAGAAGTCTGTCATTAGGTAACTACAGTAATTTGTTTTTGCTTAATAAAATAAAAGCCTCCTCATTTTCTACAATATTCTGTACAATACAGCTCCTCAAGGCAAATTATTTCAGGAGAAAGAATGAAGTAATGAGTTTGAACGGCTCTCAGACCGATGCTTGCAGTTGCAGCTCCCCGAACAAAACAGATGACAGTGCCAGACTTTTTTCCAGTGTAAAATGCAGTCAGTTGTACCAAATATTTTAAAGTGCCAAAAATAGAAACCTGCTTTGTGGAGGATAAGGGTTGGCATCAGCTGCAACTAAAGCATTTGTTACGGTTCACAAAATTGGCAGAAATGATTTAATTTTCTTTTTTAGAACATGAGGTTTTTTTAAGCGGCTCTCCTGACATAGAGCATTTTCCTACTGAATCTATTTTAAAAGTTAGTTAACATATTAGACTTAAAAATAACTACCACAATATATCTTCTTTTGATCACAAGTCAATTTAAATTTGAAGACGACCAACACTAGTTTTCTTTCCTCACAAAACACCCTTTCAGTTGTGGCTTTGTGGAAGACATCCCTTTCCATGACTGAAGGAGATGGGCAGAGAAAAGCAGAGAGGTGGGAAGTGGCAGGAGCCTCCAACCTGCTTTGGGGCTTCAAGGTGAAGGCGAACTTAGTGGACTGTTAACCTCTTCAGTTCACGCTGCAGATGTGTTGCATCTGGCAGAAAAGGGGCACCAAGTGTAGCAAAAAGAAGGAGTAGCCCTCTCCAAGTCCTGCAGCCCTACTTAAGTCAACTCCTTTCTAGCACAGCAGCCTGCATTACACACATCTTCTGTATCACAGGACTCATGCTCCACACCAGCAACACACCAACACATAACTAAATTTTAGCAGACACAGCAGCCTTACACTATTGTGGTTCCATATTCCAATCTCAGGTCACATTATTTGGTGCTAGTGTGTACTAGCAAGAGAGTCTGTGCCTAGGAAATCAGAGAGGCTCAAAACTCAGATCCTACTACTTTTTGGGCAACCCTGCCCCCTCCAAACTCTCCAGGTGCCTTCCCCCTGCACTTTTCAGAATTTCTTTCTACTTAATCAGATTAAAAGAACTGCTGTGTCAGGCCAGCAGCACAGAGAAAAGCACCTGTCAGGCAGATCTGTCATTAACCTGCAAGCAATGAGCCTAGCTCTGAAGGTCCCCGAGAGAGGCACAAGTGTTTGAAGGAGGAATAAGAAGCCCTCCATGGAGCTGGAAGATGAAGGAAAGAATATCAAAATCATAGCACATCACTCCCTAATCTGCACAGCATATGGCAAAATTATTTAAACTTGTGATATTATTAGTAAAAAAGTATCAGTAACAGCGTTACATTGCACTAGTCTGCCAGGGCTCTGCAAAAAAAAAAGAAAAAAACTGCTGGCGGTGTATGTCGCACGTGTACTTTTTGGATTAGGGGATAGAATTTTTGGTTCTTGCTGTTTTCTTAATAGAACACATAAAGTACTGTCATTTAAACTAACATGCAGATGAAAAGGGCAAATTAAATAACTCTCAGTGGCATCACTCATCCCCAGCCTTGTCAGCCCTGAGTAAGTGGATATTAGTAGGGATGGACTGCAAAGCTCCAATTTACCAATACAAGAGGCTGAGTGAGAAAAGAAGCAATTAATGATATAAACGAAACTACTTGATCAGGTGTGACAAGAAATCCTCTGTGGGAAGGGGGAAGCAAAGGGACAGGACTCAAGAACATCTTCACTGCCCAGACGAACAATTTAGATTTTATAATATATGCTATACTATACAGTTTACATGACTAAAGAGGGTGTCTATTTAGCAAGGTAAAGATCTTTACACTCTGCAAGACCAGAGCCTTTTTGGGAGCAGGAACAGGGAGAAGGTATCCGTTTCTCACCCAAAGCACTGCTGTGCCCAGGACAGTAAATCTTGCAGAGTACTGCCTCTGTTAGACCTAAAGGTCCCTCTTTCCACATGCAGCACAGAAGAGTATATCTAACAAAACATTCACTGAAACTTGCCACCAGCACAAACTAAAACTAACAAATAGATTTAAAAAAAACGTAAGGGAATATGACAAGTTATTTTCAAGTAAATATCCAGAGTACATACTGCACAGGATATTTAAATATTTGTTTTCCCCAGCAAAACAGTTTGTTCTGTAAACTGCAAGACAACTTCAGCAATACACAGCCATGCACATAAACACTGACAATGCTGAAAGAAACTCTAATTTAGAATTTTTTTTTTTTTTCTGAATTTTGCTACTTTGAAGGAAGACCTCTAGATCCCTTCAGCAGATGCAAAATTATAGGATAAGCTGGAAAGTTATTGCACTTGGTAAAGAAGGAAATAGACAAAGTATTAAAGTATTCCTTACAAATATTAGAAGTCCCTATTTACAAATAAAAACATCAGAAAGACCAGTGGAACCTTAAAAAGCACATGTAATTTCTGAAACACATTTGTAAATTTTCAGACTATATAGAAAAAGAAAGCAAGTAGAGCTTTTAGCCCTGCTTAGTGATCATTTCCCAGCATATAACAAGTCACATAAACTCCCCAAATTCTGTGGGCTTGCCTCTGTCATTACCACCCCCTGAAAACATGGGACAATCAGTCAATCCATGTAGGTTCCCTAGATGCAAGAGTATACTGACTGTTGCTTACTTGGTATTGCAATAACTGACGACGAAAAGATTAATACTGACACATTAATCAAAGTGGAGATACTTATACCATGCCCCATATTATCATGAAGAAATATCAACTCTATCGCCCTTCGATATACATTGGGAAACAACCTACTTTATACATCCATTTAGCTTGACTTGAATAGGTGTATGAGGCAATTTGCTGTCTGCCTGACTATAATGAATGAGCACAGATGTACCACGAATACAAACAAAACACCAAGCTGCATCTCCCACCTTGGCCAGGTACACCTTGCATTTTTGTACAAGGATCAAAGACTAAAAAACTGGGTATCAACAAGATGACACTAAACCTTACTGAATGATTCCTTTTCTCCAAAGAGAGTAGGTGAGGACAAAATGCCTAAGAAATGGGACCCGCTAATAACAGTATCAAAAGCCTGAGCTAGCCAACAGATTTGTTCATGTTAAATGATAGTAAGAGAGGTTCTTGCAGAAATTGCTTCTGCATAAGTATGGTTGCTTATACTGCCTGTGTAACACACCAGTGGATTTAGTCATGCCCATGTAAATGTTATTATATAAATACTACATAATAACACTTGAAAGACATGAATTGTTGAAACAGACAATACCAAATGTTTTAAATTACATTTTTTAAAGGTAATTTCATACCAAGGAAATAAAAAAATAATGTTGCAGGAAAACAAAAAAGGCATCTTGAAAGCAAGGATTTCTTTGCTCGGTATACTAGAAACTCACAGCATTTCTTACAAGCACAGCACTTTAAAAGGTATAAATTGTTCAGAGATTTGTCTGCCTTGCCAATTGTATGTACAGGGCCAGAAATCCCAGAAAAGCAGATGCTATTTCAAAGCATAGCTGAGGTCTCCAAAGCTTTTGGGGGACTGGGATGCTCAATTCCAATTAAAATTTCAACCTGAGGCAGCTTCAAGAGCTCCACTAAGCCAGCATCTATACAAATGAAAGTTTATGTTGAGCATATTGCTCCTGGTTTTGGTTTTGCAAGCATGGATTGAGCGTGTTTAAGCTTAATTCTCAGTGTGGCTGCAGGTCAATGTCTCTTGCCCACAGACAAAAGCTGTCTTCAGCAGTCCCACTTGTCACATACAAACAGTCGTAGACACATCTTTTAAAACTGTAAGGTTTAAAGAACTGCATCATCTCTGCAGGAAACAAAGCATCCTTTGCATTAGGCACCCAGATGCATCTCTTACACAAATACTTACTTTGTTAACTACAGTTCTACAGCAACAACCAGCACACACAGGTACTCACAGGCACTTTTTAATTGTCAAAGAGGCCTTATGTCAAGTTTCAGAAAAATGTGTTCTCTTTCACACATGCATGCACACCTTTCCCCGGAAACTTGAAATAAGCAGAGCAGTTACACAATATTCTATGACAAAAGTGGTATCTTACAGGGAAGATTTGGAATTTCAGGATCAAACCACTGAGACCAAGCCGCTACAGCAGCAATATTTCACTATAAAGACACCATACATACAACATGATAGAAATTCAAATTCACTGTTAGCATTCCAGTTCCAGCCTGCTATTCAGTCACATGTCTTTACTGCATTTGACTCAAAACAAGATGCTGCTATCAACAAAAAAAGAAAACAGAGTAAGGAAAACAGAAAAGTTGTGAAATAAAACAAGCAAGCAACAGGAAAACAGAGTTTAAGAGATCTGCCGATATTCAAGAACAAAAGTAACAGCCAATCTTAGTAATGCTTTCAGTTTGGTTGAAAAAGTTTGTATTACCTGTCGACTTCCCTGCTTGGAGGAGCAGCTGCTAGTACTTCTTGAAGGAGACAACATTTTGGGGGATACACCAAAGCTTTTTTCTTCATTCATGATCCAATACCATTTGTTTCACATAAGATCACTTAGAACACCATTAAAAGGTGATTTAGAAAATGTGTTGGAAGACTCCTGAAAGAAATGCAGAACTCATCCTTCACCCAAATGCAGTCCAGTGGCATCCCATGGAAATTCCTAAAAGGGAAAACAAAAACAAAAAGCCAAGTTATCAAATGCCATCTCTTACTGCCATCCTGTAGCACAGATCATGAAACCATAATAAAGCCTTTGGTAATACAAGCTGACTGCTTTACTGTACGCTGTTAGAAATCAATTCAACAATCACTTTAAGATAAATTTTCAAGACTCAAACAGGAACAATAAGAATTTTGGATCCTAAATGGATGATTTAATTGCCACTATTTATTCAGAGGACGAAGTACAGTATCAAGCATTCTTTTAAAGATCTAAATTAATAATAATAAAAAAATTAAGACACACACAGAGTACAATAAGTATCTATATAAAAAGAAACAAAACACCCTCAAAATGAGAAGAAAACATCTAATAAAATGTTTCACAAAAAGGATGGTGATTAATCCCAAAAATATCTCTTTCCCAGTTTCTTGATAATTTAAACAAGTAAGCATTGCTTCAGGTCAGAAGGGAAAAAAAACCCCACTCTCTATATAAAAGAGCAACACATAAAAGTAGTTAGCATGCAAACTCAGCTGCATAGAGCTGTGCATGACCACTCTTACCTGGAATAAGAAAGTTATAACTATTGTCACATCAGTTGTCTCAGTCAGTGACTGCAAGAACAATTAACAGTCTGTTTAGTAACAGTGCTGTTTGCAGCATATGCAAATAAAAGCCATGCCAGAAACTCCCAATAACAGTTTTCCAGTATGGGCAAGAGTTGTCATGGTAACTGCATATTTTTTTTAAAACCAAACAGAGGACATAACAAAAGGGTGATGCTTTCAAAACTTGGGGTGGTGGAGGAGCTTTATGAATTGTGTATCCCTTCAGATTTTATTGTCTCGGGCAAGGAATTTGCACATTAGGAAGAGCGCAAGAACCACCACTGAGGAAGGTAAGGAAGTTTCCACAAAGAAAAGAGAATTTTTTTTTCCAAAACAGGGAGGCACTACTTCACAATCCCCTCACTTGTGCTGTCAGAACACTCCTGGACTGGGCTCGTTGGTTATTGGTCCGCCATTCATTTTTTCTTGAAGAGGCTTAAAAACCTATTCTGAGAAAAGCAGCATTTTAAGATCCCCAGTAAAACACTTTGTGTATTTTAAGAGTTTGTTTCCTTTTTAAAAACACAACCAAAAAAAAAAAACCCCAAACACCACAAAACCTTGTGCTAAATTTAAGATGAAGACAACAGCGTGCTGCAGAAAACCTCTCTCCCTACTGCCATAGTCTGAAGCATCCACCTTCCAAAGACCTTTTCCAATCTACAGTGCCTCTTTGACAGTATAGGTTGCTGTAACATTTCAACCAACATGCCCTCCTTTCACCTGAAACAAGGTCTCTCTTCATGGCATTTACTTTACCTTCTTAGAAATACAATTACCCCCACATCAAATCTATGCTCAGCCACAGTAATGAAACAGCTCCAGTCTCCAGAAGTCAGGTGAAAAAGCAAGCTCTGCTGGGGCTCTTTCACTGGTGAATCTGCTTGGCAATTATTTCCAGGAACCATCAGACAGGTACAAAGCCAGCGAGCACAATGCAAGAGCTGAAGAAAACCAGAAGAGCACAGCAATGTGATAGCAAGGTCTGAAGTGGGCCAACCGCATGGGTTTTACGCTAAAATTACTACTGAAATTAGGAATAGCGCATTTTGGAGAAGGTATAGATGCTTCCTATCCAGAAGGTAAATTTGTGTGGCATTTCATTAGACTAGACTAGTCTAATGACTAGTCATCTTAGACTAGACATTAGAAAGAAATTTTTTACAATGAGGGTGGTGAAGCACTGGCACAGGTTGCCCAGAGAGGTGGTGGAGGCCCCATCCCTGGCAACATTCAAGGTCAGGTTGGACGGGGCTCTGAGCAACCTGATCTGGTTAAAGCTGTCCCTGCTCACTGCAGGGGGGTTGGGCTAGATGGCCTCTAAAGGTCCCTTCCAACCCAAAGCATTCTATGGTTCTGTGATTCATTAAGGACTAGCACTTTTAATAGGTTTAGATTTATCTCACTTTACGCAGGTTTTTAACTGTGGAGTAAGTATAAAGTATAACTTTCTTGCTGAGTTTCACTCTGCATTTAGTAGGAGTTTAATGATAACATCTCTATTAACATGCAGAAATATTCACAACAGGAAAGGAAACATGCTTCCTGCAAACTCATCATTCAGACACCCCCTTGAAAGTACCACGCAGCAAGTGCTTTACTTTTTTGGCACACTGTTCACTCAGATAACCACCTGCTCCATGTTCAAAATGAGCACTTTATCACTTAGCTTTCATTGGTGACTATCTGGCATTTTGGCAAAGACTGGTAGAGTTCATGGCAAGAAACAGACTAATTTGCAGCAAAACGCACTGAGAGTTGCTGTCATCAGCACCTTGCGAGCATATCTCCAGGACACACTAGATATAAGTTAAATGATGCCCTTTGCCTGGTTGAACACACAGCACAATGGCTGTGATGTCCTAGAAGCGTCAAGTAACTAGAAAAAAAACGGAAGTCTCATGGACTTTAACACAAAAAGAAGCCATATAATCAGATGAGTATTTCTATCATCGTGTTTTTGGTGGGGATTCTAAATGAAGTTAAGGTGTGGCTACATTAGCATTTTAGGACAGAGCAGAAGGGCAGTTCTGCTGCAAACCTCCTGATGTCCCCCCGCCTCTTGCCACATTTAGGTTTGCACTGCAGGGCAGTCTTGGAGCATGGAAACCAACGCCCTTTTGGATGAAATGCGCTCCAGGAGTGCATCCAGTGCTCAAAGCATTGAGTCCATGGCACTAGACTAGATCTAGTCCTGACTAGTCCCATCCTGGTGGAGATGTTGGGTCCTCACTTTTAACTGATTCACCACAAAGGTCCACTTTTACTGCACTGCTCTACCTTCTAACATTGACATCATCTAGACATAGACTTATGGCACCTAAGTACTTAAGATCTCCTAGGGCAATGTCATTTGTCCTTCTAGAATCAAAAAGAGAGAGAGACGGGCACTTTTTCAAAATTCAAATGAGCTGAAGGTAACTCAGCCACCTAACCAGAGGTGCTGAAATGAGGAGCAGGAGACAGGTGGGGTAAATCCGACAGAGAACACCTGAAGTATTTTGTCAGTCTGCTTCCAAAATTGGGCATTTGAACTTTCCTTTATTCCTTCAAATTAGTTTACTACATGGGCTGAAGAAAAGGCTTTTGTTACCAGCCCTGAAGAAGGCAGAAGTGAAATGTCCCTTCTCTCCAAAGTATTTTATTATTATTTTATTGGTGTTCCCCAGTAATTTAACTTGTTACCTTGAGACTTCCAAATTTGAACATGAAAGTGTATGTTAATAATGAACGTGGCCCCAACTCATCTGTGAAAACTGCTGCATGCTCCAGCAACTACTTTGTGCTCCTTTTAAAAAATTCCCTTCAAGTTCAGGAAGAAAAAAAGAAAACTGTAGTTACCCTTCAATGATAACCCACTTACTCTTCCAGGAAGGTGTGAAAACACTGATCCTACATCCCAAACTGATGGGATCCCAAATCTCGTATTCTGGCTGCCAGCAGTAGTGACTGGGCCTCTCTAGGGCGACTGGTATATTACCTGTGGAACTTAAGGCTGCCAGGTACAAGAGCAATTACAACTTTAAAGCAGGCATAAAAATCAGTATTATGCTAACTAAGCTAAGATTGCGGCTAAAATTGATGTTTTGAGGTCATCATGATCCGATTGCTTCAGGTTCAATACATTTTGCTCCTCCCCATGCCATAGGACAGCCTCAGAATTGTGTTTGTTCCTACCTTTCCTCTGGAGTACACAGTGCCACTTACTTTGGTCTAAGCCAAAAAGACAAATCAAAGGTGTGAGGCTGAGGCAAATCCAAATAAATTTAGGACAGGAATTTTCACAAGTGCTCAGTATTGGCCTAATTCTTTGCTGTCAAGTCAACAGCAGCGAAAGTAGGCCAAGAGTACTTTTGCAAATGACCTCGCCAGGTGCATTTTAAAGAATTAAGACTACATGAATATCAAATATCATTTATAGCTACTACATCCTAAAGCCATAAACAACATTTATCTTTATTTATCATCTGTTACTAAGCACCTTATCATACTACATCAGTTATCATATGATAATATGTACTACAGGAAGACCTATTTTTTAGAAAAAGTACCGTCCTGAGTTGTCCTCAAACCTTTAAAATTGCACAGGTTCAAAGCAAGCTCTCAGTATCACAATTCATCTCTTGCAATTCTCAAAGCAATAAGCTTACAGCAAAACCCAAGTTTTTCCACATCTCACAAAAGAATAAAGGCAGAAATTCAGAAAAAAAAAAATGGAAAACTGCAGTAAAAAATCAACATAATGCAATTTTTTTTTGTTATGGCTCTGGAAGAAAAATAAAGCCTTAACAGCTGTTTCAGAGCTGATTCAGCAGTGAAAGAACACTGAAGAGAGATTTTGAGCAGCAAAACTGGAAGCGTACATCTCTTTCTATAACTGTAGTCAATTCGGGTTTTGTGGATAGAAGAATAGCAACAACAGAAAGCCTGATGAGAGTCATGTGGACACAGCAAGCAGAGGACCGAGCAATCAAAATCAGAGTTGCAAGCAACATTGAATGACTTTCACTGAATTAAAAAAGAATCTGTGCCAAAACCTTGGTCTATAGCTAATATTAAATTATTAAGTGACATTCACTCAGGTCCACCTAGATAAACAAAGCAACAGTCTTTTGCAAGTAACTCTTTCATGGCTTTCTCTGTTACAGTTCAAATTGTCAGCTTTAATCTATCCCAGTGTCTCATCTGGCTCAAAAAAGGAAAGAATTATTTATAGACTACAGATATGCCACGTACAACTAGTGGAGATGTCTTTTCGAGGAGGGTATTAGCTGTTCCTGAATTACCATAAGATTCATACTATTGAAGGGCAAATCACACAAATACAGTACTGTTGCTAGCTATTCTCTTTACAGAAGAAAACTTGCAGAAACAAACACAAAATAGCTTGAAACAACTAACTTATTAAAACTACCTTTGAAAGCAAAAGTTTAAACAACTTATGGAGACTACCAATAACAGGAAGTATTTCAGCACTGCCTTCCATCAGATAGGCGCTGTCTCTAGACACCGTTGAAATCACAACCTCTGTTGAGCAGATGCTTTCATTAGCCATGGACCCATACTACTCTCTGAAGTAGTCCATGATGCAGAGAAACAGTTACTTCCAGCTAGACTACCTCCTTAAGGAGGCTATTATAGTAATTAAATCACACTATTTCAGTGACCCAAAAGAGAAAAATTTAGTTCAAACAAAACTCTCCTAACTGTCTGTCCTGGTTTCGGCTGGGATAGAGTTAATTTTCTTCCTAGTAGCAGGCATAGTGCTGTGTTTTGGATTTAGTATGAGAAGAATGTTGATAACACGCTGATGTTTTAGTTGTTGCTAAGTACTGCTTATGCTAGTCAAGGACTTTTCAGCTTCCCATGCTCTGCCAGGTACACAAGAAACTGGGAGGGGGCACAGCCAGAATAGTTGATACAAACTGACCAAAGGGCTGTTCTATACCATATGACATCAAGCCCAGTATATAAACTGGGGGGGGTTGGCCAGGGAGCAGCGATCGCTGCTTGGGAACTGTCTGAGTATCGGTTGGCGGGTGGTGAGCAATTGCATTGCACATCACTTGCTTTGTATATTGTTATTATTATTTACCTTATTTCAATTATTAAACTGTTCTTATCTCAACCCAGGAGTGCGGTTTTTTTTTTCACTCTTACTCCTCCGATTCTCTCCCCCATCCCATCGGGGTAGGGGGAGTGAGTGAGTGGCTGCGTGGTGCTTAGTTGCTGGCTGGAGCTAAACCACGACGCTGTCTAATCAAGAGAGACACACACAGAGAAGGAAAGGGAAAAAGCTAGACAAATGACAAACACACCGCATTTAAACACCACATTATTTTTCACGTATGATATTCATCACTTGATGAAAGAAAATCCTGTATGTTCCAGTGTACAGAAAGAAAAAAAAACAAAACAAAAAACCAGAAACGATCCAGCAGAATACATGCCAAGACAGACATCAAAGAAGAACATGCTTCAGTGTCAAGTCTAGTCAGACTCTCCTGAAGCAAAGCAGATAACTGCTGTTTCACCAACCCTTGGGGCAAATAATACAATCCTTGTATTAGAAAAATCTTACATAAATTTAGAAATAGGTCAACCAGCATCCGGAAATAGGAGTATATATAAAATACCACCTTTCCCTCACATCCACCATAGAAACTGATGATAATACTGCACGCAACATGATTCATTTTAAATGCGTAACCTTGACACTGTTTCCACCCCCCCAGGAGATCTGTGACAGATTACAGTTGTATGAAAAAACTTACTGGGTATATATTCTAGACAGGTATGTTAAAAATCTTGGTGACTAGCAATACAGAAAATACATGCAGTAACGGCTGCATTATTAGGGTAATTAGTCAGCTGTCATACCACCTTTCCCACCCAACTTTTAATCATAGTTGAGAATCATAACTAGTAGGACTGACCTAGCTCACAGTCCATTCCTAAATAATTAATTCTCCTTCTCCCCCTGCCCCTTTCAGAAAGAGCCTTGCCTAGGGACAGCCTGGCAGCTCAGGGCTTTCTAGCAGGAGCGACCAGACCAAGTGGGGTCCCACACGCCCCCTCTAGCTCTTAGCACGACTCTCACAGACGACCGAGAAGCCAGAAGCTGGGGGACCGTAGGAATCGGTTTGTGACCCAGTAACAGATGGGTCTACAGTCTCCCTGTCAAGAGAATGGAGCAGAAAACAACAGCTACTGAGCTGTGATAAATCCTACGCTGGGACCACATACACTGCATACCGCAGTGCTAACGAGGTTGACAGCCCTCTCTGCGCTCAATTAATAAAGCAGCAGTGGGTATCTTTGCACTGGAAGTGCTATTCATCTAGAGAAGACCTTACAAGTGAAAAGACAAAGGATGATCAGGCTATAGAAAAGAGAGAAAGGCTTAGTATAATTTTCAGTAAGGAAAGTAACAGGCATGTGGTATCACTTTACAGTCTGTACTAAAAACCTTGGAAAGGCTGATCTGTTAGTGATAATGTCCCAGAGTTGGTACAAGTGGAAACATTACCATCAGAGCTTCGGCATGACTTCGGTTGCCTTCCATTTTTCTGCTGTTACTATTTAAAGCTTTGCTTTATTCACTAAAACAAAGATACTCCATTATGCCCCAAGGCTTATTTCTTTTTAAAACTGCACTCATTATTGCTAAAATGTTACTGAAATACACACTGTTTATTTTCCTAGATTCAGTTTTGATAGGCACAATGTTAGTTCTGGAAGTCAGTGCCTTCTCCTGGAAATATCTGTCAGGCTGCCAGCATGTAGTAACTCAAGATCTTAAGACAACACTGCCTGCACATCAAGAAGAAGGCATCACTTTCCTGTCAAATTGTTGAAGGCATCCATGTAACTTCAAATCAGACTGTCTCTTTGTGATCTGATAAGCTGCATAATGCTGCGAGATGCATAAATCTATCAAGGCTGACATCAAGCAATATATTTTATTAAACCAGCTGACATAGTTGGTTTCACTATGGAGGAAGAAACCCTAGGCCAATCACCTGTGGTTTCAAGTAGAACAGCAAATAGGACTATCGGAACAGTTTTGGTAGCCCAGGAATGATCCTCACCAAAGTCTGAAGAAAAACAGCATGGGGTGTGTATGAACAGCAAACACAACACATAGATCCTTTATCTCCTTTGTATTCTGTTTAGCAGAAAAGCTAAACATGTTCATTAAAGAGTGACAGGATCCAACAAACCTGCTTTGTCCTCTTTGATGTGGTGTTTTACTTTTCACACTTTGGCATCACCTACTTTCTAAAAAACGAAACCAACCAATCCACCCCCAAAAAACCCAACCAAAACCATACCTCTCCCAGATATCTGTTTTTCCATGATACACTGGAATTGTCATGTATGTCTTATGTATGTCAATTTCTAAGAAAAAAGTTACAAAGGAAACATCACTTCCCTTTGAAAATGTCTAGTGCTTCTCCTTTATAAGCAGGCCTATTAGCCCAAAATTTAAATCTCATTAACTTGAATGACTGTGGTAACAAGATTCAGTTCTTCCTATGACACACAGAAATTTGTTTACGCACTTTATAAAGTATAATGACCACGAGTTATGAAAATGTCACATTTCTTGATCAACACCATATCTTCAGCAGCTTCTGTCTCTAAGTCCATTCCAGTACATGTTTTTCAGTGTACTTTACAACATTAGTATTTATAAATGGAGACAGAGCTACAGCTTTCTTTTAAATATTATGCAGATTATTTCTTTACAGAAGGTTTTTCATATTAAGATAGCTTGAAACATCAGAAGAGGTGTGTAGTATTCTGAACAAGGGCAGATAGTTATTCACAGACGTAGTGTTAACCCCTTTTAACATCATCTTAGGTGAGGGGCCACTACTATCCCAACACTGTGTTTCTGAACACACAATGTATAAATAAACCTTTACACTTTAGAGTTGTGTTGTAGGAAACAATTAACACATATAAAGTATACTGAGGACAATTAGTACTACAAGTGCTAAGTATTTTTGTTATTAATGCCAAAAGGTAAGAGTTTGTTAACTCCAAGCTTTCAATGAAAAAATAAAAAGCAAATAGAAAGAAAAGAGTGTACACAAAAACGTGTTTCTTTTAAATAAAAATTAAAAATGTTAAGGCTTGGGATGGAGCTCTTTAAGGACAGACAAGACAATGCCTGCAACTGTCCTTTTGCTTAGAAACATGTGTCACCTACATATATGTAGGTGACAAGAACCATGAGAAGCAGATGTGGATGGAGTGAACCATGCTCTTGAAGATTCTATATCACAATTAGTCTTACATCCATTCATATTTATGATTGTAACAAACACCTTGACAATGGGAACCAGGAAAGAGGTTCCACAGATCAGGTTTTCTGCAATATTATCCTCATGGCATAGGATAAAGATGAACTGAAAGAGACCTAAAGCAGAGACACACAAGATGCAGGAAACCAGATTATAGATCTGAATGATTATATGTCATGTTTTGCCTAAGTAATATGCAATGGGATAGTATCAATCACAATAGCTGGGTCAGCCAAAGATGCAGGCTAGAGATGAGGGCCTCTGACTAGGTTAACAGGGTAGCTTTTGAGCAGGAAAGGGACCATAAAAGGGGTCCTCTCCCCAACCTCAAATGATAGAACCCCACCACTAGGCTCCTTAAATTCTGAAATGCTGGAAGAGAACCTGAATCCAGCTAGGATTACCTTAGAGGCTTCTACTTGGACAGAGCTGGTAAAAGAAGTTTTGACCTTTAAAAAGGAAGAAAGTGAACACAAAGTTGCAGAAGCAGCAGTCATGCTGGGGAAGAACAGAAGGTCCATTTCAGAGTGAGTGCTTTCATGTCAGATCTTGTCCTGCCACTGCCTAGCTACAAGGGAACAAAATCTAAAAGCAAGTTAGGAGATTGGCCAAAAGGAAAGCTTCAATTAAGACTGAATAATTTAACACTATTACAGACAGCCCAGAACAAGGAAGACATATAGAGTTTTAATGCACTAAGTTTGTTTATACAAGTCTACTACAGTATGACATCCCAATGTAAAAATACAGCCTGCCTCCAGCAATAGAGCTCAGAGTTAATACAAAGCTGCCGAGAACTTTTATGGGTCTCAGTAGCAGCTCAGTGCCACCACTGACAGGTTAGAGCTCAAATTCATGTTCACTTTTAAAACTGCCAAAGCAGTTAAGAAATTCTTGCTCCCAAGCGATTTGTTACTGTCTCTTTTCTGAAGATCAGTAGTTCCTCTGCCAAAAAATAAATAAATTAAAAAAAAAAAAATTACAGGAGCCCTCCCTAATCCACTTCAGCAGAGAGCCATTTGTCACAGGTGTAGTTCACACACTTTGCTTTGGCCAAAATGCAGGGATGGTCATCACCAACTTGCGGGCAAGAAAGTAGAAGCAGTATTATTTTCAACTGATCCAGACAGACCTGAAAAAGATACTCTGCCCCTAATTTTACATTTAGATTCAGGTTAGTGCAAGCTATAGGATATCTATTTGAATTTAACTGAAACCAAAAGAAATTCTGCACAATTAAAAAACAAAAAGCTTCAGCTACACTCCCATTCTCAAGCATTTTTAGAGGTTTAAAAGATGGAAGGTTTGAATTAGGAAGCCTCAGCAATACAAAAGAATGAATAATTTACAAAGAACATGATCTGAGCTCACTGAAAGGGTGCTACAACTTACCAATCCATATTTGTTATTTCTAATGAGTACACTCATTTTTTACTTCAGTTCCAGCCACTGTAAACAGGGTACAGAGACAGCAGACAATAACGTGGAGAGTTTTATAATGCGTGCAGTCTAGCATCTTGGTTGCTTCATAGCATTTTTGAGGTTGGTTATACTTGAACTGCAACCAGCAACTGGATTTTAACTATAGGCTGTAAAAGCGGCAATAAACAGAAGCATTTACAAGTGATGTAGATTCCCCTTAAACTGCTTAATACTAGAAGAGTGCCACCATTCTTGGTCTTTGCCTTCTATCTCTCCACTCTCAACATTTTTGTGTTTGTTTCTAAAATGCTGGCATATAGTACTGGCTTTTCTAGACCACCAGGACTTACAACACAAAAATAAATTAAACCTGTTGTTAATTATGAGTAGTGCAGCATAAAGTGCATCCTGACATACTTCACAAGACATTTTCCACAATTTTTCATATGATCCACTTGCTTTATTTTCCTTTTCAGAAATTCATCAATTTCTTAGAGGAAGGAGCTAAAAGGGGGTTTTATTTTTAATAAAAATATTTCTAAATAATAACATATAAAGTTGCAGGAAACATAATATTGAAAGCTAATTTCTTCACAGATGGCAGTCGTGCCCACTTCACCCATGCTGACCTCCATATTTTTTTCTTAACTTTTACTAATATTCATCTTTCACTGACTGTGTTTTCCACAATTTTGCCAGCAAGTGATACTTTTAGGATAAAAGGTCCGAGAGACTCATTCAAAGTACCTCTTTTTTACATGGTGTAATATAGAACACATAAAGGAGGAAAACAGTTTTACAAAGTTTATGCCATAAAATTGTCCTTTCAAAGGCTGCTCAAGACTGAAACTCTACGTACAAAGTTTTCATCAAGTCTTGACCACAAGCTTTAAGTTTGCAGACATTAAAGCATTTTCGTAACTCGCACTTTCTTCTAGAAAAAATACACTTGTGCCATAGAGACAGTTAAAACACAACCATTGAATGGAATTTCATTATTTTGTTCTATGCATTTAATTGTGAAAAGGTAGAAAAATTAAATGCATGTAGAAAGTGAAGAGCTGGAGGAGAAACGTGAAAAAAATTACTGTGAACGGTACTTTAAGTAAAGAGAATTTAAAATTTCCATATAAAATGCACCCAATCTTTTCTTCGCAAGCAGTATGTTATACTGTTTTTGAGAGCACATCATAAAATATGTCAAAAATATTCACATCTTTTCCTTTTGTTACTCCAAAATGACAAAAATTTACATGGAATGTCAGATTAAAGATAAATCTTGGAATGACCGATAGCAGCTGGAAGAATTACATTTGGAGAATTTACATCATCAGCATTTGCAGTTTTCCAGTCTTCTCTTCTGTACTCAAAAATAAGTCAGCTGTCTGTCCTAGCAGCAAACAACCAAGGTGGCTGTGGGAGCCAGCAGTCCCCCAGCTCCTATTTCAGACTGTCATTCTCAGGCATGCTAACTCGCCTGACTGCTCATCAGCGTCTGGGGAAAAGAGCAAAGTAGTTTGAGCCTATTTTCACTTCATGTGCAGTGGAGAGACTGCTGCAAAAATATCCTTCTGGAAAGACTTACAAGCTTTCCTGGAGTAGAAGAGGGGGGCTTCTATGTAACAAATTCTTTATGTATTAAATTTATGAGCTGCATTTTGTGGTTAGCAACATAAAGATGTCGAGAAAAGTACCACACATACCTGATTGCCTAACAAGACTCTGAAAGCCTGCATATACGGACAGAGAATCAAAAGGACGAGCACTTCTTATTTTGACTGAAGGACCAGCCAGCCCCCTGATGTCCCTCATTATAATCATCTTCCAGAGTAGAAGACTTGCACTAATCTGGAGAATAATATAGCTGTTGTTGAAGCTATTCCTGCGTTGTTCCTAGAGTGAGATGATTGAAAGGTTGTTCTCTAGTATGATTTTACAGTATCAGTTTGGCAGATGAACAGTGAAGGTGATCATTGCTTCTAACAATAAAATAAAATACAGTGACAAAGCAAGCAAGATCTCCTATAACACTCCAGTATCATTTGCATCACCTAGAGAAACGATTTTAGGAATCGATCACATCACCATGCTGAATGGGTGAAAAGGTGAAAGTCAAGAAATACAGAGTATAGCACAACGCAACACATTTCTTGAGCACCTGGTGTTGTATTCTGTCTCTTCATTTTGGTAAATTGAATTAAAGTGCTGTTAGAGCTGCATGCCAGTTCATTTAGGAAGCCCACTCATCAAAACCCAAATAATTTGTATTTGTGTCAAGTACAAAAAAAGTTATCAAATTTCTTGGAGAAAAAGATCCTAATCTCTCTCCTTATGTTTCTCTCCTTTCAGCACCATTAGGTTTTTCAACAAAGATTTTGAAAGTGGGACAAATGGGAGCCATGTGCCAGGCTCTGAATAGCATCCAGTGAAACCTGACCACATCTTCATGCTTCCCAAAACACCCACCCTAAAGTGCAGTTTGTTTAGACTGACCCAAAACTACACTCAACTTTCACACTTTGCATTTTGCTTTCAGATAAATGATAGCATTCCCAGCCATACAAATTCTGACCTATCACCAATCACCAACATATTGAAAAATTCAGTATCATTCCCAAAAACTGGATGTAAGTTTGCCTTTACTCCCTATGGCATCCAGCAACTTATTTTGAAAATTCTGCCATTTGCTCTTGTAGGTTGTTCATACAATTCCAGCACACAGTGCTTTAAAATAATTAGAGCTTCCAGTAAATGCTGCAATACACTGTTTTTGCTGCCTTGTACAGAGGGATCTGACTTTATATTAATTTTGCCTGGAGACTCCACAAACTGCTTAAACAGAGTTCACATCTCCTGTTGCCATTTTGTACATCCACAGTTCCATCTCTCTCCATCTTCCTCCTTGCCCCGCTCCCTGTGCCTGGAATACTTTTCTAGAGCTAGGCGAGGACATGGAAAAAGCATGAGGCATTTGGAAGTTAAAACCAGCAGCTTAACCACCTTATACAGCAAATTTAAGAGGCTTAAACTCACCAACAAGTGCAGGAATTTTCAAGTTGGACATTACACATTAAGCATGAGAAAGTAAATATGTGTGACAAATGCATTTCTTCCCATATGAATGTAACGATTCTCAGCTAATGTATCTAAATTAAGTCACACATTAGTTATGCCTGAACAGAACAGAACGACAATTAACATTTTGTACATAATCAACCACTGGCTTTTTTATATTCAGAACCAATTCCAGGGATGCTGCAGGCCTGACTTTTCTTCAGCTGAGCAAGCAGCGAGATATTATTTCAACAACATCCACTTCAAGTAATCAGCCTCATGTCCACGTGCACAGAAAGAGAATATTTCACAGGTAACAAATTAAATAAATCATGTGAAAGCAAACAGTTCAAATCAGGTCTCCATGATTTCTCCAAAACCGCTAAACAGCCTTCCATTTGAACTTCTTCGTAACATACCAAATCAGGACTCACTCACCACTAGTAACAGAAATAAATAAATAAAAATCAGCAATGCTGGTTTTCACAATCATTTCAGAGTACTCTGAAATACAAACACATGCAGGAATATGAGTACTTCTTTTGTGACAGCAGTAAAATATTCTTTATAGAGGAAGGTACATCTTCCTTATCCTGAACTTTATAACACACTACTGTTTCACGCCAACTAAATAAGCAAAGACCTTGCTAAGGACACTTTGTTAGACCTCAAATAGAGCTATCCCTAAAAAAGAAAAAGGAAGGCCTGTTGTTCTCAGACTCCAGCTTAATGACAGGAATTTTACTGACTAATAATCATGGCAGTTGCAGCCTGATGCTGCAAGGCTGAAGGACAATCAAAGCTCTCTGCCGATTAGATGACACCAGCCCCACGACAGATCATATTTGGAAGCTACGGCAGAAGCCCTCTAGCTCTGAGTCACTGCAGAGTCTGAACAGATCTGGACATTTCACTCAACACCTGCATCACTTGTGCTTTCTGAGCTGGCCACTGTACTCACACCCGTCGGGATGCCACCTGCCTGGGAGGCTCAGGTGGACCACAGCCTTCCGCTCTACTGAACACACCTTCAGCAGCTGTATACTGTTTATCACGCTAAAGAACTTCTGTGGCGCCTTCCATGGCAAATCCCACAGTTCTTGCTGGTCATAAAGCTGCTTTATTTCCAATACCTGTGCAAAGTATATGTATATTTAGATAGATGCTTTCTATACGCACTTCTACAGTGATGCTATCACCTGGTTCAAGTGCTAATGATCTTTTTTTAATCAAGTCTTAATGTGCAGATTTATTTATTCTATGACAACGCCTTTGTGTTTTAAATGCATACATCATATCTAGCATGTCGTGGTCAGACTTTTGGGCTATAAGTTAAATAAAATGTGATGCATAGTTATGTAACTGAAAAACATGAATTTATCTTCACACAGGTGATGAGTCTAACAGCACAGCTGGAGCATCCCCCACACAGCCAGACATCCAGGCAAAAGACAGTATTAGTGGCTCCTTATCCCTTGCAAGCCACTATTAAAAGGGCCTCCAGCTTATAGCCAAAGATCCCACTTCAGAAGAATTCCTCCAATTTTGTGCTGCTAGCCATGAATTAACCAAATCTGAAGATGCTAACAAGATAAATCCCAAAATATTCAAATCTGCCTAAACAGAAGCACACTAAACCTGTGGCTTGGCCAACATATCTTTGCAGAGGTATTTATATCCTCCTCCATTAGGACTTCAAAGACAAGAAGAAAACTGTGACAGTCATGTATGTTGAGTTGCATTTCAGTCTTAATGGGCGTTTTCAAAACTTTTACATTTGCTTTTTCGAAAATATAAAAGAGGCAAGACAACACTGACAAGAATAAAATGAAAGCCATTTAGAAATAAGATTTTCGCCTAGTTGTGTTTCACAGAACCCTGAAATCTGTTCATGATTTGAAAATGTCTTTCTACTTCTGCTTTGAAAGATACATATATCATACAAAGCCCAATATCTGAAGTGCAGAAACACAAAATTGTAAGAAATTCTTATCACTCCTTTCTTTCTCTCATTCCTTAAATTTCTCTAAAGCCTCTAGTCACTGCCCTCTCCATCTTTCAGCCATACTCTCCTCCATACTTCCCACTGCCATGCAGAGATGATGACTATTGACACATGGTGCCACTAAAGCACAGCTCATTTCAGTGATACTGTTTTGACATGCTGAAAATCTCAGTATTTAGCAATGTTATGTGGTTCTTCTTTTGACAGATATTTCTGTGATATTGTTAAAAAATCTTCCATCTGAAATACAACCACAGGGAGAAAACAAACTTAAGAACACAGCCAAAACCAGCGAGAGCCTGCAGACATTTCTGGCGGTGGGAAGAAAACAGCCTCAAATAAAAAAAAAAGAAGTTTCTCATTGCAAGTGTCTTGAACAAGACATCTCAATTTTGTCAAGTGAGATTTAATGATACAGTGTAAAGCTACTTCATTGGGGGGTGTGTTTATTCCCTCCCTCTTTCATTTCAAGGGCCAACTTTGTTATTGCAGCTGTTACAGTTCCTTACAGTCATTGCTTTCTTTAGCTTAGTGTTTAGGGATTTTCTTTTTTGTAGTCTCACTTTTTTATTTAAATGAAATGAGCATTATTTTTCAAGCTGATAGATTAGGTCTGGCAATTGTTGCTGGTAGAAGTAATAAGCACCACCCTTGAAAACACACTTATTTTTGCCAAATACATCCAAAATCAGTCCCTATAATATAAATGTATTTAGCTTCGTGTACACCACCAAGGTATATACTTATTAGAATAGGATGTGCAATTTCTATAAGCTTGGAAAAAAATAATTTAAAGACAGCCTTTTTCACACCAGATCGTAAGTCACCCTGATGAAGATTATAGAAAGCATCTGACAAAAGGGCAAATCTTTTATAACCATTCAGGATAAGGACTGGCACATTTTCCTCCATAGCATCTCATACTGCCCAGTGCCAGGGACAGGCACAGAGAAGCACAGAGTACCTCCATCATGGCAGCCTCTGCACACTGGTCACCAGCATTCCTTCACCAAGGAGCCTGCAAATACAGGGTAAGCAGAAATCTCACAAGTTGCAGGGGAAGATGCTGAATCATGCCCTTAACAGCTATTAATAAGATGTGGTGATAGCTAAGTAGTGTTTTCTTTTGGATTTCCTTGAGAACTGTATGGCACTAAAAAAAACAAAACCAAAAAAACCACACAAACGATATACAAAAATTTTAAAGGTAAAGTATAAACTACAGTTTGGCCAGATAGGACAAATAGCCTTCTAGATTTAGTGCCTAAGTGAAAGCATGAATTATGGCCTGAGGAAAGAATAACTTTGTATTTAGGAGACTCTCAAAAAATTTGGAATTGCTGGTCATGGGATGACTTTGAAAATAGGCAAGTGAACTCCCTCACTCTCAAACCACACCCCAGCAGGATTTGGGCCAGTAAAAGGAAAGAAACCTTGTCTCCAAATTGGATCCATCCAAGTATTTCTCTGCAAAATTGCCCAATACAGCCTACTTCTGTAGAAGAGCTCATGCTGCACAAAGCCAAGAAGAGGATTTAACTGGAGCAGCAAACACCCCACCTTTCTTACAGCCAGACAGCCACAGTCCTCCCTCACCCACCACTGGCCTCACTTTTCTTCTCTCCAATACGTCCCCCAACAAGTGAAATAAAAATGCATGCTGTCAAGGACTGATTTATAAGAAAACCAAACCAAAAAGTTTATCAGCATTTCGGACACAGATGTGAACACTTCCATAGTTGGTCACACAGCAATGATACAGCATATACAACAAATTCACCAGGCTTAGCGGTCTGCTGTAGAAAAACACTTTTATTTACATTTTCATTCCTTTATGTTTACTTAAAGAGAATGATGAGTATTCATTAACACCTTTTCCAAACTACAACACTACATATCATAAAACCTGAGTTTAACCAGTGTCAATTTAAAAGTCTTTGGTAGTTACTCCTTGTAAAATGTATTATTGGAAGCAAATTATTCTCTGACTTATTTAGAGTGTGGCAGTTGGAGTTTTGCATACTTTATGACCTGTTGTCTTTCCCATTAAAAGAACAGAAAGGAAAGAGACAGGAGAGCTGTGTCATCTGTTTCTCAGAGGACAGGTGGATTCTGTCACCCCAGACAATGACAAAACATTAGAAATACTGAAATTGTGGTCATTATGGACAGCATGAACAAGCAGCAAAAATAATCTTGTCAAAATGTTTAACTTCAAAATTTTATTTCTGAAGATATGATTACACTGCCTGACAACAGTCTACTAAAAATTATTTAAATTGAAAAGGCAAATTAAAGCAGCATATGTTTAAATGGAAAGTTTTAAGGATACTCTAACCATGGGATTAGGAAGAGTTGTTAATCACCCACTTGGAATCAAGGCTGCTCTGGAAAGTTAACATGAACTTTTATATAGCAATATCTTCTTCAGGTAATACATGCTGCCTAGTCTTAAGTGCTGTATATTGCTCACTCAAAAGGGGGAAGGCAAACGGTAATTGAAAAAAACTGCTATTTCTTCACCTAATAAATTAACAAAATACCAACAAACTGTGCAAGGCAACAGCTTTTACACTTCTGAAGTGCAGCCAGAAACAAATCAGTACAGTGGTACAGTTGTACATTTCTGGTTCAGTAAATTAGTTCTATGTATGTTGCACATCTTTAAATTTAATTATAAAATTACTTTTTCAGTAGTTTAACCAATTTCCGTGGAAATGCAGTTTACCACAGATCAAACACAGAATATCATCATAGTCACCATTCCAAGAGTAATAAAAAGTGTAAAGATAGGAATCTGAATTAGACATGTGAGCTGTATAAATTACTTAATTAAGCAAAACATGTCCAGCTGTCTGTGAAAGTACTTTGTTTTGCTAAGCTATATTTACTACCAAATATCCACATATAGTTCATTAGGTTTTAATGAGAATCAGTCTTTCCATATCTTCATTAAAAAAGCATGCATACAAAAAGATTAAAGCCAACTAAAAAAAAAAATTTCTTCTGGATTTAGGGACACTTTTGTAGTTTTCCAGTATCACCTTAATTTACATGACCACAGAGATATGCAGCATGTTTCCTCTTTATGGGTAGAGAACAGTCTGCTCTGTCTATATGTTCACATTCCCATTTCATTACAACACACTAAATTTAGTCATAAGTTTACTAGCTATGAAATCCATCTACAGGCGTAGAAAATTGCAAATTTATACTACCCTCATGACAAATTGAAATCTGCTGAACTTTTCAGTTCTTAACTTTGCAGCCCATCTCCCTCCATACAGTGTAGAATCCAGTTTCCTTCAGAGTTCCAAAGCTTGAGCTAAATGATGAATGCTTTTTCCACTTCTCCTGAACCAAAATTTTTCTCCCAAAAGCTGCTGGCCAGATGCTGGAAGGTATTACAGGTGACACTATAAACTAGCTTATCTTAGGGTACTTTTACCTTGCCGACCACTTGGTAATGTCATTTTGCCCGGTGATAACAAAAATCAAATCAGCAGGTAGGGAGTGGCATGTCATTAAGTCTTAAAAACTGCATTAACAAACAGTTTCAACATTTAGAAGCAAAGAGTTGCTGCCCAATAAAGTTGGCGTTAAAATCACACATAAAGGGACAAAGTAGTTTTGAACTCCTCCTTATCCTTCTCAGCAACACCAAATTCTATTGATGTCTCTCAACCAGAAACACACTCAGCTTTTTCACTGTCAACACATTGAGCACTGCTGTCTCTGACTATTACTGTAGCTGACAGCATCTACCTTTTAGCTAACATAAGAGCCCCCAAGAATTAAAATTATTTCATTTTGTAGCACTTGACAGCTTGTTAGCAGTTCCAAACACTTGCTGCACTACAGGAAAATTTTCTAGTATCAACATTTTCATTAATCACCTAGTATTAGACTTCTAAAGTAGATTAATATTTTAAATTTCTTTGATTTTTCTGAAAGCACAATTCCTGCTGTTTAAAATAAGCTACTACTTGCAGCACATTCAAACACACCTATGGACAGTTGTCAAATTGTTCAGATATTTAAGTACTAGGAGTAAAAAAACTCATGGGGACAAACATATACATGGACAAAACTTAGGGGGGGTGGGGCAGAGAAGGAAAACTTTTGGTACTTTTTAAGCTAAGGCATCATATGAAATCTGGTCTTAGATCACAAACTTTTCCTTTTCTTTAGTAACTTGCCATCCTCCAAAAATACAACAGCAGAGACCAGGTCTACTCCAGGAAATATGGAAGCACGGAAGTCACCTGGACAGAAGGGAAGACCAGTGAAAGTTACTGGAAACCATGCTGCTGCATTGAAATCTCCTTGAAGCTTTTAAAAATCATTTTATACTGCATTGCTCTGATGCTCACTATTGTGCCTCCAAGTTACCAGCCAGCGTGGTTTACTCCCTACCAGATAAGGCCTTGCCTGGTTTTCTGCCAGAAACTTAATGTTCTTTCAACATAATTTCAGCTGATGGGAGAATATATTTTTCTTCCCAAAAGTTCTTGCAGTGGTTTTATAACTGAAAAGCATGTGTCTCCACATTAGACACTGTCTTTCATAAGTGCGTGGCACATGCATAAAGTCAGTAAGTTTAAAAAACTCTTAAACAAATATTGCAAATACTACATTTTCATAAATACATTTCTATTTATTAATCATTACTGGTAATTATCCTTGGTCAGGTTTGACCTTTTTCCATCCTTCATATATGCTTTGATAAGATGTGCAACAAAAAAAATCTACAACAGATTACATGCTTGGACCAGCACAGGAGGATAAAGTGAGATTAAACCACACTAGTACAGAAGCACACTGATTCTGAACTTTACACAGGTGGCTTTAAACAAATCATACTGTTAACATTTTACTCTGTCTTTAAAGTACTCTTTATTTCTCCTTGAAAAGTACCTACTTTAATAATCAGAATATTTTTCTGCTTAACATCGGAAGTGTCTCCAAACCTAAAGGAACAACGCAATTTTCGTTTTTTCTTCAGACACCTACTGCTACAAAAACTTGCCTTATGAATTAAAATGAGGATATGACCTTTTCCCAAAAGCAAATAGGAGTATAAGGCATTTAAACGAGGACTCAGTGAATAAGCAAAGTAGTCACCAAAGGCCAAAACCATACCTCATTCACTATTACACATGCCAGGATCAGAAATTCAGTCCCACATTATCATTACCATACTACTAAAGGAGTCCACCAACAGCTGCAACCTTCTCTTCCCCTCTCACGCAATTAGCTTGGGTGCAAAACCTTTGCTGTTGCACAACTGGTAAGCAAGGGGCCCTGAAGCTATACAACAGTTGCTCTTCATAAATAAATTTCTAAGGCCACCCTTGAAATGTGACAAATCTTCTGCCTTCTGATGTATCTGAAACATTATTTTTATTCTTCACCTGGTGGACAAATAAGAAACTTATCAGAGTTTACATAAGCAAAGACAGGAAAAAGTTGCCTAGTTTTTCTGAAAAAAAAGTAGTCTGATGGACACACATGTTCAAACATATACTGAAAGACAGAGATGGTATCTTAGAGCTACTCTTAAAATGAGGGGCAAGTTTCCATGGCTTCCAAAACTGATTTACAAAGGACTGAGTTCATGACCTCCAGATGAAAAGTGTGTGCTTCTGCTCAGTGAGAGCGTGATGAAAACATTCTCAGTGGTGAGAATCTGGACTACCTGTATCACTTTCTGGAAGCAAAATGCAGACTCTCACTTTGTAAAATCCTCCTTGAAATGCCAGTAAGAAGGCAATTTTTTCCTGTAGCCAAAATGAAGAGCAACCAATCTGATTGTCACTGGAATGATGAGATACACAGCAGTTGCTACTTTTCTCTGCATATAACATAAGGAATCAAACATTTCAGTAACAGGAAACAAGATTCACAATCTTCTCTTTTAAGTTACTTTTGGCTATGCTAATTGCCTATTTCAAGCACTTAAGTTCATAGGCTCTCCCAAAGTAGGAAGCAGTAACTATTAATAAGATCTGAATTTTCATGTTTGAGACATACTGTGTCGCTACTGCAGGGGGAACACTCTGTGGCCTTGACACCGCAGGACCACGGAGTTCACAACCTTTTCACACCAGTTCAAACCCCACATCAGCCTGACACATTTGGCATTTACAAGTCACAACTTGCCCTAAAAGATGCATTTAAGTTATGACTAGTTTACAATGCTGTATTAATGAAACTGTACCTGTACATTTGATCCACTTTTTCAGAGTTTCACAAACATTTGATTTCTACTGACACAAATTCTGAAAATGACTTTATTCTATACTACTCTATACTAAATCAGCAGTCCATTTTTTTCCAAACAGTTCCTCTGTCTAATCTGGTATTAGCTGTTTAAGACCAAAGTACCTATGACTAAAACTAAAAATTACAAGTTATGCTCTTATGAGATAAAGTTACCCTGCTTCTTTGCCCCTCCCTTCCATAAACGCCATCCATCATGCTCAGATGTGTCGTTTATTTTAGTCTTAAAAAATAACACAAAATTAATTTGTTTCAATAGCAACTAGGAAGACAGTATGTTAACAAACATCCTTTTTCTCCCCTTCTCCACTCTTTTTTTGCAGGAATATCTACCTATGCTACTATCCATTGAACAAGTTAGTGCCAGTATTCGTAACTAAATCCACAAGAAACATTTTGGAATTCGTCTGAGAGAAGTAGCTTAAATTCATAGACATGAGCTTGTGCACAAAGAAGAGCTAGGGTTGTGCACATTGGTTATTTTTGCGTTTACAAGTACACACACACTAAGATTTGACCTCATTTTCCTTCAAAGGAAGTACTAAATGACATATTTTAGCACAGAATTTTGTTCTGTACTAAGAGTTTCTCATATAAGACAGTTAGTAAAGAGCCAGCAGAAAATGTCAAGCTGCCAATATTCTTAACATTTCTGTCAATATTCAGCTTACAAAGTAAAATTAAATACCTTTCACAAGATTTACTGTCAGTGCTCCAAGTGAGAGAAAAACAAAAATCAATGTACATAATATTTGTACTGAAGAACTAAGCTTGGCATTTTAGATTGGCAAAACTGAGAGAAAATACCAACAAGAAATACACATGGGTTCCATGAAGTTTCTTAAATAAAATTTATGAGGATTGAGGAATGAGGATCACTTCCTTCACTATGTTTTCCTATGTTCAAGATAGCAGTAAAGAATTCCTCTAAAGGCTCAGTAACATACTGAAACTGCTTCTGTAACAGCCATAGATTCAGTTTTCAACTTTGTAAAAACAAATTTAAGATAACTTCACTTTAAGGTGAATTCACTTTGAGCACCAAGTACTGTTTCTTTTCTTTTTCAAAGACATAGAGCTATTCAGTGAAATTACATGATATGTTAATGTGAGATTTAATATAACTCAAAAAAGAGGGTTACAAATTATTAATGCATTCCAAGAACATATGCCAACAGGATGGTACTATGTCAGTATGAAAACAAAAATATTATTGTTAAGATAAATACTAGTTCTCATTGTTCCTCTGTCCTGGTTTTGGCTGGGATAGAGTTAATTTTCTTCCTAGTAGCTGGCATAGTGCTCTGGTTTTGGATTTAGTAGGAGAAGAATGTTGATAACATGCTGATGCTTTAGTTGTTGCTAAGTACTGCTTATGCTAGTCAAGGACTTTTCAGCTTCCCATGCTCTGCCAGGTGCACAAGAAACTGGAAGGGGGCACAGCCAGAATAGTTGATCCAAACTGACCAAAGGGCTATTCCATACCATACGACGTCATGCTCAGTATATAAACTGGGGGGAGCTGGCCGGGGAGCAGCGATCGCTGCTCGGGGACTGTCTGGGTATCGGTCAGCGGGTGGTGAGCAATTGCATTGTGCATCACTTGCTTCATGTATCATTATTATTATTATCATTATTATTATATTGTTATTATTATCATTACTATTTTACTTTATTTCAATTATTAAACTGTTCTTATCTCAACCCAAGAGTGTTTCTCACTCTTACTGCTCCGATTCTCTCCCCCATCCCACTGGGGTAGGGGGAGTGAGTGAGCGGCTGCGTGGTGTTTAGTTGCTGGCTGGGGCTAAACCACGACACCTCTAATAGCTGTAGCAGAAGGCTGCAATGAAAAATTCCCTTTCTGTAACTGCTCAGACTCTGTTAGTTTTGTATCCCTATATATCTACCACCCTTCCTTTTAGCAACTACCAAAATTGTCTTTCAATGGAGAACATTCTTGCACTGGGAAGATTAGGATAAGAAAGTGAGGGCTTGCCCTGACTTTTTCCACAAGTTTCCTGCATGACTTGATGTGAAGTCATGAACATACCTGTTCCACAGGAACCCCCTCTGTAAATAAAATAGCCACATCTTGCATACTGGGGTGGGGCAGGTCTATATTCATTTCTGCCAAGTACACTGAAACTTGCTTAAAGTCATTAGACAAGCATGAAACATTGCTTTGCTACTTAAACATACAACTTCCCAACATAATCGCGTAATTATTTTGCAGCAGTATTTGATAAACTCTATCTGCATAGGTAAAAGGATCCTATAGCAACTGGGTGCCTCCCAGAGAGAGCCCATTGTACCAGTATGGCGGTACCTACCAACACAAATAAACTGAGTGGAAGTATCTTCTACTCTGTCGTGGTTTAGCCCCAGCCAGCAACTAAGCACCACGCAGCCGCTCACTCACTCCCCCTACCCTGATGGGACGGGGGAGAGAATCGGAGGAGTAAGAGTGAGAAACACTCCTGGGTTGAGAGAAGAACAGTTTAATAATTGAAATAAAGTAAAATAGTAATGATGATAATAACAATAATAATATACAAAGCAAGTGATGCACAATGCAATTGCTCACCACCCGCCGACCGATACCCAGACAGTCCCCGAGCAGCGATTACTGCTCCCCGGCCAACCCCCCCCAGTTTATATACTGAGCATGACGTCATATGGTATGGAATAGCCCTTTGGTCAGTTTGGATCAACTATTCTGGTTATGCCCCCTCCCAGTTTCTTGTGCACCTGGCAGAGCATGGGAAGCTGAAAAGTCCTTGACTAGCATAAGCAGTACTTAGCAACAACTAAAAACATCAGCATGTTATCAACATTCTTCTCCTACTAAATCCAAAACACAGCACTATGCCTGCTACTAGGAAGAAAATTAACTCTGTCCCAGCTGAAACCAGGACACACTCCTTGCTCTCCTCCTCCGACTCTTTTTCAGCTTCTAATTTGTAGAAGCTAAAACACACACACAGATGTTAATGTGTTTTACAGCAGCCACATCTAGCAAAGATTCAACCTTTGTGCCTGCTACATACTTCGGTTTTCATTACTTATCTCCAGCTTTCCAGAGGAAAGTAAGTCCTACTGGACAATATACAGCTAGCAATACCTTTTACATGCTTAAAATAGAAACTGTGAGAGATGTAGCCTAAGAGAATTCACGAAGCTTAAAGCACTGACTAAGCCTACACAAACACAGATAAAAGAATAATGGGAAATAAGTGCAGAACAGCAGTGCTATATTCTACTTTACAGGTAAAAGATCCATGTAAGCCAGTTAAGACTAATTTCAAAACGTTAGTCTATATACAATTGCAGCACTGGAGGAACCGCATAGTTCAGAACAGCCAGCCTTCCACAACTGCAAGCACATATGTAAGTTATATGCATGTAAGACTTACAACATCCTACCTGTCCTATGTGCCCTATAATACTAATTTAATGCCTATAGGTTAAAAAGGCCAAGAATATATTAAAAAAAAAAAAAAAAAAAAGAGTTAAAATGCAGCACAAGCAGCTGGCCAGTAAGCTCAAGTGCATTATCAACATCCCTAGCCCAAAAGAGAAATTTGTTAAGTATTCCGAATACACTGCAAGTATGTTTACATGCTATCAGAGAAGGTAAAACACCGCAAGTGCCATGACTTGCAGTATGACTTGGCACAGAATTTCCTCCTGTAAGTCTCACAATTAGTGAACACTCAGGCAAAAACCACACCCACCAGCAACATAAGTTTTTCAGTATCACCAGTAAAATAATCTCAACCTTGCCAAAGTCCTATCTTTGGCTGCAATCTATAGAGAGCATTTCAGAATGGGACACATACCACAAAGAGTTCAATGGTGCAATGGGCAATAGTCCCTTCCTGACCCAGAATGTGACCAGTGGAAACCCCAAAGCCTAAGATTAAAGGAAATGCAAACACAGTACAGCCCAACAAATGGTATTTTTTCCAGTTCCCTCCAAAGTAACACAGCTTTGAGGTATTTTTCAACAATTACCCTTATCTCAGCAGAATATAAGGTTACATTAGCACAACTTCAGGTTTACCTATTCAATTTCCTTGCCACATCCTTCAAGTCTTCTTCTAGGCATACAATTAAGCACAACCTATCATCCCCAAAGCCAGCTATACCACAGTCCTCTCCCATTCTCCATTGATGGAGTGATTCTTCACAGCAAGAAGCTTCTTATGCAGCTTCTTTCAGTTTAACTTCTGCTTTCCTATAGGGAGGGCACCACATCCATGACACAAAGATGACTGACTTACAGTGAGTGTGTCGTCTCTCAGTGCCAACTATGAAGAATCCAAGTCTCCTCTTCTTTTAGAGCAGTGAAAGTCTGAGCAATTCCATTAGGCAAGATGTGGTAAGCTCACATGAGTCTGGTGTTAGATCTGAAAAACAAAAAATCAGATGAGAAATAAAACTTCCTGCTGCATTGTCCTTCCATATCTGGGAAGCACAAGGGAGGTAAGGAGTACAATATATGAATATCTGGAACATTTTCTACCTTGTTTTTTGGTGTCCTACCCCCCCCCGCCCCCCAATATTTCCCTAAAATACAGCATCTACAGCTACATCTTCCTTTCCTGAAAGATGTATTTTAGAAGTTCAGGTGAGCAACATTTTCCAACTTAACTAAGCAACTAAGTCTTAGTCTACTAACACACTAACAGAGCAATGCATTTTGTAGCAGAAATCTTTCTTGCTCTGAGGATCCAGAATTGTGTGTAACTCTACTGAGGGTGCAGGGAACCTGCTCAAACATCTTGTCAGCACAAAGAAAAAGAATCCTGCATAGAAAGAGATGCAGGCGTAGTAGTCTGAAAAACTTGTATCACTATTCGCTGTTGCTTTGAAGCAAGCAACATGCAGTTTTGACATTTAGTCAAATGCAGTTTTTCTGAAGACAATCCAATTTTACAGTTTTAGCAGCCTGCAGGACTTCTCTGTACAATATGAATGCTACCAAACAGAAATGGCTTATGACAAAGTTTAATGTGCTCAATTTGAGCTAAAAAGGTTCAATAGCTTAGCCTCTATGTTCATAGACTGTATGGTGCTTCATTCCAATTATTAGATTTGAATTCCTGTTGCATCAAGTCAGTTCCCATATGAGCTTGATGATAATCTCTACAAAAGTCTGTAATCAACATCAGACAAACCAGTGTCTGGGTACCACATATTATTTACTGTTTATGAAAAGTAGCACATCATTAAGCTTCCTCTGGTGCTCCAAGGCTTTCCTGATCTTTCTTCAAGATCAATACAAGAAACAGAGAATCCCTCAAATTATTTGTACCCTAGATCCAAAACTTATCCACTGTGTAGTTTGTGGGGTTTTTTTTAACAATAGCTTTAGCAGTTATAATTTAACTTTTTTCTTAGTTATTATTTCTATACGCTGTCAATAGACCACACAGCTTCATTTCAGTAATGGAACTAAATTATTCTGCATTTCTTGAATTATTAATATTAAATAAGGGCAGTAATGTCATTCTTAAAGTGTTAGCATATTTCCCAAGGAAAAAGGGAAAGTTTCCCTGTTTTCAGCTCACTGAGTTTTAAGCAATACTTTTGCCTTCTCTTACCAGTTGTCTACATTTAATAACTCCCAATTTCATGTTTGCACTCAATTCCTCGCTGCTTTTATTTGTTACATTCCTGAAAATGCCACCACCCTCAGCTGGTTTGGAGTCTAAACATGTGTGATCTAATTTCAGGATTAGATTTTTTTTTTTAAATGTATGAACTTGTGTTTTTTTAATAATGATGGAAGTTTTTAAAACTGAAGCAAGAAAGAACACTTGATGTTTTAACTTTGATATTTTATATTAATTTAAGGTTCTTTCATTTGTGCTGCCTTTTAAGATTAGAGACCTAAAATAGCTATTAATGCAAGAGCCTATTGACATTTTCAGCCTGTAGGAGCGTGCAGTGGGCAGACACAGCTGAAATAATAACATATTTGAGTGATGAAGCAGCTTTACGATTTATTACTCAGACTTTCCCAAATCTATGGCTGGCGTTTTTCCCAGTAAATTAAGCTGTTCTACATTTAAAACTTCCAACTAATCATACACGAAAAACTTCTCATGGTTAAAGCAACAAAATCACCTCATAAGCCTTTGAAAAAATAAATAAAAATACCTAGCTTTGAGAAATAGTGCCTTTAATTCTTTGTGTTATTTACATGAACAATGTAAGAGAAATAGGAAAAAAAAATCATCTGATATAGGTTAGACAATTACTTTAGTTATCAAGAGTGTATTACCAAGAGTGTATTACATATCACATTGAAATACCAGGGACCCTAGAGGGACCCCAAAGGGAAGTGACAGATACATGGGAACACAACCTAAGCATTCTCCCTCACTAGGCACATCAGGCCATCAGCAGTTCTGTGCTAACTTCCAAAACACATGATGGCTTTAAAAACACACACACTATCCCAAAATTAAGAAAAATAATTGAGCTTTTCAACACAGCCCACAAGGTCAGACCTCAAGCAGCAACTCCACAGACTACGGGACAGGAAAGGGGAGTTGCCATTTCCACCATTTCAATCTCAAAGCCTTTATTTAGCAAAGAGTTACCCAAGACAACAGCCAGGATTTTCTACTTTATTGTGCAGTCCCCTGTGTAAGAGTTTGGCCTTGCCTTCACAACTGCAGAATTCATGAACTCCATGCCACCTAGGACAAGCCAAATGCAGGGGCCTTCACCTTGAATGATGTTTCTAAAGGTATCCGAGAAGTCAGAGAGCTGAGGCTTGTACCAACCACTTAGCCACCCCATAAAGCCAAATGACACTTTTGTTGTTCCACAATCTTTCCACATTTTTGCACACACAGCAAGTTTTCCTCCTCCCAGAATGAAATTTTCCCCACAACTTGATGGTCCAAAAAAGGTCGCATGTTCCCCATTGCTCTCCAAACCACCACGCTGCAGTGATCTAGTCTGATCAGTAAGCATAGGGATGCACCCATATAATATTTTGTTTCCAAATATTTTGCAATACAGGTGCACTCTTCCTAAAATCCCCTGGGAAATCCAGACCAGCTTAACTGCACTGTTGATTGATTTATAACTTTTTTTTGTGCCTGTGAAATAAAAATAGTAATCCACATTTGTACAGACATACTCACAAGCAGACCTTAGAAAAATTCCAGAGCCTGATACATTGGAATAGAAGGATAACTTGAACAATAAACATCTCCCAGTGGGTGACTACAGCTCATGTGAGCATCATAGAGGGATGCTCATTTAATGCAGACCAGAGGAAATTAATTATTTGGTACCAAAGGAAAAAAAAAAAAAAAAAAAAAAGAATGAACATGCAATAATTGACTTTTTAACAACTCCACAACAATTCATTAAGCTGTTTTGTACTGTGTTAGTCCCAAAGAAGCTACACACAATTCCAAGTATTTCTGGAAGAGCCTACCAGGAGTGCAACAAAGTCCTAATCCGGCAACAGAGTGTAATTTGATGTAAATCTGCAGCAGGCAGTCCTTGGGGAGGAATCAGCCAGTTCTCTCCCTTCTCAAAGTTAGCCATTTATGTCTGCTGCAACTCCTACTAAAACCAGTAGCAACATGACTACAGAGTGGAATGAGAGTGGGTAATCAGGAAAAAAGCCAGATTTTTAGCCACACAGTTTGCTGAACCAGCTCACTGTATGAACATGCCACCAGTACATAGGAGATGAAAAGAGCAAATTGGGCAGCTGCAGACAGGAGGGCAGAGCAGAACTACCCCTTTTGGAAGCAGAGGATTATGCTGTTTTACACTGAAAATGGAACTAGGAACAAAGCGACAGGGAACGGTAAGAAAGCAAGTTGCCCAAAACAACCTGCAACAGGCATGCCTTCTAAAATTCAGAGTTTGATGCATGTGAGCAAAAGCTGCCAGTAATGCCAAGTCTGACTGAAACCAAACATTAAAAATCGTACACTTTGCATGATGGATAAGCTAGTTACAAGTGTCATTATAGAGTGCTAGCTTTAATTGCTCTGAGCTAAATATATCTTTCAGAATTTAATAGCTCCCCCTCGGCTTTTCTGTCTTTCAAGGAGAGAAAAAAATCTTCCCGTTAGAAAAAGCACACAGGAATACACAGTTGCATGTTACCACAGAGAAGCAGGAAGCAAACCATTAAGACGATTAAGTTAGAGTCTCCAACACTCATTCTGAACTCCTATTTTCAAGAAACCAATTGCTTTCCTATTCCACCACTCTGGTTCCAGTTACAGCAGGTGATGGAAGCACACATACCTGCTCCTTTTCAAACAAAGCCATTTTGTTGCTTTATTAGCAGACTGCCCTGAATCTTGCTTGCCCCATGTTTCAAGTCAAGATGTTGCCTGTACCAGCAAGCTGCCCTGGTACCCACAGTTGGTTAGAGCATGGTGCTAATAACGCCAAGTTCACAGGTTCAATCCCTGCTTACTGCAGGGGGGTTGGGCTCGATGATCTCTCAAGGTCCCTTCCAACCCAAAGCAGTCTATGATTCTTATAATATTTCTTCCTGTGCCACCTCGGTACGCACCGCAGGGGACGAAGAGAAGGAGCAAGTCTCCTGCACACACATGCAGCCTGACCCTTCCCTGCAGCTGTTGCACTGGCATCACATACACGAGGGGGTCCAAAATCTGCTATGGCAGCAGAGACTGCAGCACCCTGATAAAGGCACAAAGTAAGTTCTCTCTTCTGCCTTCTTATACCCAAGAAGGACTCCCAAAAATGTAATGAAAAGTTTTATGTAGCAGGCTTTAGTTTCCCTCTCTGAGTTGATAATGGGTTTCAGGCAGAAAATTTGGCTGACAGCTAGAAGCGTGTTCTACAGATTCAGGATTTCTGTTCACCTTCATTTTAGAGGTCATTATATAATTGAAGTGCCCACACTTTTTCTACAATTCTGGGAGTTATATTAAAAATAATAATAATAAAAAAAAGCCACTGCTGCAATGACGGTCTTTCTGCTTTCCCTCAGGCCATAACCGCAAACCCCCTTCTCCCCCCCGACACCATCACCTGGCTTGTGCCCTCTACCTATTTGCTCTGTGGCTTCACCCACCTTCCCTTTTCTTTACTGACCTGAACTCTTAATTAACAGTTCTGGTCTTCTTCATCCCTGTCTTTGGTGAGTGGGGAAAAGAGTAATGCTACTTAGGGAAAAGAAAGTATTTGTCAGACCATAGAAATTACTGAATGCCACATTAGAGCTGAAGAGATGGGCCAGCTAAGACTCCAGGCGTGCCTGTGTTAGAGAGCTGTGCATGCACCGTAGGAGTGCCAGCTGGAGGTCTGCCAGGAGGTACCTACTACACTCACTGAAGACGACCAAAGGCAGTATGACACAGCTTTTTCTGTCGTCTGACCTACCATTTCTGAGGTACAGACCAGGCTGGATAAAACAGGCTAAAGGAACTATGTCTATTTGTTGATTAAGAGAGATTTTAAAGCAAGCCTCCTGGCGTGCACTGTTCTGCATTGGAACATCCATGTTCTACTGCTACCTGCGCTGCTGCAGAACAGAAAGGCTCCCTACTGCCAGTGCAGGCATAGACAGACTTCATTTACCCCCTTCTGATAAAGCACAAAATCATGATGCTCATTGCCATTAAGATTTTTTCTGCTGAGGTAACAGACCAAAATGTGGATAAATAGCATCAAAAATAGGCATGAATACCGGAGATACTTTGTATACTGGATTTGTCACTCTTACAGAAGGCATTTGTACTTTAAAACTCTGCTAATCACAACAGCCTATTTAGTACAGACGAATGGGTTTTTTTAAAACCAAAAACCAAACATACACAGCATCATGCATCTACTATGGATAAATATACTCTTAATGCTATGTGTTAACTGCCATGAACCAGAGCCGAGTGACCTAGAACCCCACAGGGTTGCTCTCAGTCAGCGGCAACCAGATACAGGCAGGGCAGGGCAGCCTGCCAGGTGTGGCTGCACAAATCTTGAACACCAAACCACCTCTCACCCTCCCTCCACATTTAAAACCATCATATATGGTGCAGTGAGTAGAGACATAACACATGCTGCCTTTTAAGTAATTAGTAGAAAACTCCACACAGCGGAAGGATGGAAGAACCGTGACCAGCCAAAGCAACCGCAGCATTAGCCTGGGAAAGTAAGCACGCAGCTACAGTAGTATTACGTGACTGTCCACTAAATCTGGATCTGGGGATTAGCAGGAGAGAAAAGATACCAGAAAAAGGTGATTTGTTTCCTTGTCACCAGTAATGCTAGAGAGATTTTACTCTCCTCTCCAAAATTAGAACACCTACGTAAGTATAACCCCTTCTTTTCCTCTTAGTGTCACACGTATACACAGAAAGCCATCAAGAAAAGAAGAAAAAAGTATTATCAGCCTCAGGTCAGGACAGTTGAGGCCCAAACGTTCACAAAACTTTCACAGAAACATTAATTAAAAAGCAATTATGTGAAAACAACAAGATCCATCAGAGTAAATATATACCATCCTCCAGGATCCACCAGAATACATACATACCATCCTGCAGAAACTGCAACGTATTCACAATAAGTTTATTCAGAGAATTTTTCCCGCAGAAAAAAAATAGATGCGGCCAGTTATGATGTCTACAAATTCCAGAATTTATCATATGCTTTTCTCTACATCTGGTGATCTGCAAAATTGTCTCAGCTGTAGCTGCTGAAAAACTCTGGCAACAGCTACTACTATACCTGTGACTTTATGGGAAAAGAAAGTTACATATAAACATTTTCAGTTAAATATATATCTCACTTAAATGCAACTTGAGATTTTTTTTTTTAAATGTTTTGGTACAGATATAAAGTAACATTTAAGCGAATGTTTTCACAGTCTGATCAAATGATTCACGTATATCAGCCCTTCCCCTTCCTCCTTGCATTTTATGTATTTCCCTGCTAATCTGAAGCTATATTCTTTCTGGGTGTTCAAGGTTACCCAAGTTACAGTCAAAGAATGGGGGCCGGTGTGCAGAATCTAATGATTATTTATATGGCAGGACTTCAAACGATTGATCCAGCTACATCTAGAGGGATTTGATAAAGAGGCATTAAAATAACGAGGCGAGAGAAAGATGGGGGAAACACTAGAGCATTTAGGATCTCATTCATGAGACAAGGACATTGACCCTCTAGAACAAGGTGACACACCCAAGGGATTTACAGATGAAAACAAGAAGTGAAAGCCGTTGGGCACCCACACAATCTCCACATCTAACCTCGCTGCACTAGCAAATGAAAATGAGGATGTGGCCAAGAAGGACGCTTATCTCTGATCATTTGATAAAGGACCGAAAGTCCTAACACAGATGAGAACAGGGGTCAGGCAGACAAGCAGTCTGCCCTGGCAAACAGGCACGACCAGATAAAACATGGTGAAGTATTTGTGTACTTAAAAAAAAAAAGTCTGTATTACAAAACTGATTAACTTAAATGAGGTATTAAATACAAGGCTAGATATCACCAGGACAACAGAGTCTTAGTGGCTAAAGCACATATTGAAACGTACACGCCATTCAGAAAAGCCGGTAGAGGCAGTTGAGGCAGTACATATCTATCACTTAAACTGTGACAGATTTTAAAACACCCAAACACAGCACTGCAAAAGAATGAACAGAACCCATTTGGGTCCAAAAAAAGCACTTTAAAAAAAAGGACAGTGCTCAGAGTGCTGGGAGTCTGCAGTAGATTCCAAGAAACCAGCTTTGGTACAGATTTTATTTTATTAGAAATGAAAACTATCACGGTGAATTGGGCATTACAGGAGATTAACTTATCTGACTAAGCGAGTAATAAGCAAAAGGAATTAGTTTAAGTAGTCAGGTAGACTGAGGAATTCCAACTCTAAATTGATAATGCTGAGCTGCTGCTTCATTAAATGTGCAGAAACTAATCTGGAAATGCCTTATGGGATGCAGCGTGCAGTAGAAAACCTACAAGATGAGATAGGCCTAACTAGATAAATAGCTTCCTCACCCCTCCCAAAAAGGTAGGGAAGGAGCTGATTAAAGAAGTTACACCTCAGATGTTAAAGTAAGGAATAAAGTTAAAACTGTAAAAAAATTTGGTTTTAAAGGTATTAAAAACAAAGTTCTTCAACAACACATCAAGACTAAGTGAAGAAGTAACCTGGCAGTGAAAATTTCTTAGTGAAGAAAAAAAAGACAAGATGTCTACTCTGAGACAGGCCTGGAAACGATCACAACTAGCATGGAATCAAAAGTAACAGCTTCCTGAGCATGAGTTGAGGAAACATATGATACTACTACAGATTTCTGAAAGAAAAGGGAGATTAAATTGTACACATAGTTGCAAATAAAACTTTCATGCATTTTCAAGTTATTGTGCCTACTTCACCTCTAGCCAATACAAGCATTTAAAAGCCACAATCTATACTTTTTAAGCAGACAAAAAAGCAGTGAATAATACTCTGTGATGGCAGGAGAGCAAACAGAATACCTGTCTTTAGAGGTGAAGATGAGGGGAGAAAAGGGAAAAGAAATCAGCCCTACTACAATCAGTAACATGCAAGATTTCAGATTAAGTCAAATAGTCAGAAAGAAATACCAAAGTCAATGGTAACAGATTAACTTTTTTAAAAAATTTAAAAAAGACAAGGGAAATCTGTAGATCTCATCTGGACCTGACAACAGCTGCATAAAAAAATTAATAAAGCTGGCAATGATCTTATTTAGTAGAAGAAGCTGGCCAAAGAAGACAATAAAAAAATATCAGGCTGGACACGGATCACCCGAAGAGGTTGCCAAGAATTATCTTGGGCCTAGTTTTATTTAACAGTCCTACTAGTGGCAAGGGAATTGAGGTGTCTAATAAAAGCTGCTACTGACAAAAAATTAGAGAGGCATCTCTGATGCACTGAACAACTAGAACACCAGGTGAGTGGGACCACATGAACAGAAGCAGTGACAGGGAATGCAGTTCATCAGTCCTGAAGGCAAGGTCCAGGACCTGAGGAAGAAGACAAGCAGAAGTTCTACTATGACAGCTGGAAGGGACCAAGGAGGGGAAGGTACTCACATGTATGAGCTGATTACAGATTCTCTCCATCACCAATTTGATGAAGGTCTGAAAAGAGGAAAAAAAGCTACCCTTTGACATAAAGCAAGGCATTTCCTACAGAGACATATAGGGAAGCATTAAAAAAAGTAATTGTGCAAGGCACTGCCAGCATCTAATCTGGTCAGGAAACAAAAAATAGCACCTAAGACACACCTGATATCACTGTAAGTTTATGCAAGGAAGATTGACAGCAGAATATTGTCCTGAAGTGACTACCATGAGCGTACCTAGTCAGCCACATCACAAGATTCTCTGCATCTCTTCAAGTCTAAATGCAAGTCTCCTAGACTGACTGGGCGAAATGGAGAGTCTACCCCATGGAGCAAGAAGTTAACCAGTTTACAAAAGGCTCATAGGGAATGCAGATGCTCTTATAAACACAGAGAAAATACCAGTTTTAGCCAGGTGTACAAACTGGTCATGGATACATTTAGTCAGAATCGTGGAATAAAGTTTTAGTCAAAGCAGGGAAGTTTTGAAATCATTTGTTAATGGGACACCTAGGGACAAAGCTCTGACTATTTTAAGACAATGCTTGGTCACTTTACAAAAGGGAATATACAAATGTATTGACTGCAGCAAATATTGAACATGAGTATTCAAGTACTTCCTTCCAGTTCTGTGATATGTCAGTACAGCCACTGTCAGCAAAGAAGTCTTTATATACCACTTATCAACATTACTACTGCTGATTTAACATGGGCTGCAAACTGACCTTGCCTTAATACTCTAACGTTTCTATTAATAAAAAAGAAATTACTTCAGCTTTACCAACTTACATGTATTTCTTCCGTGAACAAAGGTTTGGTGGGTTTTTTTAAGGAATATTAGCTTCAAGAAGTGGCAGATCAAGGAAACTGTACTTTTTAGAATCTATGTTTAGGCTACCAGACTTCTATAGCTTCTACTACATCAATTCTGACAATGAAATTTGTTGGTATTTTCTTCTCTATTTGATGTCATTACTTTGCATGCCCATGCCTTTCCGAAGACAATGACTGCAGTTTTTCCAGAGTTCTGGGACTCTGATACACAGAAACAAGCATTTCAGAATCTCAGTGCAGGGAAGAATTAGGGGATCAGAACAGTTTTCTTCAGTTCCCTTCTTCCACAAAGCCAATCCAAGCACAAGTCTAGCCAATCTATGCCTTGTGATTTTTGTTTGCACTCCTACATTCCACAAAACATTCTTGCATGCAAATGGTTCAGTGGCATTCACAGACTGGGCAGAAAAGTTTCATAAGACGACTTGCCTGTGTTTACTCAGAACACCCCCATTATTTTCAAGGGCCACAGGGAAGTAAAAAAGCAGTTTGGGCAATCAAATAAGAAGTGAGAATTAAAGTTACGTACACTAATATATAAAAATCTGTTTTCCCACCCTTCATCCCTTGTTCCCTTACCAAATATCACCCTTCCTCTCAGTTGTGAGTGCATTAGGCTACGCTAATACAGAGGATATGATTTTACTGATAAAGTAATGCACAACAGGCACAGCCTACACCTTCTCTCTTCTCAAGCAACCCATTGCAAGGTGAATCAAGCGGCAATGCACTTGCAGACTGTTGAGCAATGACATTAAGAATGAAAATCCCTCAAGAATTCAAGTTCTGCAAGATGTGAGTGCTGGGAGGGAGACCATAGTGAGAAAGGCATTACATCTTCCCGGTATTCAAGGGACAAACATTTTTTTTTGTTTAGAACATAAAATTCACTTAACAGCAAGCAAAGATGATCCTTTTGCAGAAGGGCTCTGCACACTGAATTATTATTTAATAGTTTAATTTGAGAAAACCAGGCACAAACAACTCTCATCCTGCAATGAATAGAGGGTGTGTTTATGCTAACCATGTGTTCTGGTCATACTAAAGTAAATAATGCAAGCTCATTTGGCAAGGAACATTTGGTAGTTCAATGTGAACTGTCATTATGTCTGGATTATCAAGACTGAAACGGCATCCACAGTTTGGAAAATGTGGATGCTTTCAAATGCTGAGCCATGACTCAGAAACCAAGATTTCCCAAGCTTCTTCAAGTCGGAAGCAGTCACCACCACAGACAAGCCCCACAAATGTTTCCAAAGTGAGAACACTCAGTCACTTCATGATCCTGAGATACAGCCACTGTTCTACCACTGAATTAATATAAAATCAAGGAAGCCACTTATTTAAAAATAAAGAGATGGCTGACAATACAGCTAGAAATAAATGGGAAGTTGCATCTTCCCTGCTCAGCTTATCAAGCTAATCAACTAGGATTAAAAGCAGATTATTAAAGCCTGCCTGATGAAAACAATGACCTTGTATGCATTTAAAAATACTAATGGTGTCCCATTACTTGAAATTTGATCTTTTAAAATGTAAGATTATCACCAGTAAGGGATCTTCAGTACACCAGCAACTGCATGCATATGACATGGCAGAAGTGACCCTCTATACTTAAGCATTCCTGAAAAAAAGGAAAAAAAAAAATTTACAAATCACTGTTACCAAATACTCCATTTTGTGAAAGCCTAACAGTACTTCTTTTTTTCCACTTAAAAAAAACAAAACAAAACAAAACAAAACAACCCCACACACAAGCAAACAAGTCTCACCCACCAAAGTGACATTGTGGTAATTGCTCTGCTGTTGATTTTCAAGTAGAAGTGTTGATCCTGCTCAACTTCAGACAGTACAGTACAATATAGCATTAAACACAAGAAAATAAGCTGTGGAATGTGGGGGGAAAAACCTATGATTTGGCTATGCTATGGAAAATTCTAACATTTTATCTTGGAATCTGAAATGAAGTTCTGTATTTATTAAGTGAATTGAATTTAACAACATGATTTCAGCACTGCATTTTTATTCTTATTCTAAGAAATAGGATGTTAAAAATCTTGTTTCAACAAAGCAAATGGGACATCAGCTAAAAGGCAAGAACTTTATTCATGACAGCAGTTCCCTACCTCAGTAAGTTCTCCTTTCTCAACAATTAGAGATTCTCTAAGCACTGGAAGATATTAAATAGGTGAGCCTAGTTTTATATTAGTTATAATATCAAGTGCTTCTGGTTTTAATGCCTTGCAGATGAGATAGGTGGATGTGAAAGACAGTAACGAATCTGCAAATGAACTCAGTGATATCACCTTCTTTTTCTTTTTAAAACAACAGGAAAAAACGGTTTTGGCCTGGCTTCAGCTGGGATAGAGTTAATTTTCTTCCCAGTAGCGGACATAGTGCTGTGTTTTGGATTTAGTACAAGAAGAATGTTGATAACACACTGATGTTTTAGTTGTTGCTAATTACTGCTTATGCTAGTCAAGGACTTTTCAGCTTCCCATGCTCTGCCAGGTGCACAAGAAGCTGGGAGGGGGCACAGCCAGGATGGTTGACCCAAACTGGCCAAAGGGCTATTCCATACCATATGACATCATGCTCAGTATATAAGCTGGGGGGAGTTGGCCGGAGGGCAGTAATTGCTGCATGGGGACTGGCTGGGCATTGGTCAGCAGGTGGTAAGTAATTGCATCATGCATCACTTGCTTTGTATATTATTATTACTATTATTATATTGTTATTATTACTACCACTATTTTACTTTATTTCAATTATTAAACTGTTCTTATCTCAACTCAGGAGTTTTCTCACTTTTACTCCTCCGATTCTCTTCCCCATCCCACTGGGGCAGGAGGAGTGAGCAAGCAGCTGTGTGGTGCTTAGTTGCTGGCTGGGGTTAAACCATGACAGTTTTATACTTCCTGAATTTCAGCAGCTGTGGCAGTAGTGTAAGAGCTTGAATTGTTACTTCACAGCTAGGTCACTCAGTAAAAGATTATCAGTACCATTCAGCTAAGGAAGACAAGAATCAATCATAATACTTTGGCCCAGTATTTTGCTCAACACCCAAACTTTAGATTTCATTTCCCTTTAGGTCTCATTTTTGGATGGAAGGTTAAGAATAACATGGCCAAACAGCCCCTCATACCCAGCTCAGGAAACTAAACCCAGCTGGGTGCCCGCTCAGCCCAGCAGTGGTAGGCAAATGAGGGTCTGTGATACATCTTAGCTGTCCATCATATTAGTCAGTAAATAGTATTTGTTGATGCTAGTAAGGGTACACCTACTGAATTAACTTCTTAAAAAGCAGTAGCTTTCTTGCCAAGACATGACAAAGTCCTGTAGACCAACACCTAAATTCTTTTCCTTCCATTGTTCAACTTTAATCAGAAAACAAACAAGAAATGTCAGCTCTTCTTTCCTGTCCTGGTTTCAGCTGGGATAGAGTTAATTTTCTTCCTAGTAGCAGACATAGTGCTGTGGTTTGGATTTAGTACAAGGAGAATGTTGATAACACACTGAGGTTTTAGTTGTTGCTAAGTACTGCTTATGCTAGTCAAAGACTTTTCAGCTTCCCACGCTCTGCCAGGTGCACAAGAAACTGGGAGGGGGCACAGCCAGGACAGCTGACCCAGAGTGACTAAAGGGCTATTCCATACCATATGACATCATGCTCAGTATATAAGCTGGGGGGAGTTGGCCAAGGGGCAGCAACCATTGCTTGGGGACTGTCTGGGTGTCAGTTGGCAGGTGGTGAGCAATTGCATTGCACATCACTTGCTTTGTATATTATTATTACATTGCTATTATTACTACTACTACTATTTTACTTTATTTCAATTATTAAACTGTTCTTATCTCAACCCAGGAGTTTTTCCTCACTCTTACTCTTCCAATTCTCTCCCCCATCCCATCAGGGTAGGGGGAGTGAGTGAGTGGCTGTGTGGTGCTTAGTTGCTGGCTGGCGCTAAACCATGACATTTCCCAACATGGTTGTTTACTAGAGTTCAGTAACAGGCCTAGATTTAGCCTAGATTCTCTTCTCTACATATACAAATTACTTGTTATCTGACCTTAGTATCAGCAAATTAGCAAACCCCATTAGTTCTAGTTCTCTTCTATGTCTAGAAGTCAAATTCTGTCAGAGAAACACCACCAATCCTCCGGAAGAAGCCTATTCCAACAATGGTTGCACCCTGCTGTATGAAGGATGACCTGCATTCCAACCACAAGGTTGCTTATTGACTCAGTTAAGGCCCAGGCAAGACTGGAAAAGAACACCAGGACTCCAACTGGCTTTTCCAAAATCATTTCTCGATCTAACAGAATTTGAAGAGCAGAGTTGCACTACACTAAACTTCAAAATACGCTACTAGAATTATCACAGAATGGTTCAGGTTGGAATGGACCCCTGGAGGTAATCTGGTCCATCCCCCCTGCTCAAACAGGGTCACCTGGAGCCAGTTGCCCAGGACCATGTCCAGACAGCTTTTGAATACCTCCAAGGAGGGAGACTCCACAACATCTCTGCAACCTGTGCCAGTGCTTGATCTCACTTACAGTAAAACAAACAAACAAAAAACCAAACCACACCACAAACTTCCTGATGTTCAGAGGGAACCTCCTGTGTTTCAGTGCCCATTGCCTCTGGTCCTGTCCTGTTACATATCTTAACAAGTGACAAAACCATTATCAGAATGTTATTTTTAAGGAAACTAAACATTGCTGTTCTGAGTGATTTAATTAACCTTATTTAACAGTAACAGCAAGTAAGATGCAGTTCTGAGAAGTTTCCAGGACATGAGAGCACCAGGGCAGACCACAGAGCCTTATTAATCGCTCTTACTTACTAGCAAAAAAAAAAAGTTAGGGAGAAATCTTATCTTCAGGCATAGTCCTAATAACACCTTTTGCTTATTATTTTTTGTTTCTTTGTTCCATTATTACTTGTTTAAAAAGCAAAGACCTGCAATCTTTTTAGCAATAATGCCAGCTCCAAATAGCCTGATACATGCTAGGTGGCCTGCTTCTTTTGAGGTGGTGAAATCATTGCTAAAAAAAAATGGACTAGCAAGTTCTTAAAACACCTGCTACCTAAACGGCTGTGTAGTTCCCAAGAACTGAGAGGTCATGTGCCACTGAGCTGCACAGACGCAGATACATCCAATTGTGTGTGGGGGAACCCCACACAGTTACCAAATTGTAGAATGGTATCTCTCAGCAAATACCAGCCTGGCTGCCTTTGGCAAGCACCAAGATATCAGGGAGGGAACCTGAGAAAGCCACCACAAACTCCTACCACAGTCATCTGAAACTAGCAAAGACTCAGTAGCCCACATCCTTTGGAGTTACCTTCATCAGCTCCCCAGTATGCAGACAGTAATCACTAGCATGTCTTCGGAATCCCCATTGCTACTGATGATTAACATTTCATTATTTTAAAGTGCTCAAGCAGTACCACAGAAAATTAACAGACACTCACTGTTTCTTTTTTTAAGGTATACAAGACTGTCAGTGACTGAATCACAGTCATAGTGAAACTTCCTCCCCACCACCCCCCCTATACGTTGGACTTAAATTCACAGTTTGTGCTGTCAATGCTTTGTCTAGGGGATCTCAGCCTTGTCACAAGCAAGGGATATAGAAGGAAATGACAGAACCATTCACTCTCCTTCAGAATACAGTATTTTATAAGACTATTAAACAAGCTTCTTTTGTAGCAATAGGGTTGCAGCCAGCGTAGTCCCCGGTGCCAGTATGAACAAGACATGTTCTGCATTGTGTTCAGGGGAGACATTGCTATTATGCCTCGCAGCCTGAGGCAGCAGCAGAACCCTTTCGACAACAAAACTTATCAAGGCTGGTTTCAAAGCCATCTGTTGCCACTACAGACAGGACAGCAAGAGTTCTGTAAAAACAAGAATTGTACATTTCACTTGGGGAACTAAGAATATGAAGAAACTCTATCCCTCCTCAAGGCTGTTTTTCTAGACACACTGACAAGGCAATTATCTTGGAGAAGAGGGAAACACTGCAGCAAAATTTTTTTAATGTGAGTAGTTGGTAAGACGCAAGAAAGTAGTGCCAGAGACCTGTATCCTACTCTGCTCGTGTGAAAACTTGAAGGGCAGGACTTAACCTTCTGTAACAAGCAGAATTAACAGTGACACAGATGGGCTTGTACACTGAGAAGGATAAAGTCTCCCGTACACACGATTCTGTTGGTGATTGACAAGCTGTTCAGAAATTGCCTCTTTTGTGGTTTCAGCTACTCTCCGGGCAGAAAGAAGAAAACATGTAAGACAAATGGACTATACCCACACAGTTGTTCTTTATCAGAACCACTAAGACCAGGAGCTTCATTCATTTTCATCAGCAACTCTATGAAAATGGAACAGACTAAAATTAGAACAGTAACAATGCATACGCTGCAACTAGGAAGAGCAGAAAAAAAATCACAGAAATCACTAGGAATCACAGAAAAAAAAAAAGTGGCATGTCAGATCAGAGAGAGGTGACCTAAAAGTGACCAAAGTGACCACTGCAACAGATAAGACATGACACTTGTGATAGACTCTTTGCAGTATCGTCACGAGCAGTAATAACAGAATTGGCAGAGATTCAATTGAGGGAAGAGTACAGCTACATTCAGCCAGGGAAACATTTCAGACTTCTACTCTAAAAACATTCATCAGAGGATACACTGAATGGCCAGAAAGCCAAATACTACAGGTTTTTCTAATAGCAACAAAAAGTCAGGTATCATTACAGTAAACACAGAATAGTTACAAACACTGGTACAAACAAGGATTAGTTTCTCACCTTTACTATTTTGTATTGTTACTGTCTTCATTCTAAGAACAGCAGTTAAATACAAGTGCTGCATGGCAACTGCAGCACACATACTACCATGTTTTTGCTGTGATGGTGTTTTAGGTTTCAGCTCAACCAACACGCAGGCAGAATCTGAAGCTAACACTCTAAAAGTTGCTATTATGGAAAGAAGACTCAAAAGAAAAAGCCCCTTAATTCCCAATTCATGCATTACATTGGAAGGAAAAAGAAAGGGAGATTTGTTTGCAAACCCACGTTAACATAAGTGCCAAAGAAAACATCTAGAAGGAAATAATTAAGTGTTGACATGGCAGCAGCTGTGTTTGCCAACCTAAATATGATTCAGCCATCAAAACCCTACAACTTAACAACCAGAGAAGGAATCTTCAGTTCAAGTACTTGTATAATTTAACAACTGGACCTGAAAGTAAGAAATCTAGAAACACAGATATATATACACACACCTCTTCGTCAGACAAGGAATGCAGAGCTTGGCTAATACGCTATTCACTGACTTCAAAGGAAGGATTTTTCAAATTCAGTCTAAACTATTACAAAATTGAAAAGCAATGCACAGAGGCACATAAAGAACCATATCTGAAGCCCTCCTTCTGTGACTTACCAGATGCTATTAGGCAGCCACTATCTTTACATCAGGCTGTCTTACCACCAGATATACAATTAGTAAGTTTGGAGATGTCTCTGAGAGCTCATAGCAATTCTCGATGCACTACTTCAGTTTAGGGCTTACAGGTCAGTGAAAGTCAGTTCTCACTCTTATTCCTCCCCCTCCTGTTGCATATAACAGGGATTCCTGTCAAGTCATGTTTATCAGTACTTATTTTCCACAGAAAAAGATTCAAGAGCCATGCCTAGAATAGCCTTCATCCAAAGACTGTGAATCATTAGCAAATAGGCATTGCAAAAATTGCTTAGCACCTTCCACATCAAAAGCTGCTCAACTCCATTTTTTTACTTTCGTGGTTAGCTTCATGGAGCACCCAGACACTGAAATAGGATTAAGCACTGCTGTGCTTAGTGCTACACACTAACACGTGACTTCTACCCTAAGGAGCTTGCACTGTGTCAGCGCTGTTCTGGCACACCAGACAGGCAGGACAGCAGAGGCAGAGCTGATTAAATGCATTTCTCAGTCTCAGCTAGCACTTCTTAAGAGTGCTCACTGCTTTTACTAACAAGGCAGGTACCAGAATTGTCATTGAATTCATATTAAAAAAACAAATTAAATCCTCTGATCATTTAACAATTATCTCAGTTGGGGCACCTGGATACAGAAAAATCAGAAAAAATTTGTGCAAGTCTTCTGTTTTCTTACTCCTCTGAGGCTGTGCTCAACCTTTTTTTTTTTTAATGTTTCAAGCAACTTGTAACAACGTGCCATGAGTTTCATATTAATAGAGCTCCAAAACCACTACTCAAACACTGTGTTAACTCATGTCATAACTTCATGTATAACAGAATCTGTTATTTCTGAACATATGTGTTATGTGAAAGTCACAAGCAGCTTCAAAAACTTTGCATGGCAACAAGCTAAAACAGATTGAAAGAAGAAGGAGTTAAGGATATCCTGCCTCCCAGGGTAAGACCCACAGCTGTGCTTTTCTTAGCTATTATGTTTCCAACTTTACCTAGATTGTCATATCTATTACCCTCAACACCCACATCACTCAACCTTGAAGGCAGACAGCAAACTCACTCTAAGGTAATTAGAAATTAACATCGAGGAGATGTATTTTTTGTTAGCAGAATAAGGACAAGTACCCACAACAGGACAGAACATTACATAGACAAAACTTCCTTGTCCTTCAGATAAACAAGAAACTAAAGCAATGAAACATATATTTCCAGGCACAATTTTCAGGGGCTTATGTACTTGTAACACAAGCGACAGCTGCAGGAGACTAAAAACAATGTCTGACCCCCAAAATATACTGCTTGAACACACAACCACAAAGGCAGAAGACAGACATGAAAATCCAGCATCTCAAAGAGCAGAGCTGGGTACATTTGGTAAGAGAAACACATTAGTCCCAGTCTGGAGAGCTGTTTGTCAGATCTCACAATATCTGCATCCTATTATCTGAAACTTGATACAGGAAGAGGCAATTAGATTCTCCTAGAAGTTTCTTTGGCTACCTTAGTAGTGGGGTATCGCAGTATCTATTCCCCAGCCTCTTACCAGCAAAACTTTTCTCCTTTGGTGAGTCAAATCTTAACATAACTGAAATCAGTTGAGAAATTTCCATTGACTGGAATAAGATCAAAATATGCTGATACAGATTCTATGCTTCTGACATACAGGAGTACCCTGTGACTGCAGAGTCACATACTCATTCTGCTGCCTCATTCACCGCTGCTTTTTGAAATACACATTACAGCAAATCAAATTTAAGCCTAAAATGTATTAGCAATTTGTATATGAATTACCTTTTCAATAGGAAGGCTTTTCTCATTTTGTAGCCAAGAGCACTGTTTGTAGCAACTGAAAACTCAGTTTTACAACTAGAAACCGTAAGATCCGAGACTGCCAGAATAACGCCCTATTTCATGCTACTTTCTCCACAGTACATAACAAGACCTACAAAATGCAACAAATGAAGGAAAGGCTGTTAGGCCAACATGCATCTGTTTAACAGATGCGGTTTGAACTAGACCAAATTCTTTATGATGACATACACGTAGCTACTAAAAAACCAAATAAGGTTTTGTATAAAATACAGTATACTTACATTTGCAAAAGTTAATGAGCTAGCCACACACAGAGTATTGCAATAAGCAAACTCCAGCTGTCTCAGTGTCATTTCCTGTCCTTGGTGAACATGCCCGTAATTTCAGCCCAGCCACAACTGTTCCGCGCACACACATGCACACTCATACACAAAGAGCATCTCCAATCCCTAAAACTCCCCTCCCACCTTTCCTGTGTGCAAACCCAGATATGATACAAAATTATAAGAGAGGACATAAACGGGCCTGATGTAGTGTGTGGAAAGGGGGATATCAGAGTAAAGAAAAAGAAAATAGAGAATTATGAATGCTATTGCTTTGTAAATGGACTAAGAGCCACAGGGGAAAATATTTAGCTTAATCTATTGGGAGTACAGACTAGGGAGTATTAACTAAGATTTTTTTTTTTTTTTTAAATTTTCAATAATAAGAAACAAAGCTCATGGAAATTAAAACTGTTGTTACCTGTGGCTTTACAGAAAGCGTCCATGAACACACTTGCTTTTAACACCCAAACCAGAGTTACAAGCTCTGTTGAAATTAAGTAGAGTGAAGCATTCTGAACTCTATGATTAATCGACGAAAGTCAAGGGATGAAGCAACAACCAACTGTTCCCTGTGTCCCTTCTCGAGAAAGCAGAGAAGGAAGAACACTGTTACCATCATTAGAGGCCTAGGACAAAAACGTAAGGCAGACAAATTAACTTACAAGAAAGAAGTAAACTTATTGAATGCCCTTTTCTCTAGCCATTCCAAGTATCCTCCTAGTAAAAATCAATCAGTGCATGTCAGTGAAGAGTACTTCACTGTCGGTGAACTGTACCAAACAGTTTTCTAGTAATGGCATATTTAAGTGCTCATATTACCTCATTTGTCCTCAAATGGAAATTAAATCACCTGGAATTGGAATTAAATCAACCTGGAAACTGAAGTGGCTGGATTTAATTAACCTATTTTCTTGAAGATGTGGACAAGAAGAAACAAAGCATAATAATGGTGGCATTTTTTATTTCACGCGAGCAGAGAGAACCACCGCTTTAGGCGAGAGCGACGGCTCTGCAAACGTGCCCAAGATTTCTGAAGTTACATTTAGCAGCCAGCCGGCTGCCAGCTCGCTTCCCCAGAGCACACAGCAAGCGGGGACACCTGCTCCTGCCCGCTCCCTCATGGAAAGCCACCTCTCCGCCCGGCAGGTTACATTTGGGAAGCAGCTGCCGGCTGCACCGCAGGTACTCTGGAATTCGCCCCGCCTCGGCGCCACAGGGAGCAGACCGGGAGTTAAATCGATGACGAGCGGCCCCTCAGCGGCACTCTCCCGAAGCAGGGGAAGCTGTTAGCGCCGGCTGCCGCTCCGGAAGAGCCGTGAGGGGCTGTAACAGCGCGGCCGGGGACCCGCGGGCCGCCGGAGGTGACCGGAGAGGGGGCAGGCGGAAGGCGGGGGAGCCAAGGCGGTGCGCCGGCAGCAGCCGCCCGCCCGCGCCCCGGCGGGCAGCCCTCGGGGCTCTGGCCGCGAGCCGGGCGAGAAAGGTGCTTTTTGTGTGGTAAAAAGCCACTTTTCTCGCGTGCGGAGTTGGCCGCCGGCCCGCCCCGCGGACCACGGGCACGCCGCGGCGCCTCAAGCGAGGGGGGCCGCGATCGCCGCCCGCCCACCCGGGGGCTACGCCCCGCCACGCCGCCCCCCCCCCCCCCCCCCCCGCTGCCCCGTTCCTACGGCGCGGCGGGCAAGCGGCCCCCCCCGGCCGCCAGCCCCGCCCGGACACCCACCTGAGCTTCTCACCTGCCGCCGGCCGAGCTACCGCCCGCCGGGCGCCCCCGCCATGGCCCCCGGGCAGCGGCGCCCCGCAGGCAGCGGGAAGGAAGGGAGGGGAAGGAGGGAGGAAGGAAGGAGCCGGGCGGGAGCGACAACCGCAACCATAAAGAGCCGCTCTACCTGCGCCGGTCCCGGCGGGTGCGCGCGGAGCGACACCTCTGCTCGCTTCGCCTCAGGGGAACAGCCACCACAGGGAGCGGGGGCGGGACCACCGCGCTCGATTGGCAGCCGCCCTGACCAACGGGAAGCGCTCGTTCGCTTCCCCGCCCCTCCCCGTGCTAAGGAGGCGTTACTCCCGCCCGTCGGGGCGGGGGAAGGGGGTGTTTCCATGACGTCACGGGCGACGCCCGGCGGACAGGTGGGGCGCGGTCCCTGAGGGGACGCGGGGACAGGAGCCCCGGGGGCAGGAGAGCGGGGGCGGAGCCGGCCCGCAGCAGCTGGGGCAGGGCGCGGCGCCCGGGGCGAGGCGCGGGGCTGATCCCGCAGCGGCCTGGACGGGAGCCTCGGAGCTCCCCGGCCGTTGGTGCCCTCGGGCCGCTGGGGGCGCGGCGGCGGCCCCACGACAAGCCCCCCCTGCCGCCGCCGGCTCGCCCTTCGCCCCGACGGAAGGCGCAGCCAGGCTCCTCGGGGAGGGCTCCTGCGGTGGAAGAGAAACACCCCTTCCCCGCCCCGCACCGGCACCCTGAAACCAGCCTGTTCCTCTGAGCCTCGTTTAAAAAGAAACAACTTGAATGACTAATTAGATCCAAGCCGTTAGAAGCGCTCTGGACGGCTTCCACGAACGCTTCAACGTGCGCGCTAAGCTTTCCAAAATTATTGGAAAATAAGCTGGCTTGCGAGGATGTAGACGGGATGTGACCTGGCAGACGATTCACACAGCTTTTATTTACGAAGTGCCATTTAATCCACACTTAGGAGAAGTGGAGGGGGGGGCGGGAAGAACCACCCTGCCTTCCCTACTCAGCCTCATGTGCCCAAAACCGATCAGCTGCTTTTCGATTCCGGTCAGAACTTGGTGCTTTTCTCAACTGGAGTGATTAAAGGAAACGGAAAACCCTTTTTTTTTTTTCCATTTATATTGCATTAGAAAAGAGCGGAAGCGTTTGGAAAAGCGAGCTCAAGTGACATCCCAAAAGGCAGGGAGGGTATTCGTGGATGGGAACTTGTGGTAGCATAACCTGGGAGTAGAATAGTACCTCGCACTTTGAATGAAATCTTATTTGTTATAATGGCACGAGAGACACCACAGCATTATCAGATTTATCAAGAACAGTATCTGGCAGAGGGTTCCCAAACTGTAGGCACCAAAGCAACCCAAGCACCTTGAATGCCTGTTGTGATTTAACCCGGCAGGCAGCTAAACACCACACAGCCGTTCACTCACTCCCCCCCCGCCCCAGTGGGATGGGGGAGAGAAACAGAAAAAAAAAAAAAGTAAAATACGTGGGTTGAGATAAAGACAGTTTACTAGGACAGAAAAAGAAGGGGAAATAATAGCAATAATAATATACAAAGCAAGTGATGCACAATGCAATGCAACCACCCACTGACCAAATCCCAGCCAGTTCCCAAGCAGCAATCACTGCCCTCTGGCCAACTCCCCCCAGCTTATATACTGAGCATGACGTCACATGGTATGGAATAGCCCTTTGGCCAGTTTGGGTCAGCTGTCCTGGCTGTGCCCCCTCCCAGCTTCTTGTGCACCTGGCAGAGCATGGGAAGCTGAAAAGTCCTTGACTAGCATAAGCAGTACTTAGCAACAACTAAAACATCACTGTGTTACCAACATTCTTCTCCTACTAAATCCAAAACACAGCACTATGCCAGCTACTAGGAAGAAAATTAACTCTATTCCAGCTGAAACCAGGACAATGCCACTTTCAGAGCTGGCCTTTGTGCCACGAGAGCAGAGGGGGCTTCTGCTGCTGACTAGGCATACAGACTGATCATAGCTTGAGGAGGTGCTGCCTACGCTATGAAAACTCAAGCAATGGTGTTTTCATCAATGAAAAGCAACAGAAGCAGTTTTAGTTTTGATTATATTTAATGTAGCTTCAAGTTGCTGCTATGTGGGAATTCAGGTATTGCCAAAGGGTATTTATCAGCTTGCAAACAACTGGAATTTAAAAATAGCATACAGCAATTCCTTAGGTTTCAGGTTTTATAAATACAAGTTGTAGGACAGAATTAGCACTGTCCTTTCAAAGAGCACAGTTGTTGAAGTAATGGCATTAAACAGCCTGCAGCAGCAAATCAGTTAAGGAAAAATTAGGCAACTGGAATATGTTTACGGTACACCTTTCATGGTACACCTTTACATCACATGACATAATAACATATAACATACTGTTAGGTAAAGTATGTTTACTATGCATGTGTGGCCTCTTCCAGTTCCCACTGAAACCAAATTCAGACCACCTCTTGATTTAGAAAAGAACTGCATGGCTCCCTGAGGATGTACAGTCTCCAGACCCTGCAATGGAAAGGAAACGAACAAAGCAAAAATAAAATTCTCTTCCAGTCCAAAATCTCCATCGAGTCCTGCTGTATAGACATTGCACTATTTGAGGTTCCTGAAACACTTAGGACATTTACTGTTCCTGTGTTCATCACAGCAAAAAAAAGGGACTGAGCACATCTCTGGGCTGTATTAAATTATTTCACTGGAATTACATCAGGAAGGAGTTTGATCTTTCCATAGATTTAGGGCTTTGTTTCCTTTCCTTTTGTTCTGCCCTTCTGTTGAACAGCAACAATGAAAAAATATTGGAGTGCTCTCTTTTCCTATGCTAAAAAAAAAGCTTAGAAATAAATTAATAGGCAGCCCTTTGAGAATAAGATTATTCATTGTGTTAGAAATTCAACACACAGAGAAATAGTGACAGTCGGTTAACCGAGATGGCAAAATACAAGATGGTTGTATACATTAGGGGAAATGTATAGGCAGAAAGTCTCTGTCTGAGTACATGTTGCTGTTTTTCCTTCTTAATAGATCCATCAACACAAACCCATCCGGTTTATAACAGTAAAAGGAAGGTGGTTAGGGTGTTCCTCAGCACCATGCACTTAACCTTCGATTTATCCTTGCTCTTTGGTTTTTCTGTTCTGATTGATGGAGCCCCATGACACTGTAATCTTTCCAGAGCTATTAAGAAGAGGAACTCCATTCTGCATAATCCAACAGGTATTTTTTTAATTCAGTTTCCCTTTGATGTAATGTAATTCAGAATTAAATTACATGGCCTGAATTAAAACTCTACCACAGTGTCCTTTTAGCTTGCTCTTTTCTGTGGTTTTGTAAAGACAGTTCACAATAATGTTTCCAGTGGTGCAATGAAAGGGATTGTCTTTTGATTTCCAGCCTTTTTTTTTTTTTTAATTATTAGGTGAAAATAATTACTGCATCTCTATTGAACTCAAAGACATGCAATGATGTTTCATGTTTAAGCAATCTTAGTCTCATGTGAGTGAACAAGCTTCCATACCACGTATACAGACCAGACAGAGAAAGGCTCATTGTGAGATACAAGTTATGTCCCCTGGTTTGAGCTGAACAACTAAGACAAATAAGACTTGTGACAAGCTTCTACATTTACAGCAGAGCAATCTGTGTGTCAGTATCCTCGTGGCCGAGAAGGTGTGAGCAGCAGCAGAGTTCTGTATATAACAGAGTTATTGGATTAATCTATCTCTCTCTCCCGATGACTATGCACATACATCTTCAGTCCTGGGCAGGAGTTACCTGTCTTGAAATTCAGCAACATCTTTCCTTGTGCACCAAAATAAATCTGTCCTGGTAGCTTTTCTCTTTCCACCAGCCCTCCCCATTATGTCATTTCTGCTCTTATGCCAGTACCTTTTACTTTATTCTCAATCACTGCTGAGAAGCCTCCTATCCCATTGGCAATGCTTTGGCAAATGCTGTTGTTGTCCTGTGGCATTTACAAGCTGGTATTATGTAAGCTACTGGCACTACCTTTCCTGTGTCATTCTTGCTGGTATTTCTGAATGCTTGCCTATCCCCCTAATCTGCCCAGGCCTCTTTTCATGTGACCATAGTCACTGGGTCTTCTTCCATGGCTTGTCCGGCTTCCCAGCTAGAATGAGCCTTGTTAAATTCCCTTTGGAGCCCTTCTGAATACCTCTGAGGTACCAAGCTTACCTCTGAAGTGCCTGATGTTGTAATGCCCACATGAAAGCATCTCACATGTATTGCAAAACCCATTAATTGTTGTAAATACTTTTAGCAGTCTTCATTTGTATAGTGATCAGAGCTCTACAGCTGTGGTGGAAAGCAGACCTGCTGTCACAGCAACCTGTACTCTTCTTCTCCTTACAAACCGCTTAACTGGCTGTAGATTACTCATTCAGATGAGGGCAGAGAGAGCAGGAAGTCTCACAGTCTTTCCATGTTGGCAAAGCAGATGTATGTCCAGAAGTTAGCCAAAAAGGGAAGGCGAAAAACTGAAAAGGAATTAATATCCACGAGCTTGGCCCTCAGCAAGGAATTATCCCTGTGGAGTATACCACAGTGAAGAAAGTAAGCAGACGTTCCTTTCCCCATACCAAAACTGCTCTTCAGGAGAGTCCCTGTGCCAAATAGGCAAAAGAAGTTGACTCTGGCCCAAGACTTACAAAGCTCAAGCTGGATGAGCTAGGCAGCAAACAGTAATCAGATGCACAGATTTACTGTGGCTGCCATGACCATGCATAGTGTATACCTGCTGGGTAACATGACACATGATAGCTCTACAGCATTTTTTCACAGCACTGCTGATCCGTCCCAGAAGGTGCCAGTGCACCAAAGAAATAGAGAAGACATGCAATATAAATTCTTTACAAAAACCCAAAGATCCAAAAATGCAGACTCTGGAGAACTGTCTTTTGTGTGTGTGTGTGTTTGTGCAGCACCTGCCACAACAGGATCTGTGGACTTGGAAATAGCTGAGTTCCAAATAGTAACATTCATCACTGGTACTAAAAGTACTTTTCTTGCTGTTGATTTGACTTGCATTTGTCTGTTCCATTTAGCTCTGGGGAAACTGGGAGGGCCCAGCTGTATTGGGTCTAGCTCCCAGGCTTACTTCATTTGAGGGCCAACTTGTGAATGTCAAGAGGTCACCATGTGGTGAATGAGCAAATCTAACATCCAGACCGCTGGAGAAACAGAGAGTTAAGGATCACTAAGCTTCTGCTTCACACAGATGAAGACATGCTTCAAGCAGTAACTTTAATACTGACTTGGAAATGAGAGGCAACACCAAGGTTTTCAAGAGAAAATTATTCCAATTTTTTTTAAACAGTAGCATTTTCCTTTAAGAAGAAAAGCTAAACAAACTGGCAATTGAAGATTCTGGATTAGTCAGTCTTGTGCTGGTTTCATACACACCAGACGCTGTTTTATAACATTTATCCTCCTCCCCCTCATTGGTGACTATTACTCATTATTCCAAGTATTCTGGGATTTTCGTATTTATCTAAAATGCTGTCAGATGGAAAAATATAGTCCTGGTTTTTCCATATTACTTAAGGCAGAAAATATCAGAGTAGATGGAAGTTTACTGTATTCAGAAACCACGTTTACAGAGATGTGATACAGGTCTCTGCAGAATCTGTCCCCCAGATGCTATTCAGCTGGCAGAGGGCAATACAGCTGTTAGGAAACAGTGTACTTCAGTGCACTGTGGGCCAAATTATCCTTCGCTACTGATGCAAGCCTGGTTATCTGGGTTGCTAGTGAGGGGTTATCTCTGGAGTAGGAGAGACAGAAACCTCCTGTGGGGCACAAAGGATTAGCAGAGATACTCTGCACCCACCGGTCTTCTGCCTTTCTAAAGTCTTACATAGTTGCAGATGGAAGACTTAATATATTTTCCATTGCGACCAAAGTTTCTACTGACTTCACTGGGCTCTGGATGAGGCCCAGGTGCACCTCTCGTTATTCTTTCTCCGTAACTACTGCACACCGTGTGGAGCACTTCAAGTCCAGAGGTTAGGTCCCTGCTCTCCTTTTCTCAGAGGAACTGCACACAGATTCTTTAATCTTTGAAGACTGTCATGTTTTCTGCAGTGAGAATAGGATCCATATTTCTCTTATTAGGGGGCTAGCTTTGCTATTCTTTTCCTTTGAATACACACAATAGGAAAAAATGTGGAAACATTAATGCACAAAAACTGCTGACGTCAAGTTATTTATTTCTTTCGGGACCATGAAAGCAAAGTGTAAGATAAGGCACTGAACTTATATCTGGAAGGCATTTTCTGGAAGGCCAGTGGACAGATGCCTTTGCATTTCACTTCAAAGTAAAAATAAATTATATTGTTCAAACCTTGTAAATTGTACCTGCAAGGTACGTTTCCTGCCAGCATGGGCAAAGTTTTCCATTGTGTGAACTCCTTAAAGTTGCTAGTACTTCATTTGAGTGCATGTGATACTCAGCAAGGGTCAATAATGACAGTAACAAGCACAACCCCAACAATGTGTGCAAGTCCAGCTACAGACATTAAACTTGTTAGCAAACGGTTATTCCTGACTGGCGTCAGAATGAAAGAGCAGAGAATTGATTGACTTGAAAGTTAGGCTTCTGGCCTCCAACCAAAGAGCTGTTCCAGAGCCTTCTTGCTCCAGTGATCAGACAGTCTCCCAGTTCTCAGGCATAGTTACAGCCAGTTTGTGCCTATTGATACTTCGCACCTCTGACCAGCACCTCAGTAAAAAGTTAATGTACCAGCTCTATTCACTGCCACAGCTCTTAGATATACGTACTTAGGTAAGAATTTCACTAGAGGAGAGTAGAAAGTATGCCTGTTGCTGATGTGCATTAACTGTTCATTTTGCATCAGGAGATTTCCAGTAGGAAAACTGTTCAGTCTGGCTGCCAAGTCGCAGTGAGGAAAAGCTAAGCTAGGTGGGTGGAGTTCTGCTGATGTACAGTAGTAGCCTCTCGTCTTTCTGTACCGCAGCCATTAGTGTCATGGCCTGAGTTTTAAAACAATTCAGAAGCATACTAGTATGGCTTATTTCCCATTTTCAATGCTGCCAGCAGACCTTATTTGACAGAAAAATACATCTTCCCAGACATCATAACCCTGACTCCACACAGAACAAGTCAGTAAGTCCAGACAGATTTGCATTTTGTTTGGGTTTTTTTTTTTTGCCAGAGGCTAGCAATGGTTCCAGGTAGAAGGGATGTCCAAGAAATGAAATCTTTACCTTTATTCAAAGCAGCATTAACAGTTCCAGGCAGCTGCGTCAGACCAGACGCTGTTGAAATCAATGGAAAAATCATCCTTCAAGTTCAACAAGCTTTGGGTCAGATGCCTCACCTAATGGATCAAAATGTGGAGTGGCTGGGATTTTCCCTTGCATCTCAAGACATTGATGAGAATCCAAGTAGCTGTTGGGAGGACAACGACCTCACCCCACTATTGCCTCATGATAGTTGAGGCAAGACAGGCTACCCAGTCTATTGCTCAATGCCTCCTTTCATCTGTGCTGTTTTTCTAAGGGTTTGCTGTTGAGGAATGGGTCTCTGTGGTTAAGAAAGTTTTGAGAATGATAAAATAATGAAAGCCTTCGATTGAACTCAAAGGTGATTGCTGAGAAAGAGAAGAACAAAAGTATTTATGGCATTAGTGCCACAGTCTGACACGACTGACTGACAAAGTAAAATAGAGGAAAAGCAAACCTCTCACATGCCCTGCCTTGAGCAAACACAAACACAGAGGTCACTAGCAAAAGGCATGAAGGGAAGTTTACTTGCCTGCAGCCCAGGTATAGCCAGTTCATCACAGTCACCTCAATCCAGTCAGTTGCTGATCAGGCAAGTAGTCACTTGGCACAAATTCAATTAACAGTGCCCTCAACCATGACAGAGATGTGCAGCTGCCTTTCCACTTTCCTGCCTCCAGAAGAGGTGTGGAAAAGCAATATCACTACAAGGTTTTAAAGCCAGCCACTTTTTAAATCTCTTTTTGAATAGAAATAGACATGGTTTTACCAGCTGTTAAGATTTTTATTTTAATAAGCTGCTATTTTTTAAAGGTATTAAAAAACCCCAAACCTGTTGAAAAGTTAAGCAAATACTATAGCAAGAATGTTGAGGTCATTGGTCCGTACACGTTTGTAGGAACCAAGAGTGAACAAGTGTATTTTAAAATCTTTAAAAAGGGAAAGTCTTCCATTCATAACTGAAGAAGAAAAATATTTTGCAGAGACATGGAGCTGTTTATGTACATTCACTATCACACTAGTTATTTACAATGGAATGGCAGAAAATAACTACCTGTGGGGAATTTAGGGTTTTATCTTGGTTTTTAGAAGTTATAAAGGCAAAAGACTCCTGGTGAGATCTTTGAAAAGATGAAATTAAGTCACATCACATAACTGGGAGCAGGTGATATAAGAATGTCTAGTCAGAACTAAAATAAGAAGCAGCTGAATTCAGGAAAACCCATTCCAGAAAATGAAAAATGCGCCTTGAATTAAATGGGCTGTTTATCTGACCTCAAAGAGCTAAGGCAATGTGTTATGGCAAACATTTACTTTGCAAGGAGAAAATGAAAACCATAGTATTTGCTCTTTAAAGTGGAACTCATGTTGATTTTAGGAATCATATAGGTTATAGAGTTTTATCTCAGTGTTGAGGTAAAGAATTAAAGGTGGATTTCCGAGGCAGCTGGGGGACTATTATAGGCTGGAAGCAAACAGTCGTAACAATAGGGGGAGAAAAGCAAGCAAATATGCCTCCCATGCACTGGCTTTGATAAGCCAAAGTAAAGTCACTTGCTAATGGTGGGAAAAGCATTTATTTTCTAAGACATAAACTTTATTTCAATATTAAAATAATGGCCAATGAAGGATGAGGGGATGAAAATAATTCAGAGCCTTGAAACACTGTCAATAAAGCCTTTTTCAAGGAGGCTGTAAAGGAACTTGAGAATCGGAGGTGAAAGGTAAAGTTCTGTCATGAATTAAAAACTAGCTGAGAGAGAGACTACGAAGAGCTAGAGACTACTAGAATAAATTACTACCTCTTAAAATGGAAAAAGGTTAATAACAGGATGCCCCAAGAACTCCAGCTGGAGCCAGTGTTCTGTATATTATTCAGAATCTGGAAGGATGAATGGTCTGGTAATAAAATTTGCTTGTGATACAGATTATTTGGGTTTGGCAGAGTTTGGGAGGATTATGAAGAATACCAGATGGATCTAATAAAGCTACTGTAAATGTTTGGAAGCAATATAATTGTAAATTAAATACCAAAGAGAAAGTTCAAGATAAGGCTTGTTGGAAGGAAGGTAGGCTGTGGCACACTTGTATGCAGTGGGCTCTGAATGAACTGTGACCTTCAAGGACAGCTCTAAGCAGAACTGGCAAGAAGACCATTAAAAAAACACCAGTAAAACTGGTAAAACTGCCAGTGTGATTGCTGTCATCTCAAGACTGTTCACAAATATGAACTGACTTTGCCAAATAGTTTCAGCAAGAAAAGACCCGTAAATGTTTGAGGGCCAGATTCAAAAAAGTGAAGTAGTAACTGGAGCAGTTGGCAAAGATGTGGGAGAACTAGTTCCCCTTCCTCCCCTGAGAGGGAGGTGCATATCTCATGGGGGAATGCCAGAGCTACCACAGCACAAGCTGTGCCAAAGTGTGTGGGTTGAGGGGTTTCATTTATTCAGAGAAAAGAAAAAAAAAAGAGAATGAATCCCTGACTTTGGCAGTGATTAAACTATTCCCAAGAAGATGCAGCGCTATAATGCCTCTCTCTACCTGATCTAGTGTGTTTTGTTAGCTGTATGCCAAAAAACCTTTGATTCCTTTCAGCTATCCCAGAAAATGCTTTAGACAGGTGGTTAAGGCTCCCACATCACAGGTAAGCACTTACTCACTGAAGAAGCAGGAACGGTAACGTTGGAGGGTTAGAGTATATTTTCCTCTACTTTTCTTCTAAGCAAAGCCTTTCTCTGAGGCTGAATGGAATACTTGTGTCAGATGAACCAGTGTTTTTAAGAGTTTCATTCTGGCAAGGAGAAGATAGACTTCAGTCTTGATTGTAACCAATTTTTGTTTAAATTGTCCAGTTTAGCTGTCAGATCAATTTGTGGTGCTCAAGATGCACGTGCATGTTCACAGCTCATCCAAGACATCTGCCGAGTGCTCAGTAGATGTTGAAAAGTGGGTAAAGTATTAACATTTGTAAGAAGAAAATGAAAGGTAATAAACAAATCAATATGGTACCATGAAGTGTTCTTCTGGTCTTCACTTCATCAGTTGACAAAAGGCTGATACAGAGGAGGTTTATTTTTCAAAGACATCCTACATTGCTTTCTTGTGCAGCTTTTTGCATTCCCATTCCCTCATTTCATCCACCTCTTTTCTCCATTGTTGCTTCACCAGACTTGCATGTACCATAAGTGCAGACCCAAACATTCCCTCTACTATTTTTCCTCTAGTTTTCCCTTTTTTCCCCTCTCACCTGCTCAGGTGGCCATACTGTCACTTCTGTATGTATTTGAGATTGAGAATAACTTGAATTTGAAAAGCACCTTGTTTAGCAGGTACATGCTAAAAATCTCTATGCTTTCAATAATCAGCTGACACTTTCACCCATCATGGCTGTCATCATAAAAGTTCCCCAATGTCAATGTGAGGTCTATATTCAGTATTCACTCCCAAAAAGAAGAAAAGGAAGGGAAGTGACACAGACAACGTGCGTGGGGGGGGGAATGGAGTGTGCTGCTTGGGCTTCTGTGTTCAAAACATAGCTCAGGGAGGAGGTGCCCAGAAAGGTGGCTGTCGTTTTTATCCAGCAAATATAGGGCTGAATGGCAATGACATCTTCAGACTGCCAGCTGAAAAGATCTGAGTCATTCAGGTGAGATTTCTGAATATAAATGGAAAAAAAAAAAAAAAAAATCAGAGTAAGAAGCTCCAGGGGGAAAGAGAAGACTATTTCATGGGTAGCAGAACTAATGAAGTCTGATCTCCTACAGATTTGTTTCTCTACATGTTTCCTACAAAGCTCCCATCAATAACCCCAGTTTCCCCCTCATCTTTTCCAGTTTACCTACATATCCCTAAGTTCTCCTACAATAGTCTCACCTCACTGCAGGTCCTCTAATTACCAGGCAGGGAAGAGGCCAGATGTGCTGTAGCTGAATTAGAGCTCTGCACCTGGTCAATTAGTAGCACAGACTAACGGGCCAGCCTGTTCTCACCCAAAAGAACAATGGCTGAATTTTTTCTCCTTTCCCTGCATCATGAAGGAAATAATAGGCTTTTTCTGCCTAGCCACAGATTTTTTAGATTATTTGCAGGAATTTTGCAAATTTGCCAAATCTGGCTGAAATCAGTCTGCAGGTTCATAGTTATTAGGACTAAACTGATGGATGGCTGAACAAAAAACTTGGCTGAGTAGGCACTGTTTCCTTAAGAAAACAGACTAAAATAATTTTCCATTGTGAATGCCCAAAACTCTGGGGACTCTTTTCTCAATGAATAGACTTAAATAATTTTCAGCCATTTTAAAGGAAGTAAAGCCTAGCTATCTGATCCAGATAAAATAACTTAGTAAATGGAAATTAGCTCCTAGAAATACAAAAGAAGAAAAAGGCAAAAGGGTCTCTAATAAAAACTGGGTTGAAGCATTGCAAGTACAGAGCAGACTTCTGGTAGAACACTGCCATGCTAGCCACCGGATCCAGTCATTCTCGTCTTTTTTAGCCTGTATGAAATACACGCAAGAGGGTTTTAGTTTATATTAACCCATCCAAAACCAAAACAATGACAGTCTCCGCCTGGTTAGCTGGGGGAGAATTAACTTGGTAGCATGGTAACTGTGCTCTCAGTGCAGAGACAGCAACATGGGCTCCCTGTGAGCCAGGTTGACTCTGGAAGCAATGTACCCATGTTCTCATGGGGATGCGATCTAGGACTTATTGCGTTGAGCTCATGCTAGTATGGAGAGCCTTGTACTGCAGAGTTGCCTACTATTAAATCTCTTTGTGTGTGCTGATGCCAAGTTTTACCAGTGTTTTGTATTAACTTTGTTACTGTCTTATCTAGGTTATCCTAACACTTCCCTCACAACTAACTTGGCAGGATTGTGCTCCTGAATCTGGCTCATGAGGGTGGCCTTTGTGGACTCTGCTGGGGAAGACAGAAATGATCAAGTTATTCCCAACTAGATTATTTCTTCCAGTAGAGCCCAGGTAGGATTCAGCAGTGTTTCTCCAGCCAGATATACTTTAAAATCTAGTTTTCCTCAAGCATTGACCTCAAGCCCTATTAATCCCAGTCCCAGCTAATGCAGTGGGCAAGGAACATGGAAAGCTTCTGTCCTGCCTGTCCTAGGTGAATAAATGGCTAAAATTGTGAAAGCTAACAGGGGACAGATAGCTGGGTTTATGTGTGTGGGGGTGAATGTCTGAAGCTGAACTTCTGAACTGTAAAGCTGAATCCTGCTAATTACTAACTGCAACTGGTACAGGCTGGTAGTAAATTTTGGTAACATCTGGACTAAACAGAGTGGCACATCCTAAATCCTGCAATTAATGAAGAGACATGAGACAGAACCACCACTTATGAGGCTGATCATGCACATTGTGCTTCTGCACACTGGCTGTTCAGGCTGGGAAAAATGGGGTCCTGGAATTCTGGAAAGAAGAGCTGGTGATAAAATGAAGGGTTCCCAAAAAGATGTGATCTCAGTAAAAAGAAGGTGGCCTGGAAAAAGGAAGGTGAAGATCTTGGCTGGAGGAAGGGTCCTGAAAGTGGGGGAAGATCCTAGAGATCAGAGGGCTGTGTGTAGGTGAATGCCAGGGGATGGCCTTCCTGGATGGATAGTGATATCCCTGCTGGAAAGGAAAGTTGAGACCTAGCGGACATAACACAGGGGTGGTGGCGGGAGTGAGTGGGTGAAATAATTAAGAAGGGTAAAAGTTCTAATCTTCGTTGTTAAGTAACCCCCAATTCCCAGATCCACCATGGGTTGTCATTTAGTCTGTCTCATCCATGACACTGCCCTTTTTAAAGCAGCCTGCATTGCCTGGGCTAGAGGTGGTGTCAGCTCATGTGACTTTTGTACGTTTCTTTGCTGTTGTGATACAAAAGATAAAAAAGAACATTGTCATATAATTACTGTTTTCTTCCAAAGATTTCTCAGCTGATACAAAAGCACTCCACAGCACACCTTGCAATGGGAGAGGAACACTGACACTTTTCACCTTGAAAGTAGGCACCTGAACCACAGTAATGCAGTATAAAAGGTAAACACTGGTCTGGTTCAAAAAACTGCTTGGTATTCTAAATATTTGTGCATGGGAAGGGCCTTTTCCAGATGTAATAAAAAGACCTAATAAGGAAACTCATCAATATTAAGCAGTCTGCAAACTGTTAAAATGTGTGCAATTAAAAACAATTTATCAGGAATACGATTGATTTACAATTCAAAAAAATCGATTAGTGTGTAGCTGAATCATAGTAATACTTATTTTTCAAACAAATTGTCTGCATCTAACAGTGACATACCTCTGAGTGACTAAGCCCAAGTCCTTTTTGTGTTGTGAAGTGAAGCACTGGAGATTTGCAATGGTATCTTACATCTTACTGTGTGTTAAGCTCATCTAGATAATAAGCACTAGTCTTGTATTAGCAATCTGCTTATCCTTTCTCCTCTGTCTCCACAATAATTTCTTGACAACTCTTTCTGATGGTCAGATATATGCTTCATGAGGATGTTAAGCTGTCCATGTGGACGTAGCCTTTTGAAACTGTTTTCAAGAAAGTCTTGCAAGCAGATCTGAGAGAAGTCAGAGATCTGTAGTTGCTCAGTTACAAAGAGCCACTTTCTTTGGCAGCACAATACCTTGCAGCAGCTCAGGGCAAGCATTTTCTTCTGACAACATTCCAGTGATGTAATCATAAAAGCTGCAAACAATTATCTTCTCAGAGAGTTTCTGAAACTTACTGGTGAGGGGAGCAAGACAAAGTAGCAAGGAGACTGGCTGTGGTGTAACTCTTGGAAGGAAAAGGAGGGTGTCACTAGTTTGGCAGGTCATTTCCGTTTCACTTTTTACTGCTAGATCTTCACAATCCTAGATTAGGACAATAATAAATGATGGTCATCTTATTTTCTGCAGAGTAAACTTGTGCTTTTTTTGGTTTTTCCATTTATGTCAGCTGTGCCCATTGCCTGTCTACGAAGAATATTGTTGCAGCGTCCTTCAGCTTGGTGAAATGACTGTTGTGCAAAGCCTCTGGTTTGCTCTCTGAAACCAGGATTTCCAGCTGCCATTTGTTTCCTGATGAAGCACAGCGCTTCCTTTTTCAGGTCCTTGTAATGTTCCACAGTACTTTGCATCATATCACATACATGATGAGTAACATAGATTCTGGAAGTCCGGGGGTAATTATCCCAAGTCTTTTCACTTTGTCATATCCCACCACTTTCTTGGAGGCTCACAGAAATATTATTGCTGTCACCATTTGCCTTAGAACTTTAGTAAAGCTCAGGTCATCTAAGAACATAACACTGAACTGCAAAAGGGTGACACAGTTACCTTGACAAAGGGAACAGCGATCAGATCTATTGCAAATGCTATTCCTGGAAGAAGGTAAAAGATGTAGATTTAGTCTCTGGTTGGTACAGACTTTGAACTAGGCATACAACCAAGTGAAAAAAACCCCATTCACTGAGGAAGCTGCAAATAACTCTACGGTGGACTGGTAGTGACTTCTACACAAGCGGAATCTGGTTTCTTTTATAACAGCAGCTCTTTCAAGGTCACAGCTTGATAAGGCCTATTCATGTTTGCAGAACACCCACACTAAACAGATCAGAGAGCCAAGAGTAGGAGAAGGTGTTAAACAATACACTTTGAGTAAGCTCTGCTTACGTGAGCTGGCTCTGTAGTGACTTCTGCCTCTAATTCGTACAGATTGCTGCACTGAAAGAGGGAACCGCTGCTGACACGCACACACACGCACACACACATGTGCTTTAGAACTGTGGCTCTTCCATTTGCTTACTGCAGTGATCAGGGAGCTGTCCCCTGGCCAGGAAACACTATTTTTTGCCATGCTACAATTTCAAGCAGCTGTGGAAGTTTGCCTCTGCCTTTCTAGTCATTGCTGATGAAAGAGCTGATAGAAAAACAAAGGTATAGCAATTGGGACTAAAAGGGAAATAACTTACCCTATTAGCAGTAAAGCAAATTAAGCCTGACATATTACAAATGTATTTTCTGTCCTGAGTCCTAACCCGTATATGTAATCCAACTCACCCATGTCTCTTGCAGCACTGCCATTACCATGCCCCCAATCTTTGTCTCTCCTAAATCCTCCTCCCCCTTCAAGCTCCTCTTACAGTCCCTTGATCTGTTCATACAACATCCAAAGATCTACTTATGTCCCTTATTTGCAGCCTTCAGGCTTCCTGCTGAGCATGAGCAAGCACAGGGTATGAAGAGCTGCAGGCCCAGTCACTGTTTAACCAGCTGCTGTCAGAAAGAAATCTCAGCTGAGTTCCCCCTGCTGCTCCCTCTTTCTTGCCCCCATCCAGTCACCTGTCAGATCTTCACGCCTCTGAGATTTCTGCCCAGCCATCCTTTTTGCTGAAATTGGCCATCATGTTCAAAACTCTGTGACAAAGGCTTTATTTCCTTAAGACATGAAAGTGAAACAAACAAACAAACCTGTTCTTTCTTTCTCAGAAAAATAACCCACTAAGATGAGTATGTACACTTAGCCTCCTTCTACACTGGACAGCGAGAACCTATAGAAGTGAGAACCTGGCGAAGGATTGGAGCTGCATGGCACTCCGAATAACAGAAGAACCACCAAAAATCTAGGGAAAAAACCTCGGGTTCAGCTCTGTATTTCTTCTTAGCCAAGGTCAAAGTGTCACTTATGCCCAGAGGTTTGTCTGAGATGCAAAACGTGCGTGGGACAGCATATTTTGCCACCCTGGATTCCAGGGGGTGATCATGGCTCTGCTGCAGCAGCACCACCACTCCGCAGCGGGAGAGGTGTGGGGTGAGATCCAAAGCATTACTCACGTCCGTTTGTCTGCAGATAAGTGGCGATGGCAGTCCCTGGCAGCTCTCCCTGGGCACTGAGCCCGGAAGGCCCATCACATCTGAGGCGGGGAGGCACTGTGCAAGTTCTCAGACTCTTAATGCTGACTCTTCCCTACCCAGCCTCCCCTGAGCTGCAGATGTTGTCTGAAAGGCCACAGGCATCTCAACTGCATCAGCGCTAACAATTCTGAGCAAATTCTGGCTCCCCAGTATTCCTGTGGTCTACCTCTGTGTGATCAGCGGCAATACAGGTGACTGTTGGATCATTCATTGTAGGGAACCTGAATTAGCTACACAAAATAATCTTGTCAGGATACTTCATTCAATAATAAATGAAAAATTAGTCTTGCTTCCCAACACTATTCTTGTAATAGCCCTTATGCTAACAGCTCAGCAGAGCTCTGCACAAATATGTTTGTCCTGCGAATTTGAGGATAGGAGTAATATAAGCGTGAAACTCAGCTGACAACTGTGAAAACCAAGCACTGGTCCCAATCCTGGCCATCAGACATATGTCAAGAAATGGAACAGTACACACAACCTCATTGCTGGGAGAGATCACTAGCCCTACTGCTAGCACTGGGGAGGAAGAAAATGCAATGAAGATGATTCACACTTATAATATTTCCCATGTAAGTATGTGGGAGTACTCTTAGCCTTTTACCATAACCTAAATTTAAAGAAAAGCAACAACTTGTTTCCAATTCAATAACAGAAGCATATGACATTTTATATCAGCCTGAGAAATGAGGGAGGACAGAGTACGATATAATTCTCTTCTTTGATGCTCCATATTCTGCAAATTCATTATATTTACATGCTATATTAAGCGATTTGAAGAGCTGCTGTCAGCTAGAAGCAGCAAATAAATAAGTGGAAGAATATATTTGGAGAGTCATAAGGAGAAAAGACCACATCTTATCAGACTTCTGACTAATAAATATAGCACAGCTATGATGAGATCTTTCTAAGCTGTCATAAAATCTTTCGACTTATAGAAAAATAGAAAAGATGAACAAAATTCTCAAGTAGAGATTGATATGAATAACTGGATTTAATGACCTGACTTCCTTAAACAGTAACAAACAAGTAGATAAGCTCTTGCTTCAAGACAAATATCTATCCATAGATACTACACCAGCAAGTTGGGCCACAAAGATCTGCTTTTCTCCTCTTAGTGCTGACAAAATGATGGCTGAAACAGATTTTAGGTGCCTGGTCCTTTACTGAGCACTGCCCATGATCTCCTGGAAGATGCCAAGGGAGCCCAATCAATTTACACGAACCAGAAATCTGCCTGTGAGAAATTATAAACAGAAGCTGTCGCGTAGGATACTCGTGGTACCAAGTTAGCGATGACTGGCAGGACGGGATTACAACTTCCAACAGCACCTTAAATTTGGAACCTGTATCCTGATTTTTCTAAAGATATGTTGGCATTTTTAAAAACAGTACTCCAGAATTTAACCCAGGAAAAGAAGCAGCTGTGCTCACAAGAAGGGGAAAAAATCCAAGGAATTTTTCAATATTCCTCTCTCTCCACTGCTCAGTGGCATAAATTTACAAGTCATAAAGTGTCAGTCTGAGCCATCGTGTTTCCTGGTCACTCAGATCATCACAATATGGAGAAAACTCTTCATTTACCTCCTGTATATCTCCAGTTATTCTAGCTATCACAGAGACCTCCTCATTCTGCACAGTTCCCCTGCTGTAACTCCACATGAGTTACACCCAGAAGTGCAACGACAGAAACCTAAGTTTAGATCGTTTGTTTCTGAAGCTGTGCTGTTGCCAGCAAAATTCCACTGAAAAAACAACTTAGAAGGACATATTTCCCCTTATACTATGTATTTTTATAATTTTATAGCTCATCGCCAAATGTGAGAGTTCAGGCTATTGTAGCTGTAGCAAGCTGATGGAGATGAGCCAACCTTTACCACTCAGAATCCTGGCTCTATTTCCACATTCCTGTCCACCCACTTCTTCTGTATTGTTCCACAAAACCACCTCATGCCTGGGCTATTTATTTTCAAGTGTGTTACATTTATCTCTAATTACAGTGAGAGAGTAGATGGACTTGCTAGTTCTATGTGAAATATGCTAATTGTAGCATCATCTAAATAATTTCTGAAAAAATGATCAGCTCTAAATAAAGAACGCAGTGAATGAAGGAGTAAAACACGACCATATGCAGTAATTTCAAGGCATGAAGTAGTCCTGATAACTCAGGAATGTGAGTCAAGTGTTTCAGAAAGTTTGAAGATCTGGGAGAATTAATTTCTGGCACTGTACAGAAAAAAAAAAACCAAAAAACCAAAAAATCCTCTAGGCTGCTTGCTAATACAGTTGAATGCAGTTTGTTTCTTTATATAGCTTGCAGCATACAAAACTTTGCAAAGAGTCAGGAGTTGACGAAAGGGATGAGTCAGTGACTTAGAGAAGAAAAGAGGATTTTAGACACGTGGGGTAGCAGGCGTGATGCAGCAGTCCTTTGCTATAGGACACTGCAAAAAAGCAAAACAAGGGAGACTTAGGGTTTGTCTGCAAGGGGACACTTGGTAAGTTAAGCCAATCATCTGACCACGCGAAATCAACATGCATTAAAGACCCAAATGGATGTCCTTATTTAGGATTAAAGTGGTCCTAATGTGACTAAAGTGGTCCTTAATCCTTAGGGAGTTAGTCCTTGGTGAAAGAGTGCTCTGAATTGATTCAAAGGCATTTTGTAGGAAGAAATCTTCAACATGCAGGTTTCTCCCTTGTTCAGCTATGCCAACTGACTTCATACTTCTTCTTGACTCACCATAACGTTGCTGATTTTCCCCATGAAACACAGCCTTAATTTGAAGTAAGAGCGTTCAGAGTGACAGGATGGAACAAGTCTCGGGCAAACTGCACAATATCATTCAAAGAACAGGTAAAAGCAGAGCAAAAGCACAAACCAAACTTGCCCTGATATAAAAGTTTCCAGCCAAAAACCCAGAGGTAGCCACTCTAGACTAACAGCACACAAGCTACTGTTCCCAGGGTAAACCACCTTTGCTAAGATAGGAATCACCCTTGGTTTAGCTGGGGTAAAAATTTCCAGCCAGGGCAGATTTGTCTTAGTTCAAGAAACTCTGCCATGTTCTTTGGGTTGGAAAGTGGGGCATAGGAGGTAGTTAGGGTTTTCCAAATGTATCGCATTTACATGTCCATAGCTCAAATTTAGTTACAAAGCAGTCACGATAGCGTTTTGGGAGAGAAAGCGATGCCTGCCATGGTCACTTCCCCAACTCATGATGCAAAATAAGCTATGGTACTTAGAGATGAGGAGAATTACACTCCTCCTGATTTCCCCTTGTAAATCCATCTCTGCAAGGACTAAGAAGATAAACCCGGAGGAAGGCAGGACATACTGATCTCCTGGGCATATCCAGCTTTCAGCTTTCTGCACTCAGCTTCAAGATGGGATGTCGGCACCAAATGCGTCAGCTTGTGCAGAGCAGCACCCGTCTGCTAGAGCCTGGACACGGCTCAGGTTAATTTTACACAGCCCCAGCAGCTGTTCCAGGCTAGCGGCTTCCCGATGAACAGCCAGCAAATTAAAATTGACATAATTAAAGGAGGAAAATGTCGATCCCATCTCAGCTCCAAAGGACACTGGCAGCAGGGAGAGTATGGGGATTATTCCTGACTCCTGCACACCTGCTCCACTCTTGCTGTAAAATCTTCCATTGAGGAAGATACAGAAACATTTATTTTCTAATGAGGAAAGCCAAAACTGTGACACTGATAGAAACCATACAGGTTGCACCAGTCTTTGAATCTTTTGACATGCGTACCTAATCTTATAACAAACACTTACTTGCAGTTTGGGATTGTCTACAGTCTACTTCAGTTACAGCAAATATTTTCTCCATTCTGACTTCTGCATGAGCTAAAGCATGGGGAGACATTTCCATCTCAGCTTTACTCATATTGAAGAATTAGGCCCCAGGCTCTGCAGTTCAGCTGTGCTGGCCTCCTCTGACAGATAAGTGCAGAAGAGTGTTAACAGTGCTCTTATATTCCTATATAATAACCTCTAAGTGAAAGATATTTGTGTGGCAAGTGTTGGGCTAATTTTGGTGGTGAAACAGGCCAGGCAAATGAGCAGGACTAGCACAATCATCTCTCTGAAAGACAGTAAATAGCTAAATGTAGTTTGCAGTGCTGAGTCCAGCTACCACTGCCTGCTTAGTCCTAGGAGATATAGTGAGACAATTCAGGCCAAACGCTGAAAAACAGGTTCATTACTGGTAGGGGAATACAACATCTGCTGATATTTCCAATGCACAGTGTGGCTTATCAGCCACAAATGGCAGATTGTGGGGGATGCTTTGGACCTTTGCTCTCTTTCATGATGTGGGATGTCACTGGACAAATCTAATCATACAGGAATGGAAACTTCCTTCCATCATGCTATAGCCTGCTAGTGTGACAAGCAGGCCCAGAGGGATAAGAAACAACAGGTAGGAAGCTATATGTGTGTAAGACACAAGGAGGGAAAGCAAACAACTTTGATTTTCTCTGTATCAAGATGAATTGGTCTGGTCTGGCAGCAGTGAGACAGGAATCCTTATTGATACACTTATCTGATCATCCCAGCGGCTGAAGCATGTCTGAAAAGAGTCTCTAGAAAAGAAGAACAGACAGCATGGTCTTTCCCTGGGGAGTTGTTGATGAATTAGCTGTGTTTCTGCAAAGACAAAACAAAGTGGACACAGAAGAATGAAAGTGCAGGAGATACAGATGAGGCTTGTGCTGGTGCAGCACTCATTGCACCCTTGCAGCTAGGTTAAATCCACAGCCTGTGAAATCTGGTGAGCTGGCATTAGCATTCAGCCTCTTTAAGGCACAGCTTTCTAATCCAGGTGTCACGGAGGTATGCAGTCTTACCTGCTCAAGGAGAGGGAGAAGGGTGAAGAAGAGAAATGAAAATGGGATGAGAGGAAGGAGAATGCAGAAAGGACAGACTGGAGGAAGAACAGTAAGTTTCAGGTATAAGCTAAAGCCAGAGGAGATGATGATGATGTTTCCTATGAGCCTTTCTTTTTCCTAGCAGAATTGGGATGACAAAAGCCCATCTCTCAGGAAAAAAGAAATGAGAGCCCCATTATGTTACAGAGCATTTCAGCAAAAGGTAAATGTAGGGTCATTTTTGTAAAGCTGGACTCTGAGTGCCAACTTGGCACTTCCAGCATCAGTACCAAAGTGCAAACCCAAATGGTACTAGCTAGAATGGCTAGTCTCCTCTTTTATTTTTTTCAACAATAAGATCCGTTTTCAGATTTATTGGAGGAATCACTTTGATTTCTTGTTAATGCACTGTTTACCAAACATGATCTCAACACAGATATTAGACAGCATATTCTTTATGACTAAATACTTCTATTTTTTTGTCTTTAGCATTTTCTGACTTTAAAAGAAAAACCTCATAGAGCAAGCAGAGTTTGACTTCTGCTGCTTAAGACACCTCGGAGTGTAGTCCACAAACGCAATACCAGCCCTGCCCTTTTCAAGGGAATTCTGCCCAGACTGCAGTGCAAAACTGCCCTAAGGAGGGCTGAATCTGGGTCAGAATCTTGCAACAAACAGCTTCAAGAACAAATCACAACCATTTTCATCTCATTATATTTTTGATTGTCCTTTAAGCAGCAAATGTCTGGAACACTTGCGGTAAGTTCTGCAGAGGACACTGATGAAGGTTAAGCAGAGCTACGTACATTCCGGACAATGAGTTTATGAGACACAGGGATGAAGACATTACTCTCTTTTTGAACTGCCCATTATACCTTTATGTCTAAACATTAATTGCTGTTCTGTAGAGGAAAGTGATTTACCTTAAGATAAATGTTACGGTCTGTGATCAGCAAGCTATTGCTCAGTGTTAAATCAGATTTTCAAGTTGGTCTCTGCACTGCAAAACTTGCAGCATCACAGTCATACAATGCCAAAAAAGATTTCTTGTCATTTGGCTAAAGGAAAGTGAGTGTTCCCCAGTAAACAGCTTCATTACTGAGTCCACTGACAGTACATCCAACACACAGGCCTTGTGCTGTTTGAATCGTACCTCATACATAGTTAAATACACAGTATTGTTCATTTAGCCTTCTCTTGTTTGTCTGTAGGTCTAATAAGCTAAGCATTAATGCTGATTTATAGAACTGCACTCAGTACGAAATTTGGCACAACAATCCTTCTCTCTCAGGACAGGCAGAGCCTGGCATAACAACAGATTTCCAGCAATGGAAGAGAAAGATTATATGCTGTCCTACTGCATTAGGCCTAGGTAATCCCATGAGCTTTCTGAACAATATGTGGAGGTGCAGCGGATCTTCTGCTGACATTTCTATAATGCAGCTTTTAGAAGAACTGAGTCTTGACTCAGCTTGATGACAAGAGAACGGAGCAAAATTGATAGCACTGCTCCTGGTGCTGGGTGAAGCGTTGGCTGTAATGGCTGCAGAGCCTCCCCCGGCGTTTCCACCGGTGCTTGACACACACTGGTCTGCTTCAGGCCACCACACAGCCAGTTCCCTTTGAAAGGAGAGGCAGGATCCTGCTCCGCTCAGGCTGGAGAAAGAAACAAATCAATACGCAGATCCATGTTCTCAGTCAGCCACTGCCACTCGCCTGCCTCTCCTCTCATGGAGGAGTTTGGTCAGGGGCCAAAGATGCAAAGGTCTCTCAGCCTCACTGTGCCACTCACGACCGACTGCATCCTTTGGAAGGGCACGGGACACCGCGCACAGATTGCTAACAGGCAGGCTCGCCTGGTGAATCACCTGGGGAAGCGGTCAGTGCTCTTCCCCTCAGAAACACTGCCCACGTCTCCATGCCACAGCGTGGCACCTGGCTGTGACGCCTGACCTAGTGCTAAATGAGTAGAGGCATCCAAGCTAGTTTCTCTGCAGGAGAACTTGGCTCTCATGCAGTGCTCTGCTAATGCAGCTCTTATCTCTTTTGATAGCAATGCTAGCTCAGAAAGAATTAGTCTGGAAATCTTTACATAGTGCTGCAATGTGCAGCACAGGTATACCTAACCCTTAGAGTAAAAAGCCAGAGCAAGCCTAGAGCAGAAGAGAATAGTAGAAGCTCCCATTTCTGCTCCCACCTTGGAGTATGGAAATATTGCTTCCTAAAGGAGTTTTTACTTGGTTGCTGAAACATTCTTTTAACCAGATCTGCTCCTAAGCACAAATTCAAGAATAGAGGAAGCTGATCAGAAATGAAAATACTGTCATCAAAAACCCAGTAATGTGCCTGCCCTGTGAGGCATGAGAGCTTCTTTAACACTTCATTCCCAGTTGAAATTAAACCTGTGCTTCAGATGTTCCTAGGTATTTACTTATTATCAGAGGACAGAAACTTTCTATATATTTACATGTAAGTGACATTGTTGTGGTTTAACCCCAGTCAGCAGCCAAGCACCACACAGCTGCTTGCTCGCCCTCTACATGAGAACAAATTAAAGAAATTAAAGGATCCACATCTTTATGGGCAAATAAGATACAGAGCTCAAAACCATATGAAAGAGAGCATAGTTTGCTTGGACATTTTGGTAAGTGTGGTTTCAACTGAATAATTTATAATTGTTTCAGTGTGTGTATATGTTCTCGTGTTATATATGTTCTAATTACTAATGAAGTAACTACATAATTAATAATAAGAAGCTTCTCCATAGTTTTCACTTGTTACCTCTTGGTTATTGCACAGAATGAGACCACAGACGCATGAAAATGCTCAGCTGAAGAGCTGATCAGAGTGAGAATTAGACCCCATTCCTGCAGCTGCTGCCTGTGGAGGCACAATGCTCCCACTATTGTAATATTGCTTTTCCTGTAAGATTACTTTTTTGAATTTTTATGGACTTTCAACTGTATGAGTGCAAGATCAGTTGGTTTTTCAGAATGAAAAAAAAGAGACTGGTATAGACTGCATTCAAAGGAGCGGAATCCAGGGAAGGAAACAAGCCAATAGTCAGTCACTCACAGGGCAGAATGCTGGATGGGCCAAACATGCAATAAAACAGAGCCAATAACACCCTAGTCCTGCTCTGATTCTTACTTTCTGTTTCTCCAGCATCATCCTTTTACATCTGGGTGAATTTTCTATAGCCTTTTTCATTTCTCACACTTTTCATGGAAATTCTTTGGCTCTTTTAAATTGCATTTGCTTTGCTCCTTCCTAAAGGCTTCTGCTTTCCTTATAGCTTTCTCTCCCTTCAGCGCTCTCTCCCCAGTAAACGTCATCAGGTCTGCCTCCCTAATTTCTGTGTGATCACTTCACCAGCTTTCCTTCCCCTTGACTATCTCCAGTCCTTTTGTTCTCTTCTTCCTGAGGAATGGGAGTCTTAGGGACCTTCTTTCTCCCGTGAAGTCTCTTCACCTTCCCCGTAGGCCCTTCCATCTTTCCCTTACTTCTTTCTGCAACTGAATTTTTATCCTTTTGTTTCAGTGCCTGTGCATTTCTCCATCTAGGTGCTGGACATGGAGCTCACCAACTGCCTCCACAATTCGTACTTCTTTTCTCTCCTCACCCTTGCCAAATGTGAATTATGTAACTGATTTTTCAGTGACTCGAGGAAACTTTGCTTTTTTTGGTGACATTGCAGCTCCATCAGGGGTGCCAAAACCCATGTTCAGTAACTGGCAGCAAGGACAGATACACTCATCCAGTGCCGGTAGGCGGCAAGAGGGAATGGCTCCTTGCATTGCACGGGCAGTTCTTTAGTGCCACAGGGTGGTGTGTAATGACTGAGGAAGAAATACCATTTCCACAATGCAAGCTTTTGTGTATGTATGTGGTGTTGTTCAATGGCCATTGTTGTTGAAAACATTGGTAGAAAATTAGATGTGAGCAACAAGGTGAATATTTGAGGCACAAACATTGTGCATTTCCAGTTCCCACTGTTCACTGATGTAGTGCCCTTCTTCCTTCAAGGACTTGCTGATTTCTTGTCCCCAGTCTTTTCACTGCAATGAGCTGAAGAGCAGGCTTGATTTTAGTTTGACTTTATTTACTTTACTGCTTTCTTTTCAAATTTCTTTAAACTTTATTTTTCATCCCTTTTAGTATGACAGCAACAGTGCCCAGCTCCATTACAGAAGAGGCTATTGGCTCTGTCAGGATGTGGTGACAGTAAATGAGGCTTTGCATGACTTCTCTAACTGCCCGGGAGAGAAGCCTGTTTTATGTCTGCTGCTCCCAGGCCTGGGCTCAGCGAAGGCAGGTCCTGGTGGATCTGCAGCACTTCAGACATTGGAGCTGCTGGGAGGCTCTCCTGGTTTCCAGACCCCCCCTGTGTACTCTAAGCTATGGTGAGGTGCGCTTGGTCTTTGCAGCCACCCAGAACCAGTTCGGACATGGGAACAACCTGTCTGCCGTTCCTCTCCTTTCCCAGTCCCTGGAGGTGCAGGGAAGGCTTCTATTTCATGGTTATGTTCCCTTTCTGTCTGTCGAGTGTCCTACCTGTATGTCTTCCTGTCTGAAGAGGCATATCTGAAGTCATATAGTTGTGGCAAGACTGGGCAGGGACATCAAACCAGCTGCCTCTCCTGCTTTTCTGCAGGATTTGAGTTCAGATTCCTGATCTGCTTTGGATTCATAGACTTTCTGCTTTGCCCCCTCTGCTTTGAAAATCATGCAATCCACCCATATCTAAATACTCTCCATTTTGCCCACCTTAGGCCTAAATTCTTTCCTCTCTCCCCCCTGCTTTTACACCAGTCTACATTTACATTGTGCCTTACATTTCTGCCTTATTTGTATCACTGTAAAACAGAAGAGAATCAAGCCTTACAACTGTAAACAAGAAATCCTCAGAGACATAATAGCATTCCCACCTGCTTTGATTTTTTTTTCTGTGAGTAAAAGATAATTGGAAAAGCCTAATTGAAATTGATCCTGATTTTCTGAAACATTGAATGATGCTGTCCTAAATCAAAATTATAGCAGCTATTCATGTAACAATCATGAGACCAAAGAGGGGGGGGAAAAAAGTTGTCAAAACAGCTAAGAAATATTATCAATACTGTTTTCCTGGCTCAGGAAACAATAGCAGTCTTTGAGCTGCAGAATGGTGTATTCTTATTCAGATAGGTGGCTTGCAGAAATCCAAGAAATCTGTCCTGCTGTTCCCAGAAGAGAAAATGTCACAAAAGCTAAAGCTCAGCCTGGCAGTAGCAGTGACAGCAGCCTAGGAGAGGACTCACTGCTGGCTAGATAGAAATAAGAGATCATCAACAAATCCAGCCAGGGCTGCAGAAATTATGCAGGACTGATGAGAATTATGCTGGTTTTGTGCATAGAGGTGAGGATGGAGGAGAAGCAGAAGGAAGCAATCCAACTCCCCAGTCCCAAAACTGAGTAAACCCTAAGCAAAACTGTAAAAGCCATAAAGGAGCAAAATTTAGAATATGTTTCTTTTTCTACTATGAAGAAAAAAGAAAAGTATAAAAGACAATATTTTTAGAAAGATACTGGGCAACATAATTAGCTAGGAGACATACCTGCGGTTTTAATTATATATGACATTAGTATACACTAAATATTCTGCAAAATGTCTTTTTAAAATGAAAAAAATAAGTGCAATAACAATTCTTCGTATTATTCTAAAGAACACTGCCATAATCTTAAATGCTTTCAGACCTGCTGCCCTAAACTAGCTGTCAATGCACGTTAGTTGAAATATTCAAAAAGTTGTTGTCCTTCACTGAAATATGTGCCAAAGTAGAGCTTGCCTTCCCGTAAATGATAACTTTTAATGCTGTTAATAAAGTCATATTCTGCTAATGCATTCAATATTTTCCTTGGAGCAAGAACCACAGCTTTCTGGATTTCAGTCTGTAGTTGTGGTGCCATCCGTTTTGATTTTCATAGCAGCTTCTAAGTTGTAGAGTAGCCATTAAAATTAACAGCAACGACAGCTTTGGAAAGATAGTAATACTGTATGCTGGAGATAATTACCAAAGCCTTTATTACTTGAGCGCTTAGGAATAGAGAAGCACTGTAATGTCTAAATCCCACAAAAGCTGTTTATTTTCCTCCTGAGCTTCAGACACAGATCGAGAAAATGAATATGAATAGTAGGAAAGGAGCTGCAAAAACAGGATTGCTGAAAACATTGCTCTGGGCTAGATATCTTCATCCAACATCCTATTTATCAGTTCTGAACTGCTAGGGACCGTTACTTAAAACAAAATAAAATCACTCAGTGCACTGAGTCTGTAAGTATTATTGTAGTAACTTATATGGTGCAGACTTTTAATCTTTAGTTATCTGTACACACCTTGTGAAGCAGTGAGAGAATATAGAACATACATATATATGAGATAGGAATCAGTGAGCAAACAGCAGAGCAATACCAAGACAAGACTTCGTTCAGAGAGAATAGAGAAAGCACAACTTTTTCAGAAGGAGCTATGGGGGGAGGTTCATCATCCATTCACTGTAGTCAGTCTCTTTCCAGACAGACTATTTAATGCTGGGTAAATGAAGGATGAAGAGTTGATCCCTCTAGGACATAAATCCAGGATTGCAGGTATAGGATGTCTTTTTAACCAAAGTTGTTGCTTCAGTCATTAAATTAGCTTTTCTTGCTATGAGGGATTCAAGGCAACAGCAGCAAAACATTAACTTCTTTTTAAGTACTGGACTGCCTCTCCTACGTCTTCCATAAAATGGAATTCAAACAAAGAATACAAATATTGACGTCTGAGATTTTCTGAGGCAAGCTTTGAAGCTAAAGAGAAATAATCCAGGAAAGGACATATCAGCAAGAAACAATCAAAGCTGAAAAACAAAAGCCCAAACCTTCAGGCCTGATATATGTATACATCAGCCTTGCAAGTCCATGTTGAGATGCTTTAATACATTGGTCTCCACCCAACTTTCCCAGCCAATACAATGCCCAGAAAAGGTTTCTCATTTTGTTCATGGTGACAGGGAACTAAATCCAAGGCCAATATAGAGACTAAATCCTCTCCAATGAAGTTTGGGTGTAGGAGCCAAACTTTAAGCAGGCATGTGTGAGACATATAGCCACATTAATTTCTAGCTGACACCTGTAATTTTTTAAGACCTTGAATTTCCTGAGACTGACAAGAAATAAACAGTTAAGTTTACACCCCTGGCATGCTTAGTACACATTGTGTGACTTACTGGCACTTGCATTTTCTGTGATTAAAACATATTGGCAGGTTCACAGTCTTATATATCCATTAAAGCATAAGTGTTCAAAAAACGGGTAGACGTGGCACTTCGGGACATGGTTTAGTCTAGTCTACCCTTGATTGGCTTAGTGTGGACTTGGTAGTGTAGGTTAATGGTTGGACTGGATGATCTTAAAGGTCTTTTCCAACCTAAAACGATTCTATGATTCTAAGAAAAAAACCCTAGCATTTTTGAACTAACCAAAGTCTATCCAATACTTACAAATTGCTCGTAGCACTCTGTCATTGCTACAAAGCTTGGCAAGACAGAAAAATTCCACCTATTTGCAAATTTTAAACAAATGCATATTTGCCCACAGTTAGAAAGTTTGAAGCACTTAATTTTACAACTGGAAGTGGATACCATTCCTGAGCGTAGCGAAAACTCTGCTCCTGTTCATCAAGTAAACCCCCTGCACCACTTAAAACTTGAAAAGAAACAGTTCCAGAGACAGGCAGAAGAGTGTAGAAACTGAGACTGGTTCCACCTACTGAAACACACATTTACTGGAAAAGATGGGCTTAGGCAACAAAATAACAGGCCTTCCTTCAAAAGCTGGCTTTACAAAAGGGAGAATGTCTCCCCCTGTGGCTGGAAAGAAACAGTACCCATGAACAAATCACAGGAAAAATAGAAAGTCCCACCTATACGGGGTACATCCACAGCTATGGAAAAGAGCTTTATACAGCAGTCAGAGTTCACTAGCCCCTCTCTTTCCTCTTCCACTCTCCATATGTGTGTGAGAGAGACAAGGGCCTCAGTTAAACAAAAATAAAAGAAAAATGAACAAGCTATTGTGTTCATGCAGAAACTCCCTTAAGAACAGCTTAAAACAAGCATCTGCTAGCTGACTGTTATAGCAATCACTACAGCCATGTATTTGATTCTCTGGAGACATGTAGCTGTAATAGCTGAAGACAGCAAAAGAAAGCAGGATGCAGTCAAACATTTCAGAATTGCATTAATATTTTCTTGTTCTAATATGAAACTCCCAAGTTAAAGATTCTCATCATGCTGGTATCAAGCTTTTGTTTAGACTTACACATCTGTGCTACTGAAAGTTAAGAAAACTGCCATTGAAACCCCTTGATGTTGAGTGCTGTCATAAAATGTACACTTGATATTTACTACTATTTTCAGTGAAGTTACAAGCTCTTAAATTACACTAGGTCCATAAATGAAGAGAAAGTGAGCATATGATGTGCACCAATAAAGTGAACTTCTGCAGATGAAATAATAAGAAATTCTTACCCAATAATTACCCAACATTTGAAGTCCCTCATAGTCACCTTCAAGCAGTCAGAGAAATAGGAGAAAAAGCAAAGCCCTTGTGATTATATTACTATATTCTTCTCCCATGACGAAGGGACACGCTGGGCCATTCAGAGACTCTCTAAATTAAAACCTATTAGCTCTTGCAAAACAAACAAACAAAGGAAAAAACAACAACCAAACAAAAAGAGCTGGAGAAATCAAAAGACTAGCTAAGAAATCACTGTTCTGGAGAGCATCCTGTGCTACTCTTCAAAGTAAGAATCAAAATCTGTAATCCTAGGGTTAGAAAGAAAGGATGTTTGTAAATTGTAACAGAGTAGAACAAAAATCACACCCAGCTGGAAGATCAGTGGAGACTGTCCCCCTTTTTGAAGTCAAACATGCCCAAGACCTGGTGGAGGTTACTGCTGCAGCCGTGCAGGAAAAGGGGCTGCAGTGAGGGGAGGTGCGGGGTAGCAGAGATGTTAACGGTAATGGGCAGTGGGAAAATCAAGATTAAAGATCACTCTGGATGGCAAAACATCTTTCAGCACAGCAGCCTGAATTGGACACTCTCCCAGACTGAACCCCTACATCACAGTGCACAAACTGGTAACAGTTTGTGTCTCTTCCTCCATCCCCCTTTTTAACACCGGTAGAAGTGGGTATAGACTTGATGTACTTAGACCACAAAAAGGGCATTGGGAAAGGTTTCCCAGAGCCCTGGCCTGGTAGGGGTGTTTCACAGCCATAACAGAAACAGCCCAGCTGCCAGGCACCAAACTGTTGTGGGTGCAGAGCTCGCGATGGTGCTGCCTCTGGGCCATGGTGTGAAACCCTTGGAGGGGACTACCCCAGCTCACTGCAGGCAGCGGGAGAAGCCTTCACTGTGACTTCTCCCTCTCCTGCTTTCCTGGTGATAGCACCAGTGCTATACACAGTGCTGATTTGTTGATATGAGAAAAATAAAACCAAATGCTTTACCAAAGGAATAGTTTTCTTAAAATCTCTTGAAATAATGAAAAAAAGGCGGTTGGAAACCATTTGCTGAGAGAAAAACATAAATTTGAATAACCTGATCAGTCAGAGCATCAGGCTTCACTGTCTAGAAACTGAAAAGTGGTGTTAAAGAGCTAGACAGATAGTACCATAGTGGATGTGGATTCACTGGGCTTTGGGCCTTTTTCTCCTCACTTATTGATGACTTTCTTGATGACTTGACTTTCAACAGAGTTCTGGATTGGCATAGAGCAGCTCAGAGAACGAGCATCCTTAAATTAAAAAAATAAGAATAATAATAAAAAAATAATCTTCAATGTAAATGTAATTTAGGCCATGTTCCCCAGCAACACTTTTTATATATTCCGGCTAAGAAACAAAGGCTGTTTTTCATGTTGACTCTACTGTATGACTACTATCTCCTGTGCTAGAGCCCTTCTTTGTTGCCCTTTTATCTATGCTATGTTCACTGTAGCTACTGAAGATTACTGACCTGTACTTTTCAGGTAAGATCCGAAGTTGGAGCAAAATTTAAAGCTATGCCATGAACTGTAGTGTAACTCAAGCATGTTGCATAAGTGGGGACATTAGGCTCTAGTGTTACAGAAGGATCAGAGCTTACAGCCCTGCAAAACATCATTTGATACGTGCACTGAGTAAACATCACGCCATTTCTCAGCTGGCTGATTTGCTAATGTGGAATATATATCACTAAAAGAAGTGGAAGCAAAGTACAGACTGCTGGAGCCAGGTAGCGTCAATTGGACAACTTCACAGAGCTGAAGCAAAATTGAAGGCAACCAACCAAAGGGATATTCACTGAACACACACAGAGTTGCCAAACCTTCAGCTGAAGGTAGGCAAGTTTGGTTTTTGTTGCTTCTGGGTTTCCACTGCTTTTCCCTTCATACTGCAATACCTGGCGTCTACTCAACAGGCTAAAGCACAGGCACAGTCTTTGTGACTGTTGAACATGTAATGAGACTATGTAATATTTCACCCTGTGCTAACCTTGGTTCATTTCCACTTTGTTTCCCCTTTGTTTCGTTTGTGTCATCTTGATTTCTATCCTGTGACCCTGTTCATTTGTAGAAGACAACTCTATGCTCTTGATAGATTTTCTGATGTGGAAGTATCTTTCAACTGCAAAACTCTCCTTTTGGATTGCTTCTTTCTGTGAGGAGTTGTTTCTGATGTGTCATTGCATGCTGGCACAGAGAGAAATGTCATCTTTCTGAGAATTCAGAGTGACAGCAAACACACATATGAGCTAAATTTTTAATGTCTGATCATACTGCTCCCGATAGAGTTAGGCACTGAAAAACAAGCTTAACTTGCAACATACATGTAGACCATGGATTGATAGGAAGAAAGGCAACATGGTCTTTCGAAGAGCTGCAAAGGCTTCATATTGGGGTGTGTGCCAGAAAAGCCACACTGATAGTTAAATTAAAATTGATATCCCCATGAGAAATATCCTAGCTATGTAAAATTCTGACTCAATGTTACAAATGTTAGTTTTCCTAGGACCTTAAATAGTAACAATGCTAGCATTTAGTTACACTTGTATTATGAAACTTACTATGGTTTTCAGAGTAATTTCAGCCTATCATCAAACAACATCCATAAAACAGTATTAAAACCAGAATTAAAATGCATTTTTACTAACAAAGGTCATCATGTTCCTACCTAACTGCTAGTGGAGAAACTATATTACAATCTCTATATTCATTTCAAGCATAATCCTTCAACTGATGATACCAGTGAGCTCCACAGTAGGAACAAAGCCAGAGTATGCATTAGAGATTGCCAGTCTTGATTAAGATTCTTTGAGTAGTCAGAAAGAAACATTTTTCTAACTGAATCTTTTACCATTTGAATAGGTTGAAATTTAATACAGGCTAATTCAAACTTGAGCTAGCCTGATGAAATACGAAACATGAATCAGTTTAAGAATTCAGAAGACCCTAAACTTACTGCAGACATGTCAATGCATTCAGCTGTACTAATCGCCTCCAGCGCTTTTTGCTGAGCACTTGCAGTAAAACTGCTTTTTGTACAAATGAACTTCGTCTTTCAAACTGTCCGAGGTTTGTTCAAAATTACCTTCAAGTGCATGTTGTGATTTCTTCTGCAACTTTTTAGTACATTGGCTCCCCCTCCTGTTCATTTGGTGTAAGCAATAAACTGATCAAATAGTGCCAGTTAAGAAGTTTCTCAGCACTTACCATAATTGCTTTTTGGAAGCATATTTCTGAGGCTCATAAGAAAAGACTGTTTCTCAGGTATCCATGTGAAGGACACAATCTTTGTTCAATACATAAAAATAGCTGGGTCCAAAACAGTGGTGTATCAAATTAATTAAATATAACATCATTGTGTGAGGAATAGTTAAAAAAAAAAAAACAAAACAACTTTTCAGTGATTTAAAAAAAAAAATAATATTTTAAACAATGAAAAAGGCAATGAAAGAAGGATTTTTCAAGTAAAGTCTTTACCTGGAAACTTTAAAAAACAGTCCACTTCAGAGCTAAGAGATGTGTAAATTAAAGAGCACATTTGAATAGTAAAGTACAAGAAGCTGCCTGCAGTTCTGCCAATACAGAAGTATAAATTGTAACGGTAACATTTAAAATGAAGAAGGGAAAGACCAGATGGGCTAGCTAACTAGTGATAATTTGAACATGAGAATTAGAATCATTCATTATGGCAAAAATTTGTGGAATTGAAAATGTGGTACCTTTCCTTTAAAAATAGCACTGGAAGAACTCCAGATCTAGTATCAAAACAGGTAAACTGACAGAATAATTGGAAATAAAATGACAGAGTCCTATAGGAAGCATGGTAGGATGTGGAGAAGTCTGATTTCCATTCCTCTCTGTTCTCTGAACAAAGAATCAGCAGTGGAAGGACAAATGCAAGAAAGGCTTTGAGGGAAAGGCTGGTTACAGTCAGCATAGACACATTCCTGCAATGAAACCTGAGTAAAAGCACCAGATTCTTGAGGCTACCAGTGACATGCAGGTGACACCAACGATATTTTTAAAATTCAGTGTATGTGGTGCATTTTTCCTACTTCTCTGGAAGCATTACACATCAGGGAATGCTCACATCATCATGCTGCATCTCACAGTGAAAAAAAAAAAAAAGGAGACACAGTGCAGGTAAAAACCACAAAACTCTACCTGCTTTAGTTAGCTCTATTAAAAAATTAGAATTAAAAAAAAAAAATCAATAAAAGGTGTCCTGGGTTCAGCTAGGATAATTTTCTTCCTAGTAGCAGGCATAGTGCTGTGTTTTGCATTTAGTATGAGAATAATGTTGGTAACACACTGATGTTTTAGTAGTTGCTAAGTAGTGCTGACACTAGTCAAGGACTTTTCAGCTTCCCATGCTCTGCCAGGTGCACAAGAAACTGGGAAGGGGCACAGCCAGGACAGCTGATCCAAACTGGCCAAAGGGCTATTCCATACCATATGACATCATGCTCAGTATATAAGCTGGGGGGAGTTAGCCGGGGGACAGCGATCACTGCTTGGGGACTGGCTGGGCATCAGTTGGCAGGTGCTGAGCAATTGCATTGTGCATAATTTGCTTTGTATATTATTATTATTTTCCCTTCCTTTTCTGTCCTATTAAACTGCTTTTATCTCAACCCATGAATTTTACTTTTTTTTTTTTTTTTTCTCCCCCAATTCTCTCCCCCATCCCCCTGGGGAGGCGGGGAGGAGTGAGTGAACAGTTGTGTGGTGTTTAGCTGACTACCGGCTTAAACCACAACAAAAGGCAATGTCACATGTTTTAAGAACCATCAGACATCTTAAAAAGAAATTGTCACCAGACAGTCATGACCAAATGGGGACATCAGCAGTGAGTTTCTGCAGATTATTGTAAGGATGAGAACACTACTCGATGTTTCCATCAACAGCTTTTGTATGCTTATGACCAAAAGACTGTCAGTGTGGTAAGACAGGGACAGCACAGCCTTACATACAAAAATACGTTTTAACACACAGAGAATGAGGAAGGGGAAGATGCATCCAGAGAGTGGGTAATTCTGAAAGGAACAAGGCAGGGGCTCACATTGCCTCAGCAAGCTGCAGCGAACAGCGTTAATGAGATGTAAAACTGGCTGAGTAATGACTTCTGATCTCCACTGCCAGGTTTATTTTTATCCAAGACTGTTTAAAATTAAATGCATAAACAACCTGGAAAGACCACACCTTCTCCCCTGCTCCAAGGTATGTGTTTTGAACACTATGCTATAGTTAGCTCCTCCTTTGCCCATTTTCCTTCTGGCTCTCCTTTTGCATAATGACAGCTCCAATGGAGGTATAGCGTGTCTTCTTCCCAGCACACACATTGTTTGGTGGTTAATGCAGCCTTCTGGAAACCTGGGGATGTAAATCTGTATCCAGCCACAGAAGCAAAGAGGTCATTCACGTGTCCTACCTCTGCTGAGACCTCTTAACCAGAAGCTAATTATTCAAAAGGTGACCATCATATTTTCTGTATTTCAGATCAAAAGAACGATCCTGGGAAAAAACCATGCAAATACTTACATGCAAGCTTTCAAGCATGAGCAGATGGCGATAACTACCTGGAGTCCTGACTCAGCCATTACGGTGCTGGAAAGGAACAGGATTTCACACCCTTCCCCAGGGTTAACATTTCCTACTGCTAGCTCTGGGCTGCTTCCCTCCCAGAATAACCTGGCTTTCAGGACATCACTTTGAAACGGTTCAACTCATCCTATATGCAGTAACAGAGACTTCTGTTGGCTTTGGCCCTGGAAGAGTTTTTAGGATGTGTTTTAGATAAAGGCAAATGATGAGGCTTACCGCAGAGGTAAATGTGTGCACTTTAATGGCCTTTGATATACATGAGACTAGAATATCTAATAGTTCTTAACTATTAGCTGCTTAATTTCTGTTCTCCCCCTGTAAGGGAAGTACAATGGGTTTTATCACATTGGGTTTGGATCACTGATACTGTATTTTATACTGAAAAAGGAAAGTATTATATAATCCCACACAAGACTAATCTATTAAAATGAACAGATCTTTAACTGAAGCGATTATCTACAATTGCATGGACGGCTACGAATGGAACTTTTCCAAATTTAACTGTTTGTAGAGTGATTACACTTGAATTGCTACGACTAAAGGTTCTGTATCACTAAATTTCACTGGGATGCATAAGTAACTTCTATAATTTTAGAAGTATCCTACCTGTTTCATTTTTGTTTTGAAAAGTCATACTGTGTAAAAGGGTACTTTTGAATTTTACCTTTTTTCCAGTCGTTCTTGACATTGACAGTCTTCATGCACTTGCATAGCTACATGTGAAAGTATTACAAGGTCAGTTTTAAAGGCATACCCCATCGTATCTGTAAACTCATAGCCAAGAACCATTTTTACGGGATGGTGCAACATTTGGCAATGGTGCCTCGATTCCCTAATTTGGAACTGTAAAGGAAGTACAGAAATACCAAACATCTAGACTCTTACCACTGTCAGAAAGAACACTAAACTTCCTACTGCATAAAACAAAAGGCAAACCCCACTCCTCCTATAAAGAGCTAAAGCTTGATTCCACAACCAATTTGGACAACTCCCTCCCACTCTCCAAAAAAATCCACCCAGGTACTTGCCTTGACACTTGTCTCAACTTACTTCACTGATCCACGAATAGAAATACTATAGTATTATGTTTGTCCGATGGCAAATGGCTGCTAGTTACCTACTACAACAAACCTTAAAAGCTGTTCTGTCTAGGGCTGTATACACAGAGAGAAAGTTGAAATTTTAAAGGTCAGAAGGGTATTCTCCCTAAAATGTAAACAAGGATGCATCCCCAGTCTAGAATTTAAAAATTCAATTTCCTCCATCTTCAGTGGTATGTATAAGCAGCACTTGTCTTTGTCCCAAGGTCTCTGAGGTACACAGATACAAGAAGCCAAACTAAATTGTGTCCCCTACTTACTTTGGAGAAAGGATCACTTTGCTTTCTCCTAAGAGTTTTTCTGATGACGGATAAACTTACTTTTTGTAAATTGTTGCCTGTGAAGAATTAAATGCCACCTTACTGCAAAATCCTCTTCTCTACAGTCCATTTCTTCTCCAGCTCAACTAGGGAAGAAGCAGCTTGGAGATCACAAAGTTTTTTGTCATCTTATAAAGGTACTGACAGAACAGAAAGTGTCACAACTCTCTCCATGCAATCCACCGTAATTATTTCAAAAGACTGCAGAGCTAGGTAAGGTTACATTCTGTATCTATGACTACTCTATCAGGATTTTGGCACAGTGAAAGCTAAGTTCTGCAGAGCCATAAAGGTGCTATGATGAACATTACTTCTCAAAATTAGAACAGTCCTGAACTACTATAACTTGAAGGTACCTCTTCACAAGCTTTTAGTAAAGAAGCTGCTGTTGGTTAATAATAAGTCTGCCTTTCCATTTGCAGGAACTGCTCTTCTACATTTAGTTTGAAAAAAGTCACAAAACATATGGTAGCAACTATTGAGACAACTTGTTCGTAGTCTTTCTTTTCACTCATCGATTCTGAATAATGGGCCTTTGCAACAAAGTCATTAAGCACACTATTGTACTTGACATAACTCAAACTCAATCCTACAGCACAGCTACAGCTTTCAAGCTACTCTGACTTTTCTCCCGTTCCACTGAGGAAACACAGCAAAAGTGCTGTTAGAGAACACTAGTGTAAGGGGCTTAGCTTTGCTAGTTCTAATCCAAAATACTTTCTAATTTCACCACATTTGTGAGTATCTCTCAGACCAACTCCACTAGTATTTACTTTTTTCCATGCTAAGCTTCTTGTGCTTGTCTTGTTTCCTAATGATGTAAAGCTGGACGCCTAACTTCTCTCTACATTCCCACTGGTTTTCCACTTAATTTCAGACACATACAGCAAACAAGACTTTTAATTTTTTTTAATTTACAGTATTGATTGCTCTGAGTTATGCCTTACTGTCAGTACACAGTAAATACATTCACCTGAACAATTCACTTAGTATGAAAAAATGCAGTTAAAACATTAAAAATACCGCTTTACACTGTGCAAAACAGAACCTTATGAAGTAATGACATTGGCTACAGCCAGGCACAGAGGAAGACTCTTTCCTTTTAGTCTACCAGGGCATTCATTCCTGCACCCCTTCTCCTGAAATTGCATGTAACAGTAGACTTTAGGTGAATACTTTTGATGAATTAAGGATTTAATAACTCTCAGCTTGGTCTTTAGGACTTGTATTTCCAGAACAGGAGGTTTTTCTGTTCTATTCATTACACCAAGAATGGCTGCTTTCGGAAGATTTACTGAACGAACGGTTTCAATAACACTTAAAAAACTGACTATGTTTCTGAAGGGGAGTTACACTCTATTGGTGCATGCAGCTGTCAAAGTCTAGATAAATCAGGTAACATGCTTCCCTTAGATAGAAAAACTGCCATTTCATGAATAGTACTTGTCAGATGAAATGCATTCTTATCACAAGCTTTAGATAGATTAACATATACCACAACACCTAGCACTGATTAAATTTAGAAAAATATTATCTTGGGTTTTTTTTTTTTTTTTAGCCTTTGTTGTTTTGGGGTTTTTTTAATCTTTAAAGTAATATAACAGAAAACATACAGTGGAAGATGTCAAAAATCACCCTGCTTTTTAATCTGGAAGAGCTGGGCTGTCAAAGCTATTATGCTGTTGACAATTACTCATTTGATTATTTATAGATATATTTTTAGGCAATGAAGAGGCAGGAAATGTTGGGTTTTTTTTCTTTTTTTAATTCTATGATCAAGTATGACCGAACATTATAGTAATTTAAATCAACCCAATTACATAGTTTCCATTAAGTTAATGGCTGCCGAACAAGCATGTACTCCAGTAACCCACTGTGAGCAATGTTATCTGATGTGCGAGACAGATTTTAAGGTTAGACACAGTACATGTAAAAATAGAAAGTTTAAAAACCAATCTCATCAAGGACATTTCCATTGCCATCTCCCTTGCGAAATAAATAAGGCAGCAGGTAACTTTTACTTCGAAGTGGCATCTTTGAGGTATGCTATTAAGTCTGCTCTCTCAGACTTCTTCTTAATACCCGCAAAAATCATCTTTGTTCCTGGGATATACTTCTTTGGATTTTCCAAATACTCCATCAGAGTATCCTCACCCCAGATGATACCTAGAAAAAAGAAAAAAAGATAGTTAGCAACTTCAAAATAACAATTGCATTTATATTCTTGTCTTCCGTATTATTTTACTTTTTGGCAGAATTCTATCTATCACTGATAACTAAGTATTTTTGTCCCTAGTAACTCGTAAGAACAGCTTGAAGTTTACCTTTATTCTTATTAGCATCCGTGTAAGAGAAGCCCTCAGCTTGTCCAGTCTTGCGTCCAAATAGGCCATTCAGGTTGGGTCCGGTCTTGTGCTTGCCTCCCTTTTCAACTGTATGGCACTGGGAACATTTCTGGACAAAGATCTTCTTGCCCTTCTCAATATCTCCCATTTTCAGTACTAGACCAAGAACACACACAGAGGTCAGTATTGCAATTTCAAGGTCACCTATTCAACAGAAACTTTAAAAGTGTCCTGTTGGTTTACAAAACCGTGTAATTGGCCCATCAGTCTAATAATTCTCCAGCAGACAAGCTATCTACAAGCTATAGCTCCTAGGTTTGAAGATTAGCAGACTTTGTAAATGGTATCAAGGTGATAAGCATGCTTGAAGAGCAGGAAAAACCTTCCCTCAGCCAAAGTAATTGCCCCACAGCACTTGCACAGTATGGAGGCAGTTTTTGAAGTGTAAATCGAACGTGACTGCCATATATGGCTTGTATATCTAGAATAGGAAAGTTTCATAGTCATGAATAATCTTGTGTAAAGGGACAGGGACTGTTCGCACGTTTTCCCATTTCAGCTGGAAAAGCGCACTGGCACACCACCTCGGAAGGAGCCGAGGGCGGCAGGCACAAAGCTGCCCGCTCCCCTCTTGCCACAGGCCGGGACACCTCCCCAGCACCCAGGTGCCAGCGGCAGCGCTACTCGCACGCGGTGTGGCGAGAGCACCCAAGGGCACACGCACCTCCCGGCTCCGGCTCTGCCTCCGCGGAGGCTGACCTTGAGGCGAGGAGCAGGCTGGGGCGCGGGGGGACCCTCCGCGCAAGCGGCGCGACCCTGGCACGGCCCCAGAGCGGCGGCGGCGGCGGCTGCGGCGCCCTCACCCCGCAAGGGCGCGCAGGCCAGGCCGCGCCACCCCCGACCTCCAGCGGCCGTCGGCAGAGCCCGGGGCAAACCGGGTCCCCCCCAGTCCCTCCGGGCCCCTGGGCCGCAGCCGCCCGAGGCGGGGTGCTAAGCCCCGCGGTCACCTTTCGCCGCACCCCGGCCGCCTCCTTAGGCCGTGGCCCACGGAGGCGGGAATCGCGCCCTCAGGACAGACGAGAGCACCTCCCTCCCTCCCTCCCTCCCTCCCGCCCGCCCTCACCATCCCGTCCATCACCCTCTCCCGCCCGGCTGCCTCGCTGCCCCGCTCCGGACTAACGGTCCCGCCGGGCCACGGCGCCAGGCCCAGGCCCGGGCCCAGGCCCCGGAGTGGGGCCCAGGGCCAGGCCGCCCGCACGGCTGCCCCGCCGGCTGCTGCCCGCACCTGCCTGGCCGGCCGCCCCGCTGACGCTGCGCTCACGGCGGTGACCACAACCCCGGTAACTCCCGCACCGTCCGGCGTCTGAGCCCAAGGACACGCCGTACTCCGCCCTATGTAAGCCGGTGTTGCCGCAACCAAGCTACGCCGGCACTGGGCCCGCCCCTACCGGCGTGACAACCAATCAAGTACAGGCCTGTGGACCTCTGATTGGTTGCCGTGCCTGTCCGCCAAGCAGGACGTCACGGCGCTGGCGGCTAGCGAGGTAGGATGCGACTGGCGGGCCACGGGCTTCCTCCCTGCGGAATGGCGTCAGACGTAACTCTGGTACGTAAGGAACGACGGGGCACAGGGGAGCTGGGGCGGGTTCCGGGCGCATGCGCACAGCGGAAGGCGAAGCAAGGGTCGCGCGGCGCCCCGAGCAGGGTACGACCTCAGCGGGCGGTGGGCGGGGCCTGTACCGTGACGTTTGTGCCGTGACGGGACGTGGGCGGGAGCTCTCGCCTCCCCGCCCCCCCCCCCCCCCCCTCCCTCCGGCGCTGTGGCGAGCGTTGCCGCCGGCGCTTTCTGGCACCTTCCAGAGGCGGGGAGAGGAGCCGGGCGGCGGCCGGGGTGAGGCGAGGCGAGGCGGAGCAAAGTGCCGCCCCCCGCCGTGGGCGTCCTTGCGCTCTAAAGGCTTGCTGAAGGGAAGCTCCGGGGAAGAATGAGGGGGGAGCGTCGCAGGTCGCAAAAGTGAGGCGAAACCCCTCCAGACTTGCGAAGGGCTGGCCAGGTGCGCCAGCCGGTGCGCTGCCGCATGGAGATGGAGGGGGAGCAGGTGCGCAGCTGCATCCTGCACCTCATGTAGGGTACCAAAACTTTATGGTTTGGAAGAAGATGGAGAGTGTTACGGAAGGGACCACCACAAGAAAAGAAGGTGGTGCCCCAGCTGTCTTCCCAGCACGCTGGATAACGTTGTGGTGCTTGAAGAGGATGTGTCGATATCCATACGTTGTGCACTTCTAAACGGAATTTAAATAATGACCTTCAGACGTGACCGCCATCTCCCTCTCCTTGGCCAGGAGGAAGAAGCGCTGTTAAAAAAGCCTAGTGTAATGTCCAGTGATCAAAAGGCAGTGATCGCAAGAGGTGAACTGTTTGCCCTAACTATGGACATTAAAACTGAGAGAATTTCCCACTGCCTGGTATTTGAAAAACATTTTTTTTTCTGCGTGTGCTTCTGTGTTATGCTGGAACTGGTGTGAGTTCCTGTAATTGCCTTGTGGAGCAGCGCTCATCTGAAGTGCCAACATGAAGCAAGAGGGAATGAGGACAGGGTAAAAATACATCAAGGGTCTCTCTGATGGCAGAATTTTGCAGACAATTCATAGGAATATTCAGCAAATAAATCACTTCCTGATTTGGAGAGAGTACATTGTTTTCCACTGCTCATGGTGTCTAGAGCATGATACACGTTTGTGCAGTTTCTAAATTTTCACCACTAGGTATATGTATTTTATTAGTACACTCCTAAACTTTAACAACACTGTACTTGACAGTACACTTACCACAATAAAACTAATTTCCTCATGATACAAAGCTAAATCCATACACTTCATAGGGAGCAAGGTAATACACGTGCAATGAAACCCCTTTAAATTTGCATCTTGATGTCGCCTGTTGTTGCCAAACTTGAATCACAAATCATGTCAGACTCCCAGAATTATGAGATTGACTGGAAAGATACTAGTTTAAAAACTAAAGGCATTCTCTGTTTCTTTTATTTGCCATTTGGTTTTGACCCTTCATGGTGTACTTCACACATGTTTTTAGACTTTTTACCATGTCTGTAAGGACTGTAATTTTTTTTTAGTAAGGCTTTTGTGTCTTACATGATTTCAGGAGCCAGATGTATGTAACCTAATATCACAAGACTCATGACAAGACCCCTGGTCTCTCTTATCTTTGAAAGAGGAAGGAGCTGAAAGTACCTTTTAAGCTGCTTTAAGAAATTACAGTAGTGTAAATTCTTAAGCTTCTTTAAGCACTTGATGTGGACTGGTGCCCACTGACATCCACTCAAAGGTTCTCTCTTCATAGAATGCAGACTTCAAGCATCTGTAACTTCATTTCTGTAGGGTTTTGCCCTCTAAATATGTATGCTCCATACTGAGCATTGTGTGTTGAGCTCCACGGTTAACCTTTCTAATGCAAGTGGAGGGACATTGTAGCAATGTTATTTTGATTTTTCTCCAGGTAGCTGTTTTTAAAAAATGCACCTTAATTCAAGACAGTTGATTTGGTTTTTGTTAAACTTTGGAAATAACAAAATAATGCTCTTAGGGAACATACTGAACCTGTGAGGTTTTCAGCACTAAAGATTAATATACTAAAGATTAGTCTGTAAAATGAACTGTTGTCTTCTCTGCCTTACACCCGACCACTCAGATGTCTGCTCTGTGAGTGACTACCAGCAGTCATGATGCAAAACCCTTTCACGAAGGTGTAAATGATACAAATGGAGTACTTGTGGGTTTGCATACTGTATTGTCAGTGGAAGCAGAGGTTCTATCTAATGTATGCTAGTTTAGAAGATGTATTTTCACCAGTAAGAAGAGGTATCTCAAATGGAGAGGACTTGACTGACTTTGTTTAAGCCCGTCTGTGCATTACTAACTGTGAAACTGGAGCAACACAGTAAGAACTGGTCTGTAAGGAAGGGAGACGGTGTAGGAAGGGGGGTTGTTCAAGGTGCCCAGTGTTTTATGTTTTGAAACATTCTGCAACAGGACAAAGTAATAGTGAAATTTTACCCTTCTTTGCTAAATAATAGCATCTGTAGTGTATGTTAGCGTGAATCCCGCACGTGTTGTATGACTTGCTCTGTAGGACAGAATCTGTTCCAGAGGCAATGCTGAAGAAAAAGTCAGGGCTTTTCTGGCTTTGTGGGTTTGAATTGCTGGAGTAAACTAAAATGACTCAGGGCGCATTTTCAATGCGCTGTTACTTTCCTACATGTATTAACATTCATTAGGCTGTTTGCCTTGGTTTGCCTAGAAGGTTTGTATTTTAGTCTTTCAGTTATTCACTGTGGTTACACCTGAAATACCTTTGTCTTTTTACTACCTCAGACCATTACACACTGGAACAATAGTTATTTTGCAATCAGAATTATTGCTGTGTAATTCTGTCCTGAAGGAAGGAAAAGTAAACCAAATGTGTGAAGTCCAATACTAAAGGAAACATGGCAAAAGAGCCAACCAGTTCTCTTTAAGAGGTACACTGCAGATAAAAGAAGATGGCCTTATGGGCCTAGACTGGAACTCAGGAGAACATGGGGTTTTTTTCTCAGTTCGGTGATAAACTTCTTGTCTGGCCTTTGACAAATATCTTAGAACCCATTTCTTGTGTTGAAATCTTAAGGGATTAGGTGCTTGAGTACCTTGACCTCTTTTCATCCTCTTACCGCGTGGAAGTGGGCCAAGCCTGAGCTGCTGCTAGTTACCAGCAACTGTGCCAGTGTTGGTGAGTCTGTGATGTGTGCTGCAGTCATGGTGGTGTGAGCTGGTTTTAAGAAAGAGCTTGAGTTATGACCTGAGTCATAAATCTTACCTCATCACAAAACAGTATTATGATTTCTCAATTGTACTGAAGCTGTTCAGAAGACTTGCCTTTTTTTTTTTCTTATCTTTGCCTTTGAAATTGTTTGGGAGAAAGGTGTATCTCTCCGTAGTTTTTTCAAAGCCTGGTTTATCAACATGAAAGAGTGATTCTGGGCTGGGCTTGAAAAGTTCTTGATGCTAGGATCCTTCAAAAATACTCTGCAGTGGCAAACATATACTTTGAGGGTTACTTTTCAACACTGTTATGGAGCAAGTCCTGTCATTTGGAATATACTGATGGCTTTATATTTATTATGTCTTTTACAGGGCACTTGGATGGAAGACAGGAACCTGTTCACCCAAACAGGTGAGGGACAAGGATGGAAAACATTATAGACTGAAGAGTGAATAAAAATGCCTGATGAATTGTGTGCCTCTAATCTTTGCTGCTAGAGGCACAGAGAGGGCAAATGTGCTACTGCTTGGAACAGCTGGAAGGGCAGAGTCTCTGAGATGCTGCAGTTGCTAAGGGTCACTACATGTTAGGCTTCTTAAAACACAGCTAAATTTGTGCATAGCATCTACTTTTGTGTAACATTTTTATCAAACAAGTCTTGGTTTTATTTTAAGCTCTGTTTATAACTGTTGTGTCAGCGTATTTATGCTTTGCTGTCTCAGACAACATTGTGATTTTTATATTTTTTTAAAATGACAAGTGTTATATTGACTTGAATATCTGGATTGCATTCAATGCATATCTTCCATCATTGAAAAGATAGAAGCTATTCTCAAATTGAAAAGAACTGCTGCTGTATTGTCACATGTCTATGTTATAAAGATAAAATATTTGGGAGTGGGACATAGAAATATTTTCTGCACCCCAGGATGCAGAGTGGCAGTAGAAGGATTTGATCTTAGCAGATGAAGGCAGAACTTGGAGTTCTTTCCATATCTGCTGTTCCTGTGGTTTTGGAGAGTCCGTTTTGTAGGCCTGTGGATGCAACTACTTGGCACTAGGGGAGATAAGGGATATTCTACTATGAAAGGTTTCAGGTGAACAGAGAGGCTGAGGATTGCCCAGCCAGGATGTTGTTGTAGACTTGAGTCAGGCGCAGGGTGAGGCAATGCGGCTCATCATTGCAGTAAAATGACAAAAAAATGACAGGTAACACAGGTAGAAAGACACCAGCCAATCCAGCTAGAGTGTGAAGCAGAGTGGGCAGCTGGAAGGTTGCCAAAATATTTCATAGCTGAATCAATCACGCGACCGTTATAATGTCACGACTTACTGAGTGATAAATTTACTGATGAGTTTAACAGGTGTGAAAACACCAAAGTACTTTGTCCGTTCTTTGATGTTGTGGATTTATGTCACAGGCATGGAGATTTATTTGGTATCCGCTTATTTTATGATGAAGTGTCCCTAAGGCTGGTGTAGGTATTGGTCTGTGCCATTCCCAGCATCTGGCCTGTGGGGAGCTGCATAGATTAAGAAGATCCAGGATTCAAAGTCACTCTTTGTCAAAACAGACACAGACCTCCAGCTTTAACTTTAAAGCTAGTCTCATGCTTTTGTGGAGTCTGCCACAGTTTACTGAAAAGCTTAAAATAATAGAGGTATAATAAATATCCATGAGCATTGTCTGAGAGTCTGATTCCATCTGACAAAAAAACATGCTACAAGAACAGTAATTTCTGATGGCCTTCATTTCTGGTTTTAGGTGGCAAGTAATCAGTCAAAGTTACCACATTTGCATTTTTTTTTTAAAAATGGTTTTTCTTTCTAATGAATCAAATGGAAGAATTTCTGCCATATCCTGTTTGGAGGGGATGACAATTGCCTACATTGATAATACATTTGCTTTGTGTACCTGTGGGAGCCAAAGATTACTGTTCTCTCATTTACATGATCAGTTGGGACATTATCTTCTGAATAATCCAAGCTGCAGAGTAAGAAGTACTTCTGCGGCAGCTTAAATGAAGATATTGTCAGTTAGTCTCCAGAGTATCAACTTAGCCCTGAGAAAAGCTCCAAATTAAGACTCCTTTTGTAAGGAGATTTGTATGGTTGGGTCTCCTTATGTAATGATGATATGCTAATCTAATGTAATCTACTAAAGCCTACACAGTTCTTGTATTTAAGCTATAGGCCAGACAGGAGGGCATTTAATGAAATAAGAGCACTAGCATGGCCCCACGATTCAGATGAGAGTCTAAAAAATAAAAGATTTGATTACCTTAGGATTTTCAAAGGAGAAACCATTTATAACGTAAGTCGAAATAAGGCCATAAATTGGCAAATTTAGCTCTGTTCTCCCATAGAAATAAAACTGGTGTGCTATGGCAGGCTTAATGCTTTTAAGTGTGTACCCCGTTCTCTGCAGAGCTACGAGGGCTCTGTGTGTAGCAGCAGGAGGAGCTGTTGAATGTGAAGCCTGACCAAGTCACGGGACAACATGTTCATGATGCATAGATGTACAGGCTGTCTTCTTCACTGAGAGGAAATCACTGCTGCTGGTGGTAGCACCCATGGGATGCTTGCGTCAGTGGAGAGCTGGGATTCCTTCCTGCGGAGATCTTATGCTAGTTTTGCTGCCTGTTTTGTCAAGTTTTCAAGACTTTCATAACCAAGTAATTGCCTGGCTGGTAGTTTTATAATCAGGTATTAATATCCCAGCTTCATTGTGTGCTTGTTTTTACATATGATTTTAGGAACGTGTCCAGTGTTACATAAGAGCAGATTAGTGGTTTAGCACTGTTTCTGACAATGATCAATGCTTTGCAGACACTAAAAACTGCCCAGGATGAGCTTATTATCCTAAAGCATGAAGTCTCAGAGCACTGAGAACACTTAATCCAAACTACTAGCATTGCAGATATTTTTCTTATGTTCCTAGGATATATCTCTAAGCCTTTTTTTAAAATTATATTAAGCTCTTTGCCTTCATCATATTCCAAGCAGAAAACTAAACAAGTAAATTAGAGTGTACTTTCTAAGTTTCTTCTTTTGTCTGATGAATTTGACCAAACAAAAAGTCCCAGAGCTTTTTCATTCAGGGGCTTACAGATACATGATACAAATGACTGATGAAACTTTTCTGTAGTAAATGTGTTATGTACTCATTACTAAGTTGTAGTTTATAGTTTTGGGGTGTTTTTTTTGTTGGCTTTTGTTTGTTTGTGGGGATTTTTTGTTTTGGTTTGGTTTTGTTGTTTTTTTCCCTCAAAGAACAAGTTCAGTTTTCACATATCTTTCTTGGGGCATAACTAATCCCTTGTTTTTAATAATTGTTGCTCTTGTCCAGACTTTTTTGCTTTTTGTTACTTACGAAGTGTGCTGAACAAAACTAAATGCAAGATACACAAGGATTATGAAATAACATAATATTCTGTCTTCTCTGCAGCTTAACATGAGTCTCTTCTGAATGGTGCTAGAGGCAGAGCAAAAGGCAGGAGCCTGCACTTATTTTGAAATTGTTCCTCCAGGAGTTAACAACTATTTTAAAACACATTTGTGGCTGAGTTGTCTTCAACAGTTCTTTGCAGTATGTTTCTTCATACTTCACTTTTAAATTTCAGCTGTTGTTATGCTGCTCAGTTACTTTGGTACTAAGTCCTCTAGATACTCTCCTGTTCTCTTCTTGTGTCCTAAAAAATGCATTCATCATCTCTGTTTTAAGAACTAAAAGTCTGATTGTTTCTGAGATGTGTAAAAGTGGGATAGAAAGTGAGTATCCTCTCTTAATGGAAAGTAAGCTCTCTGAATCCTGTCACACCATTTTTCTTATATCCTCTTGGTAGCCACTGAGCCCTTTGTATTCTGAATACTTGCACAGAAAATAGTGCACTGCTGGGGCACTGTGTCCTGACTGGCCTTCTGAAGATCTCACACATGAATAAAGTAATCAGTGTTTTTCATTTCTGCCATGATTCTTTGCTAGTATCTCTTCCTGTAAAGGAAAGTCCAGTGGATAATGACTAGCTGGAAGGATGGTTCTATTTGAGCCGTATATTCAGTGTATGATCCTGGCAGTCTCCTGAACTCTGGCAATTTGCTTGAAGGGAGAGGGGAATATATCTGATCTCTTAATGGGTCAGCTCAGAAGACTGCAGTGAAAGAAACACTCAATGGCAAATACAGTGTCATTTTGCTCCCTCTTCAGCTCCTCTCTGGGAAACAACTGAATAATCGCTTATTTAATTAAGCAGTTAAAAAAACCCAGTGAACGCCCATGTGCTGTTTCTGCTTCTCTAATCCCCACTTGGCTGCAGCTCCTTAAGATATTCATTGAACTAATATTAGCTATGTTCCTGAATTCTGGGTAGCAGCAATATTAATCTGTCAGCACACAGAAAATAGCAATTTAAGTTTATTTGCATTCTGTTTGCAAGGCCAGTTGCTAATCCATGAGGTAGCTTTCCACTAAAGTTTCCTTTGCTGCTTTCTTATTTTCAAAAGGCTTTACAGAAATGATTTAAGATGTTTAAATATATTGCATTTGGGGACTTTTTTGTTTGGTTGATTTTTGTTCACGCTTTTCAGGAATCCTAAACAGCTCAGTAAGCACAACACAGCAGCAGAGCTGTTCTGTCCCTATCTCTTGCTCTTAACTATTTTTATAACCACCACCAAGTTAACGCCTGCTGTTAATCCTTAGCTACTATGTTGACCACTTGCAGCCATCTAGGGCTAACTCCTAATAACAGATTACATGTTTTCTGTAGCTTACCTGCTTCATTCTAAAGCTCCTTCAAAGCCCTGCAGGGATTGCTAAATCCCATTCTCCCTCTATCAGTCTTCACTGCAGTTTAAATACAGTGTCTATGGCCTTTCCAGTTCTCTTAAACATTCCTGTTTTAGATAATGAGTAAAAAAGGAAAGAGAAGAGTCTGAAATACAAGCAACAATAGGTGTGACATAGGAATGTAGGCTTGGAGAGGCCATGGTCAACCTTAGAGCATGGCTTTGGGAATGTGCTGTGCACAGACAAAGAGATTCCGCAGCTCATGAACATCATGTTTGTCCCTGTGTGTGCAGGGTAGTGCACATTATCGGCGTTTGACTCCCTGCAGAGTAGCACAGTGTCCTTTTGACCTGGAAGCTTGGTGCTTGTGAGCGCCTGCAAAGGGCCTTTTTGGGTCAGTAACTGTGATCCCCAGCTGTTGGTGGCAACTGTGTCATACCTCTTTTCATGAACTGCTCAGGTCCATTCTGAAGCAGCCTGTTTTCTGATCCTTTCCTTGGCTATTGAAGACCTATTCCTGAACCTCCCTGCTGTGAACGTTAAAAATCTTGTGATTCCCAGCCTAAGTTTATTCCCTGTCAGACTGTAACACTCATTTGTGAAGCCATTTGGCCTTTAATGAACCAGCTGTTTCTGTAAACAGTGTTTATCCCACTAATGTGTTTCTGAAGAAAAGTCATGTTTTCACAGCCTCTAGACCAAGACAACCTCTTCTAATTTTCTCAAATAGGCTGCACATGTCCTGGGCTACCTTAGCTGCTCTGCTCTTTACTGTTTGAATTTATTGTGGTTCTCTAGGAAAGGACAGTTTATATTGAGATACTTTTTTTTTGTGACTCTATTTTTAAAGGACCGAGGAAAGTGTCAGTTAAAGAAATAAAAGGCATTGAAACTGTAGAATTTGTGTCTCTTTCCCTCAGTAATGTTATCTCTGAGGTCTTTTGTTTTTCCCCTTACGGAATCATGAAAATGTTTTTGTGCTGCTGTCTTAGAGAAGGAATGCTGCAGCTCCAGCAGTGCTGCCTGGTATCAAGGAACCTCACAACTAGGGATCCATTCAGGCAGTGCGCTCTTGGCCCATCCTCTCTGGTCTGCATGCAGGCTGACATGCTTCTTGGTGCCAAAGCTTGTGCAAGAAAATTCTACTTTCCTCACTCTTTACATCCAGTGGTAAGCCTGGCTTACGTAGACTAACTGGGTTTTCCCATATTGTATGTTGATCCAAATGTCTGGGCTTGAAGTCTTTGTAGGAAAGGGAACATGCAGATTTGGGAAGGGATTCAAGATCAGGCCTTTCTGAAAGCTGCCCCCCTGTACAATGTTTCTGTTTGCAATATGTCAGTCATTTTCTGAAGTTTGGTTATTGGCAGCTTATATCCAGATAATGAACTTGTTGGTAGCACGTCTGAGACAGAGCGGTCTGCTCTTGGCTCACATCCCATTTCTGGTCTGTGCTTTCTGTCACTTTACACTCCTCACTGGCCACTGTTTTTATTTTACTCAGCGTTGTGCCTGAGTAGCTGGCTACGACAGTAGGAATGCTGAATAAAGGTGGAGGCATCTGAACACTGGTGGAGTACTGTTCTTGCAGAGTTGATTCATGGGGCGTTGACCTTGAAGTAAACATGCAGTGCGCCCTTCAAGAGGTCTCACTTGTGAGAGACTAGGCAGAAATGTTCCTTTTTATATGGAGGAGGTAACAGGATTTACAGTGTCATCTAAGTCTCTTATTTTAGCAGGGACTGCTTATTTTAGCAGACCATTGCCTGAGACTAGTGAAATGGCTCAGTTAGGGGTCTATCAGGCAAAGGGAAGCAGCCAAGACATTCATTACTGCCCTGCCACGTAGGGAGCTTAGAGTCAGTCTTTATGCTTTGGAAAAGAAAATACACTCCTCCACCCCAATGCATAAGATATAAATGGGTATAGATGTCTTGTGCTCTCTTCTGCTTTCTTCTATAAGCATCTGTCTTCCCATTTACCGTCTTGTAAGCAGTGTGATAGTATAAATGGTGACTTGCATTAGTGTGTTTTTAACTTCTTTTAGGAGCTTTGCAAGTGGGACTGAGGATGCTCACTGGCATGTGGCTTTTTGCGTTCTCAACCACAGTTTGACCCACTGCTTGAATACTGTTACCCTGTATTAATCATATGTACTGTTGATGCTTCAGGTACTGGTGCAGAGTCAAAGCTGCATTGTATAGGAAGTGTTCAAACATAAGGTACATTTGAGTCCTATAGCCAGTTACTGTGCTGAACAATCTGAGTGTTTGATATTTAACGTGTGTATGCTTCAAGTGGAATAATGTTGTTCAGATAAATCAGCATGGCCCAGGGTAGGCCTCTGCCAATCACACTTTGGAAGCCAGAGGGCAATAAAACTGCTCAGTTTTGAATTAATGTAAGCTGCTGGTTTGAATTTTCCTTTCCAGAGACAAGCTGTTAAAAGTGTTCATCATCATGAAGCGAAACATTTGTTTCTTCATCACATGGGAGAAAAAGCTAGACAGCTTTTCCATTTCAGATACAGGGATTCAATTATAAGAAACTTGTAAATGCCATTTCAAAAGGGATTTCCTTGGAATTTTTTTTTTTAATCCAGTAGAAAAAAAGCAGGACAATTTGGGGACTTTTTATCCAGGGCCATTTTGGACTATAATTAAATGATAGCATCTTACTTAGTTGCCCTGCTTCTTGTATATCTGTGCAGTTTGAACCCGGAACTGCTGTAAAGCCAGCAGTGCTGTGGAAGGGTGAGCAGGAATCCGTTCCTTCTGTTCTACCTGCAGAATTGCTTAGTCAGAATAAATTAGACTCGTGTATGTACTCAGCATGACAATGTGCAGGTGTCACTGAATGGCTTAAGCCATTACAGCTAATGACGCATTAGCAAAAAGCAGCTCAACTTGATTTGCTATGCTTATATGCCATGTTATGCTTCATTTGCATGAGTAGCATTTAATACAAATAGTATCTTTTCACTTTTATACAGGCCACAGAGAATATAAAAATTGGTGAATACAATAAACATGGAGTTTTACAGTATACATTTTATACATTTTTATAGTTTTATACATTCTTTAGAGTAAATCTTTGCATTAAAATAGAATCTGATAATGTTACTGATGCATCCTTAAGGAAGAAAGGCAAATCGCTCATGCAAATGGAGGAGGATGAATCACAGAAACTCTGGCAAACTTAAAGTGGTATAGTTAGTAAGGAGGCAGTAGTCTGCAAAGGTAATAGGTCACTTATACACAGCGTGCAATAAAGACAGTAAGTTGATGAGTTCGGTGGGGTTGTCCCGACTAACAACAGCTGAACATCTAGCCAATATGTTTCAGTCTCTGCAGTGCTGCACTATTCACATGAGAGCTGCCAACTCGTTTTATGGAGACTGTTACTCATATTTCTCAAGGCAAAAGGTCGTTTGAATTGCTGTCATGTGTTGGTGGCAACTTTAAATGGTAAGATAAAAAATAAGCAGATAATCACAATAACTTTTCCCCCTGCAAACCTTGAACAAGGCATTAATCCATTATAGAAGTTCTGTCAACCAGCTGTGTCAGAACTTTTGCCTCTGTTTTAGAGTGAGCCTTGCCCTGCGCTTAAGTATTATGAAAGGGAAGGCTTAATTCTGCTAGCTGAATCTGGTAATACTCTTGCCAGTATTACTTGTAGTGGAAGCGTAGGATTCTTAGTGAATGCAGTACTTACTAGTTCCATGTCTTCACCTAGTTCTCCAGTTAATCTGCCAACTGCTTTCATGTAATAGTTATCCAGGATAACGGGATTCATAGGACCTCTTCCTTAATGGAGACATATTTTATTGTCACACATTTTTATTGGTAAGGAAAATCAGAATAAATGCACAGCCCCCTGAAAAACCTCAGATAATTTACAGTTTTTGTGGCCTTTGTTACTAAATGACAAAAATGAATTTCTTTGAGAAATTTAGGGGCTAACACTTTGTGGTCTTTCATTGCTATCCCAAGTAAATTAATTTAACAAAAAATGCTTACCTGTGAAGTCCTGACTGTGTGTTGTGATCCCCAGAGCCCTTTCAGTGTTTCGTAGCATATTGGTTGCTTTTGGAGAGAGGTTATAGAATTATAGCATCACAGACCCATAGGATGCTTTGGGTTGGAAGGGACCTTCAGAGGTCATCTAGCCCAACCCCCTTGCAGTGAGCAGGGACAGCTTTAACCAGATCAGGTTGCTCAGAGCCCCATCCAACCTGACCTTGAATGTTGCCAGGGATGGGACCTCCACTACCCCTCTGGGCAACCCGTTCCAGTGCTTAACCACCTTCATTGTAAAAAATGTCTTCCTTATATCCTGTCTAAATCTACCCTCCTTTAGCTTAAAGCCGTTAGCCCCTGTCCTGTCACAACAGGCCTTGCTAAAAAGATTCTCCCCATCTTTCCTATAGGCCCCCTTTAAGTACTGAAAGGCCGCAATAAGGTCTTCTCACAGCCTTCTCTTCTCCAGGCTGAACAACCCCAACTCTCTCAGCCTGGCCTCGTAGGAGAGGTGCTCCAGCCCTCGGATCATTTTTGTGGCCCTCCTCTGGACCCGCTCCAACAGGTCCATGTCCTTCTTGTGCTGAGGGCCCCAGAGCTGGACGCAGTGCTCCAGGTGAGGTCTCACCAGAGCAGAGTAGAGGGGCAGAATCACCTCCCTCAACCTGCTGGCCACGCTTCTTTTGATGCAGCCCCGGATGCGGTTGGCCTTCTGGGCTGCAAGTACACATTGCTGGCTCATGTCCAGCTTTTCATCCCCCAAGTCCTTCTCCGCAGGGCTGCTCTCAATCCCTTCATCCCCCAACCTGTATTGATATCGGAGGTTGCCCCGTCCCAGGTGCAGGACCTTGCATTTGGCCTTGTTGAACCTCATGAGGGTCACACAGGCTCACCTCTCCAGCTTGCCCAGGTCCCTTTGGATGACATCTTGTCCTTTTGGCGTCAACTGCACCACTCAGCTTGGTGTCGTCTGCAAACTTGCTGAGGCTGCACTCAATCCCACTGTCTGTGTCATTGATGAAGATATTAAATAGCACCGGTCCCAGTATGGACCCCTGAGGGACTGCACTTGTCAGTCATCTCCATGTGGACATCGAGCCATTGACCACTACCCTCTGGATGCGACCATCCAGCCAATTCCTTATCCACCAAACAGTCCACCCATCAAATCCATGTCTTCCCAATTTAGAGAGAAGGATGTTGTGGGGGACCGTGTCAAAGGCTTTACAGAAGTCCGGATGGATGACATCCACTGCTTTTCCCTTGTCCACTGATGCCGTCCCTCCTTCATAGAAAGCCACTAAGTTGGTCAGGCAGGACTTGTCCTTGCCCTTGGTGAATCTGTGCTGGCTGTCTCGAATCACCTCCCTGTCCTCTATGTGCTTGAGCATAGCTTCTAGGAGGATCTGTTCCATGATCTTCCCAGGCACAGAGGTGAGGCTGTTCTAGCTCTTTAAAAGTGGAGTTGCAGGCCCCTGTCTTTGGTGGATTTGGATAGTATATTTGATGCTTTTCTTCAGGAAACTTAGGAAGCTGAAAGATAAGAAGAAACAGGTAAGGTATAAACCAAATATTTGTGCTGGATGGAAAAGACTATTTTAAAGGTTTGAAATAACACATGTCGTGTTGCCCTCTCCTCCCCCAATTAGGTGTTTAGTAAATGCTAATAAAAGTAAAAATGTGGTGGAAAAATGTCTTCAGTACAGTATTACTACTCAAGTGGAAGATTCAACAGGTACATAATTCAGCTGAACTCAATTCAAATAACTTGGAGTAAAGTTCTCCATGGTAGCCATACCTAGGCAGAACATTAGCTTTCTTTTGTAGTCACAATTACGGACTGCCTTAAAATGGACTGCTGCTTATTGTTTCCCTTGGCCACATCCATAAGACTGTGTGTCTACAAAGGCTGTACCTTTCTTTGTTCACCACTATTTTTTCCTACACTATCCATGACTTTTATCTGTCATCAAACTTCAGGCTGCATCCCTTTGGGAAGAGAACTAGTGTTTAGGTAAGCTGAAGAATAGTAGAAATGTGATCATTCATGAACAAATTCACTCTTCTGTTTTATGGATGGATCAGCCCAGTTTCCATCATTATATTGGGGAAGGTAAGGTTGGAGTCAAAGACCATCCACAAAGAGGACGTCTGTTTTGTTGCAGACATGGAAATAGAGACACCAGCCTGTCAGTAGGTTGGCAGGACTTGTGGAGAGGTGAGGAGGAGCAAAGATCTACTGCTGCCCAAACCCGTTTCTTTGAAGGGCTGCAGAGTGTAATCTGGGCTTCTGAATGAAGCCCCCTCCCTGAAATGTATTTTGGTCAGCAGCTATTATTGCTGCTGCTTCTTGTTCTTCTTATCTCCAGACCTACTTGGCTAGGTCCTGTGAGACCTAGTTAGTACTTAAAGGACTTCAGTCACAGGACGGCCTGCTAGCTTCTGATCTTGTTTATATATTGCTGAGGTGGCTGAAAACTGTCTGTAAAGCTTTTCACTCTTTGTATGTGTGATGCCTAATTCATGATCTGCAAGTGTTTGGAACAGTACAGGAGCTCTCTATGTAAAAATGTCTCCCATGAAAGAGATGCAGAGAAGTTGAATTAAAAAAAAAAAAAAGGCATTTTGCTCTTTTCTGTGTGAACTACGTACATACTGGCTGTCCCAGCCAGTGTACAGCCTTCTTCTGGGAGTCAGAGGGAGCACTGACAACTTCATGCCTGTATGGATTACCTATAGGGGAAATATTTAACGTGTTCTGATGGAACACCATTGATCAGAATGACAGATAGATCTGCATTTTAAGCTGTAGACATATGCTGACTATAAAGACAGCTGTGCTGGTGGAAGAGCTGTGAGCTGCTGCTAACGTCTCTTCTGCCTTGGGAGACTGACCTCATGGATCTGCAGACAGAACTCATCTTCACTCTTTTGGTACAAAATCAGGATTAGATCAGATCACCCATTTAATCAGCATAAGCTAACCCAACTGTCTTTTTGGAAGCATTCAGTGTGATTATCTGCACCACCGGATCTGCAAGGCTAGTTGTCTCAGGCAGAGAGGTGGTGACAAGCAGCTGAGGGCTGGGTCTTGTACCAGATAAAGCTGCCTCTGCAGAAGGCCATCAGCCCATGGCCAATTGCAGGAGCTCTGGATTGGTTTACATGCCAGCAGAGAAGATTCTTACTGCATTTTCTGTGCATGATTTTTAAAAACAGCAGCAATGAACAATAAAGCTTGATGAATTGTGAAGCTGGCTCTATACTCACAATGTCACCATGAATAACTGAGTGCTACTAGATGTCTTATAAAAATGAAACTGCAGTGCATGCTTGGAAGAGCTTAATTTCCAACCTTGGTTCTATCACTGCTTTTTATTAATTTCCAACCCTGGTTCTATCACTTTTTTTCTCTGCTTTCTGCCTCAGTTTCCCTATTTACCTCACAATGATGCTGTCAGCATTAACTACATGGCAGCTACTCTGAGTTTTGTAAAGGTGAGATGTAGAAAAGGCACAAAGCTTTTAAATACGACCTTCCAGTTGTACAAGTCACCTGAGTGTGGTCTGGGTTATCTGTACTTAACCAGAGATTTCTTCTTCAGTCACTGAGAACTGGAGTGTCCTGATCTCAGAGGAAGTCAAACTGTATGGGGGGAACAGCAAATGAAGTTAAAGTATTTTCTAAGTGCCAGAGCTGGTAGCTGCCCCCTTAGCTAGTAGTTCTGAGCCTACTAAGCTTCGCTGGAAATAGGTCTTGGCCTCCGATGATCCTCCTGTTGTGCAAAAATAGGCTTTGTAAGCCCACCTCCACACATGATTAGTGTTTCTTAAATTGACCAATGATCAATGAAAACTGACTAAAAATAACTACTCCTAGTATTACATATTCTGTGGAAATGTTTGGGTGGATGGACAAATACTCCACTAAAAATGGCTCGTGTACCTAATTATATACATCACTGTGTACAGCACTGTGCTGATGACTGGGAATAGCAGCTAATTAGTGCAAATTGACCTACTTAACATTATCAGCTTTTACTCTGCTGAAAAGCTTCTTATCCATGCCAGTGTACACTTTTTCTGTTTCACACAGTTATTGCCAAACCTTTCCTGGCAAGCACTACCATGGCACACAGAGGTGCTGGCTTTCTCCTGTCCCAAATTCCTCATAACCCTGTGTGGTCAGCAGATGCCAAGGACTCTCCAGCAGTTCATGCAGGTCATCTTTAAAGTCTTCCAAAATGAAGTGCCTGTCAAAACCCCAATGTAGTAGAATGCCTCCAGGGAAAAGCAGAGTAAGAACAAAAATTTCATGCCCTTTTCCTCCAATATATTATGTAAAACACTCTCAGGGTAAAATGCTGCTGGGGTTAAAGCCAAACACCTCACGATGGCTTACATGGTGTTCTCTAAATAATTAATGTCTAGGGCTTCTTCTCAGTCTTCATAAGGGATAAGAAGAGTTGCTTTTTCTCCCTGGATCTTGTTCTACCATCTGTGTAGTGATGAAATATTTTAAATCATTCAGCTCTCATTTCAGGGGTTCCTCTGTGGTCCTCAGCAAAGGTATGGCAGGCATGACTTTGGCCCCAAAATTGCTAGCTTTTGATCCCACTGATGCATTTTTTTCTTTTCCACTCTATTGGACTCTGAAGAATTATTTGTCTGACAGAAGATATCAGATACACTAAACGATCCATCTTGCTTTTGTGGGTATTAGCAGCTATATTAATAGCTCTGTTGACTTCTGAGGCTACCAGGTTTTCGCATGAGTTGGGTTTATTCGTCATTCTCAGTGCTGAGGTATCCTCCATGGAGACTGCAACTACCAGCACATAGAGCTCTAATTTAAGCCAAGATGCTTAGCTTGACCACTGATATATTCAGATTCTGGCTCTGTTGAGCTTCAGTAGAAAGAGTCATGACTTCAGGAGTGTTTCTAAGTAAGTTTCAAGAATAAATGGTAAACCAAGAGAGTGCAGTCTTTACCTCTGGTCTTCCTCAGAACAACCACATCAAAAGCCTTGGTAGGGATATTGGGATGGAAAGGCTGATGACTGCTTGCATCGATGCCGGTATCTCAGTCCTCAGGTGATCTGAAGTTTGGGAACATGGTATACCTAGAGGTGTGTGTCTGGTAGGGATGAGAGGTGGGAAATGGCAGGCACAGTGGTCTTGGGTTGGTTTGAGTTGGCAGGAAGGACGGAAAGACAGAAAATTTCCTTATTTTGCATTTCACAGGGTTTTAGCATTAAATATAACACTTTGCAAGAACTGGGAGAGATGTGAGAATCAGAAAGGCAGTATCTTAGTTCTTTAATCCCCTCTTGCTTGCATCCTGCAAAGAATTCACAATGATGATTCCCTTGGAGCTTTTGTACATAATCAGTCACACCAATTCACATTTACTTTTATGTGGCTTAAGGGAAAGAAAATGTGGACTTCTAACTCTTGCACAGCTCCAATTAATAGTAACTGAGTTTGTGCTTGTGAAATCAAAATTTGCCTCTAAGAATATGTTTATTTCTGGGAGGAAAGAGGATAAAGCTAAATTGGAGAGTTTTATGGGATACTGAGAACCGGGATTTCATGGAGTGCCCGTGTTCCTGTGGCTGTTCTGTTCAGCTTTCAGTTTTTCATGACAGGATAATTAAAAAACTTATTAAAATGAGAGGAATCTTGAAATCTTCTGAGGAAAATGAAAGCTGCAGTTTATTCCAGTAAGAGAGGCTAGCACCGTGTTTGGATTCTTCTAAACTTTAACACAATTTCATACAGCAGCTTACTGAGAGCAAATGCCTTTCCCCAATTGCTGTATAAAGCAAAGTCACAACCTTATACAGGAGCCAAATTAATTTCATTCCTGAGGCTGTGCATCATGACATAATGAGATGTCTTACCAAGCTGGGCTTTTCTGAGGCTTCTCTCTCATAAATCTGCTTTGTACATACTTTAGATCCCTTAGCTGTTCCTGGTAGATGCTCCCAAACACTTTAATTCACATTAGGTAAAGAGGCCAGGAACAACACAGCCGAGAAAACCCTATTAGCCCATAGGCAAGTCAGCAAGATCAGTATTTGTTAGGAGAGTGGGTGTGCTATGCAAACACTGCTAACCTGCTAAACCTATCATTACATGCTTCATTCAAGAGTTTTTTGCCTAGTAGCATTGCTGCTGCTTATTGCCAAGGAACCTGCACTGTGCAGTTGTAGCTGTAAGAGGAACAACTTGCCTTTTTATTTCATTAAGGAAAGATAAGATATAATATAGGTGAAATGTACTTACTTAGCCAAACTGTCTGGTGGTTTACAAAGCCTATATTAGGGGAGAAAAATAATAAGTTACCTGAAGTGACCCATGTTCATTTGCACGTCCCGCATTTTATCTGAATCAGTGCAATCAGTATACATTAGAGACAAATCAATGTGTAAGCAGTGCAGACAATATTGTTACTGATGCTACTCATTCCATGAGGAATGTTTTGTGTTGCCAGATGCCAAAGACTGAAAAGGCACTGGGAACAAGTGATGTGCAGAATGTCTTTTTAAAAGAAGCGAGGGAAAAATCTATCCTCTTACACTTTGTGTAATAAGTTCTATATTAATTAACAATGGTATGTGCTATTAGTAAAAATAAGTCCTTTTATCAGTAATGCAAAACAGAAAATGTGTCCTGTTTCTACTTGCAGGGAAAATACTTATTCATTCCATGCTGATAAATTATTTATATTTTACCACAGAGACTTATTTTATGCTTCAAATAAATTTTAAAAAAACAATCAAAAGAAAACACTAACTTTAAAGGGCAAGAATTTCATCACTGAGGCTAGCTAAGGGTCTCTTGACAATTGTACCAAGTTAGAAAAATGTCTTGAGATTAAAAAATTAATTAATTTGCTTAATGGTTCTTTGTGGTGTAATGAAAAAAAAAATTTAAAAAGCCTGAAAGACAGTATTACTGGACTAATCTAAGTGGTTCACCTGGAGCTCCAAAATCTCATGTATTTCATGAGGAAGGCTTAATTACCAGGTCTTGTTTGAAAGGGTCTGGAGAAGTTGTCTTATGATAGTAATTTTTTAAGCTTTATTATTTGTACAGTGATCACATAAATTTTCTTGATTCTACAAGCCATATACCAAAATCTTCATATTGCCAGACCCCCTCATTTTTCTCAGTGGGGAGAGGGATGTCCCAGATTCATTCCCAAACAGGAGATGGTGATAACTTCTCAGGGCTCCTCCCCTTGCTCAGTTTGAGGACAGAGCCGTGTGGGATGTTAATGGGCCCCACGTGGACTCCATCATTTCGGCCTTAGCAGTTCCTCTGGGAACTCTTTTCCTCCCACAGTAGGGGATTACTCAGTAGCCTGGTTAATGACATAGGTGTGGCATGGGAGGTCCACCCAAACTCTGTTCAAGTCACCTGTGACTCAAGAGTTGCAACTTGGCCACTCCATCACTGAACTGGTCTTGGTAAAAATAGGTGTTGCACAGTTACAAAGAGGAAATATGCCCCCTTGCTCAAAGAATTTAAATAGAGTCCTGTGCTTATTTCTTTCCATACTGGCATGGGTATTTTGAAGATAAACTTCAAGTGCCAGATCAATTTTGTTCACACGTTCTGATACAACATGCAGAAGTCATGCATTTCATTGTGAAATCTGTGCTGTGATGCCATGGGACTCAGTGCAATCAATATGAGGTGCGATATCTCACAAATTACCGTGAGAGCATAACTCATGCCTCAACTGAGCTGAACAAAAGATGTACTTTTAATGTGTGATGCCACAAAGATAACAGGACTTAATCAAAGTGTTGGATACTGACAACCATTTGTATATTGTTACATTTATAATGACCTGGGAGTGATTCAAGCTTTGTGTCTGTCTTCAAAACTGAAAGCTTTTACAGACCTAACTATACTTAAAGAACAGCAATCATTAAAAGTTTATTCCACAGATACTTCTAATTGATTTTCTATTTCTACAGTTAGAACTGGTGCTGTGTATATACTGATGCTGTAGACATGAAGGAAAATACTTCTTAGTGTTTTTTTTCAGTTCACATTGTGTTACTGTAATTGTAATATTACAATTGTAACGCAATGTGAATTGAAAATAAACACAAAGAAGTATTTTCAATTTCCATTTCCATTCACATTGTGCTGCAATGTGAGTTGTTACATTCTGCATTGCATTCATTGGACATATTCCTAATACAAATAAGGACAGTCAGTCTGCTTTGTGCTCTGGCATGGCAGAACTACTTAAGTACCTTTGTAGAGCACTTTTCATTACAACATCTAAACTTAAATAAAACAAGGATGATGCATTTTCATGACTCTACAGTGATTTAGAGAAGCTTTGTGATCTCAGGTTGTAACAGCCAGCAGCAAAGCCTTGCATTTTCAAAGGTGGACAGTTGTTTAGGGTGTTCCTTATATTTTTAAAATTCAAACTAGGTAATCAAGCCTGAAGCCACCCAGAATCGATGGCAGTATAGAAAGGCAGAGCTCTGGCTGGACAGGAAGAAAGGAATAGCAGCTTTTCAAAATTCGGCACTGAGATGTTTTCACTGGAGTTCTAGTAGACTTTTGCTGGAGTCTGCCAGTATCCACAGAGGATGTGGAGTCTATCAGTCTCTTGAAAAGAAGTCAGTCTCAAGCTAGAGGGACTTATGCTCCCAGTTTGGAAAGCCCCATAACAAATCCAGGGAGTGGTCCAGATGGACATCATCCCATTTCCCTAGCAATGAGTGAGCTGTGGGCACTCATCAAACACTTTTTGATAAAATAGGCATAGACCAAGTTTCACGTGAGTGAAAGTCTCCTTATGGAAACACTGGCTTCGCCTGCAGTAGTTCTGCAGCTCCCCTCCTAATGTAGTGCCGAGCAGTGGGTGCAGGGACACACTTGTTCGGTAATGGTAATAAAAGACACGTTGGAACCTGTGTGACCTTCACGAGGAGCTCCCACTTCCCACTATTTTTCTACTCTCCAACACATGGTAGGAGCCTCTGAAGAGCTATTTCTTCTCTCAGGTGTAGTGTTGACCCGAGAGTGATGCAGTGGGGAGCCTCATGACCTTCAGCTTCTTTTCTAGATCAGGCCGGAGAAGTTTTTGCTGCTCTTTCCTGTTAATTTCCCACGTACGCTATAAATTATTAAGAGAATAAGATGTATCACTCTTGCCAGTTTTAATGGCAAGGAAATTATGACTGGAGAATAAAACGTTTCACATGTGTAAATTGACTTTCGCTCCAGCCCTTTATTCTTGCAAAGGGAGACAATCACTTATCTTGCCTAACCTTAAAACCTGCTTGGTCAGGGAGCTGCTGGTCAGGGGACCACCAGGGGTCGGGGAGCTGGGGGACAGCCAGAGGAATAGAAGTGTGGTGTGGCATGATAAACAGTGAAAGCAGATAAAAACCCACATGGAAAAAAGCCAGTTTTGATTCATTCGGTGCTGTCACTGAACCCACCGAAAAACTCATTGGTGTGACTTGTCTTTGGAAGGACAGCTGCAAATGCTCTAGCCTGAGTGGTGTGTGTGTGTGTATAACTAGGGATCTTGGCAATGGCTGAAGGGTGTTTCTCAAGGCCTTTCAGGATTTTTGCAGTCTTGTTTGATGTGAACTTGAGGACTCATTACACCTTTAGATGGGAAGAGGCAACTACTTGTCTCCAGTACATTTGACTGGGAGGGCATATGTGTGCTGCCCACTGCTAGCGCACTTACAAAAGCACATCTGCATAAACCCAGTGACCCAGTGCAAAACTGCACAAGGGTATGTAGTGTGCATACTTAAGGCAAAGGTATAGTTGTCCCATGAAAGTGCACGGAGTTATTGCAAATGCCTGGTAATTCATTTCCCACAGAAGACAGTAATGGCTCTGAGGAGCCCTCACAGGCTATAAGGTAAATAAACTGAATGTTAATAGCTCCCAGGCAGGCCTGCAGAGCACCACTCAGTGGGTATTTTTCAGGAAACGTTCCATGTGGCTGTCACTGCCTAAGTCCCTGACAGCAGAAAGAGTATTTGCTCTGAAGGACCTTAGACTATGAACGTGGAAGATGGTTTTTTTGTGTGTTTCACTTTTTGTTTTAAAGGATATGTGCTTTCCTTCAATTCAAAAGTCTTTCAAAGACCAAGAAAATACAACCTTATAGGACAAAAAAAGTTGCTTAAACTAGGAGAAATCGTAGACCATAAAATATTTTTAGAGACCCAGCATGTTTTATCTTAAGATATGAGTGCAAAATAATGGAGAGAGTACATCAGTGTGCTGTTGATGAAATATTCAGAGTCCAAGGTCATGTACTTTTCAGTATGTACGGGCGCAGAGTTTGATATACTCCTGTGTAAAAACTCCTTCCTCCTTATACAGCTAGCACAAGGACACAGAGTCACAGCAGTCCCTGGTTACTTCCTCTTAAGGCAGCAAATCCCCAGAAAGGTGCCATGATCTCTACCTCAGCCTGTGTACATGGATGATCCATTCTGGTGAGGAGCTGGCACAGGGAACTCTCCTGCTATGAAGTGAACGGGTCTCAGGGCATCCTTAGCCAAGAAGCATTTGAGGTTGGCCAGCCTAAGAATTACTGAAAACACAGCAGGCCTCCTACCCCATGCAAAGGACAGTTTTTAATTTACTCCACAATCTGTCTGTGTTTCTGCTGTTCCAGGGATACCAATATAAATGTCACATAACAGGACACTTACCTGACTAGCAAGTCACTGTGAACTAGATTATTCCCTTGTGTCATTCCACTGCGGTCTATGGAGTTTTCTTGAGGATGGATTAGGTAATAAAACAAACAGAACCACCCAGCTTGACTGTGCAAAATGAGAGTGCCCAGTTTGCATGGATGTTGGTTTTAAAACAATTTCAAAGGTGCTCCATTATCTTACAGAAGTGCACAGGCCAGTTCTTGTCACTTAGGGCTTAGGAAACTTGCAGGAGGAAACTTGCAGCAAAACTTGCTACTTCCTTGTAGCTTGTAATCAAATTCTGCAGAAGCAGCACAGCCAATGCCTCTAATGTGCGTTGCTGGTCAAAGGCCATCAGCTGTCCCAGTAAAAAGGAGTTTGTGCTTGTACACTCTTCTAGTTAACCAAACTCACTTCTGCTTGTGCTGCACGCTGTAATAAGGTAATAAAGAGAGAAGTGGACTACAAAGAGCAGGGTTGGAGGTTTCCTTGCGTGGCTTCTGTGGCCTGTTTACAATTAGCTCTCCTGCTTTTCTACAGTGTCTCAGTTTACACAAAATGGGGAGCAGGTATATCATATGCAAGGAAGCTAAAAGAAGAGTGGTGGGGTCAAACCGTGCCCCTCATAGCCCTGTAAAGATAACTGACAGAAATCATTGGAGAATTGTTCTCAGCTTTCTAATATGGTCTAGCCATCAATGCTAATGAGAGGTGTAACTTGTTCATTTTCTGCTTTTGAAGAATTTACATTTACACTTTAAATTACGTTAATCTAAAATCTCCGTAGTTTGATAAAACTTAAGTGTTTTGCTGGTGCCATCAAGTGGCAAAATGTTGGACTGCAGAACTCCAGCAACATCCAAATTCACTCTGATTTCTCTAGAACAGCAGCAGTGAGGAAAACAATCCTTGCCAAGCCTCCTCCAAAAATATACCTCTATATATATACTAGAAAAATGGAGTGAAACACACATGGTGTCATGGTTACTTGAGTTGCTTCAATTTAATCTGGATTCCAACTAGTAGAAAGGGTAATATTTTTGACTATTACAAGTTGATAAGTATGGACAACCTGTAAAGCAAACTCAGAGACCCTTGTTGAAGAGATACTAAACTGAAGGGGCACAATGCTGTATTCTGAATTTCCTTCCCAACTGTCTTTGCTCTCCTTTGTTACTAGCTAAGCCCTTTTTACATAGCCCTTCAGATTTCATATCATATCTGCACTTTGTATCATATATGTGTAGTATCACCAGAGTGGAATGAATATTCAGTTTGCTGTTATATTCACTAAATTCACAATCTGGTTAACACACAGTTTAAACTTACAGCTCATCATTCATACGCACATCACTTTTTTTCAGCTGGGTGACATCACAGAGTACTGCTCAGTGGGAAGGCCTCTGTGCAAAGAGAAAGCATAAATGTAGAAAGCTTATGCTCTATTTGTTTATAAAAATCCAAATCAATTGATATGTTTTTGTCCTGATTTCTCAGATAACCCTTAATATCAAAACTCATAGATGCCACCAGTGTGGAAATCTATCCTCAGTTTCAAAATCTATGTCATGCAGGGCTGGATTTTGGAGGTGCTGAGCACCTGTGCCTGAATCCAAAGTTTCTGAGAATGCTATTTCCCTCTCAGAAGGCCTAGCCCTTAAAGCTCCTCATCATGCACCCCTAACACTCAATAGGAGCTGTAGGAATGCCTTGAATGGGTGCAGGATCCACCTTTTGATCCTATAAGGAGTTAAGTTATTCCTGTGTTAATGGGATCACTTCCAGCTCCTTCTGATGCCAAAGGACTCCCAGAATCCAGCCAAACTGCATGGTCCTTTTCACTGAAAAAGATCTGAAGTGAAGACAGCACCGTATCTATCTTTGCGTTTAAACAGTGGAAAACAAAGCAGTTTGTATGGGACATTAGGTTAAAAAAAATCCCAAAAAAACAAAACCAAAACCTCAACAGAAGAGAGAACAAATGGGAGTGCCAAAATGAAGGAAATGCAGTTGGAAAAATCAGCCATAACCAGGAAGATTTTCCTGGTATTAGAAATAGCCTTATAGTTCTGACCTGGCCTTGCTAAATAAAGCTGAGCTTGACCCAAAGAATCTAATCAAGTGTCTGTTGCTAAAAGGAATGGGTGGCCTTAATTGCATGGCTGAAGAAGAGATGTTGGCTGCAAGAAAGGGAGAGAAAAGATGCTGAATCAGAAGGGATTTGTTTGACTTTTATGGCTAGCTCAATGGACTCCCAAGGCTTGGGGTTGTAACACAGTCCAACGGGAATATTCTCATAATACTCTGGGTCTAACCACAAGTTCAGAATGGTTATTGTCTTCTCTTTCCTCTTTAAGCACTTTCCCACATTAGCGCTGTCTGGTGTAAAGTGTGCTTCTGTGCCACGCGTGCTGTCAGTTGAGCAACGTGGGCATCTATGGTCAGACTTAGCATTCCAGCTCTCGTGCAAGGCTGTGTCTTCAGAAGTGCTGAGCACCTCTGTCTTAAACTAAACTCACTGAGACTCCCTTCCTCCCCTCTCAGCCCCATCACACCAACAGTAGTACCCGATTACCGTCCCGGAGGCCAGGTCCCATGCACCCTTAAGACAGGACAGCTGGTGCTGAGGGTGCTCCCTTAATGACAGACTGTGCCACAGGAAGGTGCTACTATGGAGCAGCAATGCTCACTTTAGAGCCAAATCCAGGGATTTAAGAGGTCTGAATGCGGATCTGGGATGATCAGTGCATACGTAGGATTGCCATGACACAAATTCTCTTTCCAACATTAAAATGAAAACCTACTAACCTGGAAATGCTTATTTTTTGCCTAGTTCAACTATTGTGCTTGTGAAGATGCACTTTTCACTACTTCTGTGTTTGATGCATGTGGGTGGCATGGCTCAATAAGTAATACATTGCATCTGAAGTCTTCTGGAGCAGTCCCTCTGCAAAGTGGCAGTAGTTGTATCTGTAGAAGAATGTGTTTATTTTCCTTGTACTTACTTTGAATCGAGGTGGATGACTTTTGCATTGGAAACTGCATGGTAATTGTAGTAGTTTGGCTGCAACCTGGAGAGAGGCCTGGCTGTGGGTGGTCTCCAGAGATTCCTTCCAACCTGAACCCGGCGGTGACTCCACTGCTTGGAAAAAGAAGCTCTCATGAGCTGTTCTCCCTGTGCTCTCCCTGCACCTTGGCATCTGCTGGGTAGCACTGGGCATCACTTCATTTCATTTTCCTCTTAAAACCAGCTTTGCCAGCCCCTTGTTTCTCATTTACCAAAAATTCTTTTGGGTTCTGTAGTTCTGTACATAGGAAATTTGCCAGCATGTGTAAAAGCCACAGATTAGTTATGTAGAGGTGCACTGGAAAATATATTTGCTTTTTTCTCATAAAGTTTCATAGACTTCTCACAAAATGATTTTAAAAATGAAGCACAAGCAAACACACTCTTCTTACCACTAGTTTTAGAACCACAGAGTCTGTTACTCTGGTGTTTGCCCTGTGTACTGTACTTTCACAGCCCAAAGTCCTGCACATACGTAGAAAATACCAATATCAGCATAATCTAATAATGTCTTCTTTACTAGAAAGTTATATTTAAATCAAGCTTGACTGTGGGATTTTATTTTTTTGGATGGTTCTTATGAAAAAGCAATATTTGCTCTATAAAAATCAAAGAGTTATCACTGTGGATATTTCCTGAAGTTTTATTTACAAGCTGTATAATAAACATATTTATTTAGGCTTCTCATACTTCCCCATTGAAAGTTGTGCCAGTGCTATCGGAGGCATAGCCACAAGAATACTTCATTTGCATCTTGCCCACTTCAGCTTTCTCCTCTATAACTGTTCGCACTAGAGTAAGTTTCTATTTAATTTCTAGCCTGTATCTCTGGTAGGTTTCATTGAGATCAGTGAAGGTGGTGCCGTCCGGGATACTGTAGCTCTGCTACTTACCTGGAAGCTAATCTGTGTGATACAGAAACTTAGGGTGGAGGAAAGGCTAATCTAATTTGCCCCTACAATAGCACTATCACGATTGTGAGTATCTGGCTATGCTCTGAACAACTCTTCTGCAGTATCACTTTACTGTGAGAGCTGCCCAAGACAAATAACAAATGGATGTCATGAACATGGGTTTATAAAGTAGCTTGCAAACCTTTTCTCCCTTTTGGACTGCTAAGTTGATTTTCTGAGATGGGGCATGTAGTCACTGAGACTCATCTAGCTTCTTATTAGGTACTATGCCTGACTTGGCTAAAACCTTTGCTTGCTCGCAATGTGAGGGTAGGAATGTAAAGACTGTGGGATCACAGCACCTTGTCATGCTTCTGCGATGGAAATCCCATCAGCATAATTTAACAAGAGCAAGTGCTGGATTCTCTACCTGGGACAGGGTAATCCTGGTTATATATACAAACTGGGGGACGAGAAGCTGGAGAGCAGCCCTGTGGAAAGAGATCTGGGGTTTGGGTTGATGGCAAGTTGAATATGAGTCAGTAGTGTGCCTTGGCAACCGAAAGGGCCAACTGTGTCCTGGGGTGCATCAAGCACAGCATAGCTAGCCAGTCAAGGGCAGTGATTGTCCCACTCTGCACTGCACTGGTGCTGCCCTATGTCGTGGTTTAACCTCAGCCAGCAACTAAGCATAAGGGGTGGACACTGTCCTGGGAAAATGTGCTGGTTTTGGCTGGGGTAGAGTTAATTTTCTTCACAGTAGCTAGCATGGGGCTGTGTTTTGGATTTGTGCTGAAACAGTGTTGGTAATACAGGGATGTTTTTGTTATTGCTGAGCAGTGCTTACACAGAGTCAAAGCCTTTTCTGCCTCTCACACCACCCCGCCAGCGAGTTGGCTGGGGGTGCACAAGAAGCTGGGAGAGGACATAGCTGGGACAGCTGACCTCAACTGACCAAAGAGGTATTCCGTACCATATGACGTCATGCTCAGCAATATAAAGATGGGGGAAGAAGAAGGAAGGGGGGGACGTTCAGAGTGATGGCATTTGTCTTCCCAAGTAACCATTATGCATGATGGAGCCCTGCTTTCCTGGAGATGGCTGGACACCTGCCTACCGATGGGAAGTAGTGAAGGAATTCTTTGTTTTGCTTTGTTTGCCTATGCGGCTTTTGCTTTACCTTTTACACTGTCTTTATCTCAAGCCACGAGTTTTCTGACTTTTCACTTTCTCACTTACTTTTCTCTGCCCCATCCCACCGGGGCAGAGTGAGCGAGCAGTTGTGTGCTGCTTAGTTGTGAGCTGAGGTTAAATCACGACACCGCACCTCGAGTACTGTGTGAAGTTTTGCGCACCTCGGTATAAGAAGAATATCAAAGTGTGTCCAGGGGAGGGCGACCAAGATGGTGAAAGGTCTCGAGGGCAAGACTTATGATGAGCCGCTGAGGTCACTTGTCTTGTTCAGCTTGGAGAAAAGGCTGAGGAGTGACCTCATTGCAGTCTACACCTTCCTCAAGGGGGGCAGTGGAGGGGGAGGTGCTGATCTCTCTCTGGTGACCAGCGATAGGACACATGGAAATGGTATGAAGCAGCGTCAAGGGAAGTTCAAGTTGGACATTAGGGAAAGGTTCTTCACTGAGAGGGTGTTTGGTCACTGGAACAGGCTCCCCAGGGAAGTGGTCATTGCACCAAGCCTGTCAGAGTTCAAGGAGCATCTGGATGATGCTCTTAGTCATATGGTTTAGTTTTAGGTAGTCCTGTGAGGAGCAGGGAATTGGACTTGATGATCCTTATAGGTCCCTTCCAACTTGAGATATTCTATGACTCTATGATCATTTTACAGAGAGGATAGTTCGTGATAATGCAGAGGAGAGCAAGGACAGGAAGGCATGTTTCCAGTCTTTGAGTCATGTTTTAACCCTTGGACAGCCATGCAGATGCCTAGTCTGCATCTTCCATTCCTGTTCTTCAGGAAAGCCTGCAGGCCTGAAGGCTATCCTTGAACTTCTCCAAGTCAGCCCTAAGTAGCAGGATGTTCTGCCTTCAAAGCTTTCCTGTAAGTCAGTAAATAATTATCAATGATGAGCAAAAAAAAAAAAAAAAAAAGGAAATTTGGAACTTCAGGTGTTTAAGCAAAACACTGTATGGAGATTTGTGGGTAAATATTCCCACATTAATATTTAGGGCAGTGTGAAAAGAGCAGAAGCTTAAATTGCCCATTTTTGGAATGCAGATATTTGCACATCTCAGTCTACATTACTGCTTAACCTGTTAGCTGTCTGTTGTTATTCTTTTTAAAAAGACTTCACTTAAACATTTTGACTGTGAGAAGTACATGTCTAGCCTACCTTGGCCACAGGTCTACGCTGCTACCATAAGGTTGATGTCCTTTAACAAATGTACATGGAGACTTATACTTTGCCCTGTTGTCTTCTGGCAGTACAGGTAGTGCAATTCCTCCATGCTCCCTTTCTGCTCCCCAGGGAAGCTTGCAGCAGTGAAGGGATTCCCTGAACTCTTTATATCTGAAAGAAAAAAAAACAAAACCAAAATGTCCTTTAATGGCAGCAACAGTGGTGGTTACTTGAAATCCTTTAAACAATGACAACCTGGCTTTATTTTCTTGGCTCTGAGTCACTCAGCCTTATTCTGGGTAATGCTATTGTGGTGAACTGTCACTAGGAGAAGTAAGTGCAAGGGTGATTGGCAATTGTTTAATGAAGGTTGAATCACATCTATTATGTTTTGATCAATGAGAGCAAGAAGGAAGGTCATAGATATGTGCAACATGAACATCTTAGAGCGTAACTGAGTCTCAGCTGCCAGCACGTAGATACCTGCACTGTCCCTTCAGTACTGCATAAATGGCATATGGACAGCAAATATATGCAATGGCACAGATGGAAGCTTTAGCATCTAATTGTCACTGATTTCAGAATTTGTTATTTGTGCCTTTGAAAACCTCCCCTCTCTAGAGAGGGGTGAGAAATGTTACCGTTTAGTAGCTGTAATTCACACTGACTGCAAGCTGTGTCAGGCACTTCACATGGATGTGCTAGTGGCTGAGGATATTTAGTAGATTTCCATACATCTGTGTCATTTGAAATCAAGCAGTTCAATGTGTTTAGATGCTTGTTCACCTCACATAGTTTCAGTTTACAGTGTTGTAAAGATGGACACCAAACTTGCTGAAAATTTAAAGCTTGCTTCTCTTTCGGATGGCCGCAGTTTTCCAGTCAGGAGAACATGTGCACAGCCAAACATCTTCTTACTAAGGAGATAAGTCCTGTGAGGAGCAGGGAGCTGGACTCGAAGATCCTTATGGGTCCCTTCCAATTTGAGATATTCTGTGATTTTATAAGAGCCGAAGTGAGTGATTTAAATTTGACTTAGTTGTCCAGGATTTTCTGAAAACCTTATCAAGAAAGTAATGAACTGTTGTGGTATGTGGTGGGGATCGTCACCCTTGGGATGCTTTACTGGTGTGTTGTCTTCATTCATATGAAACCAGAGAGAGTGATGTTCAGGTGAATGGGTTGGGAACCGGTAGTCATGTCTATTTGTTGTCAGCCCTTCCATCACTGAGTAGCCCTGATTCTTGCTTTAGCTAGACCTCATCTGTACTACCATCTTTTTCTGATATTGGGTGTTTCTTTACTGATGGGTGAAGCAGCTGGACATGGCTGCAGACCAGTAGGAGTGCCTTTTTTGACTGCGGTATAGCCACTGCACTGCTATCACAGCACAGACTGTGGTGAATCATGCTGATATTCCAACTCACTCCCAATTACCTTGGGTTTCTCTGTCCTCTGGTCCAAACTATGGTGTTGCTCTAGGTTTCTGGATGTGTGAGTCCTGATGGAGTGACGTGTTTCTGCTAAATAAATCCTTGTTTAAGCAAAGATGTTAATCTTTGCTAGTGTTGATCATTACTTTGGAGATGGACGGAGATGGTGTTTTTCATTAAGCTCTACTGGGAGAAAGTGCCACTCTGCAGGTACTAGCTAGATTCAGGCTTATGGTGTTTTTCAGGTGTAAGGTTCTCCTAATTCTGACTTCATCTTACATTGATTCAACGGTAGAATAACATCCCTGAGCCCACATCTCCTAAAAGGGGAAATAGGATCGTTATTATGTGGCTATGAGCATTTCAATGAGCATTACAATCCTGACCTTTGTTATGAGTATAGGCATTTAAGGAAGAAAAAATAATGGCGACAGAAACTTCTCATCAGAGTACATTTAGACTCAAACTGTGGCAGAGTCCTAGATATCTAAACAGATTTTAGGGAAATCTATTGGAGAGATCATGATGTACAAGACACAGACAGTGCTGCTGTGCAGTGCGGTGCCCTCCTATCATGTAGTTCCTTCCATGTGGTTCAGCACCACTCTGCTGCTGCCTGATGCTGTTCCTTTATCTATTTTGCCAGGATGCAAAGGGCAATATGTTTGTATTGTACAATGAACTAAACTAAGAATCTGATGTGCCGTAGATTATCAGAAAGCTTTTCTCTTTTTAAGTTTCTGAAGGAACTCAAGCATCCATTTCTTAAGTTCTGTCTGAAGCCTCTTTTCCCCTTTCTGAAAGAAGGCAGGCAGATGCATGGCTGTGGTGTTTGTATTCATTAAGCTGACTCTCACTGGAAATATTAATAAATCATTCCTGTTGACTGCTATCTATAGGTTACTAAGTTGCAGAACAACCACTTTATCATAGACAGAAAAGAGAAGCAGTGCACACAAAGGTCTGATCATCCATTCAGCCCAAACAGGACTTTGTTAGGCTTAAAGGTTTCCAAGTCTCCTTCTGACAAAGAAACATTTATAGCTGATATTGATCCAGGGATATCGAAGATCTCAAGGACCCAGAAAAAAATGTCTCTGCCCAGAGAATATCAAATGAGGGCTAGGGTGAACAAAGTTTTAAAGAGTGTGTCATGAACAATCCTTAAGAGTCTCAGCAATATAGTCAATGATTCAATAGAGACTATTACCACTTCTAACTTCCACAATTGTAGATTCTGAATTCTGACAGCCGACTTCCAGCTTTCTGGCTCTTTTGTTCTGACAAAAAAAAGAAAGCTAACTTTCTAGGATCAGAACATTAGTTCACTAGTATCTCCTTTATTTTTAAAAAGTTAAATTTTTCCCTTCAAATTTGTTCTGTTGTGGGGAGCTCAAACCACAGTGTATGAATACAGTGCCTTGGATTGTGAGCTTGTGAAGGGCTCCAGTAACTGATTTGATCAGTGCATGAAGCCAACTCATCTGAGGGGGTGTGTTGCCAAGAGCTTCCAGAAGGTCTGTGGAAAGAGAGTTCTTAGAGGGATAGGATTAGGACCTGCCTCTGTATGAGTTCACATAGGGTACATTCACACTGGCATTTTAATTTGGATCAGGAGTGCACTTTTGACATGAGTCTCCCAATGGCCTCTATTTTGCAGTGCCTTGATGTTGAAGTACATGAACTGGGTTCCTTCTGGATGAAATTAACTGGAAGATGTGCTCCAGGAACACACCAGGAGCGCAGCACAGCCACAAATGGACCCTCAGTCCCTGGAGTCACACTAGAGGTAATACAAAGTAAAGAGCACCTGAAGTGCATTTTTTCTGGACTTCAGATCCTCAGCACCAACTGTTTCACTCTACACATCTTCTGCTGTAGTCCACAATACTTGCCAATGTAGATGTAGTCACTGAGCAACATACTGATTTGGAATTTAGTGAATTTTTTGGGGGGTGGGAATGGCTGACCTTTTTTTAAATTAACTCTTGCCCAATAAACATATAAATAACTATATACATCATCTTAGTATATCAATGCTGAATCTGACTATCTGATCATAGGGTAAAATCCTTAGGGTACCTTCTTTATATATATATAACCTAGCATTACACAAACACACATATGTGCTTCTGGTTATTCATGGGTGCTGTTTATCAGTGCAAATGTTGGTAACAAATACTCTAGTCCAAGATGATAATGTAATAAAATTCATGGATACGGGATTTTTAAAAGCTGAGAACAACTGTGCTCTATTTATTTATTTGCTTGTAATTATGTGACTAGGAAAAAATGCACCATTTCGAAAACATGTATGATATTGTAAAACATGCAGCCACCTTCTTTTCAGGTTTAAATTGGTGAGTTCATGTGAGTGTGTGTTTAAGTTAGCAGGAAAATGTAGCTTACTGCCTGTATTACAGTATAGATTTTTCTGTTCAGAGAGAAAAGAAATGTTATGACCTGGCCATGCTTATTTCTTGTTTGTGTTTCAGAGTTGGGTCTAACATAGTTGTCATCTGAAAGATGCTGTGCTGGTGCATTCAGATCCTGACATTGCAGCCCGTTCTGAGCTTAATTTTTCCTTTTGCTGGGTATCCTGTGTAGCCAACATGAATCTTTCCTGTACATTCACTAAAATTTAGATCAGGCCTATAATTCAGTAATTTTTCAAGTCTGTCAATAGTTAAAACAGTTCAGAAGAAAATTCACCCAAATTCCTGTAATGCAAGGAATACAACAAAAACTTGCCTCAGGGAAGATATGTAAGTGGGAGGCATCAAGACACAGTTTGACAAGTGTGATAATCCAATAATATCAAAATACTCTGATTGGAATTCAGATGTTGGATGTGAGACATGAGAATAATGGAAGAAGTTAGCAGTGGTAGTAAACCAGAAGGCTGTCAGTAAGATGGAAACTAAGAATTGATTTTGCCAACAAAATATATAAAATCTCATGTCAAAGAGTGCTGGAGGACTTGAGGCTAACTCTGGAATCTGTTATGTATGTAAAAAATAGAAATTTAGATTAAGAAAAAATTTTTCATGAGTACTGAGCAGCATGGAGGTTCAACTTTCCAGAACTTTAGAAACTGCAGGAATTCTGTCATATCCTTCCCCCTAGCCAGCAGTATAATTGGGCCTGTAAAATATAGTAAAAATGCATCGATTCCTGAAACTTCCTGATTACACACTGATGACTAAAAAAGCAAAATGCAGGCTTCCTGTAATTTTAAATTTTAATTTTAAAGTTTATCTCAGTAATTCTAGGTCGATCTGTAATCTAGAAAAAAAAAGGTTCAAAACAGCAGGAGATCAAAGGGATTGGTTTGTGAAATATGCTCATTTTTTCCAGATTAGAAATCAATATATATGTTGGGTTTATTCTTTATGAAAGTTATTTCATGAGATTTTGAGCCCTAAAGCCACAGTATAACGTATTTTAGCAGTCCTCTTTTCCAGAGTAATCAACGTATTTCCCAGGGAACTGACAGACTATTGCGCAAAGTAGAAAACATTTTGTTTCATTAAAACAAAAAGAAAAAATTGTGTCTTGCCGGAAAAACATAACCATTAGAAAATACTTTCAGTAACAGCAAATGGATATCAAATACTTCTAATGGAATAATTTACCTTTACGAGTTCTGTTCTCTCAAAAACCACCACTGACTTCTTAGATGAAGTATATGAAGAAGCACTACTGCTTCCTCCCCCTCCACCAGGAGCCAGCAGAGCATTCCCTTGTATCTGTGCCCTGATTCTTCTGGGACAATCCTTCTAGGATGTCTGGGGGTTTGGGCCATATGTATCGTAAGAAAAGAAGCTGATGTATCATGTTCAAGTGAAAAAATTCAAATGAAGTCTGTCATGCTGGCAGTTTCTGGAGTGTTGGGTGGTCTGCTATGCTATCTACATGAGCACTATGGGAATCTTATACTGATGAGTCAGGTTCAAGTACTACTGGCTTGCAAAGAGAAAAATGTTCAGAGTTGTTGATTTGCAATCTGCAAGTGGGCAAGAAACAGAAGCCAGACTTTCCTTCCAGCAGGAATGCTGTGGTTCTGTAATGTAATGCAGTTCTGAGTCCACATTGTTCAGACCCTAGCAGAATTTTGTCTCTATCCAGCTTGATTAACCTTTCTGGGAAATGTGTTTCTGGCTGCCAGAATTACAGATGGGGCCTCTGACTAGTAGGTTTTTTTGCCCCTGCCTGTTGCACATACGGGGAGGTGCCACAGTTCACAGCTTCTCTTTGCAGCTCCATGACAGCAACTGCCCACTGAGGCAGGGATGTATGCCACCAATTTTACTTCATCAGTCTCCTGACTTCTCAGCCATTGTCCATAGCACCAGGTGGTGACCTGACTGCATTCAGCTCCAAATCCACAACGTACACACAGACTAATGCCCACCTGCAGTCTTACCCATCGTACCGACACTGGCCCCACTGATAGGCAGCAGTCCATACCCCCTCATCAGAAGGGTTCTGAACGTATACATCCCATGTCCCTGCAGCTGCACTGGTCCAAAGCCACCACACAAATCCTAAAACCTGCCTTCAGGTCCAGAAACATAGTTCATTGCACAGCATTTCCAGGTGACTGGCTTGGGAACCTTGAGTTCCCAGCCCTTGACACCTACCTTTAGCAGCAGGATCCAGACCAAGGGTCAAGGCATCCCTATGAACAACGCTCTCTGGACACAGTCCAATGCATGCAGAAGGACACCCACTCTCTGTCCAGTTCTGTTCCCTGGTAAACTGGCCCAATTCTTTGGCAGAAGAAGCCAAGGGGGTTATAGCTCAGTGAGGCCACTCAGGCTAGAGGGCTGGCAATAAGGCAATAATGGGGAATATAACAGTAGGAGAAAGATGATGAAGTCAGGTGGAGCGAGGTGCTGGCAGGACCAAAGTCCAAAGTCCTTATTGATCCAGGGGAAATCACCCACAAAGGAAATAACTGGTTTCCAGGATGATGTCTCTCCAAAGCAGGAAACACGATCATTCACATTTCAGCCCTAGAGCTTTCAGAAATTCATGGCTAAGAGAATGTATTATCTCACTATGAGCCTTTTGATAAGGAGAAGCTTCTAGTGGGAGAAGGCAGGAAGGTACAGGAAAATGATACATTTATGTCCTGGGGAATGACACCTAAGTAAAACTTAATTTCTAAATATAACAACCTTTCAAATACTGTGTTTATGAAACCCCAAAGAGATATTATTCTAAAGCAGGAGACAGTATCTGGAGAGCAGACTCTCTCCCTCCCTGTCTGTCTGTCTTCAGAAGACACAAGAAATGGTATAGAACAGATCCACGAACTAAGCCTGCCTTCTCATTCAGTGCAGTACACTGTGAGTATGCTTTGGCCTGTATTCTGGTAGTACTTGACATCACAGTGAGAGGGTGTTGGGGATCTTTTGGGGTGATACACAGAACAAAGCAGCTGGTGATGTCAGCAGATGGTTACCTGGCGTGTGGGGGGGAGGATGTTCGAACATACTTGGGAGCTGGGATCCAAGACACAAGTGGGTGATGGGCTGTTTTACCTCTCCTGAATAAAGCAGTAAATGTAGCCACAAGCCAAGCCAAAAGCCAGTTCATTACAGAAAATTCGATTGGGAAGAATTGAGTGAAGTTGTGTGGGTGTCAGTTCAATTCCTGACAAATTGGCTGAGCCTAGAACCTTTCAAATAAGGCAGGCAGCACAGCAGCAGGACTTCTGTGAACTGCCACTTCTTATTCCCATTCTTGGAGATACCAATATTCTTTGGTTAGGTCTTGTGTGGGATTTTCACACCATCCTTCGAAACAGTTGGACCTGGCCACTGGTGGAGCTTAGATTCTGGTTAGTTGGCTTGCTGGATGTTTCTGCCTTCCTGTGTTTGACAGACATGGTGATAGATTTTGATCTGTTTTACTTTCTTCTGCTGACCTTTTCTTTTCTCTCAATGTGGTTTTTGTTTGAGTTGAATTGTTTCTTTCACCAGACAGGGCAAAATTAGCAGGAGGTCCTACTTTTCTTGGAAAAGCAGTGTGAAAAAAGCTGGAAGCAAGTCTTTTGGCAAGTGATAATACATAAATAGCTTTTCTGAATACCTATTAAATGCACTGTTGTGTTATTATTATCCAGTGGAGCCAGTAATTGGTTTATTATGATTTTGGACCATTAGTTTGTTTTTAACATGGATGGCTTGGCCATCACATTGAAGTGAACTACGCTTTAATGTTTCTGCCATGTACAAGTGATATAGCTGTATCAGTAATTCCCAGAGTTCAGAAGTTTAATATATTATGAAAAAAATATATTTTCAGTGTTTCTTTTTCATGCTTCATCTTAGTCTAGAGCTGAATGTATAGAAAGGCTCAGCAGAATCTTTTCGTTCATTTCATTACTTACTCAGATGTTGAAAAACTCTGTTATTTGCTTCCAAAAAAATATTATGGAAGATTTAGGGTTGTGGTTTTAAGATACTATGGGAATGACTTGCCTCAGTTGTTATTGTAGAGGGTGTGCTGACTTGAGGAAAAAGGCTTAGGACATCACTTCTACCCTCTAAATCTTCACACAGAAGAGGTCACCCTACATGTAAATCTATCAGTACAGAAGTTGGATATATCTCTGCCACCTGTATCTCCAGGTTAACGAGTTTCTTTGGGAAAAAACTAATTGGGAGGACTAAGGTCCCTGATACCTCTCTGTATAGGTCCCTTACCAGGCTACAGTGGCTGTTCTGTGCTGATGCAACAAAGGGGTCAGGGAAAAGATGGATACCACAAAATCATGGAATCACAGAATGGATGAGTTTGGAACAGACCTCTGGAGGTCATCTGGTCCAACCCCTGCTCAGGCAGGGCTACGTAAAGCAGGCTGCTGTTTCCAAGGTGGGAGACTGCACAGCCTCTCTGGGCAACCTGTGCCAGTCCTCGGTCACCCTCACAGTGAAAAAGTGTTTTCTTATGTTCAGAGAGAGCCTCCTGTGTTTCAGCTGGTGCCCATTGCCTCTGGTCCTGTCACTGGCACCACTGAAAATAGCCCGGCTCCATCTTCTTTGCACCCTCCCTTCAGATATTTGTACATATGGATGAGATCCCCTCTGAGCCTTTACTTCTCTAGGCTAAACAGTCCCAGCTCTCAGCCTGTCATCATAGGAGAGATGTTCCAGACCCTTCATCATTGTGGCCTTTCACTGGACTCACTCCAGTATGCCCATCTCTCCTTTGTACTGGGGAGCCCAGAATTGGACACAGTACTCCAGGTGTGGCCTCACCAGTGCTGAGGGGAAGGATCCCCTCCCCCAACCCGCTGGCAATACTCCTCCTCATGCAGTCCAGGCTACCATTGGCCTTCTTTGCAGTGGGAGCATGTTCTTGGCTCATGTCCAACTTGGTGTCCACCAGGACCCCCAGGTCCTTTTCTGCAAAGCTGCTTTCCAGCCAGTCAGCCCACAGCATGTACTGCTGCCTGGGGTTGTTCCTCCCCATATGCAAGATGTTGCACTTACCTTTGTTGAACTGCATAAGGTTCCTGTCAATCCATTTCTCCCTTTGGATGGCATCATGACCCTCTGGGGTATCAGACACTCCTCCTGATTTTGTATCATCAGCAAACTTGCTGAGGATGCACTCTGCCCCATCATATAGATCATTAATGAAGACATTGAACAGGACTGGCCCCAGTATTGACCCCTGGGGCACATTGCTCGTTACTGGTCTCCACCTAGACTTTGTACCACTGCTCAATACCCTCTGGGCCCAGACATTCAGCCAGTTTTCAGTCTCCTCATCCAGACCATAATTCATCAGCGTCTCTATGAGGATTTTATGGGGAACAGTGTCAAAAGCCTTACTGAAGTCAAGGTAGACAATATCCCTTGCTCTCCCCTTGTCTACCAAGTCAGTCATTTCATCGTAGATCATCATCAGGTTGGTCAAGCATGACTTCTCCTTAGTGAATCCATGCTGATGTCCTGGTTTCGGCTGGGATAGAGTTAATTTTCTTCCTAGCAGCAGGCATAGTGCTGTGTTTTGGATTTAGTAGGAGAAGAATGTTGATAACACGCTGATGTTTTTAGTTGTTGCTGAGTACTGCTTATGCTAGTCAAGGACTTTTTCAGCTTCCCATGCTCTGCCAGGCGCACAAGAAACTGGGAGGGGGCACAGCCAGAATAGTTGATCCAAACTGACCAAAGGGCTGTTCTATACCATATGACGTCATGCTCAGTATATAAACTGGGGGGGGGTGGCCAGGGAGCAGCGATCGCTGCTCGGGAACTGTCTGGGTATCGGTCGGCGGGTGGTGAGCAATTGCATTGTGCATCACTTGCTTCGTGTATCATTATTATTATTATCATTATTATACTGTTACTATTAGCATTACTATTTTACTTTATTTCAATTATTAAACTGTTCTTATCTCAACCCAGGAGTGTTTCTCACTCTTACTCCTCCGATTCTCTCCCCCATCCCATCGGGGTAGGGGGAGTGAGTGAGCGGCTGCGTGGTGCTTAGTTGCTGGCTGGGGCTAAACCACGACAGCTGACTACTCCCAGTCACCTTCTTGTCCTCCATGTGCCTGGAAGTAGTTTCCAGGATGAGTTGTTCCATCATCTTCCCAGGGATGGAGGTGAAGCTGACCAGCCTGTAGTCTCCTTTCAGCCCTTTTTGAAGATACAAATGGCATTTGCTTTCTTCCAGTCCTCAGACACCTCTCCCAGTTGCCATGATTGTTCAGGGTTTAGAGTGGCCTTGAGATGTTATCAGCCAGCTCCCTCAGCACTCATGCCATCAGGGCCCGTAGACTTGTATATGTGTGTTTTAAAGGCTTTTCAAACATTCTTGTGCTTTTGGTCCCATCTTGCATTGTGAAGAATATAGAGAATAAGCTTTTCGCAACCAGTTCTATTCCTGAAATGCTGTGGAAGTTAGAAGACAAAAGCCAAAATGAGGTGGCATTAAGAAGCATGATCATTTAAGGATTCTTCCCAGGCTATGCAGGAGGCCTAAGAAAAAGTGACCTTAACCCAATCCTAAAAATGACAATTACAAGCCTGACAGCTTTACTAAGCTATCTACTCAAGCATATTAAAGATGTTTTGCAGTGAGTTCCCCATGTAGTCCTTCCATTTCTACCTCTCTATGGCTTTTCTTGAGAGCTTGCCCACAGTTTTCCTCTTTTACCCCAGTACCCTATTGACTGCTTGCTCCTACAATCACACAACCAAGGGCTATGTCCCCGTGCTGTGGCAGTTATGTGGAAAGTGGGATAAAGAAAACTATCCCTTTTTCTGGGGCAAAAAGAAGAAGGAGCCTTGCAACAAGGCACCTCTTGAATTGGAAACATAATCTGTTATGTTAGGCAAAATATTCAGCTCCCAGGGAATAAAGTCACTTGATGGCTTAGACAGACAGATAAAGCAGTTATTTGTGTTTGGCTCTGGTATATGTATGATCTCAGGTCAGAGCTCTTTTAACCTTCCCATTGACTAATGCAGAAAAGATGAAGATTTGCAGTGGCAGTTATTAAACCAGTACCCCCTCCATGCTGAACTGAATATGCTTCATGTGGTGTAATGTGACATAGCCAGTGGAAACAGAAAATAGAAAGATCATTTCTACCTGATTAAAGCTGTGTTTCTGTTACCTACATGGCAACGGGCTGAAGAAAAGATGAGGCCAGCTCAGCTAAATAAAGAGAAAAGTAATTTCTGTAATTCATATTTTTCCCCTGATTGTGGTGGAGAAAGTAGAGGGATGTGAGCGTTTCAGTGAAGAGGACTGAGATGTCGTTCTCTGGACTTCTCACTGATTTTGACAGCTGTGATGATGTGAGAACTACACATGCATTCGGATCCAAAAAGAGCCAAAGCAAGCTATTTATTGAAGTGAGAAATGTTACATATTCTTATCCTTAATCCAGTGCTGAAAGGCAAAAGTTAGAAAGCATTGATACACAGCTTAATACACACTTCAAGAAATGTTCTTTTCAGGCTTTACGTCAAATGCCATCATGATTTTTTTTTTATTTTAGTTGTTCTAGGAATAGTTATTTAAAAATGGAAAGTTGAATATGACCAGACTTTGTTAACATTGAAAGTTCATGAGATAGCTTTTGTAAAGCTAACTGTGTAGTTTGCATTTTCCTAACTCCTCCAGCAGCCTCTTACCGCAATTTACAGCCCAGGTTCTGTAAGGGAATACATGGTTTTCCCCAAAATCAAGCTTTACAAGGAATGTTCTTTCTGCCCTCTCGTGGCCACAGGCCATTTTTGCAGTTTTGCAACCACGGGAATTTCAAAGACTTGCATTGCACTTCAATAATCCCAAATGTCTTGCTTTTACTTTAGAGAACAAACATAAAATTTTGTATCTCCAAGCCAGTTTTTCTGTATACAATGTACTTATGTATATCTTTCATTTGAGTACAGCAGCTGACTGTTTAGATTGTCAAATTAATTACATACAATTTTCTGAGTTTTACCTCATAACCTGGAATATGAAGATGTGACTTGCATGTTAGAAGAACCAGGTAAGGATCATTTCTTTTCTAATCACCAAGGTAATTTTAGTTCAAGGGCCTGTGCCTCACTTTTGGCCTGTTCATATGAAAATTGTTGTATAATTGCACACAGAAGCTTTTTCACGCCTTCAGTGATTCTTTAACTTATTTATAAGTTAAATTGCACTCAATTTCCGTGTCATGTCAATCAATGAATAAATACATTGATTCCAGTGGAGTTACTTTAGATTTATCCCAGACTGAGGGCAGGATCAGGCCACAATGCCAATTTATTGATCCTATACAGTTCAAAGGTTACCATGTATCCCTTGTATGAATAATGCTATCAAATACAGGCTTATAGAGGGTTGTATAGTTTCAGTTAAGGCCAAAGTGAGTATCACCTTTTCTGACAATCAAGTATACAGAGACAGAATAGGTATACATGCATGCACAGTGGTGTCTCTAGTGCTTGTTAGCTGGTGAGGTTCTGAACAAGAATTTTGTAGCCGACTTGTGAGATCATATAATGCAATAGTGATTTAAGAGAACAGTATTGTACAAAACAAGACTAGATTATTCATTGTCAAGATAATACTAAGGAGATGAGAATATTTTGCTGTTATATATTGGAAAACTGTGGGGAAAAAGCCATTACTTCATACATTACTTGCAAACTTTCTCCTATGTGCCCCTTTTCACAGTCAGCCCAAGTTACCATATCCTCATCTCTGTGATTTCAGGGGTAACTAGGAAAATCACCGCTGCACAGGCACAGCCTGCGCTGCTGTTGTGCCAGTGCCAAACTGTGCACCATCTGCACTTAGCACGAGAGGGAAATAAAGACCCAGAAGTAATTTATCACTAGTTATAAATCTGAGATGGGGGTGGGATCTGCAATCCTCCAGGCTGTCCGTGGGGATTCATAAATTCATATGCAGTATAAATATGTGCAAGAATACATTTGTTAGGAAATGTCTTGAAATATGGAACTTCGAGAAGCATACGGTGGTATGCTGAGCCGAGCCAGCACAGGAAGTACCTTCTGACGACCGTCTGCTCTTTTCCCCTCCCTTGCCCACACAAGACTGACACTTCTAGTTAAAGAGCAATTCAGAATCACCTGCATTCACACTTCCTTATTTCAAGACTTCATAAACCATATGTGATCCCAGTATAATTACACTATAGGTACCCTCGTGTACCTTCACTGGTATTTAATTTCTTCACAGGCATCTAAATTAAAGTTCTGACTTTTCTTTCATAGCTGCCAAAAGAAATCAACTGCTGAATTAGGCTGTACCATTTCATTTGAGATGCCTCTTGAGGGAGAGGCAAACTTGCAGCTCTTACAATTGATGATGGTCTCTAAGGGCAAGTAGATACATAGTCAAAAAGGTAACCACAGTCAAAAACAAGCTCAGCACCCAACATATGGTTTTATTTTTTCCTTGAGCCTCTCTCTTCAACAGCAAGGTTCAAAGAAAGTTGGTCTCCATTCTTTTACAAATAAAATTCTTCCTATTGGTCATATGATATAGTTAATTCTAAGCACTTTTATTACCCCAAGATGCAGGTGTATTTTATGTACCCACAGAGCTGAGCAGCTAAGAGAAGCAGCTGATTTTAAAAAGTTCCTCTCTGTTCTCCTTCACTAATTCATGCAAATAGGCCAGCTAAGGCCTGCTGGGAATGGACAGCACATGGAGCTCATCAGACCTTACTGGCTCTGTTCAGCACCTCCACAAATTGTAAATCTGTTTGTTTTCAACTGAAAAATTAGTATAAAGCTCCTCAGAGTTATGACGTATTGTATACTTTGAATCTCAGAGATGCAAAGTGATTTAATATGTTTTCTTTGATGTGAGGCAGGGTGGCTTTAGGAACTAAGGGTCAAAACCCAAGCAGAGTTTTGAGTTAGGATATGCCTAATAGTTGCCTCTGGTTTTGAACCACTGTTCATCTATCATTTGTTACTGGTATATACACAAATGTAGTATTTGCAAAGACAGATATGATGACTTAATGTGCCCTACAATACATGAATTGCATTATGCATGTCTGTGCATCTCTGCTATGGTATGCAGCATGTGAAGTTTAGCTCCTGTTTCTAATATTTAACCATTTCTTTCTTTATGGCTGAGGTATCAAATATACGTGAGGAAAAAGGAGAATAAATGTTTAGCAGTACATAAAATGTAAAGCTGTAATTTAAAGGATTGAAAATATTTCTTATTGGGTTATTGGCTGCCTCTAGCTATATATGTAAGATCAACCCCCTGGGTCCATCTGAACTGCAGGAATTCTGAGACAAGTGAAGGAGGGAAGTTTCTGATACATGCTTTGCTTTCAGCTCTCTTTGCTGAACCATGAACTGACTTGTGTTCGTTTTCTGGCTTATGCCTATAATTTTCAATGTGTTGAAGAGACAAAGTGGCTGGATGTCATACTAAGGACAATGAACATGGTAATTGATAAATGTAGAAGTCAGTTGTTATGAGCATCAGAGATGCTCATCATTTATCAGAGATAAATATATTAAGTGCAAAAGCTTCAAAACCAGAACAGGTGTCCTAAATATGACAAAATAGGGGGAAAGAGCTAAGTGGTCAGCAAGTTCCAGAAGATGGGAATACTTAAAGGCTCCAACCTACCTGCACCATTACTGCTATTGACTAGGAAACCTTCTGCTGTATCAAGTGACCTACACTTGGTGAGGGACTTGGGGTCAAAGTTGTAAAGGTATATAACAAAATAGAAATAAAGATTCCTTTGTGAAGTAACAGTTTTGTCTTAGCTTTGCATCTCCCAAGCTTGAAGAACCGTAGAATCACAAAAAAGTCTGGGTTGGAAGGGTCATCTGGAGATCATCCGGTCCAAACTCCTGTTGAAAGCAGGGCCTTAAAAGAAAGAATTATCTGCTGAGGTGCTGCTGTGTGAGACAAAACAGTACTTGGGTGCCTCTGAAAATCTGGGATGTAGCAAAATGAATTTTCCTGTGCTGGGTTTTTCTGACCTATGTCTGTCTTAGTCACCTGACGCCTTTTTTAGGACTTGCAAACAGTGGAAGCAACCTTCTGCTTTTCCTTTTACTTTTACTATCAGTAGGTTGGAGGATGGTCATAAAGGAATAGAATGAACTTGAATAGCATTTAATACCTTCTGGTTTTAGAAAACTGTTGAGACCATGTACTTTTTTATAATACAAGTACAATGGTAGCGTACAAATATATCTGAGTTTTCTGAAAGCCTCTCTAGAATATTTCTTCTACCAGTTAACTGTAGGGCTCTAAGTGGATAGTTGGGATTTTTTGGTGGTTTTCACCAAAATTTTAATTGGATATAGTTCCAGGTAAGTCCATAGGACCGAACTTCTGGCTAATCACTTCACAGGATCCATGTGCGTAGGTATGAAAAGAAGAAAAAGTTTATTTTACAGTGTCCATTGTTCTTTGAGATAAAACACACATAAGGTTACCTTAAGCCTGTTTTTCCCTTCCTAGTAGCACAGATTTTTCTCATCCGTATTATGTACTACAAAAGATCTGAGTGGCACTAGCTGAGGCCCTTCTACACCTTATGTCATCAGGAGAGCAGCACAAGTGCGAATTGGATATCTACGGGTGTCCATGCATCTGTGCTAGATGTACTTTAGTGGGTGTCACTAATGAAAACATTTCCAATTCCTGCTAATGGGTACTCTTGAAGAGGGGGGAATTTTTAAAATATTTTTTTCAGTGTTTGGAAATTTCTGGTGGTCTGTGATGACCAAGGTTGGCCAGTTGTCATCTTTTGAAGAAAATGCAAAAGGCAGTTGCAAAAGCAGTTGAAGTGAATCTAAGACTAAAAGATTTCAAATGCCAGATGCTCAAGTCTTTGGCTTCTTCTGAGGGTAAAACAACAGTGTCTCTTTACATTCCACTAAATCTGTCCAAATGATATATTGAAATCAACAACATGATGAGCCCTTGGACTTATAAATTAATCAGTAGATTGTCATCTGTCCTCTCTATAAGCTTAAGTCAGAATCTAAAATAAGCCTGGTGTTGTTTTTGCATGGAGGCGTTAATAACAGACATAAATATTACGTGTATGGCAGGAAAGGCTGGGAGCTCCTGAACCCTACTAGAATTCATGCTGGTAAGCCTCGATAGTCTGTCACTTGATTTACTTGAGTCCTTTCCTTGCTTTTTCCCAATTCATGAATAATATCTGTATATGGATAATAAATAATCTGGTGAGTAATAGCTATAGCAATGTATGTTGCCTGTTGTGCCCCTTCTCTTCCCGTTGCACTACCCAGTGATTGTTTTCTTGGCTCACATGCTTTCAAACCAAACAGAAATTTTGCACAGCATAGCATAATTCCTCCTTTATGTACTTTTCACCTAGCTCTTCCTCTGCTGAGGGAAAATAAATCAACAGCCATCTCCTGTATCTGTGCTGTGGAGCTTGCAATAAGAGGGCAACCTAATTGTACTTGCTGCCGGGCCAATGTTTGAGCTTCTGCTTTCGTCCCATAGCAGCCATCATTAATGCCAATTGATATGTACCCTTTCCCTGTTGCTAGGTGACATGTGCCTTAAAAAAAGCAGCTCCTATTGCTGCTCAGGGATTCTCACAAATCTTGTTTGCTCTTGATTCACATGATGTGCACTGAGGTTTGCAGGACCAGAACACAACTCAAAGTTCAGGGCATTTCCTTCTGCTGTTCATTTGACTGTAAATCACTAAAAAATCCCACGGTTTTCCTGACTACAGAAAGAATAACATCCTGTTGTGGTGGCAGGCAATGGCAAGGCTTCTACTTCATAGGCTGGGTCCTGGACTTTTCCCCACATAGGCAATTTGTTGACCAGTGTCCTTCAGCATGGACTTCGCTGCAGTACCCAAGTGTTATGCTCCAAAACTGGGGTTTCACCAGCATTTGTTAGGTAGAGTGTTTTCTGAGACTCAGAGAGAAGCTCAAAGATTGGTTTGGGACTCTTACTTTCAAAAGGTACAATCTCTTTGTTTATAATCTGTTTAGATGTCCCTATCTCTTTGATATTTCAAATCTGAGTGAGTATAGAGACTAGATATTCTCAGAACTGTGGTCTCACTACCTTGGATTGAATTAAATTAACCAGACACAGGTTGAATAGTGTTGTGTTTCAAGCAGTCATGTTAACTTTGTAGAGGAACAGCAACCCAGGCTCTGTCCCAACTATGAATTTATCTGTTAAAAAGGATCAATTTGATCAGGATTTTTTTCACGTTCCTCTAAAGATATGTGGAATGTAAGGATATCTGGTTACTGGTTATTCAGCATAAAAGACTAAAACAAGAGACAGGAGAAGTAATAAATTAAACTCTGAGATACCCAGACCCCAAGGAAGAGGAGATAACAGGACAGTAACAAAGAGCAGAACTCTTAGATCACTGATTGATGGGACCTCGAAGGACCCAATCAATGCCGTTAGGAGGTTCAGCCAGAGCTCTGTAACTGGTTATCATGGATCTCGTGGGGAAAGAGCAAACTCACAGTGGGATATTTGAGAGGGCTTGTAGGATCACATAAAGCTTACTGTGGGATGTTTTAAGGGACGTGGGAAAGTGCTAAACTTATTTGGGGATGTTTAGGGGAGAGCCAAAGACAGTCAAAGGGAGGGATCAAGATAGATGGGGGAAGAACAGGCATGGGATAATGGGGAAGAGAGGGGATAAAATAAGTCAGCTGCATGCAGTCAAGCTGCTGTCAGTATTTTTTGTCAGGCTATGCCCTGTGCCTGATCATCACAGTGTGTCCTATCTTCTTGTTAATAATTGAATGTGCGTCTGAGTGTGTTCTCTCTTATGTGTGCGTGTGTGTGTGTATGATCTGCTAGCAAATTTCAAGCCAGGCTAGCTGGTGAGTAGAGTGAGTGGTCTGAGTGCCAGCAACTGGAGATAGAGACCAAGAGTCGAAGGGACCTGCAGGTCTGAGGGCTAGCAGCTGGAATCATAGAACCTTAGAATCATAGAATGCTTTGGGTTGGAAGGAGAGGCTGATTGTCTGGATACCAGCTATTGAACAGACTGATCATCTAACAGCTGCTGATGAAGGGACCCATCTGTATGTGTGATTCTAATATGAATTTAAAGCTGGACTAACTGGTGAGCGGGAGAAGAGGTGTGGGAGCCAGCTACCAGAGAGACCATAGGTCGGGATAGTGGAGGAATCAAGGGTCTGAGAGCCACCTGCTGAAGAGACCACTAGTCTGGAACAGCTACTGGAGGGACCTGTTTGCGTGTGTTTGGGTGGGAGATCTGCTAGCAAGCTTTCAGTCTGATTAGCCTGTGAGTGAGAAGAGGGTCAGCCCATTTGTATGTTTATGTGAGTCTTGTTGGTGTGTATGTGGAGACTGTAAAGGTGCTGCTCTCTTGTCTGTTGGTAGTTAGCTGTGGCTGTATAGTGTGTGTATGTACGTGGGGTGTGTTTTTTAGGGGATGCCTAGCCCCACTGTTGGCCAGCCCTGGTGTTAAGGTAATGCAGCATCTGAGGGCCAGAAAAAAGAATCCCTTAGATCCTGTAGTCCACCAGATTTGGCTTCCCTGTAACAGGTGTGAATTCAGCTTCTCTTCACGGCTTACCGAAAACTCGGTTTTGGAGGAAGCCTAAACACACAATATTCCACTTAGAAGGGAATGGTTTTCATAAGAAATAGGAAATGGAAATATGGACTTATGATGGAGTAGCCCCTTCCAAGTGTGTATCTGGTAGCTATACTGTCATTCACATTAACAGAGGGATTGGGACACCCACAGCGCAGATCTTGTAGGACATTAGGGAGGGCATTATCTCAGATATAAAACCCAAGATAATTGCATTACAGTATGACTTTGGTTAGATGTTATTCCTCTGTGGGGGTCCAAGAAGCTAGGTTTTATTTGTGGCAAATTCTTGACAAGTCGCCTTTCAGATTTATATCTAACATGACTCATAAACAACAGGAAAAGTGCTTTCTCTACATTTTACTTGATTTTCTTTTTCTGCATATGACAAAAACGGTACTGGTGGTTTTGATCCTGCTTCTGTTTGTTATTCACATCATAGGCTTTTTTTATTTGTACTATGCTTCTTTATTCATACTATGCTGCTTTTAATTTTGCTTAAGCTGCTTTCAATTATACAGCCATTGTTCTGAAATCAGGTTTAACATCCAACAGGACATAAGTAGCACAGAAGTAAATAGAATTTATACTGCACTGCCACCGAAGTAAACTACTACTACAATCACAACTATTATCATTGCCTTATACGTCAAGGGTTTGTACAGACTAAATACGTTATTCATAACATGAAGGCAAGTTTGCATGTCAGTTCTCATATGTTTCCTTTTCATGACCTTTAGTTTTGAAAATACATTGCAGCTTTTCGAAGTCTTCCAGTTTCTGTCTTCATGATTTCATTCCAGTATTAACATAACTGTTGAAATTCATATCCCTAAAAATATCAGAGAAATAAAGCATAATCTGTTATAATCAGGTGAGACAGTGAGAGAGGAATGAAAGGAATCAAATTAAATAAGAAAGAATCTTGACTTCTGATATATCAGTTATCTTCCCTGGCCTGACCTTCTACTTTACGCATGTGTCAGATGCAAGTCAGTGGTAGCAACTGAAATTTGGTTCCAAGACAAATGTATAGTTCAGATAAAGAAGCAGATATGATAAGAAGGACTGTTATTGAAAAGCTGGTTTAAAGTATTCTTAGTAATGAGCAGGAAATTATTTTTCCTATCCTGAAAAGATTTCTGAGATGGCAAAAAAAATTTTTCATCTTAACTTGGAATGAAAAATCAAAATCTCAGACACTGTCTCAGTAAGACAATTTGGAAAAAAAAAAAGGTTCAGATGAGAAAAACCCCAGCATTTTCAAAATGCTGCAATTCAGCTTGGACTTTTGTCCTTTTTTTAACTGTAATTTGCATAAATTTAGAAAATAGAAGAGTAATTTTTAGGTAGTTTTGTTTGGTCATTTTATAGTGCTGAAATGGGATATTTTAATGAGTGTGAACCTTTTTTGCAAAGCTTTAAACTTTTCAAAATAAAACCTGATCTAAAAAAGTGTTGTCAAACCTTATCATATGAACATTTTTGGCTTTGGCTATTTGGCATCTTCTTGTTAGAAAAGATTTCATAAAGAGTTTCTCTACTAGTTCTTGTGATGAGACTTTTTGATTTGATGAACTGCGAATCTTTCTTTTGGCAAATTGGACTCATACTGAAATGCTTAGGGAATATCCCTTGAGGAAGTCTGGTTATATTTGATCATCGCTAACCTGATTTAATATGTATTTTAATATATGCTTGAATGCTTGCATAGTATTACCTGATTCAGATTCCTGAACATCTTGAGACAGACTGATGGACAGTGACTTCCCAAATCTCTGTGGCAAATTTAGAAGTGACTGACTGGAACTTTTAACAAGTGGAGATCTCGCAAGCCTGTGTGATACCTTTGGAGCACGCCTAGGTATGTTGTCTCCAAAAGCTCTCCCAAATCTCAGAGGCAAATTAGCAATTGGTTTAATGCTTCTTTCTTCTGGATAATTTCTTCCAAACCTAAGAGGTAAATTAGCAACTGAATTTGGCATCTTGTTTACTGTAGGAGGGTTCATTTTAATGATATTTTTTGATCCCCAGTCTTTCATTTCTTCAAAATTGAGACTCCTCTGCTTTTCTTCCAAGATATTATCTTTAATCTGAAGAAAAATAATTTAAAAAAGGATGCTATAATTTTACAGGGCATTACTCCAGCTACCAATCACACAAAACATTCATTTTCACATCTCCTTAGAAAGCTGCTGGGTAACACTCGTTTTTGGATATCTAGTGCTTTTTAGCTGTATTTGCTAAACTCCATTGTAGTGTGAGCTACTTCATGTGGATTACTTCATAGGCAGACATTGTCCTGCTTACCTTTTCAGTACTCTGACCACAAGAGCACAGCTCCATATCAGTATCCACAATGTTCAAATGGTGTCAGTTGGAAATATTTCTGGGCATAGGTGTCAGGACCTGTGCCGTCAGTTAAGTGTGGACAGGAATCATTGTCAGGTCCATATTTGCTAATATCACCAGCTGAAGCTGTCTGGAGGGGAAGGTGCTGACTATATTTAGTGACTTGACACAGACCCAGCCTCTTATTCATCTGGTCTGGATGAACAGGAGAATGGGCCAAGCTACCTGAAGGTGTAGCTCATTTCTTCCTAAACAGTGGGTGGATGCTTTTGACCCAATATCCTGCCGGGCTAACAGCTAGGGAAATGAATGGAAAGCATTTGGGTCAAGTCCACATCATGCCTATTCTGGCCTTGAAGAGATTGCCCTGAGCTTTAAGTTACTTTAGTCCTCCACTAGTACACAAGATGCATTAGGAGCTCCTGGGCTCCTAATTTTTGTGCAACCAGAACAAAATCTACTTTCTGTGTCTACGATGGCATACAGTGAAGAACTGAGCCTAGTATATTACCTGTATCCTGATGTAAAGGGCGGCTGTTGCCTGAAAAATAGCTATATCAACATGACCCTTTCCTATATAGCAGTGGTCCTTCCCTGGGCATATTGAAAATCACTTATTTTTGCAACAAAACTAAGATTCCAAGCCTTAACAGCAAGTATGTACAAATATGTTTTTTTAATTTCAGCTAAAGACACACATGCTACTAATCCTAATTTCAGTTCCTTATCCCCATTTGGTGACTCTCCCAGGAGCTTCTCCAGCTACTGGGAGAGAAGGGGAATGAACCATTCTAGTTCATACTCCATGATTAAAATACTAAATAAACCATCCCTCTGTTGCACCTGCACACTCCTTCTGAAGTATATAAAAGACAGTGAGCTGAAGACCAGAGGATTTCACTAGCGTAATTAAAGTTGTATTTTGGTTTGAAGGATCTGTATTACACCAATGATGATGAATCAAAAAGAGAGGTTGGCTCTCATTTCCCAGGGAGTATTTGCAGGGCAGACAAGAAAAATAATACAGATGAACTGTGCAAATTTGATTTGGCATCTATTGAGACATAATAAATGGGCAATCCTGCAAAGATATTTTTATAGTCAATTTCCAGAGTAGAATTTTAAGACCATTAACTATATTAGATTTATAATGTTCTCTGTTTATCATTATTCTTTGAGTATTACAAGCATGCCTTTATTAATTTTGGATTAATAATGTGTCTGTTATATTATGTGCATAAAATGCCAGACAGGAATGTTAATTGAGGCCCCACTGTGTAAGTAAGAAACATTTCAGAAAAAGTGTCAACCTGATCACAAGGCTGTATTGCAAGAAAATTGAAACATGAATTGATTTACACAGTATGTCTGTCTGAGCAAATGAATTTCCTGAAAATTCTTTCAACAAGCCTTTTTCATACTGCTAGTGCTGTCATGCTGAAAACCACGCAATGAGTTAGGAGAGCCTTTGCCAAAAAACTCAGTGCTCAGGATCTGACCCACAGTTCCCCCGAATAATGCCATAGTAATACAGATCTTACCTCATAATATTTATCATCATCGTCTTCTCTGCTCTGCAGACTGGACTTCATCAGTTCATCTAGGCACATACTATTCGATGTTAGAAAGACCACTGTAGCTAAAGCAAATAGAATAAACTTCTTGGTTGAAATGACTTTCATTTTTCTCAAATTAAGCTTACTTAGAGACCTCAGAATCTGTACAGAAAAGAAAACTGCCATCATTTTATATGATCAGAAAACAAAAAGATTTTGTTCCCTATGACATCAGTCTCAAAAGCTTTAATTCTTAATATTAATTAGGGAAGTAATTTGAATGTATTTGAAGAATGTTGGGAATTTCTTTTGTGAACCTTTTTAACTAACATAGCTTCTTGTTAGGGACACACTGACTTTATAAATATTTTCTTCTGGTGAAGTATGTCTTAATTAGATGAATTTGAGAGCCATAACAGTAGGGACTTATAACAGCCACAATGTTCCATCACTAGTAGACAAAAACACCTTGTTTCATTCTTTTGTATCAGCATTCTCATAAGGATTCTTCAGCTTAAGTAGTCCTTTTGGACCATATCATGCTTTTTGATAGTTATGTACAATTAGGGACATTTGGCCCATTGAAATCAAGTGCTGTCTACTGAAGTGGTTGATCAGGTCGTAAGAGATGTTAAGCATCAGTGAGATCTATTGACGTACATAGTGTCTATGCTTTAAATTGAACATGTTAATTTGTGTTCAGACTGAATTAAGAACATGTTTTTAAAATTCTGCCCATCAGTTAAGTTTTTAGAAATTTCAAAGGTCATGTTATATCTATATTCTTAAGGCCAAATTTCCAACAGCAAGTTTTAAAAGGCATCTGCCACTTTCCTGCATGCAGTGAAAGCACTGGACTGCCTGTGCATGTTCTGTTCCAGAAGGGAATTCAGACTGCACATTAAATGTGTCCTTAAAGCACACATTGAATTGGTTGCTAGATAGGCTGGTGAGCCAGACTGCCATAAGAAAAGCATACTGTGTTGTTCTTCCATTTGTTATTCTTAAGTTCTTTAAATGATTGCCTAAATCTCATATGTTAATACTTAAAATCAGCTGTATAAGGAGAAATCTGATTGCACATGGTAAATACTCATACTGGAAAACTGGACTCTAGACAAGTTATTTTGCAGTTCAACACCAGCGTTGTAAAATGTCCGTTCCATCACAGCACTGGCAAAGCTGTCCCGAGAGAACATGTTTTATGCTGTGGGCAGCATGGATAGTATGGATTGTTTATCTGTTGACAGTATGTTGCTGTGATTACTGCGCTGTGGAGCTGAAGGATATGCAAGTAACCTCATTTTAGAATTAAGTTGGCTGTTTTTCTGGGTTTAAAGTTGTCTGGCATGCATGGAGTCATTTCTGCCTTAGATTCTCTGAAATTGAGATCCTGGAGGCCTTAAGTGGCTTTGTATTAGAACTAACAAGATACTCAAACCTCCTTTTGGACTCCTGAGAACCACATGTATGTGGTATGTTGTATGTTGGAAACTGCTCTGACATGACTGCACCTCTAACTTGACCAAGACAACAGGAAGCACTAAACCTATCACCTAAATTGTTTACTAGAGCCACTTAAAGTGAAAAAAGAAGAAAAATAAATTGCAGTGAATGATTTCCTTAGGAGAAATAACAGCTCCTCCTTCTTTCCCTCTCCCACAGTTTAATCCTTATCGATAGCAGGAGAAGCAGCAAGCCCCAGTTCTCCAAGCTTGGACCATCTTGTCACCATTCCCTGTAAATGAATGGTCCCTGTATACCCCAACTCCTGTAATTACTGGGGATCATCTAGGGTAGGACAGTGTGTTGGGGGTGTCTCCTTGAAGGTGACAAGAGTAAGCAATTTTAGAGGGAATTTGAAGCCTTCTTGAGGAGAGGATGACTTGAGGGGGCTGGGGAGATGTTGCACAATGCCTACTACCAGACCTTTATACTTTCTCTGGCAAACAGTGGCCTAGATAAGCAGCATGTGTGATCTTGCCTGGTAATTCCTGTGAAGCACCGCTCTCTTAGACTGGCTTCATTGCCCACCCACCTGTCATCATTCCCTATATTGATTCCAGATAAATAGTGTACCTGCATCAGAGAGGTGCTGGATTTACTCCCATGAACTCTCTGAATGCTGGGAGACGAGTTCAGGGATCAGGAGTAATCCCATGCCCGAGATAAGGGCCACTAGACTTTTGGACACCAGAGCATTGGTTTGCCATGCCAGCTGAGCTAAGGCAGTGGGGCTGAGACTAAGGGGTCAACCAGATGAGAGTGCTGACCTGGGAGCCATATGTAGAGGTAACATCTAGAAGCACAGCTATGTGGGGAGAGCTGGGAGGGTGTGTCTACGCAGGTGGCTTGCTACTGGTATCTGAGGTGAACCTGCCTGGCACAGTGTGTGTAGGGAAATGCCTCCTTTCCCAGGGGAGGGGGAAATCCCATTGACAGAGCTGGAAGTGAAAAGGGAACAGTTTCTCTCAGGTGAACTTTTCTAGGTGGAGCGGGTGTGAAATATTCGGTCCATTTTTTATGTGACAGGAGACCATTAAGTTGTTAAAATAGATGAGAATGGTATTAGTAAGCTAATTAGGAGCCCCTGTGAGAAAAGAATGCATTCTAATTAGTCACTGGCTTTTGTGTGCTGCTTTCCCTTGTTGTTGTAGACATTATTTACATTCATTTGCTCTTTGTTTCTTTGCTGTGTGTAATCCTTCTGGCCCTGGCTGACAGCAGAAAAGGTTGCGTTCAAAGATCTGGCACTTCCTTCAGAAAACTGCTGGAAGAAGTGAAGTGTGATGGGAATAAGCACAGTTCTGCATAGTCTCAAAGGACAACGCTTCCCCTTTGCATTCTCTGAGACTGTTCTACAAGGTGTTGTTTTAGAGTGAGATGTGGTAGATGGGGAGGGAAAAGATACTGGAGCAGTAATGATTCATGAAGAGTGGTTGTATGTTCATACATGAACAGATGTATATAGGAAGTAAGAAAGCATCATCTGTCCTCAGAGTGCCTTGGTATTAGTCCTCCTCTCAGAGTAGGTGACTTTTCTTTTTTTGAAAATAATAAACATTCTTGGCAGGGAAATGGAGTTTTGGGGATACCAAAATTTTGATATTTGCAAATCTGGGACAAAGTCTTTGGAAAACAGAGGGAATAAAAGGAGGTTGTAAATGGAGAAGACCTCTAAAAGGAGCCCATGTCCTCTTAGTGCTCTGGCAGGTCAGGGGCAGTAATTGTCTCTTTTCACTGAGGGCTAAGTGCGGGTTCCTAACTCTCCGGAGCCTCATGTCAGGGGGCTTCTATCTGTGGGAACAGATGGATTTTCCAAGTTCCTTTTCTTTATGGTAGCAATAAAGACAATAACGAACGTAATTCATGCACTAATATCTATCTAACATGTGGTCATTTACCATTGGGCTTTCCTTTTACCTAGCTGCTGGTTTATGAATCTCTCTTGATCAATGGTCTTTCAATTAACTGTGTGAAGATATTTGCTTTCTAAATTAAATGGAATTGGCAAGATACAAAAACTCTCCTGCATTGTTTGGCACAAATACAAATTCTGTTTTCCCTGGACAGAAGAGGAAAATATATTGCTGTTGTCTAAGCCACATCAGGCTTTCTTGACATTCAGTTTATCTCCTATGTATATTGATTTTCTAATCAACATAAAGTGAAATTTTCAGGTGTTTTGCATGCCAGGCAGTCAGAGAGTTGTACGTCCTTGTACTTTCTTATGGATTAATTTGCCTTTGATGGCTCTACAGCAAGAGCTCTTTGGAAATTTCAAGTCAAGCAGTTACGATGGTTGTTCATTATCTTTCCTGAAGAAGGACTTGTCAGACCCTAGCACTCAAGTACCAGAATGGATAATGTGAGCACTCTTCATCAATGCGACTGCAAATTCTGCTGTGTTTAGACTATCTTCAGTAGTGGCATAAGCTGGCCCAGCAGACTTCAAACTGAGGCAGCTGAGACATCCTGGCATGATCTATTAAAATTATTTGCGGAGGGAAGACACATTTGTTGGTGGCAACAAACAGTGTTAGAGAAGAGGGCTGTCTATTCTTGAACTGCTCCAGCTTGATCCACAAAGGGTCTGATTAAGGCATATGGAGGGGAGGGGGCTCTGATTATTGTTGAAAACAACTTCTGAGTTCCTAGCCTCTTGTCCCACACTTTTTTTGTCTTGCTCTTACATCACTCGTCAGTCAAGCTATTCAGAGGACTTGACCAAAACTGAACTTTTGTTCTGAAAATTCCCCAGTTAAATAGGAGCAAACCCTCCCATCTACAGGAGAAACAAGCCTCACAGGCAGGACCAATTTTACGAGTTTTCCTGCAGGTGCGTGCTACAAACTAGGACTAGCGCTTGATTCTTTTTTTCTCTTCATTTCGTGTAGGCAGGCACAGGAAAGAGCATTTGTTTTGGCTTAGTGGTACAACAGTAAAGTGGATCTGATCTGTGATGAGTTACTGCAGTGACTTGATGTATATCTACTTTAAAAATTTGACATTAAAATGTAATTAGTAGTAATGGCAAGAGAAGCTCCATTTCATAAGCAACTCAATGCACACTACATTATTTGATTCCAGTGAAAGAACAAGTTTTAATATTTCTCTTTCTTTATATAAGAATATACTGATAAATCCTTATCCATTATTAACAACATATTCTGTGAAAATTGCATGTTATATGACTTGTGTCACCAATAAGCATCTGAGCATTTCCATAACGATAAATCATTCATAATATATTCATTTTGCCATTATGTATTATGTGACCTATTCTATGGCTCATTTCAAAGTAAGAAGATTTAAAAATGTATAATTTTTTTCATTGGCAAGCAATTCTGTTAATTTTTCACCCATTCCTATGACATGCAGTAGGTTGTGCTGGCTTTGCTGTGTTGTGCTTCAGTTCTGGTGCATAATCCAAGGTGTATTTGCCCGGAATATATATGGCTCAAAGCAGATAGTTATACCTCCACTGCACTCAGTTATTCTGACATTGTATACATATGTAGGCCTAGCGTCCCTCTCAGACTGACAGTAAATATTTCAGTGATCAGGGGAACCAGTGAAGCTTGGTTTCCCATGACTTTGTGATTGAAGAGTAAATGACAGTATGTATTCTCTGAGGTCCAGTAAGGATTAACCTTACTGTAGGATCCCTGCGTGAGCAGCGTGTCTATCCTCTCTTGCTGTGCCTGTTATCATGAAGTGGAATTTCAGCGAGACTTCTCCCTGCCAAATTCAACTGAACTTGGCTTCTAGCCTTGAAAGTTATCAAGGGTGACTGACAGGCACACACTTGTGCACAGAGAAACAGATTTGCCTCATTTCATTAGGAAACTAATACTAAATCAGAAATGACTCTGCTGAAATACCACAGGTATAAAACCTCAACATCTGTAAAATTACTGTGGGCACAGTGATAATTTCTGTCTTTATTAATGAGGCATTAGCTCAGCTTTTGGGATTATTTTGCTGAAGAATAGGGGAATTTACTCTACTATGAAAGCCCCCTTCTTCGTGTACTATAGCTTGGTAAGGAAAAACAACCTTTGTGAAACAGCCCTCTCTGATTTGCAGAATCAGACCTTCAGTTTTAAACCAGATTTTCATCTGCATGTAGCTCTGAGCTTTCCTGTTAGCTGGGTAGTAGTAAAAAAAGGAAAATGCATGCAAATATCAAGGTAAAAATAGTCTTATTTTAAGGTTAACCCCTATGAAACGGTCCCCAGTGTTAGAAGATATTTTCCCCCTTGATTAGCTAAATCCAGGATATGAATATGCAACTTCACATTTTAATAGGGTTTTTTTTGTTTTTTCCTTGAGCTTTTGGAGCAACAGAACAGCGTGAGAGACAGAAAACAATGAGAGGCTTGAGTTATTATGGTAACAAGCTGAAAGTGACTTTATCTTCATGGTAAATAAGGTGTGAACAATAATTCCGGATTAGACAGGTTCTTCAATTATACATTCGTGTTAGTAATAAAATAAACATGTTTTCAATAACATTTGGGATATAAATACATTCTTCTTTTTTACTAACTACTCTGCAGAGTATAATACTGTACTTACCAATCTGCTACAGTGTGTAGCAGCTCTAGCCCATTCTTGTCTATTAAAAATTAAACTCTGTTGCCATACATTATTAAAAGTGCTTTGGTTGGCTGCAAATCAAGAAAGACTTCATAAAGTCTTAGAAGAATGAGAAATCTGATTAAATCTAGGGTGCACATGCAGCAATGGAAAGTGCATGAAAAAATACAACATTAAATTATGTCTTAAAAACTCTTTCAGGACTTTAAAAAATCATTAGCAGCTTTTATTCAAGTTAACTATTAACCAAGGGACTCTTAATAGAGTCATTATTCCATGTTCTCCCTTCCCTTTTTCAGCTTGGAACCTGTGTTAGTTATAGATACAGATGTCTTCATTCCTTGTTCTCCTCTTTTTTAGAATGATGTTTTTCTAGAAATATTGTGTTCATTTAATAGTTCCCCTATGCCTTCTATATAAACACTGAGATGTGTGAAGATTGCACTATTTATTAGCTGGGTTGCAGGGTCTGATTTTCACTTTAGGAAAAAATGTAAGCAATTTAGGAGAGGAAAAAAATTAAAACAAAACACCTGTGTTTCTTGGAGGGAGAAAGAGGCTGCAAGCATTTTACTGACAAAGCTGGAGAAGCAGGTCCAGCTTATTTGAAATAAAGCCTCTCTCTTTTTTCCCTTAATGTAGCTTTTTAAAGGGAAAAAGGGAGAGAAAAATCTGTTCTTTTCATCCTTGCTGTTTTATGACAGTGGTGTTAGACAGTATCCTGGAATGGGAAGTAGCATTTCACTGGGAAGTACTGAACTTTGCATGTGGTGGTGACGGAGCTGACTGTGCCATCACTTGACCTGGAGCTGAGCATTAGCCACGAGGCTTGTAACAACTCTTTACATTGTGGAAAAGTGACAGGGAACGTGAAACAGCACAGCGGAAAAGTGACAGGGAACGTGAAACAGCACAGCCAACACACTGGGGTCATGGTCCACGACTGGGAGTTATTTTTGTTGCTTGCATAGAAATAATAATTCACAATCCTAGCTCAGAATGTCCCCATCCCACCACCATGAGCACAGGGAGAGGTGGGGTGGACTTCTGCCTCATTTCAGGCACGCATCTCCTTGTGTCAGGGTCATGGTTGTGCTGACCTCTGGTAATGTGGGCCACCAAGAGGTAGCCTGCTGCTCCTTGCCAGCTCCAGAGGCTTGCCAGCTCCTGCCAGCTCCCATTGCTGTTGACCAAATAAGCTGGAACCAGAAAAAGGCTTGACAGACTTCTCTGCTGTCATCTCACCTGGGAAAGAAATGAGGACCTGCCAGGAGCCAGGAAGCCATCAAGCAAGTCTCCTGCCAAGGCCACCTGCCAGGAGAAGGGTCAAGGGCTTCTCAGCTGATTGAAGTAGGGCTTGGGAAGAGAGGTGCCAACTTGACTGAAAACAGGCAACATTAACAATGCAGACAGTTGTCCGATTATTGCAGATTTTGTGCAGTTTTCTTTGAAACATGGTACTGGATATTGCTTGAGATAGCATGCTAGGCTAGCTGGACAGGTTTGCTGCTCTAGCAGTGAAATTTTTATAGCCTTGTGAAAAAAGAGTCACTCTTCTCCACTACTTTCCCTCTCTCTCATTTTTTTTAAAATTATCTGTGCATCCATGTTCATCTGAAATATGGAGGACAGATTCTTGTGAAGATCTGATCCCTATGGTGTGACCATGGGATCAGAAGGTTTCTAATGAGAAGACTGGGGATGATAAGGTACAAGTGAGTCCTGGAGCCCATGCACTGGCTGTTCTGCAGCTCCTCTGTGATCTCTCAGGGCAGTTGAATGGGGAAAGCCCATGAAAAAGTAAAAAAAAAACCACTGAGAAGACAAATCTATCACCTGAATACAGGATGGAACATGCCATTTTCAACTCAAAGGATCTAGAGGAAAAAAACAGGATTACTCATGTTTAATTCCTGTGCTGATTTGGGGCCCATATATACTGAAACAGCTGTGTGCAACCTCACTTTTGTTTTGAAAGAGAACATTTGAAAACTGTTGCACAGTGTAACCCTAATTTATGAGTAAAGAACATTTATTGGTTCTGCTAGGAGTTACCAGTAGTGCCCAACATTTCTGGGATGGGCTGGCAATGGCCTGGAAGAGTCACTTTTTAGTTCTTGATGTATTGGCTTGGGCATCAGGTAAATATATACTGGAGGAGGTTTTAATACCACACTGTTCCTCAAAATCCTTATCAGATGCCAAGTCAGTTCATTTGCTACTCCATTCCCTGAACCTTGCATAGATTTTCTTAGAGACAAAAATCAAGGGGTTTTAGTTCCAGTAGCAAAGGAGCTCTGCTGGCGGTTGCTGCATGGTAAGGGAAGTGCTAGGAGCAATGAGAGCTGTGTGCCGTGCCTGTGAAGGAAGAGAGTAAGAGGCAGAAAGAGCAGGAGGAGAGCAAACCTGGACCATCTGTGCAGGGAGTCAATCCAAAAGCTCAGTTCCTTGCTCTGTAAAGTGTAAGAACTAACTAAATTTTGAGTTATAGGGCTATAATTCCATCGCTGGATTGTGGTGACTGTATAAGGCCACTTGAGCTTTGCTCTTACAGTTTATGATATCACCACAATCCCCTGGTGGATTTACAGCCCTGTAATTTTTTACAGCAGTGAGCTGTTTATTTTTCTATTTACAACAGTACATCACTGGAGATATTGATAACAGTCACCTAGTTCTATCATATAGTTCCCTATACTCTTGCATTTCTTTTTGTAGAACAAATTAAAATTGTTCTTTAGGAGCAGGCTGCCAGAGGCTGGGGGGAGAGGGAGGAAGCTAATTTTCTGCCTCTCTTTGTCTCTTTAAAGACTGTTTAATTTAGCAACTATTTGTCCAGACGCAGGAGGGCATAATGACTACCAATTTCAAATCACTGTATGACAAACAGCTGTATGACTCCCACTTCCACATATTTTCTTTTCTCTTTCTTGCCCCCTGCTGTATATTAATTCCTCGATTAAGGTTCATCTCACCAGCCTCTCGCATAGGATGTCACCGTAATAGAAGGCAGAGGGGAGGTCAGCATGGTATATCACAGGCGGACGCCAGGCCTGAGCAAGAGGCAGGTCTTGGGCTTGATCCCACCCTCCCACCCTCATGCCATGGATTTTGGTTCAGAACAGATGGACGTAACTGTTAATTTGATTATTTGTGAGTATGGTGGGGAGGTAATCACAGCAAAAGGGGACGAGCACGGTAGGTAGCTAATTTAAGTGTCATGTGGTAGGCTGCTGTAGCATCAGAGATGTGATCTGCTCCACAGGTAACTGTGCCAATTACTTAGTGCAAATAAATAAATATAAGTGTCTAACAATCAGCTCAGCTGGACAATCTACCCATTGTACCCCGAGCACTGAGAGCGGAGGCATCACAAACTTGGCAGCAGTGCTGGGGAGCTCCTTAGGAGAGTTAAAAGCATTTGAATAGAGAGGTTGGGGATGGCCAGAAGCTTTTGGTTTTGATGAAAGTAACTGACCTTGACATTTAGAAAACCTCAGTATCTTTACTAACATCTTGCAGTACAACTTCAAGTGATTTTGCTACAGGTCAAAAAGTATGTCAGTGACCAAGAAGAACTGAACCTCTGTCTCCACATGCAGACTAATGGGTGTATAATAGACCTATCTGCAGGACTGCAATTTTAGATGAACACAAATTATTGGAAAGGACTTTTATTACGAATACCAAGTTATCTCCAGTTCTAATTCAGAAAAGTACCATTGCAGAGTCATAGGATCAGTCACATGCAGGGATTTTTTTTGTTTCTTTTTGATGTAAACAACAAGATGCTAGATGTGACACATGATAATGATTCTGTCTTATTCTTCAGTCTGGGATGTGAAGAAATATGCTAAAAAAATCTATCTTGATATATCTGTTTTGCCAAGAGTCCTAAGATAGGACGTTTGTTTAGGAAAAAAACCCACGTAACCCCCTCCTTGACACTAAATCTACTGATTTAGATCATAAGTTAGTGTTTTCAAGGTGTATTTTTAATCAAACTATACCTAAAAACCTAAGATGCCTGGACATTAAGAAGTGGATTTTAGCTAGTGCCCTCCTAAGCACTGGTCAATGCAGTACATAGTGCAATTTCACACAAAGTATTTTTTGTCAGATTTTTGTGCACTCTATCCTGGGTTAGGCCATGGTAGTGCCTAAAACAGCTCATCATTTTCTAGATTTTACGTTTGTGCAGACCTTCATTATTGGTAAAATATCTAAATTAGGCTATTATGCAGTTTGGTTGTCATTCTTCTTTTGGGCACACAATGCTGTATGCAAATAAGAAGACACAGAAAAGGATTTATTCAGCAGTCTCTCAATTTAACCACATGGGGGCATGAGATATTTATTTAAGAGAGCTTTTTATGCACATGATTGGGAAATATATGACGATAGGAAGCCTTACTGGTAAACTGGGATCAGAACTGTCACTTGGTCTTTAGCTCTTTGCTTGCAATCAAAAATACTTAGCAAACAATTATTGCAAATTATATTAACCTGAAATATAGTAACCAACAAAAATACAGTGTGGAAAGGGAAGAATATCAAAACAAATTTTAAATATCCCCACTAGTTAACCTGGCCTCTAAATATATTTTTATGATGCTATTTTAGTGCCTCTGTAAACAAAATCTGAAATCTTCCATATAACCCTGCACATCTGACTTAAATAACCTGAACATTTAAGTTAAATGAGAAGGAGACTGCTCTGAGATATAGCAACCTAGATCTGGAGTAAATCCATTTCATTAATTGCCTAGATGACATTAATTTTTGTCATTCACTTGCAAGATGAGTAATATGCCCTATACATTTTAGCCCAGATCCAGCAAAGCACATAAAATCATAGTTCATGATGTTAAGTGCTTGAGTAGTTCTCCTTGAGCATGTGCCTTAAGCTGAGTACATATTGAAGTGCATTCCAACACAGAGAAAGTGGCACAATCAAACCTTTAATTAGTTTTAAAATGGAATTCAAAATGCAATGCAATTCTTTGCACTTTACATTGAAAAAAATGCATGCTTTGAGACTCTCTTGGGACGGAGATGACTAAACCTATTTATCCACTTTGGTTTCCAAAGGGAATGAATGCTCATTGTTTTCTGCTGTTGTTCTCCCCTAAATTTATAAATTTATTTTGCGCAGTCAACTGGTTTGTATACAGCAGAATATTTATATGAATATTTCCAAGTCTGTTATTTTATGGACTTTTTTATTTATAAGATAATTCACGCATTTTATTGGTATTTAAGAGGGTGGAATATTTTTACTTCTGCTTCTGTAATTTTAAATCAAAGCAAAAACGAGCAGCAGTAACACCGTATAAACAAGTGTTCACAGTACCTGAAAGCTTGTTTCTTTTGAAAATAAGCTGAAAATCAGGATTTTGTACTGCACATTTCTGATCCAAATATTTAATGCTCACACAGCTCAAAGGAACTGTAAATTTAGGTCTTGTAGTTCGAGCCATTGTGTGCTTGCCACTCTGTAGTTTTCGGCATGTGCCTTTGACATACCGATCTCTGTCCAAACAAGATTACTGCACACAGGTGAGCTCTAAGTCTAAGAGGGAACACTGGCCTCCTGTTCCTCTCAGAGAGAAGCTGAGAAAGGCACCTCTGAATTCATACTTCACCAAAACTTGGAGTTCTTTGTTCTTTGGCCTTGGTATAAACCCATTTTTGTGGTAAATATATTTCTACAGGGAGTCTAAATAATGCCCAGAGTCGTAGCAGGCAGAGGCAAAACTATTTCTGAACATAATGTAGTTGGTACAGCACAGCAGAATGCGTTCTTGAACTAGCAGGCTACAGCTGTTAGGTGCTTTTTCCTAAGCTACAAAACCTTCTTATTTCAATGCTTAGGCTTAGATTAATTTTGATTGCTTAACATCGTGACATCTTGCATTTTTAAGTTCTCTGTGAAAGCTTGCCTGAAAATCCTTCCCAACAAATGGTAAAATAACTCAAGACTGTTGATCCACTCGTATAACAAAGAAACACGTGTCCCCTGATCATGTTCTCACTCAGAATTAAAACACAAGCATATGCAAGGAATTACGACAAGTAAACAGAAGATGAGTCCATATTGCAGCCTTACCCTGGCAAAATGCCCACTGACTCTAAGTGTGCACTTTCTGTCCCCAAAACAAAGTCTGTAGTATGTTTGACTGTGTTTGTGTTCCCTAGTATGTCTGTTCCTTGCTAGCAATGAAGCACTTGCATGTATTAATCTCTAAAGCGATCAGCTCATCTATATGCTCTCTAAAATGGATGAGGCAATGAACATGGTGTCAGATACTGTTTTCCGGTAAGTTTTTCTGATCCACTAATGCATCAAATATATTTGAATTTACTATTCACATAACTTTTTATGGAACACTATTAAGCCAATTTGGTTGATAACTACTGTAACTTTTTAGTAAGTTACAGCACAGTGAGGTCACTGTTCCTGGATGTGGTTTGCTGTATCATGCACTACATGCTGATGCCATGACATCCTTGTATGAAGGAGGAGAATGCAGTCAGTTGGGTTTTGGGGGGTGGAGGGGGTGGGTGTTTTTTAAAGATTGCTCATTCTTAAATGGAGAACTGATTAGAGCGAATGATTTAATATTGCTCTGCCTCAAAAGCAATGGAATCTTGGGAAAAGATCAAACAGTCCCTCTAAGTTGGCTACCACCTTCCTGACTTCATATTGTTTTTAAATGAAACATCTGACACATTCTCCAGCTGGGAAGTTATTTTGTTCTTCTTGACAAAGTAATTCAAAATTCGCTGAAAAACAAGCTGAATGGAAGAAGGATTATTTTTTTTTCCATAGACATCTGGAGCTTTCTTTCAAAGCTGATGTGATCTTTCATCTGGACAAGAAAGGCTTTGATCCAAACTCTAAGATCCCCCTATCTCCCAGTTAATTGGTGTTAGTGAGGTAGGTTTGACAGTCCCTAACACAGTCTCTGGAATGCCTTCCTCTGTTAAGACCTGTCTATTGTGGCTCAGACAGCTCAAAGACCTCAGCTTTCTCTCACTTGACTTCTGCCCCGCTGGGGATGGTTACAGGTTTTATTTGCTTTTGTTATTTTCTCTTGTAAAACCACTGAATGCCAACAAAAAAAAAAACATTTTTGAAACCAAGCAAAAACAACCTCTTACAGAAATTCCTGATAAGCTTTGGTTTTCACAAAAACTCACAGATAGGAGAAGGAGAAAAGGGATTGCATTAAAAATTGAGCTCTTCATTGTTTAAGATCTTGCCCACTTTTGGGGGTGATCATGTCTGTTTTCCCATGATATATTTATTAATTGAAACAATAAAAGCAAGTATCTTTGCTCCTACCATGTATACATGAGTTACATACTGTGCATATTAAAGTATTATTCTCTTAAAAAATGCTCATTTTTAAACCCAAATTTTAGTGTGATTAATTTAAACAAAATCTGTGCCCTTCCTTCGTGGTAGGACACAGCAGAATAAAGGAAGTCTTATGTTCTCCGCTGTGTAGCAGTTGACATTGAAGGCAATAATTTGGCAAAGAGATCCTACTGTGTGGGGCTTTTTCTCAAGCTCCTGTGATAACATAGACTGTACATAGTGAATGAACAGGGCCCTCACAGCCACACTATTATCAGAATGAGAGAAGAGAGAGGAAAGAAATACATAAAATTCAATTCCTTTTCTGCTTTGGGGGCATTACAAAAACCCTTGTCACTTCTCCATCAGGGAGCACTGCATGTCCGTGTTCCTGTACCTAGAGTTCAAGGAACAGTACACCTAAAGAGCAGAAACCATATAGCACTTAGAATATCCTGAGTGAATAGTCCGCGTTTCTACAGCTGAAAAACTTGAAGCTTTGTAATCCATCCCTTTTCCAATGCAACTGATTACTTTTTCTCTCAGACAGTCCAACAATTGCAATTATCCAGTTAAACTTCATATTTAAAAAATCGTGTGCCTAATAGTGTATCAATTTTTCCTACAACAGTGATTAGTCTTATAAAATATATTACGCTTTTGCTTAGACCCTGCCCACTTTTATACCTTTGCAACTACAACAAAGCTACAACTTCACCAGGAAATGCAATTGTTTCACTTGTCTGTGAGATGATGAGAGTCAACATCTCCTGATGGAAAAACATAGGAGAAAAGGTTTCTTAAGTAGGTGATTCAATCAGATAATGTCATATTCCTGAGGATCTGTAGGCAGTGACAATTTACCAGCTATTCTTTAAGGTACAGGAAACAATACCATAGAGAACAACTCTTCCCATTTAAGTATCATGCTGAGCTGTTGCAGTATTGCTTTGGTTGCTGGCAGACAGCTCCCCAAACCAAAAGCTATTGACCAGTTCCATTACTGAGAAGAACCTCTGACTCCACATTAACTCCACATTACAGAACTACATTTTGGAAAGAGTGCAGGATCTTTGTGGTGTGTTTATTGTCGGTTAATCTAGGGGATAAGCATACTCATGGCCCTGACATCTGATCATGAGAGTATATATGAATTTCAATACTGAAAATATTAAAGATGAAAGTAGAGATTCCTCATCCGCTAGACATAAAAACACAAAGCAAAAATCATTATTAGCTGATATGTTTGAGAAACTATGTGACAGCTATAACCCTGCAGCTGTTATTGATCTTGGCAGTTAGAGGTTTAATATTGATTAGAAACTGATATACCACTGACATGCACATATCCATTTCTCTCAGAATATATGTCTCATCTTTTTTCTCTAAGTTCATCTCTAGAGCAAAGATGTCAGAGTTCAATGAGCTACTCAATAGTAGGTTCTGCATCCCACAGCTTTTCTTTAGTGCAGCCTCTTCCAAAAAGTTGATGGAAGAACAGTGCCTTTGAACTACAGTGAACATATATATCTGCAACGTATAAGGTTTAGCCATAAGTAGGAAGCTCAGGTTTGGGGAAAAAAGAGGAAAAAAAATTAAATGAGGCTGTAAAAATAATTTTTCAAGATGAACCCCCTCACCACCACCATTGTAAATAATAACAAGAGAAGCCAGCATGTAAATGGAGACACTGACTTATGATCGCTTTTGCTAATCAGGGTCAAGGCAAAAGACTGTTAAAAGAGCTCAGCAAAGTTCTCTGCTCAGCAAAGAAGAGATATTTAAGGATCAAACCTCTTCTCACAAGTAATGCTGACATGCCCAAATTTAAACTATCTGTGACAAATACATCAGTGGACATTGAGATTGTTCAACTGTGGGTGACTTGCAGGTTTTGAGGAGATGGGGAGCGACACATAGATCCAGTGGCTAAATGCTTGGGTGAGAAGGTCAGGTAGCCCATGCTGAGGTCCATGGTCCTGTTCCTGAAGCAGCTCAGGGAGCTTGGCCTGCTCTGGTCTGATCTGTTGTCCGCACTGGGAGCTTCTGCCTCCATAGAATGGAGCACCTGGTCTCTCTGTACATGAGATTTGCAGCCTTCAAGCTGCCATTTACATGCTGTTCCAAGGGCTTCCTGGCTTTTTGAAACAGCCTCAGACTCCCATTTTTACCAGTCACAGTTGCAGAAATGAAGGACTTGAGGATCATTACTCCAGTTCTGCAGCTATGAGTATCTGCTCTAGAGTCTGAAGAAGAAAACATACATAACCAAGTACATTAAGCAGCCACTGTGTAGTGATTGCCACTCATTTTGGACTGGGGAGTTTTGTTTGTTCGATTGTTTTTAAGGGGTGCAATAATTTACTTTCAGCAGAGTAGTGTTTAATTTTTCCATTGGCTGACTTCTTTAGGGAAGTGTAACAAATGTAGTTATCATTTTCTGGCATCCTGAGACAAGTGCCTGGCTGTTTTCATATCACTACTGGAATCTGAGACCAATGGGAGATTTGGGCCAGTTGTTAAGTTACATACATAAGATCAAAAGCTCCTACATGAGCTTAGGGTTTTTCACTTGTTTAAGCGCCTAGGGTTGATTCAAAGCGACTTTGATGGAATAACCAGGCTTTATGCATTAGACATGAAAGGCATTTGAATAAATTCCAGTTCAATATTTAGGTCTGGCATTTTCAAGATTTACTCTTAGCTCACTTCCTTTCAAGAAAATTGGGACTGTGCTTTACCCAGCTTTTCAAGCATTTCCAGAGAAATACCTTTGGAGAAAAGAAATCTGGCTAAAGAATGTACTTGCTTTCTTTACTTATTCACAGTTTCAGCAACAAACCCAGACAGCTTTTTATTTTTAACCTCTTCAGGGCTGAATGTGTCAGAAAGTTCAGTCACAGCCTACGGAGTTTCATTTACTTATCTCTAACATTTTTGAGTGTCATAGATGTAATCTCATTAGGGTATCTGGGGAGACTGACATGCAGAGGGAAGTAGCATCCATTGTTTACTTGTACTATATGTTGGGATAATCTGTGAAGCCCTAGTGGAGTTGTAACTCTGAACATGCTGATCAGAAGCATTAAGGAAATTAACATAAAGCTCTATTAATGGCTTAAGGGAATCTGACTAAACAAACAAGGCCACACTGAGCAATAAATGTGAGTCTCAGACTGCATGACTTTCCTCATAACTACTCTAATTAATTGCTACAAAAGATTAATTTTATAATACAGCATGGATATCAAAGGGAATGGCTTAGTGATTTAAGTGTTATGTGTCTCCCTGGGAGATGCAGGTTCAGTTCTTCATGCAGCTGTTGTCAGCCTTCCAAAGTATAATAGCTAAAATGAATTTCTTGTATTTTACTGCTAGAGTTTCTATGGAGTAAAGACCTCGGCCTTTCTTCTGCTGAAGTCAGTGGCAGGGTTGCTATTAATTTCAGTGGAAGCAGAAGTAGGTCCACAAAAATTAAAACCAAATTCTGCTTTGAAACTATTTTCACACTTTTTCATAAATTTAAAACCATGTCATCACACAAAATATCCTTCCCAAACCCCTGCTTTCCAGCAATGATTGTCCAGCTATACATGGTGACATGAGTTCTGTACAACTCCTTTACAAACTCACAAGTTGTATGTATAATTAGCTGAAATTGATTGCATTGGTTTCTGAATCAAGATGTGGCAGAACTGTCATATAGTGTGCTTGGAAGTGCAGCAGAGCAGGATCCTACCTAGGCCAATACAATTTCTAGTGAAATATGAGGAGATGACTGTAATAGACTGCCTGTGCATGGCCTCTCCTTTGGTCACTAGTTCAATTCTGCCCTAGTCCAGAAAAGAAAAGTGAGGTGGGGTACCCTGAAGGAGTTTGAATTGAGTAAGCAGTTTCTTTTTGGACTGAACCAAGGGAGTTCCATGACACCTCTTTATATGCTGCTCTGCTGCTGCATATAAACCTGGATATAGGAGTCCAAACTAGAACTTTCAGGTTAGAGGACAGAGCAATTGTCTGAGAACTCAGGCACATGGGATGGGACTCATACCAGGTAGCATTATTTGCTTCCAGTCTAGTTGTCTCTCTGAGGTGATTGGCTTGGCTCCCTTCAGAATCAGGAGAGAAAAATATGCAATTTTCAGGTGCAATTCCTCTGACTTCAAGACTTGCACCTTAAGAGAATGTGGATGGCACCCAGACTGTCTCAGGAGTAACTCTACTTTTGGTTATATGAATCCCAACTGCAATCAATCTGTTGCTTTAAATAGTTGCCATGTTGCCTTTCAGTGCCACATCTGAGCCTCTGGTATCTACAGGATTGGTTTTAGTGACAGCAAATATAAGACAACATGACTTTGATTAGTCCCAGTGAAGGGGGTGAAGCCAAGTCACATAATTTTATATTTGCAAGGCCACACACATAGGAAGTTTGCTGATAGCTCAGCTGATGTGTGATACCCTAAGTGTACATCTGAGCACAAAGGGTCATCAGCCAGGCTTGTTAATCACCTCAGTGAAGAACTGTCAAGCAGAACAATGTCCTGCTACTTGTAGATCTTGGCTGAAGCTGTTCTTATTTGATGGCTGGCCTGATCTTTCCTCTCCAAAAACTTGTGAATGGAATCCAATAATTATTCTTGGTTTATTTTGACAAGTGTTTCCATTGCTTCCCCCTCACTTAATATTTATCTACATGAGCCAAGTTGGAGGCTTATGTTTTAAAGAAAATGAATGGTAAAATAAGACTCCGCATTCAGAATTAGGAACCTAACTAGGTGACCTGATTTTCAAAAATGCCAATTGCCCAGAAAAGACTTCCAGTTCTAGAGGCCATTAAAAAAAATCTTAGCTTTATAACTGTTATTACAATTATTATTTATGGTGTGTATTGCAGTAGTACCCTGGCAATGGACAAAGACCCATTGTGCAAGGCACTGTACGACCACAGAGACGCAAGTTACACGGATTAAAATTCCAACTGCCTGTTCCATGGTGGAAACAAACTCAGAATATGCACACCTTGCACAGCCACCCCCTCTTTGGAAAATGTCTGTCAGCTATTCAGATGTCCTACTTTTAAAATTAGTCAGTCAACCAGTTGCCTTCACAGGGCAGAAGAAGAGCCAAGAAGCTCTGTCCTGTCCACCCCATCAATTCTGAGACCCCTCTGGACACCAGTTAGAGACCCTCTCTGTTGCTCTTCATCCCTGGGCATGTCACACAGTCACTCAGTATGAGCCCAGCCAGCTTTCACCACACAGCACTAATGGCTTTGGCTGAAGTGACAGGTCCTCTTATTTGTGGCTGTTTCTGTGCCTTTCACGCCCGATCAAAAATGTTTACAAAGGTGCAGTCAGGGGATGAAGGCGGGGGGAGCAGAAGAAAAGAAATCCAATTTTGTTTGGAAACAGTTTCAGAGCTTAATTAGTAAGGAGGGGGGTGGGAAGGGGGGCTGAACAGGTGGTGTATTATTCTGCCAGGGATCTTCAAAAGGGAGGGAGTGCATGTTGTTAGTTTGCTGCAGAATGAAAAATGAGAAGTTCGACAGTACCTGGATACTTAAGAGCAGGTGAGCTGCCGAAGTAAGGTCAGAGTTATACACACTCAAAAAATCTGCATAGGAAAAAAATAAATTTTCCTTTTTGCCCACAAGGGGTCTGATCCCAGCTCTGCATCAGAGATTTACATGGATTCATATTCATTACATTAGCAGTAGCCACATTTAGCAGCGATTCCCAAAGGAGCAGGAAAATGATGGCCTTGAAGAAAGCTGCCACATTTCAAACTCTCCAGCTGTGCCTTGCCACCATTGCTACATTCCACTGCCACATGCAGTAATTTATGAATTTGTCTGTTTTATCTGCAAAAAATGTTAATTTACAGAATGAAGAGAAGAATAGGAAAGGACTAACATGCTTAGGAAAGGAATGCCTGCATTTTCTTTTAACTGCTTTATAACTATTTCTCTGATGCTGTAAATGTTCACAAGATCATTATTATTTTGAATTAGATGCTTAAAAGAAAGCAGGGGTGCCAGCAGATGGAGCATCCCAGCTTACAAAAGAGTCATTGTAAAGAGATGGTAGCCCAGTAAGACCACTACAGAGTTTGAATAAATAGAGAATGAATTATGAATGGTATTTTTTTTGTTGTTTATTTAAGTACTGAGCATGTACCGTAAAAGAATACTACATACTGCAGTTGTTTCCGAAAAGCCATTTTATGTTGCATTGGATGGAACTGTGTACATACACATCTGCTCTGGCAGTGCAGACTAGGACCCATACATTTTTTTTTGTGAAATTACTAGAATAAAGGAAAGTCCTTATAAGTCCTCTGACACCAAAAGAAAAAAAGATTATTCCTAATTAAATATTTTTCCCTCCCTCAGCATTGTTGCTGAAAGCATCACATGGAGCTATCTATGGGACCACTGAAAAAGTTGAGTTTTGCAGGCTGAGAAACATGTGTGTAATAGTGTTAATCGTGGTTTGATTCTGGTTCGCAGTGTTTGTTTTCAGTCTAAGGGAAACAAATCACATTGCATACATTTTTTGATTTTATGCAATTTCTTAGGGCAGGAGATTATAAGCACAGTTTCATGTAAAAGTCTCTGTACCTTGCGAGGCACCAGCTTGGTCGAGTCCAAGAGCAGCTCTGCCAAGCCTTTCTTACATTACAGTTTAATAAATAAGTTCAGTACTAGCACTGAGATGCAGAGTAAGTCCTTTCTAATTCAAAGAGGTTTGCTACTGTGGTGTTGAAAGGAATGAAGATCCTGCTCAAGTGAGAGTAGTTCACATCCAGGAATATCTGCCAGCAGGTAGAGCTGTATTAAAACCTCTATGTGCTCCTTTGTGAAACCAGGCATTTATAATGTTGACTAATTCTGGTATCTTCCCCCTGGTGCTCAATGATTCCTAATTTTATGGGCTACTTAATGAAGCAAAATTCTCCATTAGTTTTTAAAATGTCTCTACCTTTTAATGCCAGGGGCTGTCTTTTCAAAATGATGCCTGTCTGGACCCAAAGGCTCGCTCTCTGTTGACAAAATGAAGGCAAGGCACTCACAGAAGGAAATAATCAGCTCAAGCCTCCGGGAAGAAAAGGTACATTTTGTACCTTGCTCATGGAAAACAAACTGTATGGGGTAAAAAAATAGCTCTTTGTGGAGACTCTGCCCATCTCGTTCTGCACAAGGCCAATGTAGATTAATAGTCTGAGAGGAGAGAGGATCCCTCCTGTGGTCTCTGTCCTGAGACCCCTGGCACCATAGGTGAGAGGAGCCAGCATGCTGTCCTTGCTGCTGGCTGCCTGCGGCTTAGCAACCAGGTGGCATCTATGAGCGAGGACCTCAAGTACCAGTGAGGGCAGGCAGAAGGTGTTTTTTTGTGAGTCAAAGGGAAGGCTGGCATTGTGGCCTGCCTCACGGGGCTTAGTCAACACTGAATTCTCTAAATATCTCCTAGGTTCCCTGGCCAGTAATGAAGGGAACAAAACAGATGTGGTTTCGTGTCCTCCCTCAGCAGGTCATTACAATATCTCATTGATCCTTCTTGTTGAATGTTTGCCTTTACTTCACTTCAGGGTTTCTTCTGTTCACTTTGTGCTATTCCTTTTCCTTGCTCTCATACTGAAAATAACAATCTCCTGGCCTTCCAAGTTTGTTTGCTGCTAGTATTTAGGGACTGTGAACCAAAGTCTTCTTTTACTTACAAGCCTTTCATAATGCCCCTGATTTCGGTCACGGTATGTAGGATTTATACCAGTGTAAATGAAATCAAGTACATGACCCATGACAGGGGCTCCTTAGCGGTCTTTTTTCTAGGCTGTGTAAATTAATTTTTCTCAAGTCTCCTCTTTGGATAGCATAAATTATGAGGCAAAAGCCTGTAATTCACTGCTAGGCGAGCAGCAGTAACTCCCCCTCTACCGCTTTCCTGCCAAAATTATGGGAGAATAGCTGGTGATCTCAGCTCATATTTGCATGGCATGAACAAGAACAAGACAGAAAAATGATGGCTCAGGTGGCCGAAAGACATGTACCCATTGCTGCCACTGCCTTGCTTCCAAGGTGGAGAAATGCATTGGAGAGCAAAGAGGCACTGGCTGTGCCCTCTTGCTTCTTGGTCCCTTTTAATGTGCAAAGGGAAGAATATTAATGTCACACAGAAATTATGTGCTGATGAATGCACAAAATATTGTGCTGGGTGTTCCTGATTGCTGAAATTACATCATCGAGGCTTCTTTTTTTCCTTCCTCTTCTTTGATTCAAGAGTTCTCTGTGTAAATATTAACTATAGCTATCAAGAAGCAGAGGAGAGTTTCAAGAGACCTGGCCATTGGATTTCAACCCTTTAAATCATGATAATATTTCTTCTTGCGCTGTGTTCTAAAGGTTATGCCTGCGCTCACCCCGCACAGGGAGTGCTGCCTGATGGAAACCTAAAAGACTGCAAGGCTTGTCTTTCTTTTTGGTCTGAGGGCTACATCTGCAGATACTGAGACTGCCTGTGACTCCCTCTGGGTGCTCACCAGCCACGCATCAGCCACCTCCTCAGAAGAGCTGGAGTGGCTCAGGTGTCAAAGAGCAGAGCTTGAGAGACAAGAAGCCCTGCAAACCCACTCCCCATTTCACAGTAGCAACGTCACTGCATAGGCTGCTGAATCAGATGGTAGAAGCAAAGAAGCTGGCAGAAAACTGTGTTGGCTGCCACATTGCCTGTTGTGTTGAAGTCAGACTAACCCAGCTGGCTGAAGATGCTGCTGGCTTCTAGCACAAATCCAGTAATTCCTCGCATTATGCAGGTGGAGATTACAGCCTCCTGGATTTTCCAGTGTTTTGGCAGCTGCTCAGTTCCATTTCTATTTGCTAATGTATCATCACACCTTTGAAATACATTTAGCCTTCTTTATTGGCTTCCCAATGTAAAAGTATTATTATAAGCCCCCTCATATTTGGCAACAACTGAAGGTTTTTGAGTTGAGATTCAGCCCTTACTCTGCTGAACTGTGAGAGTGAGTTACTACCTTGTAAGTGACTCACAGGTATTTATTATCCTGTGTATAAAGGTCAGGTTTTAATGTTCTGTGTGATATATGGACATGGCTCAAGATCAGGCAGTCTTGAATGATAGATCTTAAATTATGATCCAGTGGAAGAGGAAAGAAATGAGAAATCACAACTTTTGTTAAACAAGCCTGAAAAAACACTTGCACATATGTGAGCTGGTGGTGGAAACCTGCCTATTTCAGAGGCTGATTTGCTAAGCCATAGTATTGTGGCTCATGGAGCCCAGCTCAAAGAACTGAGATGAAATTTTAAAAAGCCAGTGTCTATGCTTGCTTTCTGCAAAAGTTTCTTGCTGTGGAAAGGTGCAGCAGTAGTAGATAGCAGGGCTGATAGCAGACCCTAAAAGGAGAATCCCCAAATACCTTTCTGAGTGTGTCTTGGCATTCCCACATCTGCGGGGAACCTCTAGGTGACCTCACCTACACCTATGTAACAGAGCTGTCCTCAGGTGTCTTGATCCCTTATGCGTGTGCCTACATTTTAGGCATTTTCCTGTTGAGTGTGTCAATAACTGGGGTACCTTTGTAGGTTTTCCTGTAAATGCACACCCTGTGATGCAATTTTCAAGAAGAGCTCAGGTCCTGGGCTCCAATTCAGAAGGACGTTGAGGTGGCAGAAGGCCAGCAGTGGCACTTCTGCACTCTCTGCTTCCTGCCTTCGCGCACGGAAGGAGGACAGTGGTTACAAGAGGTGCAGGAGAAGTGTGGCTTTCAAGGGTAGAGGCAGGACTAGAGCATAACACATCTTCTTGTGCTCCACCAGGTTGGCAGTCCCTGTGAGGAACTGTGCCAACAGTGTAATACAAAACAGTCCAGGACATTATAGGGAAAAAAAGGTGAAAACTGGCTCCTCCTGAGCTGTTCTAAGAGTTTCATGCAATTGAAGATTTGGCCACAGGCCTTGTATTTTAAAAATGTTTTACACAGGCAGGCTACTTCATCCTCAGAAGGCTCTAGAAAAATAAGTAAGGAATTATACATGGTTTATATCTGATGAGGACAACAACTGAAATTCTGCTACTCTATTAATCTGCTTTTGATGTGGGCGACAATTAGCTCAAAACTTGCTTAGTAAGTTGCAGGTTTGGGTGTCAGCACCAACATGGACTGACTTTATTCAGAAATTAAAAACCCAAGAGGTATTGGTTACTTATAGCTGTTGTGGGTTTGACTATCTGGAAAAAACATGGAATTGGAGAATGTAATCTGTGAGCTGTTTTAACCTGCAGCTTTCTGTGTCCTCGTGTCCTTTACTACCTGAGAACAGGAATTTTATGTGGTTATTTATACCAGGGCTGTGATAAGCAAAGTGCAGAAGTGCATAATGGATCTAAGATTAGGCAAAATTTTATTGAATTTGAGAGCTGGTGCTTAAGTGGGAAACTGAGTGACAATGATTTTAGTGACTTTCAGCTCTTAATGTAGATTTCTGCTACTGCACTTTCTCTGTCCTGTTAGTAGCGATGGGGTTAGTCTGCGTTCATACTGCCATGAGGGAGAATGGAGTTTCATGCAATTCTGTCTACTGTTGGGAAAGCCAGTTCTTTAGAAAAATAATAATATAATTAAATGTGGGATCAGTGACTGGAATAGTGCAAGACCTGTTATTCTTATTAATAGAAAAAAATCCTACTTACTCTGTCATGCATATGGAAATATGCCTTTCTTTTAAACTGGAGAAGGAAATTACAGTAATGATATTGGTTATTTAGACAGGGAAATGTTAGCTGCTTATAGAAAATGGAGGCTTCCTGCCCTTTTCATTTTGGATACATTTTACAGATGTGGCCCTTGTTGATTTTAGTCTCAAATATTATTATTTAGATTTGATTTATGGTTATGATACTTCTGAGACAGTAAAAAAATCAGAACTGAATGTTTTTAAAAAGTCATTTCTTACTGGTTCTTTAGTAAAAAAATAATTTTTGTAAGTAACGTGGAAATTAGATTTACCATAGGAATGACTGTTTTCCAGTGCTGGCTAAGTTACCTTTTTATAACTATGACCACTGCGTACATGGGTTCCACATCAGTGTCTTCATCTAAATACACATTTCTTATATCTCATCACTATCTAGCTGACTTAGGTTATATTCTTCATTTCAACTAAGTGAATAACTGTATTTTAGATTGTTCATTGTGTACCCAGTTTACAAAAAATTCTATTTCTCCCAAATCAGTCTGAGAATTCAAAATAAGAAAGTGTTCAAAATAGCCCAAAAATGTCAAAATCAGACCATATTTGATGAAAACAAAACATGGGCATTCCTGAGTCCCAACAATTTGATTTTTATTTTAAATCAAGTTGAATCAGGTTTTTTTTTCTGGCTCCACTTGAATGACATCTTCCAAATCTTATTTAGCATTTAATCGGGGCTGTAATATGGATATCTATGGGTAGGGCCACACCTGTCATTATATACTGGGGGCATCTGACTCCTTTGATGCCAATCAGTAAGTGGGGAGGTTGCACAGGGAAGATAATTTAGCAAAGGTGTCCAGCCTACAGAGAGAAGCAGGAACATGGAAAACCCAAATGACAACTCCAATCAAGTATTGTAGCAATTGGCTGAGCCCCCATTAATTTCAACTGATCCAAAATAATGTATTTTGTTTTGATTTGAAAAAAACATCCGTACAACATTCCATGCAAACCACCCTTGCCCAACCACACTTTGCTTGCATTTTCCTATCAAAATGTTGAAATGTTAAAAAAAAAAATTTGGACCTAACTGCTATCTTTCTCCCAGATTCCAAGTGAACAGATGAAACCCATTCACTTCTAGTAGTCACTTTATGGCCCTGATCTGACGGTCCTGGATAAAAAAAAAAAAAAAAATGTAATCCTTACAGCTAAACTGAGAGCTCTATTTAATCCAAAAAAGCGAACACATACACTCTGCCTAGATTTGCAAGAGGTCAGAAAGCCCCACATAGCTGAGATTTCTGTGCTTGTGAGTGGTGTAATGCAGTGCGGTCATACACAGCTGGCTTTGTCAAGGCCAGCCTGGCTGCTGTCTATGTGGTCTTGGGCCAGCACTGCACTGTATAGGACCTGACCAGATCTCGCACCAGAGAAGGTCTTTGCTTGGCCCAGGGCACTGAGAGCTGGGAAATGTCCTTCTGCCTCTGCTGCCAGACCTAGTCCAGTTGCAGAACCTGCCTCATTATTTATTCATTGGCATCAAAAGTGTTTCTCTGCAGTGTGAAATGCGTAACGGAGACAGCCTTGAAAGTAAATAGCTTTCCGCACTTGCTAGTATGCCTAGGCAACATCATTAGATCATGTTTGTAGAATTTGTTCATTGCAATCTATTATGTAAAACAGCGAAATGGTTGAGTCAGGTATAAAGGGGTTTGGAATCATCAGAAATATATTCTCTCCTCATTATTATTCAGAGAAACAGAAAATTATTTTGAAAAAAAAAAACAACCCAAAATCTTTCAAAATTAATTGCAACACTTTTATATAAACAAAGCTTCCAGAAACCTTTTTTGTTGTTGTTCTGTGTGTCTCAGGTTTTAAGGACTGTTGCATTAACTGAGAAATGAAATCCCAAGCCTTAGATGTGCTCTCATTTTATTAGTGTGATATAGTGATAATCTCACAAGGACCCTAATAAGTACATGAGGAAAAAAAAAATCAGCTAAATGGGGAATGTGAAAATGTTCTAGCCCAGTGCTATTACATAGGTCTTACACTTTTTTCCTGCCTGTTCCATAATAGGATGTTTTGCAAATTCTTCTCTCAGCAGGTTTTGAACATGAACTTGCATTACTATTCTTACAAAATAATAAACAGCTTTGGGCTATAAAATCTCTCAAATTGTTTTCCACAGAAGGGATTTGCATGCTGACTCATTCCTACTATATTTATAACCTATCGCCAAACCACTGCAACTGCAGGATTTCTAATAAAGCTATGGAAATTACATGCATTGCAATGGGAGTTGAATACATTTACATTTGTAGTATTTTACCATTTCAAAATTTATGGCAGATTACCTTGTTTGTGCTTGTCTGGACTTTAATGGTTATTTTTTATAGCAGAAAATAGTAGTTTATGGTGGTATTCCCGGTAGAAGGTTTTTATGAATCCACCATATGGAGTATTACATAAAACGAAACTTGTATCAGCAGTGATTTTATGTAAAGACAGACAGTGAACATTACCAAGAATTAGAGATTACAGAAAATGTCAGAAAACTTGAAATTTTATGAATGTGATTTTTTTTCCCAGTGATTTTTAACTCGTATTAATAGCAGTCCAAATCCCTGCTATTTCATGCAGGAAAAATCTTCATTGTCTGCAGCAAATCCTGGGCATCTCAAGCAAATAACATTTACTGTGGCTGACCTTCCCTCCCTGCCACCTCCCCTTAAGGTACCCTTCATGGAGTTGTGGTGTTTGGCACAACAGAGAGACATGTGGTGATTTATGCAGGAGAAGACTGAGGAAATCTGGAAAGTCTTCCCATTTTTCCAAACATCTGTCTCTGTCAGTCCATATGTTGTAATCACAGCTCCTTTCTTCAGCACTGGTGGTAGAAGATAGTCTTTTACCTGTGCCTTCCTACAAATGGAAGGAGCAGACTTCTGCTAGCAAAAATTACAGACAGGGAAAGTATCACAATTCTATAGGAGAACATGAAGATTAGCAAGGCTGTTCTCATGGAAATATGTGTTTGCATAAGTATTGACATCAGGAGACTCTACACAGCTTTCTCAAAGAGCACCTCATGGATTTGGGAGTCATTCAGCCAGCAAAAAGAAATGTGCCATGAAAAGTAGGTAACCAGTCACACCGAGAGAGCAGCAGATGGTGCATCCATGAAGCAATTGTCACCGCCAAGAGCCTGGCATGTTCTACAGGCTGAAATGTATCTGCCTCATTAATGAAGCAAGCACTTGGGTAGGGAATGTCTATGAAAATCTATATATGCTTGCGAATAAATTGTAAACAGACTGCGAGGTTTATATCTGGGATGTAAAGGAGAAGATGGGAAGAGGCTGGGAAGAAGAGCCAGCTGTAGGTATCTAGTCCTGCTTCTTTTGGTGGTCTCAATCCTGGCAGAAACTCCTGGGCAGCTCAAAGCACATTTTGACCCCAAGGCACAGTGCGTTAGGAATGGTGACCCAGGTAAGCACTGCTTCTCTACACTTCCCCAATCCCTGCATGGCAGCTCACTCATTGCACCAAAATGATTTAGGAACAAGAGCATATAGGCAGTTCTGCCTACTGGGGGGAATTCACACCTAAAGGGAACTGTGAGTTTTCTATCAGTAAAAAAGGGCCAAATCTTGAAGAACAGTCCATCCCTTAGGACTGGATAACTGTTTCTGTAGAATGGCACTAAAAGCTACCATATAGGTTTGCTATCTAGCTTTAGGGTGCTTGATGTGAACAGTGCAGAATTTCCTCTTCTTGCTCCTTTTCCCACAGAAATCCTTCTTGCTTGAGAGAGTCTTGAAATCAGAAAGGATTTCAGATCAGGCTGGCACACATGTATGTAGATGTATCCTGGGTGACTGTAAACTTCAGACACATTTCAAGGTCAAATAGGGCCATTTTATCATCTTGTCTGACTTTCTTAGAAGACTGCTGCCTTTGTGGCTCAGAAAGCTTCCTACTTATACCCATGAAAAGGATGCTGTGTGAGAGAGAGCTCACCCAGCCCTTCACTCTGAGAGAAATCCTCAGCTGGGGTATGGGCTCAGAGACCCAGAGGTGCTACCATCACTGTTCCCACCAGCTGAGGAGCTGCCTCTTGGCCTCTCTACTTATGTGAATCACACTCTCTTTGCTTTTTCATTAGCTGATGTATTATAGTCTTACAGCTGTCTTCTCTCGATCTAAATTGCACACTAATACTGTACATTATTGATTAAATGAGTCTACAAATGTCTTTTTAATACTGGATGGGTTGATCAGTCTTCTCAGTTAATGTACAGCACCTCCAGTGGGCTTTAAAACCTAGTGAAGCAGCTTTTTACCAGATCTTACTGGCAAAGAAAGAACTGCATGAGGGGCCGTGCTCACATGCACACTGAGGTGTGTGCTTTGGCAGTGGGGAATTAGTAATGATTTCACTTGCTATGCTAAAAAGCTCCCTGTGCTCAGAGGTTTGGATTTTGATAATCACAATTGCTGATCTAACTCTTTGCAACTAAAAGAATTCATGGGAGACTGTTGTTATATACTCCAGTGGCAAAGCTGCACTGTAATAGTTGAGCTAGTTTAGCAACTAATTTGGCCTTTCCTGTGATTTTTTTGGAGGAGAGGTTTCAAAGTTTTTCTTAACTTTTTTTTGGCTTTTTAAAAATTTTTATATAGAGAGGACTGTAATAACTACATTTCCCAAATATGACATTTGATGGTAAAAATAATAGTATTCTGGCTGTTTCAAGTGATTCTTTGCATTACATAAACAGCATTCAGGAGTGACTCTAGTTTCTGTCTCAACTAGTTAATTATTGTAATTTTCCTTTTGCTTTCATTTCTTAAATCTAAATTCCTCTCTATCACCCTTCATGGTTCAATCTATATGCAAGCATTGGCTCATTTATAACACAGTAGGAAAAACATGTTTGTGGTTTTGGGTAGTTGTGTTTATCTGGTTTCACAGAATTACAGAAAATCGGGATGAAAGGGCCTGGAGAGATCACCTAATCTACCGCATTCTATCTTAAACAAGGAGGCAAAAATGAGGTTTTATATGCGCATATTTCCTGAAATATGAACTTTACCTCAGGTCTGCATGCCTAAGCATTGCACAAATAAAAATAGAGCTCTAGTCCAAAGGAATGAGGCTTGTGAGGATATTTGTGATTTCTGTGTGCACTTCTCATGATGGGCTTGGCCACAGGGGCACAGCCAAAATCACTGCAAAACATTTACCCTCCTTTGTCATTATTCAGATGGACATCTGCATTACCACCGAAAAAAAAATAAACCTCTAAACAAATTGGGTCACTATGGGTACATTTACTCAGTACAAAGTTTTGAAAGGCAATTAAATGGTTTCTGATCTTAAATGCTGGCTGCTCTGGGAGGTGGCGGCTGCCCAGTGGCTGGTAGACAAGCCTCTTGGTGCTCTCCTTTGGGATGCTGGATATGGCTCTGTGGTGTTTAGAAAAACAATGGAGAAACAAACAATGAGAAAGAGAAGAAACCTCAAGACAGAGCAGCAGATCTGAATTAAATGAGATGGCAGCTGCTAGACTGGAGAGGTTGGGGAATTATGCAGTGGCGGGAATAATGTTGAGAAGGTGGCTTGTTGCTGCCCCAACTCCTGGGTGATGGGCAGCTCCAGAATCCACTTAAGACTTAAAAGATGGAAGATTTTACTTACACTTCAGTAAGGCAGCTTCTCCCAGGTAATCAGACATTTAGCTCCTTGTCAGATCCTTTGAGTCATACATTAGCAATGAAAGAGTGATATTGCCACTATCGTCCCTGATGATTCAGCAAGGAGCAAAACACGATAGCCTTTCTAAAAAGGCTGTTATTCAGACATATCACTCAGCGACTGCACTCTAACTGCTCACTGGTTCAGAGTGTTAATGCTCTGCATATTGTGCTTAATAGAATTTTAAATTATTTTGATTAAAGTGTCAAGGGATGAGGATTTAAGATTGATCAAAGCTACTTGCTTGTGCTGTGCCAGTTGTTAACTAGCCACTTCCAGAATGTTATTATGCATGCTTAAGTGATATAACATTCAGACATTAGAAATACGAGGAAATATTTCTCCTAATTTCATACCGGGGTACTGACAGGGCAAGGAGGAGACTAAGGAGATATATATTTCATACACAGTGACTGACTTGGGGTCCCAGTCCTTGTTTAATGGAAGCTGATGGGACCTTTACCATTGCCTTCTATTCAACGGCAATTCAGCCGTGGATGAGCAATGACAAAAATCCAATATGGAAATCCTTCACTTCTTTGAGCAGAGACTGTAAACACTAAAATATGATTAGATAATGAAGAAAATAAATAATGGAGGCTTGTCTGGCTGTTAAGACAGGTCTCTGGAAGTAGAGTCAGCACTAAGTTCGTGCTTTGAATCTCACTCAGTTGGTGGGAGCAGAGGTTTTGCGTGATGGTTGTTTAATTATGGCAACAAAGAATGAGCAGGACATTCCCATCAGATACAGCCTTCAGCTCAAACGAAGTACTTCAGCATGCGTGTAACTTTAAGTATGCAAATACATCCACTGAAGCTAATGTAAGGAGAATGTTTTGCAATTCTTAAATGAGTATATGTGCTTCAGGGCATCCTCTGAGTGGAACCATGGAGTACATGGTGCCCAAATCATTGTCTCAGCTAGTGCATTTGTTAATATTTTGACCTGAATCAGAGTCCAATGGCCTGGACTGCAAATCTCTTTCTTGCTAAGAAACTTCTTGCTGATCAGACTTAAGGGACATTAGCAAAACAGTGAAACCATCATCTATTCCAGGTGATGCAGTGTTCTTCTCTACTTTGCCTCTAAAATAAAGAATAACACTCTGTACAGCTCTTGCTATGGCATCTCATTAACGGATAATTGTTTAAAGTCTCAACAAAATTTGCATCCATATCTGTAAATGACCATATGGCACTTTATGGTAGACCTGGGCCAGACTGGTTGGTATGCTCTAGCTACCCATGTTGCTTTAACAATGCAAAGCAATCATAAACTTACCTTAAGTGGTTGGTTAAATCAGGTCTACAGCCACCCTGAGTGACTGTGCTGCTGAAGACACCTCTTGCACTAGATAGTATGTTGTTTAAAGAAGTGCTTTGTTGAAATTACAGACTTGCTGTGAAATAACGTTGTCTTCTACTTGGTGTAACCTAAAGAATTATAATTCTTGAAGCTGCTACTGACTAGAATTATTCCAATAGAAGCAAACATTTTGATTGGTGTTCAGTTCAGCAATTAAGCCTGAACTATAATAATAGCCAAAGACCATTTACCTAAAACAAGATTCATTTAGCTCAATGATAGCCAGACTATTTATTGGTCACTGAGTATTTCTCAGAATAAAATCTGAATAATAGCTGATGTTATGAAAATTGTTTAATAGATTATACTAAAGAATATAGAAGATCCAGAAGCTGAAAATGAAAATAAATGGTGAAAGTCCATCTTGATGGTTCTGTTTGTGTGAGTTGGCATAACCACATCTGTGGTGTGTTGCACAACATGGAGAGAGCAGGGAAAGAGCATTTCAAGTACAGCTGTGTTTTCCTATGGTCCCTTTCTTAATAGTTCCTCAAAGCTTTCTTTCAGAAAAACAATAAATACGAGTACTGCATATCAATCTACAAAAAAATATATCTACCTATTGTTGCATGATACAAAATCTCTGCTTACGCACCCCCTTCCAGCCATGGAACAGTCTGGTGGGCTGAATGCATCTGATGTATGACTTTCATGCTGTTTCCAGTGGGGATGTCCAGGACTGCATCCATTTAACAGACAAATGAATATACAGAACCATTAAAACATATTAAATACTCATGCATGTGTTTAACTGCAAGTACATGACTAATCCTCTTGACTCCAGAGGCAGCAGGGCATACATCTTAAGCAGGTACTTAAGAATTTTGTTGAATGGAGATCATAGAACATTATTTCCTTCACCGGTGTGTTAGATGGTGTAATCGTCATGGGGATTATCACTCTCATATGGAGAGCAGGAGAGCAGGACTGTGGTCACACTGTCCTCTTTGTGCACTCTCACTGTATTCACTGTGTAGCAGTATGTCCTCCATGACCTGTTTGGACCACCTATAGGCACCTATAGGAGAGACCCTACAGGAAATATATGACGACTCTTGTGAGTTGTCAAAGTTGACCTGACACTGGGAATGAGACAAGCTTGACTAAATGGAAATCAGGGGAAAAAAAAGGAATTCAGAGCTGGGAGACCCTGCAGGTAGAAGCAACTCTGAAGTTCTTGTGCTGTATTTCACAGTAAGGAGCAACTTCCATCCCTCCACACAAGTAAGGGTGCAGTGAGCACCAGGTCAGGGCTAAGTTGGCAGTGTTGCTACTGCTGGATCAATATGTACCCTGTGGCTGCTGCTATTGAATGCAGTCAAATACCTTGTAAAACAGGGCAGATCTGCAAGTAGCAGGTTGACCTGGATCTCATTGTGAAACTTTCCATTCCTTTTACTTGTGTCCCCATTTAAATGAAATAGGGGGACCCATTTGCAGCCAACAAAATTAGCTAAAAGCTACTCACATAAAGACAGAGATTTCAGTGAAATCGAATCCATATATTATCTCATAGGAACAGTTGTCCAAAGTTAATTTCCAGGTTAATAGGCTGTTATTGCCATTTTCAAATAAAGCAATTAAAAGTAATATTCCTGTAACACTGATAAGGAGGATCACATTGCATTGGATTGTCAGCTTATTTTGTTCAGTGTTCTTAGTCAATGAGTATCTAGAACAAATTATTTTAGGCAAAGGTGGAAGAAGTCTCCCCATAGAAAAAAAAATTACCTCTCTGAAGTAAAAGGTAGATTTTTTTATTAAATTTTGGAGTAATAAACTCTACTCCTTAATTTGTGAGATATGTAACAAGTATTTTCTGTCTAAATATACTTTTATCAGTTTTTCTGAACTGAAAAGCAAAGGTAAAATGAGATGTTAATTATACACCAGACATGTTTTGCTGTAGATGTTGAATGCTCTCCATAGAGCTTGTGTAATATGTTAAACCATAATCTCTTCCACAAAAGCTTTTTGTGGAAACTCCCAGAGTATTTCCAGTTGTTTACTGCAAGAAGTTCTACACCATATAGGCAAAAATCTGATCTAGGAGAAACAATATAATTTCTCAAGGGGAATTGTCATAACATATGAACTAGAAAACATTACCTTCCCTTTGTAAAATGGCATGACTGTAACATATGTCCCGCTCCAATTAGAAACTGTCTTTTTTAGATTATCATCATGTCAGCCCACACTTGTGAAAGCAATTTTGACATATCTGGGGCAAACTTAAAAGCAAAGGAGCCAGCTAGCCTTAGAATTTATAAGCAGGCATTAATTTTGCAGAGAGGATATTTTTTGTCGGTTTGAAGAAGACAAAGAGCTAAGCAAATCCCTCTTATTCATGCTACTTTGGTGGATAAATGCAGATGTGTTTCACAACAGCAATATAACTGTACTCAGCTACTTTGAGGGACTTAGTAGACTGGAGCAATGCAAAGTTTCTGACTTGACATTGTTTCTGTCTGATGAAATCTCCTCCAAGTTTACTATTTCTCTAAGGAGACTGATCTAGCAGAAGAGCTTGCAATTGTCACTGTGCTGGAAAAGTTTTACTGAACAGGGTGAGTTGATTTCGGCTGCAGTCGGCCATCAGTCATGGGCCACACAGGGAATCCTGACCTGGGAATGGACCTCGTCGTGATGAGATCCTGATGTTTCTGTGTCTTCATGGATCTACAGCACAGATTTGGAGTGCGGGAAGAGGGAGTCAGTTCCTGACATTCCTGTTCACGGTCCTCCAGACAGTCTTTGGATTTATGGGAGACATTGCTTCAACATCCCCCATGCCAGCAAACCTTTTCATCCCTGAGAAAACACCTGTGGTTCATGTTTAATCCTTAAGACCTGTGAAAGTTTTGACACGTGCCTAAATAATGCTTCACTTTGAAAGGTATAAAAAATGACCTTGTAGTGCAGCCTTCCCAGTCATTGGCATGTATTCACCAAGTGGGGCAACATAAATAAGAAAGTGGCAAAGGTCTCTGTTGATTTCAATCACTCCAGGATATGAAGTCCTTGATAAAATTCATCCTCTGGGATCTGATTCAAAAACTCAGATGCGAAATACACCTGTCTTTGGGGGATCTTGGGTCCAGCCCATGCCAACCAAAAATAATAGCAAAGCCAGACTTAGCACTGCTGATTTAAAGGACATGCTACATTGCTCAGTGGTACTGGGGAGAGAGATAAGGAAATGGACTTCCCAGTCCCAGTGAAGTTGTGTTTGAAGTGCACAAGGTACTTCTGGGTTGTGCTGTACACAAGTAGGTGGCATTCCTTCAACCCCAAAGGCCAGCTCAAGACCTGTGCTCTACCCAGGTCTCACATCAGACTTGCTTTGACAGCATAAATTGTAGGTTTGTCTTTGGGCAGGGCCTTGCCAGAGGGACAGGATGGTGCTGAGCAGGACGTAGACTGGATTCTGTGCCACACAGAGCCTCAAAAGCGCGTGAGGAGCACAAAGGAGTACTTCTCACTATCAGCAAGTGACACTTTGTTTTTCAGATTAAAGTTTTTAATTAAAATGGGCATTTCTGGCCCGAATATTGGCAGCCACAGGACTGCTGAAATGTGACATCATTTATGACTCCAGCAGTAAGGAGTTCACTGTCCGTGATCGTAAAACAGATTCCAGTCTTGATTTGATATCGATTTAACAGTCAGCGTAAGTTTGCCCTGTAATATTAAACCAACTATGTCAGGCTGCAGCATTAACGGTATTCTTCCTCTGAGTTTCTCCATGGATATTTCTTCCAATTCTTCCAATCAGCAATGCCCAGCAGAGTAGGCTTCAGACCTCAGTCCTGTAACACCACTTTTCTGGAGCACCTGCTCCTGTTATCCTGCACTGCCCCGTACAGTGCGATCCCCTTCACCACTCTTTTGCCCCTAACACAGACGAAGGCCGCTCCTGCCAGAAGTCTTCTGTTACAGTAATTGCCAAAGAAGGGTAAATCCAGTCTTCATTTCTTTCTGCAATACACACTGCTAGTTTCTAGCCCTGTGCTCAACCTTCCCTCCCCAGTCATCCCTGTTCTAATGGCTTTAGTCTATTCTTGCAGCTCTCATTTATTTTCTTGCTTCTTTTTGTCACGGGTGATACAACACATGACCTCTGATTTGTCTGTCTCCTGCCCCCATGTTTCTGATATTCATTAAGGAGATGTTCACTTTTCCAGTTCTGCTTTTCCCCTTAGTGAGCTACACTCAGAGAGTCACATCAATGTCTCTTTTAATGGAAGTTTCTTACTCCCATATTTGAATTTAATCTCCAGTGGTTTTCTTCCTGGCTTTAGCTGTAATTCTTCTACCATCTTTTGTCCCTTTGCTTAAAATGTGACCAAAACCATGCAATAACCGTTGTTCTTTGAGATATCAGGAGGGACCTGGTCTTTTCAGGAAAAGAGCCGATCCCATGAGAACTCCAGAATTACACTTGAGACGACTCTCCTGACATCAGGTGAGGTCAGTTTTGAAAACTTACTGCTGTTGTGAGCTAAAATATCCTGATAACAGTAAACAAGATTTTTCTCTCAGTACCACCTCCAAGCCTAAATCCTTACTTAGCGTTAAAGATAGAGGCAATACCGTGACCTGACACAGAGCTTGAATATCCCCTCTCTGTACTGTTATCTGAGAGGCTGTTTTGGGAGACCTGAGGAGGAAAGGATTGTTTCTTTTAATTGCAAGGATGTGGCAGTTTGGAAAATTTGTATTCATACTGTATTGTGCAGCTGTTGGGATGGGGAGACTCCTGGGACATGTGATGCACTTCGAATGCTTTTTATTTTAGTTTTTCATTAAATATCAGGGCTGCTGAAAGTTCAAGATAATGTTATGCTACGTGTATAATATAAATGGAAGTAAACAGATACATTAGCAACCTGCTTGTCTACTTAAACGTATCTTGCCCTTGCATATGTCCAACCTTGCTACCATTTCCTTTTGTTTACCACAGTGAACTGGGATTAATTTGATCAGACATTTTAAATCCAGGCCTGGTTAGGAGTGCTGGCTTTCTGAACGCAAAAAGTAGATGTCTCTGGGTCAGCATGCAGAAGCCTGTGGGCAAGAGGTGTGTAAAGTCCACTTTGGTCCTCTGCTTATGCTCTTTTTAAAGTCATAGGTGGAAGCAGCTGTTTTGTGATATTTTCCTGCCACATGCGTAACAGATATTGGAAGTGAAGCTGACTTGAAATAAAAGCTTTGTGAAAATATGGTTGATTTTCACTGGTCAGTGCGGAAAACATGGAAGTGGCAAAGAAACAATATGATCAGAGACAGACAGGAAGTACTAGACTGTAAAATTATTTAATTCCCCCTGCTGTTAAGACTACAGAAAAATCCCTGTTGGTGATTACAGTACAGGGGCTTTGACCTCAGTGGTCAGTGTGTTTGCTACCTGTGGCTTAAGACCTTTGCCTCCTCACCACTTTTGGTGGCATTTGCTCATGTCCAGACCACAGTCACTGCTGTTGGAGCTGGGGGCCAAGAAAGGCAAATTTCACTCACAAATTTCATCCCAGACAAGGTTTAAATCCATTTAGATGAACCAGGCTTCTGTTTTTAGATGCTGGTGCCCTGAAGTGATACCTTACCCCCACTCCCTGCAAGCAAACCAGGCATCATTTGATTGTTCCACACCATCTATATATTCCCCAACTGGTGAATAAGTTTAATTTTGTCCCATGATTACCCAAAAGTGATTTGGAAAAGCACGGCCCAATACTGATATTTCCATCATCTTGGACTGTTGACAGTCCATGATTTACATGCAGCAATATGGTTCTGAGGGATCTGAGAACCAGTTGAAAATAAAGGTTTAATGATTGAATTATGTATTCTCTCTCTGTGATGGAAAAGAATATAAGACAACTGACTCAGCTATCAGACAGATTACATAAGCCCAAGTTAAGTGGTAGAATAAAAATGAGTGATATTCCTCCTTGACTTAAATACAGTACTAAGTAGTACGCCCTTGAATTCAGCGTAAAGCAATTTCCTCCTCCTTGGTAACAGCTAGGGGGCATTCCGAATGCAAATAGAGTCAGCTTTGCATTTTTAATATTTCTTACATACATAATTCACTGCCTCAGTTTAGAAACGTTATTGCTACCTCTTCTGTGCATTTAAATTATTTTGCACCTCTGAACTTTCATATTAACTTTAATGTCAGCTCTTAAAATGTATTTTGTACAGGCGAGCTTGTGCTTATAGCTCTTGAAATTCACAGATTGCACAAATGCGCATCCAGGCACAAATACACTGTACTGTTTAACCTGTGTCATTCCACTGGGACACTGGGGTTTTTACTAACTGCAGGCATGGTTATACCAAAGCCCTGAAAATCAATAGGTAACAAATGGGAGCAAACCAAGTGCAATCAGCATTAGAATATCACATTTGTGTGCGGTCTACTCTACATGCATAACCCATGGGCATAATGAAAATTCTAGCTGATCAATTGGAGACAATGCTTTTTCTAAGTAGCTTTCAAGAAAATAGAAATTCCAGATGGAAGAAGATACCCACAGTGGGAGGAAGTCCATCCCCATGCTAATGTGGGATTAATTAATGCATTGCATAAAGCCAGGAAGGGTGAGATGGTTCTGAGCAAGCTTTACTTCATTGCACATTTCAGAAGAGAGAAGCGGTCCTGGCCATCTCCTGTGGCCATGAGTGCTCTTGAGAAATTTTACACTCTGGAGGAAATGGAGATGAAGGTTTACAACGTCTTGCTTGACTTGTCAAACTTCCTCAATCACAGGCTGACATTGTCAACTACTTGAAACCACAGATCTCAGGGAGCTGTTGGGGTGATGGCTTTACTCAGCTCTGCTCAAACTGTTCATGAGGGCACGGCTCCATCTGTCTCTTCTCAGCTCCATGTAGGAAATGGTGCCAGAAACATCATCCCATTTATGGGGAATGAATTGGATCATCTCATCTCCTGCTCTACCCCATCCCTACCAGACCCAGGTGATCACCCAGGGAAAATATATGACAGCCTGTACCAAGTGTTTCCCTGAATGCTTCTCCTAAGGCTGGCAAAACTGAACCCAGACTGAGACAGCAACAGTGTTTTGAGTGCTGACAACTGTACAGTCAGCATGGCTGCTACTCAGGCCATAAACTGCGCTTTCTAACTAAGAGAGACTATAAACAAAAGATATGGACAAGTTGTCTGCTGGTTTGATTCCACTGACTGTTTCTCAAAGATAATTCCATTTGGAAACTGAAAATCAAAACTGCTGCCTTCTGCATCGCAATCAATAATAGATGTCCTGCCTCTAACTCTAATTTCCTATTAATTTACACTAGCATAAGCCCATTGGGATTGATGGAAAATCCACCCCCAGCTTGCACAGGTTTTTTTATACTTCACACGGGCTGCTGTAGCTCTGCAAAGGCAATGCAGGGGCTATATAGGGGTGTGTCATGGTTTAACCCCAATCGGCAACTAAGCACCACACAGACGCTCGCTCACTCTGCCCTGGTGGGACGGGGAAGAGAATCGGAAGAGTAAAAGTGAGAAAACTTGTGGGTTTAGACAAAGACGGTTTAACAGGTAAAACAAAAGCCACACATGCAAGCAAAGCAAAACAAATAATTCCTTCACTACTTCCCATCAGTAGGCAGGTGTTCAGCCATCTCCAGGAAAGCAGGGCTCCATCATGCGTATGGTTACTTGGGAAGAAAAATGCCATCACTCCAAACGTCCCCCCCTTTCCTTCTTCTTCCCCCAGCCTTATATTGCTGAGCATGATGTCATATGGTACGGAATATCTCTTTGGTCAGTTGGGATCAGCTGTCCCAGCTGTGTCCCCTCCCAACTTCTTGTGCACCCCCAGCCTACTCGCTGGTGGGGTGGGGTGGGAAGCAGAAAAGGCCTTGACTCTGTGTAAGCGCTGCTCAGCAATAACGAAAACATCCCTGTATTACCAACACTGTTTTCAGCACAAATCCAAAACATAGCCCCATACTAGCTACTGTGAAGAAAATTAACTCTAGCCCAACCAAAATCAGCACAGGATGACAGTCACAGGGATGCTGGCAAAAGCCTGAAAGTGTTTCCTGGCTGCAGATGAGTTCCATGCACCAAAGCTGGTGACTGCTGTTACTGAAAAGGAGATTGCATCTGTGCTTATCATGCCCTGGCAGTCAGCAGCTTAGAGCCCAATCCTGTATCTTTTCCACTAAATGGGTGGTGGGCTCAGTCTCCAGTTAGATTTCTTTCCTCAGCTGAAATAATTACTCCCGATGAAGTTATAGTCGGAAACAAATGAGTTCAGGTTTTACACGATTTTTACTGGTGGCACTGTGAGAGAGAAAAAACACGCTTTGACTTGCAGACGGGATAGCTGTGAGAAGTCACTAAGACGACAAGGACAGGGCTCTGCAAAGCTGGCCTAGCTGAAATCAGCTGTGGCTGGAGCAATGGGAAGAGCTCAGGGCATTGTCAGGGATCCACCTCAGAAGCAGCTGGGAGTGCCCACATCCCCATCCTGCTGCAGTGCATTACTGTCCTTGAAGTGGGGTGTTGTAACTGGCCCAGTGACTGCTTCAGGTCCGTTTCCAGAAAAATGAAAATACGTTCATTTTGATCACCCCAAGGGGTCCCGTTGTCTGTGCCTGTAGCTATTCACCGTGTTTGATGCAGGACAAACCAGGCAGGGAAGCTGACTTTGTGATTGCAGCAGCTGTGTCACAAATGAATACCTGATTTGAGCCTAATGTTTTGGTCTGCTGGACAAACCAAATGAAGAAAAAGAATTCAATTTGGATTGAATCAGTAGTTACTATTATTACTTTAAATGGCAATGCAAATCTCCTCCTTCAACCCCTTCATAATAAAATGGATTAATTTAACACAAAATATCCTACCTGAGATGCAAAAAGAAAACCAGGAAAAAAATAGTAGTTTCTTTTGGGGCCCTTGTAAGAGAAAGCCTTGGCTAGATTCATGCTGACTACCCAGTAGTCTCATGACTAAGACACTCACCTAAAATGGGTAATCTGGATGCAGATCTGCTCCTCTCTCTGAAGGCAGTCAGAGTCCCCTGTCCTCAAGGAAAGCCTTCACTATCTGCATGGCTATAAGGCATAGACATAAGGCTGTGTGCCATTTTGGAGGGCGTACGATGGGTCTCTTCAGTTGCTGCTGCTCTCTTTGAATAAATTGTTGAAAACAGGATCCATACCTTTCACCTTCAGCTGAATATCCTACCTGTCAATCCAGAGAGCTGTTTGCTAATACGTTTGGAAGAACAGGAACTCTATCCTTCAGCATATGCACTGTATAAGAACAACATTGCTCAGCTAAAGATTTATATGAAAATGTGGACAAATCGCTCAGCTTCCTTGTTGGAATTGGTTGGAATTGGTTAAAATACTCCACTCTGCTTTGCAAGAGTTTTGAGGATAAATTACCAATATAGACAAAACTCAGTGCAAACTTTGGTGTGAGTAGCACTGCATTCTTATTATTTAGTAATTTCTTTTGTAAAGCGACATGTAACATAACATATGTATCTGGTTGTACTAATAGCCACTGTGTTGAGCCACAGAAAAGCCTGTATTCATGCCAGATGTTAAGACCCCCTCTACCCATGTCTCCTCATTTCCCTCTGCTCTAGAAAAAGTTGAAATTCTTCAAAGAGTGACCTCCTAAGGCATCATCTCTCATCTTATTTATTTCTCGATTCTGCTGTCGTTCATTACATTAAAGGTTATTTTTTTAATGAAGCACTGTGGGTAGGGAGAAATAACTTCTACCTTCTGTTCTAATTGATGAATGATGTGTGAACTAATCAGAAAGCTTTGCTATAGCCACCATTAAAGCAACAGATGTATGTGGCTCAGGAGAGATTTGTTGAACAGCTTCAACCTTTAAGTGCAGAGGATAAATGGGTGGTGACATCATTATACCTTGACAAATAGAAATTATATCATTCTCTTTTTTTCATTACTGATGGATGATTTATTTCTATGGCTTTCATTTTCATAAGATCCATTCATTGACTCTAAAGTTAAAACCTTTAAAAACTGCAATATGTGACTAAAGTGGTTATAACAATTTGCACGTGATCTGCAGCATGTTGTCTTCTGAGCTTTTCTCCTGAAAGCTAGTTTTAATAGAACAATACTATGATGTGAAGTATGGTAAGGCAAAAAGAAACATTTGAAATTCGTACTTGGGTTCATTTTTCAACCAGCCACAGAAACAGCATATAAGGAGTCAGAGGACACTTGATGTGGTTATATGGCATTTCCATCAGTTGCTGGAGGATTTTATTTTTGCAATGAACTTGAAGCCTTAGAAGAGAGAGGGTTGTTCTGCATAGCAGTTCTGTGCCATAATAAACAAGCAAATGTTCCCCTTTCACCCATATCTCCCTGGTATATTTTGAGCTCTTGCCTTGTTTGATTGCATTTCTCATATAGTCACTGAGATGTATCAGAATTTCCCTGAAAATTTCAGTTATTACTGAAGATTGCATTTTTTCCACTTTTACTGCAGCTTACAAATCAGAAACTAAAAATAAAGCGTGCATCTGTTTGGATAATCTATTTCCCCAGACAGATTAAAATGACAGAATAAATCTTGGAAGTTCTTGGAAGAGCTTTGAATGAATTACAACAAGAGATGAAAACAAGGTGAGTTTTGCTTGGCTAGGACCTAAATGAGGGAATTAAGCTGATGCTGTGTCAGGGCGAAGTTTGCAAAATAAAATAGGGGTCACTAGTTTGTACTACAGAAGTATAAGAGCAGATTAAAGGTGACATTTCTGCCAGAAAGCCTTTATGTACACTGGGGAAAACAAGACATCAGGGTTAGTTAAAAAAGAAAAAAAGTCAGGAAGATAAGATTCATACAGAAGATCTCATGGGTGCTGGCAGGGTTTCCCTGCCCACGGCCACAGCTTGGAAAGCAAGAGCTGAATAAGTGCTCATCCTTGTACCCTGGGGAGGGGACAGGCAAGACATGGATAAGATGTGCTGGCAAGTTTTCTGCATCTTCAGGTTCCCGGCAGGAGCTTTTAGGCCAAAACTTTCCTATGTGAGAAACCCTTAAAAAAAAGAGTCCCTGAATATGTGATCTGATCCTTGGGAAAGCTGATGAGCTAATCCCAGCTTGCAACCCATTTTGAAGGGACACAGGGCCCAGCAAAAAGCTGGTGGCTGCCCTTGCTAATGATGCCACCAGCATCACTGCTGCTCCTGCCAGGAGTGGTAACTGGAAAATAACAGTGCAGTATTCTTGTTCTGGGGATGCTCTGCTGAAATTTATTTAAGTAAGTGTCTATGTATGTCTATGTATGGTTTTAGGAGTCAAATCTTAGCGTTCCTCTTGCTGTCAACCAGATGCCTTTAAAATGGTAAATTATCCTAGGTGCAAGAAAAGCAATGAAGATGCAATTTAATGTAAGTACAGAAAGTTTAAGTGCTGTCACTAAACAAAACCATCTACAGCTAAATCCACTTTGGAAAAAGCTGTGTTTAGCTTCACCAGAAGCAATGTATTTGCTTCAGGAACAGCAGTGAAAAAATTTGTGGCGTTTTTACAAGAGAACTGGGAGTAGATGATCATTCAGGTCCCTTCTGGCCCTAAAATCTATGAATCTAGGAAATGATGCCTCATTTCACAATCTAAGTCATTAAAACACACACTTTCATTATTGAAGTAATCACATTTCTTGGAAATGTGGCTACTGTCTGCTAAGGTGATATACCAGATGATCAGTGTTTTATGGAAATTCACGAAAAGAACAGTGTTTGTTACCAGAATTCTTCTTTTTTATTATTTCTACAAGCTCATTAGAACTCCAAAATATAGAAAACCACTCAGTGTTATAATATAAAAATGACATAAATTAATGCACACCAAAGTAGCTCCTTGTGACCCCCTTTCTCTGTAAGAGCAAGGCAGGCATGAAGCACTCAGAGAAAGTACACATACAAAAAGTATTTTGGGGGGGAAGAGAGGTGCTAAGCATCAGCTAGTACTTTTAAATCATTTCAAAATACTTCTCAATGTTTTCTGAATACTGGGGTCACTCCCATCATACAGTTTTCTAACTGGAGGTCACATCCTTACCCTCCACACAACGAGGAGACCTTGGAGCACAGCTGGGTTTCAAACAAGGGTGTTTCCTAACCTTATGGCACTGTGCTGGGCTAGACTACTCTTTTCTATTACATCCTCTTACGTTTTGCTGTGGAAGACAGAAAGGTGCTCTAAAAACCTCAGGAACAACTTAAAGAGATACTGCTCAATTCCTATGTACCATAAATGTGTCTTTACAACAAAAAACATAGGCAGGCACAGTCTTTAATTTTGTCTCTTTCAGTGCCTAACCCAAGGGAAGGGGACCGATTCAACTTGAATTTCTTGATGGTGCTGTAAAACATGACCAATTAAACACATCTGATGAGCCTCCTGGTGAGCTCCAGTGTCAGTACTCCAAACTAGCATTTACATTCCTATGCCTAAGGCTGTATTGGCACAAAACTCTTCTTCACAGAGGCACTTCTGGGTAAATAATAAGCTCAACCAGAGAGCATGAATAAAGGAAGAAAGTAATTTTTTATACTGAATGAGTACAAGGTAGGACTGAAGTAAATGAAACAATTTGCTTGAGAAAGTGGGTTCAGAAGAAACTTCTGGTTTTGATGAGCTGTCTCTCCAAAGAACTGGATGTGCTTTAACAATATCATTTCTGATTTATCTGCTGTTGCCAGATAAATTCTCTTCTGGGGGGAAGAGCAGAATTCTCTTTATTTAATGTACCATGTCTGGAATGTGGACTTGATTCAGCTACATGTCGCTTATAATTATTTATGTAACTTATTAATCACTGGGCTGTCACTCAGCTGTTTATAAAACACAAAAGAACACTTGGAGCCTGAAAAATTACATTTTTCCTCCCCTGCACCTCCCCAAAGGCCCCTCTGCACTTCTGAGGAGACCTTCATTTAAATGAAAATCTGTTGCCCAGTCTAAATAACAAGGAACTCTGTAATGATAATTTAAAGAACACGCTTGTACTTTGTGCTTGGGAATTGAATTATTTGTTTTAAGGTGCTGTAAAACTTCCCTTTCAACTTTTCTGGATGATGTCCTTGGCTCATCATTTAGTTTTTTTCCCAAACGGGGCATGGATAAGGTCCCCCTCTCGCCTGCTCAGCAACCTGTTTTCCCCATACTCAATACTTGGGAAACCACAGCATCTCCCACATTGCTACCTGTGGATTGTGCCTGCTTGAAACTGGCCAATGCATTCAAAAGTTAAGATGCTTATACACAGACATGCACACACTGACGCACACCCTGGTTTCACACATCTCATTTCTCTTGTAACCCTTTCCGTGATGAGTGTGGTTTTGTGCAGCTCATTCTCGAGTCCCTGTGCAGGATAGCTCACAGCTTGTCTTTCAGGAGAAGGTACCATGTCAGTTCACAGAAACTATCATCCAGGCTTGTATAAATGGTACACAGAAGAGCAATGACTCCATTCAGCTGAATTACATTTAAGATTTGATTATGAATGGCATCTTTGAGGCAGGCTATTCATCATTTGATGTTCTACGTAGGTCTCAGTGTCTTGAAGCTTCATAAAGGCAATTCATTAAACAGCTTTAGCCAGACCAGGAGGTGATTCAGCGAGCCGGTGAAAGCTGGTGGCTGGCACCCACTGCTGGATGTGGAATTCCGGCTTTATTGCCTTGGGCTGCAGTATACCAGCAAGGTATATACAAGTTGTCCTTTTGGTGCCTCAGTTTAGCCAGCGGTGTAGTGGTTATATGAGTATTTACCTGCCTTCTCACCCATTTGGTGGGCTGACTAGCAACACGTTTTCAATCTTTGCATGAAAAGCTCCACATTAATCCATGCCACGATTTGCTTTGTTTGCTTCTACCATTAAAATTACTTGTTTCCCCCAAAGATCTGCCATCTGTCACTATTCACCTTTTACATTTTTATGCTCCACAGTTGAGCAAACACCAATGCCTGAGTAATCCTATTTCCCATTATCAGTCCTTGGAAGTGCCCCCGAGGTCGGGGCAGTTGTGAAGTCTCTCTCCTGGCTGGATTCCCTGGGACCCTAGGGCTCACCCTGCAGCCTTGTCCTCACTGCAGCCACAAATAACATCCCGTTTTTTTCATCGTAGGAGCTGCCCAGTCTTTAAAAAATATATTTAGTTCTGTTTTCCCCACATTGCCATAATCTGCAGATTTTCCTCGGAAGTAGCATAGAATTGTAGGAAAGAGAGGCAAAGAGACGAAGACATTGCCTGAGCAGATGCGGGCATCTAAGGGGGACAGCTCTGTGCTCTCTGCATGGATAATGATATTGCGGTATCGTTGGGTATCTGTCTGCACTTGACAAAGGAAAGGGGCAGACCCTGGGTGACGGCTGGGATGTACAGCTGCGAGACACAAGCCACTGTCTGAGTAGCCAGTTGCAAATGTTTTTTCTGTTTTCATAATCTTTGTGAGTAATATCCTGTCAAAGTCTCATCAAAAGTTATTAGTCCCTCCATAAACTGGTACTTCAATATGTAAACTTGCCTTGTAATTAATTTTATGAGCTATGCCCCTGGCACCATAGAGCTCTTATTTCATTTTAGGAGCATAATTGATTAGGCTTCCTGTAGCTGTGATGTAGACCAAGGATGTTGCCACCAAGCAAGGAGTAATTTGTGACAGCTCATTTGTGAGGAGATATCTACTGTTTGCCAGTGTTGAGCATACATAAGGCAAAGTAAAATATTTTGTATTGCTGCTGCTGTGCCCTGCTTGAAGTTAAAAAAACCAAAATTAAAAACAAAGAGACTATCTAATTATACAGACAAATTAGTAAGGTATATATTTGTACAGCAGCTTTTATTCTCCATTGTAAAGGATTTTCTTCTCTACTGAATTCCTTTGAAGATGTTTGCCTCACTATAGCATCAGATGACATTCCCATTCAGGCAACTAGATTTTGCATTGCTAAGATTTCCCTCTGTTTCAGTTGGATCAGATATTTTTCTCTACTTTCTGCAACTGTTATGGCACAGTAAAATCACTCTCTCTGATAAGCCTTTTAGCAATTACAGAGTCCATCTTGATGCCAATGGTTTAGTAATAGGATTCCCCTTCTTTTCTCTCCCTGTTTAATATTTGAGTGAATGTTACCTGAGAGAAATATGTTGGACACTCAGGCTGTATTAGCTTAACTTGTGGCTAGCATCAATGAGGCAATATTTCCTGTGGATAAGGTCAAAAGGGCTTTGTTGTCTATTAATTAAAAATAGGTTCATATAGGACAACACATGTAAGTAATAAAGACATAGTCTGTATTTGTGTGGCCATAAAGAAAAGCAGTTGGTTTATTCATAGAACACCAGTCATAGCTGGAGTATTGCCCTGACCCTGACAACAGAAACAAAAAAAAATTATTTTATCTTTTCCACATCCTGCTTATGCTAGTTGGAGAAGTGAGCTAACTGTCCAAGAGAGGCAAGTCCTAGGTTGCTGCAACCCTTTAAACGCTGTAAGCACAAGGTTGAAACTGAAAGTGTCTGGTGCTCGCTGCTTCTCCAGGGGAAGCTATGTAGGGCTGAATTCAATAAGAGCTCTGCCTGAAATAAGAAGAAAGCAAAACCTCAAAAACTGGATGGTTTAAAAATGAAACTAAGATAATTTCAGAGGGAGAGTCAGAAGAAATGAGAAATGCTTCCCTCCAAAACAGCAACAGAATGATAAATTACTTTTGCCTTTCCGAAGCCAAGCTAGAAAACCTCTGCTCACCTCTATTATCTACTTCTGGTCTCTGAAGATACATTACCATATTAATTCATTGTGTTATACAATTTGAGCAACTAAATGAGTTTACCTTATGCCCTCTTAATAGCATTTTCTTCTAATGCTAGCTTTAAGTGATACATTTTAGGGGATGCTTGAAGCCGAATGCATCACAAAAATTTATTTAAACTCAATTTTGTTTACAAATTATGACTTATCCCTTCTTGATGAACCAAGTATAGAAAAACCACACAGCCTCTCTGTGGACAACACATCTCTCGGCATTGGGACTGCTGCCATCTCCTGACTAACGTGAGGTTTTACTGGGGCAAAAAAGTAGCTGCCATGTCTCGGGAGGTCAAGACAGACTGTTTGTGTAAAAGACACCCATAGCATCACAGAGCAAATGGCAGGCGTGATGAATTAGGATGGTTACATTGGCAGCCCATCAGAATGGGTGAGGTGGTGCCACGCCACATGTCATACCCGGTGTGTGCCAGGGTGGTCAGATGGCTGCTCATGAGTGGGCTCAGCGGGCAGCAGGCTGCTGGACACGGGGCTTTGGCCAAAGGCCAGCCTGCAGTGCAAAACATCAGGAAGTCTTTTCCAAGCATCGAGATTGTGGGAAAGAGGATCAAAAATAGGTCAACTCAATTTTTAGACAACATGGTTCCTATCAGGATGGGAATTTTATGTCCTGTGGCTGTGGTACTGACAGGGGCCCTCCAACCATGCACTGTCTACAGTTTTTTTCTACATGCATGTGTATTTCTACGTATACATAAATTCATACATAAAATATGCCTACCAGCAGGTTATAAAGAGAAGCAGCAACCTGACCTGTGGCTTCACATCTTTGCTTGTTTTTTCCCATTACCCAAGAGACTGAGGAACTGGAGTCTCATGGGATTGCACTGGGACTTAGGAACTCATGAGCATACATACTGGAGACGTGCTGAATCTCCTTGCCGCGTCACACCCACAAAGGTTTCAAAGAGTGAGAAGCCTGATGTAAGGCTCTTCATGCAGCTGGTCCCCAAGTCTGCTTGTTCTTGTTCCTGGGCTTCCTGCTAGCCAGTGCCTTCAGCTGTTCAGGAAGATTTCTGTGCATATCGAAAAATTCTGAAATATTCCAGTTTTAGCAGAGGGGAATGTTTATCAAAATGACCATTGTGCAGCTCTCCTCTATTATTCATTGGGACCTCATTCAGCAAAGCCTTTCAGTACATTCTTTAGCTGAAGCATATACTTCTGTATTTTCTTGAAACAGCAAGGATGGATGTATTTTCATTGAGTAAGTTCCCATTTCAGTCACCCATGGGAGAAACAAAGACAATACTGTGCAATTTAGGTATCTAAATTTTTAACACATTTTGCAAACAACCTGAAAATCATTCATCCAGTGTAATGATTATCAACAAATTCTGACTAGTAGAAATAAAAGAACAGTTTGACCTGCATGGGCAGAAGAGGACTACAGCTCTGCATTCAGCAGAACTACTCTTGTGTGTGAAGTTAAGCACCTGTGTAAAGTTTGCAGGCCTGAGGTATACATACGAAATTATGCTTTTGTCTGTGAATGATTGAAACTCCAATATTATGGACAGAATTATCACATTGTTACAAAAACCAAATAATAGGTACTACAAATCTAATTGCTCATTCAGTTGGCTGGCTGGGTTGTTTAACACTCTTGGGGTTTCTGATTTTTTTTTTTTTCAAAAAGCATTCAACTATTAGATATTTACAATGACTGATAGATGTAGCATTAACTTACTGCCAACTGGAAATCAGTTCCTGTTTGACCTTCTGATATGTACTAACCACCTTTCAACTTTAAAGGGAATTTCATCTCATCTTTGTGGCATTGACACAAATTAGTAAATACAAAGTATCTTTGTCTGACATTTTCCACTGTAAGTACATGATAGCAGTCCTACATTCAGTGATTTTAATTTAATAGGTTTATCCCTGTGCTAGATACGGTATTCATTTAAACTGACCTTGCTTTATTTGAATTATTGCTCAGATTTGCACAAGTACAAATGACCTAATTTTCCAAAATACATTTTCTGATCGACATAAGCAAACAGTCTGAAGAAGCAATTATGTGAAAGAAATGCTTTTAGGCAACAAATGGGTCTATAAATAAACAAGTACTTCCTAATCACAGGCTAAAAAAGTGTGCCATTTTCCTTTCTTAATTAAAAAAAAAAAGTTAAACTCAATGAATTTTAATGTTCCTGAAAGTCGGGGGTGGAGAGTACTTTGGGAAATTGAGTACAGTGAAAGCAAAAGCTGCACCAGCTTTTTGCCAAAGTTCAGCCAGCATAGCTGCATCTGATCAGTACCACCTCTGACTTTCCAGGTCTGCACAGATCAGCAAGAAATTATATATGGAAAAAAAATGGCCGTTTTTTAATTTGCAACCTGTAGGAAGAAGGGGATTTTTTACAAGTCAAAAGGTTGTTTTTTTTTTTTCTAAAGTGAAAGGCAATGCAAAAATATGCCACCCTATGCACCTTTGTGTCTTTTCTATTTTTCCCATTGCCACTGTCCTGGGATCCCATTATTTATTTGGATTTATGTGCTTTGTCCTAAATAAAGGAAGGATGTGGGGAAATATATGTTAAAAAATGTGTCCGAGGGGGAACTTTTATCCACCCTTGAGATTTGGGGAAACAAGTAATTGTTAACAGTTGGAAAGGTATTACTAGTGCGTGTACTATAGTTGTGTCAATAGGCATGAGAAGAAAAACCATAGGCGAAGCTTGGTACTGGAGAAATCAGTGTAGACATGATTTTCTCACAGTGAATAAATCAAGACTGCTTAACTAAAGATGATGGATAGTTACACAGTTGTACATTGGTATGAGAAGAGTCTCAAGTCTAGGAAGAAGGTGGGTGAAAAGGCATAAGTCACTCGACATGAGAAGGAGAAATTATACCGCTAAAGAAAGAGAGGAAGAGCAGCATGACAGAAAGCAAAGCAGGTTAGAGATATCCATCTGTGGAAAGAAGACAAAGAGATGCATTAATGGAGAGTGTACAAAGTCAGGGAGATGAGAGGGAAAGAAAGAATCTTAAAAAAACCCAAAGAAATGCAGGAAGGCAGAAACGCAGAAATGCTAAAGCTGAGTGTGAACGCAAACTCCATATACTATGTCCTTCGAAAACCTGTGCCTGCTTTGCTCTGTCTTGTTTGCAGGAGTGCGGCTTGGGCTGTATCTCAGGCAGGGAGGTGACCCCTGGGTGTGAGGGACCAGCACAGGGAGCCTGTGGAAAGTCGATGAAAGAAAAATAGTTTTGCTAGGGGAGAGGGATGGGTGTGTGTCAGGTTTAAGAGGAGTTCTTGCAGTCCCAAGGAGAAGCGATAAACTGCTAAAAAAAGAAGAGAAATCAGGTATTGCCTCTGTGCTGCTCAGAAGAAGGATGCAGGAGTGAGACAGGCTCCATATTCACTTGACACTTTGTAATGTTAATGACACTTCTTTGGCTGAAGAGAAATCAAAACTAGAAACGAGAAGTTCTGCAGGAATCAGTTCTCCTCTCTGTGACACTGGTGAAAACCAGGAGCTGCTCCACTGAAGGAAAGTAGTTCTCACCAAAATAAACCAATTAACTGAACAGAAAATCTAAAGTTTTGATCTGAGGTTGTGTGCTGCTCAACTGTGTTTCTGTGGAAGTGTGTAAAAAGCTGCGGGAGCTGAGATTTTATGAAGGCAGCAAATTGACTTTATATTCTTAAGCTGATGACTTTTGACCTGTCAAAACCTTCTAAGTATTTTCCAGTGACCATTCCCAGCATTCTGGAATTCAAGTGAATTCCTTCACGGTTCGTGTCTGCATCAGAATGTTTTTGGGCACATGCAGTTAAGGTATTGGTTTGTATGCACAGGATATACCTGCCTCTACTTTTTCCATAGGGAAACAAGAAGAATGGGCAAAAACATTTGAGAAATTTCATTAATACAAAAGAAGCTGACAGATGGTGATGTGTGTTTTCTCTCTTCCACCCGTGCTAGCAGAAGAGCTTAATTTGGAGGTATGCCTCTTTAGGATTTAGTCTTAAATATGCCTATTTGCTTTGCTTAAGAGTTAAAGTCAGACTGTAAGTCAGGCACAAGACTGTAAACAAAAATCACAAATAAATCAAACTTAAAACATAATTTTGAATGTAATTGCTGGATACCTTTCCTATTGCATACCATAAGATGTTTCCTAGATGATGCAGCTGGGTTTAATGTCACTCCTTTTCCAGCTGTTAACTTCTGCTCTGGCCCTGTTTAAAACACAGTAACTGTGTTTTCATGGAGTGATCCCACCATAATACCCTTCTAGGTCTCAAATACCCTCTCCAGGTCTCAAATCCCTCATTGCTCCCCGCTTTAATTTTAAAGCTGGTTTCCTGCTTTCCGTTCACACTGGTGCAGACTCAGCGGCTCAGACCTCACACCTCCATTGACTTTTGGAGCTGGACTGTAAATGGAAATGCAAATACTGTTTGCAGTCAGCCTGCTGGTTGACTACCAATGGCCTGAGCTCAGCTCTCTCCTTTAGAGGGGACCAAAAATGCTTCCAAATTAAATGTGCAAGGCACCGCTTACACGCATATTTCATGAAGGTCATGATCCTCGGTGTGATGCCTGCTTCCTGCAAGGCAGTACATGGCACATGGCTAGGATAGCTGACAAGTAACAAGTTGCTCTGTCTAGAGGTACTTGTAAATGCAAATGTTTTCTCTCCTGGTTTCCTTTGTCCCAGGAGGTGGTATAGATTACCAGGAGGATACATCTTCCGAAGTCTGTAGCTCTTTAGATACCTAGAAACAAGAATGTCTTTTCACATGCATCTTGGTGTGCTTCCAATGTCTGCAGGTTAGCATAATGCTTATGATAAAAGACTCCAGGAGAATAGACTGTTTTCACCTTGATCATGCTGCAGCTGCTATAGGGGAAGTGCAAAAGGAGGTGACCAGGTCCTAAATAACTTATATATTGTGTAAGTGAAAGGCATTTCTCCACAAGGATTAGGGGTGCCAGCATCGTGCCACCTCAGAGGGCATCTGTCCCCGAGCAGGCATGGTGGGCAGGTCCTTGTCAGTGGCACCGCAGTCCCCCAGGAAGAAGGAGACATGTTTGTCACATCTCCAGGTGACTGCCTACACAATGTGGGCCGAAGAGCTTTGTTGATGTAAATCAATACCTCGTTTATGTTGCTCATGGCAATGTCCTTCTAACTTTGATGCATAAGATGAGAAGAACAAATGCAGTGTCCCTAGAGAAACAAGTGCCTTTTAGATGTACTAATAAGTCAGTTATTTGCAAATGCCTCCCTGGCAGGGGAGAGGGAGAAGGCACTAGGCACAGTAGAGGCAGCATGTTACGCAAATGTTTAAGCTTTGTCTCTAGGATACATTCTGCCCTTTCTAAAATAAGTATTCTTGTACCTCAGAGAGAAAAAAAAAAAACCATCAAAGTGTGAATACTTACAGGAGAGACACAACATGAAATTCTAAGTTAGATACTTGCTCTTTTCCTCAGACTTCTGAGTTTCCCAAATACCTCTCCTTTGCATACTTTGGACCATGGAAGATGTTTCCATGGTGACAAATAGATGTTATGTTTATTTACTGGGCAGCAGGGAATGACAATGTCAGCAAATGACATTTCTGTTCCTTTCTTTTTTTTTTTTTTCCCCAAGGGAGATGTGTTTTAGTTAATGAAACCGGCAGCAGCAGCAGTTTTTCAGATATCCTTCCCAGCCCCACTTTGAGTGTGTGTGTGCGTGCGTGAGACAAAAGTAGGCAGCAGTTACTGTGGCTGTGTGATTCTCTGATCAGCCCTCTGAAGCCTTTTGCTCTCTTCGGTATGCACATAGTTTCTTGTGAACAGCATTGCCTGTGAAGTGTCAAGGAGATTTCAGGCTTTACTCATGGGAAAGGACCTAAATATTTCTTGCATTAGGTGCCTGGCCTTTTCTTCAACCCTCCCACACATCTGTTCTTGTTGACAGCTCTACTATGTTGTCCGTAAAAAATGATCTGATAGCTAAAACTCTTGTAGTTGATACTGCTCTGGTAAAAATAAATAAATAAATAAACTTAATATTTGCAGTAGGCTGTGGAAAGTAGGAAAGAGATTTTCAGAAGGAGGCTTCTGAGAGAAGAGACCAGGGTCTGAAAAAGAAAGAGTTTTGGCAGGTGTTTATAGTTCATGGATTTTATACCTGTTGGCTGAGGCTCCATAAAATGTATTTGCTTTGTAACAGCCACAGGCTGCTGCTGAAATGAATGAACGATGAATTGAATGCCAGTCTGAAACCCTGTGCAGCCTCTCAGAGCTTCTCATCAGCTCTGCTGGGTGACACATGGTCCAGTGGGAAGTGGAAGGTGGTAGATCCATTAATTGCTCCTTCTCACATCTGTCTCTGTAGAAAAATGGTGTGAAACTCGCCTCTCCTAGCCTTGGGCAGCTACAGTGCTGGTGCCCAGCTTCACCTTGCCACCCCTGTTCCCTTGGTGGGCAGTGAAGCAGGGACTGTGCTTCCCACTGGGATTCAGGAGCGGGTAAAATCATTGCCAGGGGTGTAAGGCTTTTGTGGTTGGTCCTTTCCTCCCTCCTACCTTATGTGCTTGAACCAGAGCTGGCTGGTATCTGGCTGTGTCTGTCAAGACAGTGGAACCAGCAAGACAAACTGTTGCCATGCAATATTAACAAGCTGGAGGTAGAAGCTGATGATAATAGTCAGTGACAGACTGGATACAAGTTTCAGTGACTGACTTAAACTTTCAAGAGCAGTGAGTAGGTAAAATCATACTGTTTTGCTTTTCCTCACACAACCTCAGTCCTGAAAGTGCTATAACATCTCAAATTTGTATTAGTGGATGACTACAGAAACATGAGGATCAAGGGGAAGAGGTACATAAAACCTAAATGAATGTATGGCTGGAGGAAATAAAAATCAACAAAAAAACAATTACACCCACCCCTCAAAAAAAATCAACCCAAGCAAACAAACTGTATTAGCTCAGGAACCATAGTGTACTAGTTTTGGATGGGATACAGTTAATTCTTCACAGTATGGTACTATGATTTGGATTTTTGCTTGAAAACAGCGTTGATAATGCAGGGGTATTTTGATTATCGCTGAGCAGCGCTTACACAGAGTCAAGGCCTTTTCTGCTTCTCACACCACCCCATCAGCGAGTAGGCTGGGGGTGCACAAGAAGTTGGGAGGGGACACAGCTGGGACAGCTGACCCCAAATGACCAAAGGGACATCCCATACCATATGATGTCATGCTCAGCAATATAAAGCTGGGGGGTGGGGGGAGGGCTAACAAAGACACACTAAAATGGTTCCTGCATGTTTCACAGACTTAACTGATTTTCTCAGCAGAAACAGAATCCAGTCTCCCGTCAAAGGATGCACAAATCTACAACAGTTGAAACATAGTCAGCACTTTGGTACAGCTCTTTATAGTCTGGCATATATGTGCGTGTGTATATATATATATGTATACACAATTACAGAGAGAGGAAGAGATTGGCATCTCTGTAACTGATTAAAAAATCAGTACTTCATTTGAGCTTGGAGATGTTTTGTTCTTGCAACCTGGTTTGGGGTTTTTTTTCCAGCTGTTTTGTGTTATGGACCTGTCCTCACATTTCTTTATCCACCCATCCCTCTGCTGGACCTTGGACCCTGGACCGGGATTTGCTGTTTCCACTCAGATTTACAGAAAGCAAACCCAGAAAATGTTAAATACAAACAGGCCATTCATAGGCCATAGCAAAGACACACAAGAGAATATGTTCTCTCCTTTAGACACCGTAACCCTGATTATGCCCTGTTTCCAACTGCCAGTGAATTTAATTATGGAGATTTGTTCCTTACATCTTGAAAATATATTTGGTGGGCTTTTTTCCCCCTTTCTGTCTGCTGGGTCAGGCCCACCTAAAGCTGGCACATCTCTACAGTCACAGGAATGTAAAACAAAACTCTCACTATTGCATGAAATTAAAAAATGTGGAGTCCTATTCACATCAGCTCCTTCAAAACTGTATTTGTGTGCTTTAGCAAGGAAGTTTCAGACTAATGTCAGCCGGATCCCTGGGATGGCTATTACATTCCCCCTGTCATGGGATCAGAAGAGTCTGTGTAGTTGCCTTTGGCCCTGAGACAAAAAAACCTTGTGGCATGGTATCAAGAAAAGGAGGAGAGAATAACAAGGAGAATGAAGAGATTACTTGGCCAAGCCAAAAAATGCGAAGTTGGAGACAAGCCAAAGCCAGCCCTGAGACACAAACTGAACTGTGAAAAGCCCTGGGGCAGCTGGCCCGTTGCTCACCATGGGTCTGCAGGTGCACAGTGGTGCTGGACCAGGGAAGCTTGCAGCCTCCCCCCAGCTCCCCCAGCCCTGTCCACCCTCACTCAGGGCAGGGATGCCGGGCATGAGCCCCAAGCCAGACTGGAAGCCAAAACGGGAAAAGAAAAACATGCAGGAGAATTTACGGGGGTATTTGATTGAATTTGAATGACTCTGACAAGTGATGGGGTGCCAGGGCTTTCAGTGCATTTGAAGTGAAGAGCAGGTACTTGATTTTGGGATGTGGTGGACTTCTCTGGTCTTGACAATCCTGCTCTCTGTGAAAGGCAATGCTACCAGACAGGAAAGCTTTAGATAACATCACTATTCACCATAGCACTCTCCAGCTTCTCCCTCCCACAAAAAAATCATGCCTCTCGGAGATTGGGGATCTATTGGGGAATTATGTATTCCCACACTTAGTGTTTTTTAAGGGTCTGGTCCAAAGCCCTCGGAAGTCTTTCCGTTGACTGCAATGGTCGATGGCTCCAGCTTACAGTGTCTTTCATATGGCTTTTACCAAGAACTTCATAATGACGTGCTGACACCTCATAGCATCCCTCTGAGGTTGGGCTTCACAAGAAAAATGCTCTCCCAGCTCATTTGTTTTGACAACTAGCTCACATTGCTTTTCATGCCAAAAAGGGAAGAAACTATCTGCAAATCCGGGTTTTGTGGGCTCCATATAAAGCTAGAAAAAAACCCCAGATTTGAAAAACTGGTCCTCTTATTCCTCCCACAACAAACCTACAAGATTATTCCTTTGCCAGTCTTTGATCATCCCTGGTGGATCACATGCAGACAAGGCCAGCCTCAACGTAGAAAGACAAAGTGGGGAAATGAGGCAGACGTGGGTGTCACAACAGGAGGGAGGAGTGGAAGGCAGTCTGAGGATGGGCTGGCACCAGAAGGACCAGCAGAGGACCGTGAAGTGGACCTCACCATTGGACAGTGGCATGTTCTGATAGGAATTAGGATGGTACAAAAACGAATGTTGCACGGAATAACTGGACTAGACATCTGAAAAATACTCATTCCCATCTGACTAACAACCTTAGTACTCATCATTAGAAAGGCTTGTGTTTGGTGGCATAAGATCTTACTGGCTGGCAGAATTGAGATGGAAGGACACTCAAGAAAGCCACTTGCCCTTACTAAATAGCATGTCTTTCTATAGTATACAAGCTCTCTTTCACCTCTGTCTGGGTTCCTGCAGGCAAAACATGTCTTCCACGTGACTCTGAGATTTTCCTGTTGCTGTGTGTTCCCAGATTCAAATTTGTCCAAACTGAATCTTAGGAAGTGAAAACTTTTAGCAGCACAATGGCTAGCACAAGCTGCAGAGAGAGGATCCTACTGGAGGTTGCCATTCATGTTGGATTGTGTGCCTACAGGAAAATAAGAGAGTTCTCCCCACGCAGACAGTTCTGTCATCATTCAAAAGAAAAAAGGTTTCTTCTTAACCCACGTGGCCTGATGAGGTAAAGTTCTTGTCAAGATGACGACTGAGGTTGGTAGGATTGGGCAAAATCATACTCTTTGATAGCCTTTAGTTCAGTCTGCCACTTTGGACAGGAAACTACAAATGGCTGATTCCATTTAAAGATGGCTTTTATTCTGTGCAGACATCTGAAAGATGACAGTCTGTCCTTTTTCTCACATCCTCACCCTGTGACCTGCAGATTCTTACACTGCTCAGTCTTCACTGGGAAAAATAGGAATTTCAAGGTTCAAGATCCAAATGTGACTCCAGTTTCTATGCTGACAGGATTTTTTCTTTCCAGTGGGCTGATGAGAAAGGTCCTTTAAAAACTGTCTGTGTGTACAGAAGAATATATGTGGTGTTAGATGTTTTCCTTTTATGTATCAGAAAAGGTGGTGCTGAAGGACCTGGGGGATTTCAGGGTTTCTCTGTCTCGATATAATAGACTTTTAGTAGCATGCACTTTTGGTAGACCCAGGCTGCAAGTCAGTGCAATATACATGATGTACAACCATCACTCATTACTGGAATTGCTCTTTGATATGTTAGTAGACCTGTGACCTATTCATTTGCACAGCAACTGCTGGCAGAGATAGCCGACAGGAAGGGTTGAAACGAACAACATTTGCATTACACATGATCAGTCTTTAAAACAGGAAGTTTGACAGTAAATCATTAAAAGATAGTGTGCATGTGCATGAGTTTGGATCCTTAAAAAAACCAAAACACCAGGAGAACTGTCAAATAACTTTAAAATCATAAGCTTTTTCCAAATGCATTTCCAAGAACAGTGTCTAGTCTCCAGCGTGGAGCATGCTGCTGCAGCAATCATTTAAAATTCTGCTAAATCATTCTGCAACTCTCTAACCAGTGCTAATAGCTTTTAGGCTGGCTGGCAATCTCACTCCAATAGGAAGCCTTGCACAGGCTTCCAGACCATTTATGTGTGCGGATGAGTGAGAGAGAGCACCGCAGATTTAATTTAGTGCCCTTGGTGGCTTTCAGTAGAATATATATATATTAATCACTTGTGACTTCTGCTTTGGGGGTGGGGGTTCATCTGGAATACAGGAAAATCAAATGAAACTCATAAAGATGAAAGTTGTCTTGATTTCATTTGCTGATTTTAAACAGCAAATTGTTTCTTATCCATCCTTGCATGATAATTGGTAAATGTACTGAAATGGATTATTTGAGTTTCAATGGACTCTCTGGGCAATCACACAATAACTGGAGTTCAGAATGTGCCCTATAGGTACGATTGCTAATCGCATTGCTCAGATAATTTCTGTCTGGGAGAAACACATTGTATTTTGAAGCTGGCATGTTGGAACGAGGAGGCAGGGCCATCTTTAGCTGTGTCTGGCATGGGGTCCCCAAGCAGACGAGACGCTGTAGCACAGCTCTGAAAATGTGAGCCATTGACTCAGCTGCAGGGAGCAAGAAATGGGAGTAAATTGTGTGAGATGAATGAGACTCAGTAGGTCTGTAGGCAACATTACTCTGCAGATGAGAGTCACTTCATCAGACATTAGGCTTTGAATATTACACTTTAATTTGGTTGAGTAGTGGCTCTCTGTTGCCCTCAGGGGGCAATTTATCCTATCTTTTGCTAAGGACTTGCATTTTTAGAACACAAGTTGTCTCCTTATCTGTGCATAACTCACCTTCTGCAGGTACCTTTGAGAATGAATGAAGCCTGGCTTAGACTTGCACACCAAACTCCTAGGTGATCACAGTTAGGATCAGAGGTGTCATGCCAGGGGCTGAGTTTGATCCAAGAAGCCCCAGGACAGAACGGTTTGATTATAAGAAACTAAATCTGGAGTGGGGACAAAGTTACGGGGAGTCTGTGCTGGTGCAGCCGAGAGCACACCATGCCCATAGTCTGCAGATTACAACCCTGGGGGCACTTTAGTGATTCTTTTTATCTCATGTCTACAGAAAGCAAGGAAGAATTGTGTTAAATGAATGAAAATGTGCAGAGGAGCTCAGGGACTATTGGGGACTGGGAGTGTCCTGTGCTTGGAGTGGTGTAGCTGGTACCTGCAGCCTGTGGGCAGCACTGCTGGCAGAGGGGCATCTGCCCTTTTGTCCTTCTAATCCAGCAACACAGTGCTGTGTTTGAGCAGTTCTGCTGAAAATAAGGGAAAAAAACAATCACCCAGCCACAGCTGGTGCCTCTCTGCCTCTCCCACATAGCTGCTGTTGCCATGGCAGCAGTCATCGCTGTTGGAGGATGCTCTGGAGGGCTGCCTCCTCCTCCTCCTCCTCCTCCTCCTCCTTTCCTGCTGTTCCCACTGCCCCAGGAGCATCAGGCTGCTCCCATGGAAGAGTCAGTGGAAGGTTCATTCCTTCACTGCCTTCCCTGGGGAGCATTTGGTCTCCCCTCACCCGGGAGCCTCTGTGGTGGCATGGCAGTTTTGCTCCCCATTGGCAGCACTGCACAACAGCAGCACAATGGTCTGCTCTTACTGCACCAGGCGCAGAGTTACTTCCCAACCTCTTGGTCCAGTCCTGTGTGCGTCGTTGCTAAACACGTTCTTGCACTTAGCATGTATAAGAGCATTTTGCTGGGTGACAGCATTTCTTTGACCCTTTCAGCTGCAGAGAACAAGTTTTCTATTCCTCTCAGTGTGACAATGTTGAAATCTGCCTGCCTTTATAAAAGAATAATTATAGAAGTTGACATTATAAACTTTGACTTGGTTTAAAATAAAAAAAAAACTTTGAAAAATATTTTTCTGTTTGAATCCAGACTAAAGTTAGACTGTCCATTCTCTGGGAAATTCAGACCAAAACAACCCTCAAACTACTTATGAAATTCCCCTCAGCAGGGATTTTCTTAAAGGAAACAATTATAAAACTATCAAAAATGTCTCACTTCAAGACTTTCAGAAAGAAACATCACTGGGGGAGTTCAAGCTCTGATAACCATGAGGCACCTCTTCCCCTGCTTCCTACTGTGGGACTCAGTTCTGCCCTCGGATCCCAGCAGCCCCACAACTCCTGGTTGATGACCTGCAGCCACAAGGCCTTTTGAGCTCATGGTCCCTGTCTGGGAAACCTGAAGCTTTTTCAGCGCCCAGGATTTTGATGACTGCTAAGTTTAGCAGAGAGAGGAGGAGAGAGGGTGAGCTGGCAGGAAAACAGACGGTGCTCTGCTGGAGCCTCTGCAAGATGAGTGAAGATCACCATCTCTTTTTCTGAACAGGCAATTTTCAATGGAAAATTGTTTTTGTCACATTTTTTCTGCCCGGCTCTTCGCTGTGGGCTTTTAGTGCCGGTTCTCCATGCCCCTACCCTTCCCTGTGGGCCTGATCCTGCCCAGCCTCAGTCCCATGGACAGCAAGGTCTCCTGTCTGGTGGACCCACTGCATTGCAGAAGCCCAGGAAGGTGATATTTCAGGCAGAAATGGGGCAAGCAGCTGAGAGCTTTCTAATGGGAACTGGGAGCCTGGTGTTACGGGATACTCATCCTGCAGCACCCAGGAATCACTGCATCAGCATTTCCAGCTAAAATAATTTGGGGTACTGGACAGGGATGTTGCTCAAAGGTTCAATTTTTTTTCAGTGGCAGAAGCTTCTCAGTTCTGGAGTAATTGGTGGGGTTTTTTCCCAAATCCGTCTTTTTCTGAAGGGAAGGGAGATATTTTTCATTACTATTTTCATGGAGCCGAGAACTGGATTGTCAAACCCAAAACTTTTTGGATTAAAATTGGCTTAAAATGACCATGTAGAGATGGACTGGATATAGCTTTTACAAAACAGATAGTGAATCTTTAAAGAAAATCTTTGTGTTTGTTGCAGCCAAGGTTGTATCTCAATAATATCATCTTGCATTGAGACTTAATAGGATTTAGATGTTATCTGTACTGGGATTTCTGCTGCCAGCTTCAAACTGAAATAAACTGTATTGGTGCAAGCCATATTTAGCATTAATGCTTTTCTTTTCATACTGGGCACTGCATTAGTGCTGCTACATCAATTTAGTAAAGAACGTACTGCAAGCAAATAGTCATTTAATAGGAAACCCAGAAATATTCAGAGATGGCTTAAGCCAGAAACTTTTATTGCTGCTGCTGACAGTGTCATCTTTAAAAGGAAAGAGAACGCATAATGAAATGCCTGTGATCACTTTGTGTTGTACCGCAGTTCTCATGATAGGGTTTGAACCCTGCTTCTGTCCAGAAAATCTCCTGGCAGTTCCAGTCTATGTTGTTCTGCATATCATGCTGCATCCTGTTAAGGAGTGTTTTTACCCCAGAAATGTAAAGGATGATAGTGGCCCAAATGGTGCTGGTATATCCCATGCCTCTGTCAGGCAGGAGCAATTGGTTGATTCTTGAAGGAATTATTCTGAATGTTTCTAATGTACTCCATGGGTGGTATTGGAAAGTATTATTAAAACTAATAAGTCCTAAAGCACATGTTCTCTCATGTTGACCTGACACCAACATTATCGCGGTGCACTTGAGAAAAATCAACAGCTTTATTAAAAATATGCTGATCCTGGGGACTGCCAGCATATATGGCAGGCTAGATATAAATTAAATTAATCGATTGTGCAAATTAGCCATTTTATGAATAACATTAAAATGAGCATGATATTAGCCAAATTAAAGAATAACCCATTTCAAGTGATGTTTATAATTCTGAAGCAGAAGTGCTGGTGACAATATCATTATTGTTAGAACACTTCCTGAAGTACTTCTGCTCTGGAGGGGAAAAAGGAAGGAAGCAGTTCAGCATATTATAGGTAGTTAAGGAATTTCCTGCTCCTTTATCAGCCACCTTGAACTGCAAATTTAGATCTGTCTGGGGAAAAAGACTGGAATATGTCAGATCACCTGGGAATCAATAAAAAGGAAAAGACTTTTAGTAGCCTAGCAAAAAGTAAAATCATCACCTCAAAGAAAAGAAACCTACTCGTAAAGTCACAGTTAAGGCAGGAGTGCTCATGCACAAGTGTGGAAGCAGAGGAGGTCTCAGAAGAATTATCCAAGGGTGAAGGAAATAAGTATATGAGGTATTAACAATAAGTATTCTCTTCTGGATCAGTCTTTCAAGCAGTTACATTTTAAAATAATAATTGAAAAAACAGGGCTCATAAAAATTAGCCCTCCTGCATGTGAACACAATTTTAAGACCTAACTTATTTTGTTTGCTTAACTTTGGTGTATTAATTGGTTTCTAATAGTCTGCTAAAGCGAATAACAAGCCACTTGATGAGAATAAAGTATATTTTCAGACCTGTAAACTGTTAAACACCATTTAGTCACTAAGATCAAGTCAAGCTAGGCAGATTGCACTGGAGTATTGAACATTCAGGTGTTTGAGACCAAAGCCTGGGCTGTGGGTAATAACAGTACTCTGCATAATAAGTAAGCCTTTTGCAGGAATACAGTCAGATATCTTGGAAGGAGCAATGGTGATGAGGTGGGAGATCAGGCAGGGAAGGGAAAAATGGGAGTTAGTACAAATGTTTAATTTCTCACCTGAAATGTCTCACTCTGATGATGCTGAACAACACTGGACATGGCAAAAGTTCTGTTCTGAGCCCCTGAACTGTGATTTAGGTTTTAGACATTACCATTAATTATTGAAACTCAGAAGGCTGCAAAAACATCTTGATTCATTGGCAAACTGACAAACATATGGTGTGTTTTGCAAACCTCTAGGTTTCTGTTCAGAGGAGGAGAACATTAATTGCATACAAATTCTACTGGGAGTTCTGAAACCAGCCGTCATTAACATTGTTAGACATCGTATCTGGAAGCTCAGTGCATTTTAAAATCTCAGTTAAAAATTCAGAGCTTTTGTAAAACTTTTGAGAAGGAAAGTGCTGAAGTGTAATAAACTCAAACAAGAGCATAAAAGTATCCAGTGGTCTTTGGTATCTGGAGTTGGTGTATCAACAGCTTTGCGTGTTGATTGATAGTCTGGATGGTAGGTTAATATTTGTCTTGGTAGGTTAATATTTGTCAGCACTTGGAAACTGGCATCAAAATCTGTCATCAGAATCTGTTCTGTGTTGCCTGTGGCCTCCTACCAATTCTGCTTTGGCTATTTGATTGCCAGTTTGACATCTGAAATCCTATGAATGTCAAAACTTCAAGTCTAGATTCACTGAACACAGAATTTAATCAACATTGGCAATGGGCCTTAGATGAAGGAGATTGTGCTGTGATTATTGACACAACCCAGAAAGCCTCACCAGAGAATGCTGCAACACATCGTGTAGAAATAAATTACCCTCTTCTTCATCTAGGTTGTGATATGGTGGCTGTTCTTCACCTGATGAAGCAGCATGCTGTCCAGCCACCTCTCTGCCTGAGGATGGGTACATAGATATGGCACTACAGATAGACATGGAGGGACAAGACCATATGGGCTGTTTTGACCAAGGGCTGTAGCATCATCATGCCCAGTGACCTACGCAGCAGGTTTGCTGCACTTGCATTAAAGAAGCTAGTAGAGCACTCACCATAGGCCAAAACTTGCAGGACGGTTATTCTGTTGCAGCATGACTTCAAATTCTGGAGTGATGGGAGTTGTGATGTCCCTGACTTAAAGGAAGGTCCAGCTGAGTGGCCCGTGAGCTTGTCCTGTAGCCCCAGCATGTAGAGCAAAGACTAGCTCTGGGACACAGCACAGAAAAATCCTGGGCTGTGCTGTGACACAAAGGACCTGTCCCATTCACCAGGTCATTCCCCCACATCGATTCCTGTTGCTACTTTCCCACTTTTAAATGTCTTCAGTGACTCCTCTCTTTCAGAAGGGTTAAATTCCTCATTGTTTAGCAACTTGTGCATGGCCCTAACGATTTCCCTGTTAAGGGCTATCACTGCTCTATTCAAGCCTCGTATTTCAGTGCCAGTGGTCAAACTCCAGAAGCAAAGCAAATCTCATTGTACTTATGTGCACACCATGGAGAACACTCTTCTGCAGCAGTCTCTGAAGCTGTGACTGCTGGGTGGATTTCCTTGCTTTCATCTTCTGTCTCACACTCTTTATGTGCGTGAAATAGTTTAAAACTGAGCCCCAGTGTGCTTATAAAATGCCAGGTCATTGACAGTAGTGGCACTCATTTGCTGTGGTCAATTTAGTACTAATAAGCTGAAACTGTTCTGTGGGGATTCTTGTGCATGGAACATAAACTCCTTTTCCCTCACTTAAGAACACTTTCCTATAAAATGATTGCAACTGAATAGTTTTCCTCCTCATTTTAGTAACCAGTCTCAGTCTATATTAGTGCTATTTCCCCCAGCAGCTTTCCCTATAAGCTCTATTTCAAGGCACTGAATCAATGATTACATGGTGTGCAGTCCATTGAACTGTCTGTCCTGGGAACCCAGCATGTAATACAGCCCCTAATGTCCTAGTGCCACAGTAAAGGCAGAATTTACTGCAATAGGCTAAATTCAATGCTCAGACTCTTTGGGGTTTTAGTTTGCTTTCTTTTCATCCAGATATCTTAAAGCAGGTGGGACATCTTCTCAGGTGCCTCTGAGAAATGCTGAGTCTGCACATGGGTTTCCCAATCCTCTGCAAATGCAATAGCAGCAGCGAAAAGGATGTTTCACACCCTCCTAAAGTCATTATTCACTCGGCTCTGAAGACTGCACTCCGTATGTATTAATCCCATTGGTCACTGCACCTCTTTTCCTTTTTTCCTTGTCCTGTCCCTATATCCAGCTGACTTCCCAAAGCCATGCTCCTTGCGCTCTTTTCTCCTTTTGCTTTCCCTGTGGTTCTGATGCTTCATATTGTAGCAAATGTATGTAAATAAATGTAGTAAAATCCACGTTACTCTGAATCTCTTTCAAGAATGCCCTCCATGCTTATTCCTACACTGATTTGCTGAAGTCTGTAATAAAATAATCTAAACAGAACTGTAAACAAAACCTGGACACGTATAAATGAATGCAGTTCATTCCCTATCTCCCTCTGGTACGCTGTTTGCACAAGGCGTTACTTTCTTCTCTGAGCAAGTCATGTGGCTGGTACAACTTCATATATACTGTTGATACTATATGTATTTTCAGCAACTGCTGATCAGATCTCCCTGATCATGTATTGTGTCTATGTGAAGTCACAGCTCAATGGGGCTAGAACCTCTGGTTTAGTGGAATTATTATTAATAATCCAGTGTAAAGCTTTCCAGCAATGAAGTTACCATGTCTGATCTCTCTTTTACAGCATAAGTGGGGTCTTTTGTCTACTTATACTCCAGGAAGAGAACTATATCGTTCCCTGATAAAATGACTCTTGTAATTTTATCCCCAATAAATTGACTGTGTGACATCATTAACTTCCCGCACATTCTGTGTGGCCATAAATAACCACCACTTCCACATGGAAAATGGAGGAAGCACCATCTATCTGGCAGGATATGCATTGCTATGAACTAAAAAAAAAAAAAAAAAAAAAAAAGAAAAAGATTTATTAATTTTATATTAATTAAACTAGTATTTTAATAATAACATCATTGTCCTTATGTTTTCCTCAGCAGTAATCAGATTCCCTCATTGTGATAAACTGCCCGGCCTTCGGCCTCATAGCTTACCCACTTGGGAATTGAATTATTGCTTCATAAAACAGAGGGTTGATTATATAATCACTTAATTAAATGTTGTACTCAGTCATTGCTGAGCATCCCTGAAATGCATTTGGCATCTGTACTCACTAGGCAAATTTAAACATCGGAAGAGTTATTCTTTTCAGATGTGCTTCTTTAAAGGTTATTATTTCCAGTGTTCCTTTGTCTGTGTGGTCTGGTTGTTTTCCATGTGTCAGGCTCACTTTTAATCACAAAGGAGATGAAATGCTCTTTGTGTTCCTATCTGACTTGCAGATTGCAGTCAGATTCTTGCTGTTACCATTTTGGAAGCATTTTTCTTGCTTCTGTTTGCACTCAGGGGTAAAGAGCCCGCAGTCACCTATTCGGCAGCACAGTTCTGAGCAGATATTCAGGACCTCACCAGCACCCACTGAAATTACTGTAATGAGCTGTGCATCAGACCTTGGAAAGGAAAAATCCAGCATGAGCCACAGCGCCAGGTGAATCCCCCCTGCAGACAAGCAGCAGAGAGATGCCAGGGGGCTGTGCATGAGACAAGCCCTCCGGTTCTGCTGCGCCCAGCCAGCACCCAGACCTGGCTCTGTATGTGACTTTCCAGTTCCTAAAGGAGAAATACCGATGCCAGCATGCTTTCGTAGGGTACAGTCCAGCTGATGTAGGTCCCAAGAGCACAGGGGACATCACATATCCCCTCGTGAGCTCCTGCAGCCTTGCCCAGAGCTTCACCCTGACAGGCTGCGTGGTTTCACCCTTCAGGGACTCAGTGAGAGGGAGGTTAAGTAAAACACTGGCCATGAGACTACGCTTCTAAATTACATGGACACGCACAGACTAAGAGGTGAAAGGCAGATTTGTGAGGACAAAATAATGAACATACTTGCATATGAAACTTCTCAGTTTCCTCGCTTTACCTGGGGATTTCTTCTAGCCTTAGATGATAGGCGCAGCACAGAGTTCATCAACAAACTGTCTCTGCTTCAGTATTTCCATCTTCCTCTCCGTTCCTGCCTCCACCACACCCGAGCTGCCCCTTACATTTAAACACGATTTCATCACAGGTTAGCGTGACTGCATGCCCTGACCATACGGTACATATGCATAACTCTACCAGAGCAGGACAATGGACAAGGAGAGCCATCAGCAATCAATACTTCTTGCAGGGAAGTCCCTAGTCTTACCAGGATCGGTTCAGTTCATTTTCCCTAAGGACTATCGCTGAACACAGCTGTCAGTTCTTTCTCTCCTACCAGGAGAGAGAAGATGCTCATCTTGTCATAGAATCATAGAATCATTTAGGTTAGAAAAGACCTTTAAGATCATCCAGTCCAATAAGACTTTCTGGTCCATCCTTTTCCAGCTTGGGTTTTGCCCTGTGTTGCCTATAGGTTGAGCAGCACAAACCAGGCAATCTTACCTCTTTTCGTCATCACTGTCCAACTTCTGTGTATATAACTCCAGGGTCTGCCTCAGCCTCCTGCCAGCTTTAACAGGACTCTTTCTGTTAACATCCAGGGGAGTAAGATCCGATCAGTGCAAAGAAATAGGGCAGAAAGCACAGGCTGACTTCAATTTCATTTGTTTTACTGGTATAAAAAGTGAATGCAAGAGCCTTTGCTCTCTCTGTTCCCATCCCTCTCAGAAATAGGGATATCTAGGACAGGAAGGCAGTAATATAATTTATTCTGAAACAAAACCAGAATCTCCTTGCACATGTTCATTCTACTCGATAGGCAGGTACAGCCACTGAAATAGCATGATCTCATTGCTGAATTAGACTTCGTATCCCTCTCTCTATTTCTTAATTTAAAGAATTTCTCTAGATTGCAAGACTCTGTGACCAAGAAGACAGGCTCCCTTTTCATTAGGCTGAATCAGCGGTGTTTTGGCTAAGCATTGTATATTTTCAAATATATTTTCCCCTTGATCTTGTTTAATTATTTCCACAGGTTTAACTACTTTCTATTGTGTGTCACTTTCCTCTGCAGGAAGCTCTATGCTGGGTAGTGTGTCTTCTCTTATTATGCATTTGCTTGGAATATAAATTGCTTTTCAATCAGATTTTTGCATTTCTAACAACATCTTCTGTATTGCAGCAGGTGCTTTCCCTAGTGGTTACTTATATGGACTCTAATGGCATGTCATCTGTCTATGCAGCCACTTCGCTGCCAAATATGTAATAGAGGAATTTTCTACTAGCAGAAGCTTCTGTTAATTTTGGTTCTTTAAAGGCTGAGACTTTTTATGTATTTTTACGTAGCTCATTTCACTGGGCTGAAATAAACTAAAATAGGAAGGTTTAAAAAGTCCTTCTGGAAGCCTGATCTCATCTCAAATCAAATACCTTCCTTTTCTTCAACTTGGCTTCATGAGAGGGATAAGAACTGTTTGGGGGGGGTGGGTGGGTGGGGTGTCTATCCTGTATTTTAAACTCTGATAGGTTGAAAGGCAGGAGATTAAAACAAAATAAAAGACTTTTTCACAGAACAAGTAGTTAAACTATGAAACTCTTTGACTATGGGCTGTTGCGGAGGCCAGGACTATAGACAGGTTCAAACCAGAACTAAACAGATGTCTGAAGAATAGATCTGATTGTGGCTTTTAAATACAGGTGGCGTAGGTGCGGCCTGTGGTTGGGTAAGTCTCCAGTGCCCTGCTGGCTGATAGCTGGGGGCAAGGGGAGGGTAGGCTGGGATCGCTTGCCCCTGCTCTGGGACTTGGGGTCTACAAGCCTCTGCAGCCCACGCTTTGGGACAGGGTCCAGGGCTGGATGCTGACTCAGTATAACCCAGGTTCCTTGAGGATGCTGACCCAATATAACCCAGGGATAGGGACCAGTCTGAGAAAACTAACGACTAGAAAAAATGCTTAGGGAGGTATACAGTGGCACATATGGGAGGTGCTTCCTGGACTCCAGGTTTCTGTTCTGCCAAAAGCTGCTACCTTGGTGGAGCAAGCGTGGCTGTTGAATGAAAGCAGGGGTCTGCTCTCCTCCAACGAAAACCAGGTGCAGTACTGAGAGCATTGCTATCCAAGAGGAATGAACAGTGTGTCTGCCGTTGGACCACTTGTTTCTCTCATCGACTTGAGTTTCATTGATTTCAGGACATAAACTTACTGGTCCTTCAGTTAATCAAAGCAGCAAGATGTTCATTGTGGTAACGCTGAGGTCATGGACTCTGTGACAGTTTATTTGTATGACTGGAGGCAATGGGACAACTGCTCACGGTCTGCAGTGTAAAACCCATTTACTCACCAGCAAACAAAGGTCTACAATTCCTCGAAACTCCGAAGTGATCTTGTTAAGAGTATTGTTGCTTTTAGTACAGTTTCCATAAAGAGGAGATTACTTTTTTTTCTGTTGGGATTGCTTTCTTGTCATCCTGAAGAGTGCCACAAAAGACAACAACAAAAAAAAAGAAAGCAGAGGTTTCTAGGGAGGATGGGAGTAAGGCTGGGGGAGGAATGGAAATAACAAAACTGAACCATGACTGCCCTCATACTTCTATAACATCTTGCATATAAGAAAGGGAGTGAAGGAGTCTATTTTGTTTGTGGCATGATGTGAGCAATGGCTATTGCCCTCTTTCATCTCTTTGCTCTGATGCCAAATCTGCTATGCCCAGTAAAACACTTATAAAATAGATTTGGGCTCTACGTGAGGTTTTAGCTGCTGCAGGTAAGTTCACAAACAGGAAAAACTAACACCAGTTCTCTGTAGCACTAGGTATGCTATCCTGAAGCCACATGTGGTAGAGGAATAAACATTTTCTAGGTACAGTGGGACTTAAAACTAGAACTGTTGGGAAAAAAAATATCCTCAGTGCATCCGGGGCACCACCGTCTCTCTCCCTCTCAGCCTGTAGAGCCTCCAGATGTCTGAGGCTGCTCATACACATTTTATCCTTCCGAGGTCAGCGGCTGCTTGTGACTTATTGTACATCAGTCCCTTGTGAACCACTGCCCATGCTGACCAAAGGGCAGGCGGGACTGAGATAAGCCACTCTAGCCCTAAACTGTGCAAGGGCTTATAGCAGGACCGTGGGGAAGTGGCAGAGGGGATGCCATCGCCACTTGGACCTGTCTTGCTCGGTTCTTGGTCACAGCCTTAGGCAGGGCAGCACTGGCGGAGAGCCCTGAGGAAAGCAGTGCCAGCAGGAGCCCTTAGAGCTCCCAAACAGCTCTGAAAAGTTTGTGTCTTCATTCAGTTTGCCCACCTGCATTAAATCGTCTTGGGGGGGGGTGGAATTCACAATTAATTCATATCAACTAATCCATAGCTAATGGATTCAGGGAAGCATGTGAAAAAATGTAGAAAAAAATGTGAAAAAATGAAGACTTTGGGGGCATAATATGAGCCCCAACTACACTGACATGGGAGCAACTGGGAAAAGCCACACCATGGGCAAGGTTTGGCTTTGGTTATACTCTTCAGCTGCCAGGCTGATGTCAGCTGGGTTTAATTTCCTACTGCTTGAAATTTATGCTTACATACTGGATTTTTACTTGAAACCAGGGTGTAAGGAGCTCGGGCTGAGGCTCTTAATGATAAAAACAAGTGATAGTTATACAGGCACTGACTTTATTAATTCTTTCACCAAAGCCTTTGACTTTTCTGCTCTGGATCTGCCTTTTCTCATACCCTTGTATTTCCGGAATAACTCCACTTGGTCTTAATGAAATTAAATAAATATGATGCATCTCAGAAAAATATGTTTAGAATAAACCCTTTCTTCCACTACACTGTTGTCTCTTGGGACAGTGACTTCTAAAGATTTTAGTAGCTGTCACACAACACAATGGGACACTTGTAAAACAAAGATTCTTCTTAGTTCAGACAGAAGTTCTTGCTGGATGCACCACAAGGTCCAGCTGGATGTTGTCACTTACCCCCCTTTACAGCTTTATCTTATAATGGCTTTTATTTCCAATATGTGGTCTTACTTATTAAAAAAGCGAAGCAAAACAAAAAAAAAACACGTATATAATTCAGCGTAATAGAGGAAGAAAGGCAATTCTAAAAACCCCCAGATGGTGGAGCTACTTCATTGCCGGTGACAGTACAGTGCTGCGCAAGTTTTGCTTCACAAGCTCTGCAGAAAAGAATCAGCAACAGCATAGAAAAAAATCCCCAAATGCCTCTGCCATCACATCCCAGATCTCGTCTTTCCTGGCTAAAGAGTATAAGTCAGTGTGCACAACTTTCTGCAAGTCTTTCCCACGCAAAGGTTTTGACTCTTCAGTGTATGTGCTCTCTCCCTTCCAGAAAAAATACTATTTACCTCTTCTTTTACTAGCAACTCTTTAATGAACTATATGCAGTACACAGTGGTAAGCAATTTATTATACAGTCCGTAATGACAACATCGATACTGCTTCAGAGCTTTCCCCAATAGCAGTTTTTGATATTTTTGGTGCAAAGAGGATGCTATAATTTGGCTCCTCTTTTTTTTTTCTAATGCAGAAGTGCTAAGATCCATGAAAGTACATACTAAATTATGCTTTAAAATGCACCATATCAGGATGTTTTTGAAGGGAACTCTTTTCTCAAAATAATTTTATTTCTGACTGTAATTCTAGGAAAGAACAATAAGAAAATGGCAAGCTGGCTTCTCTCACTGTGAATTGCCTCAGTTTTAGTCTTAAAAAGCCCAGCTACCAGTACCTGCTTGTAAACGTGCAGCACACACACCATCATGGACTACAGGCTCTGCTCCCACCACGGTGAGTTAACTGCAGACATTCCTAGTGAACCAAAAAGAGATTAAATCCTTAAGACAACACGGGTCGAGGAAGGGTCTCCATGTGATCCAAATGTCTTGCTTAGCTGAGTGCAGGCTTTTTACTAGGTGCTGTGCTTTAAACACTTGCAAAGCAAACAGAGGAGGAAACCCAACTTTTATTAGGGCTGAGTGGTGAGGAGCTGGGTGCTGGTGAGCAAGCACCCAGGAGTGCACAGCTCTCCCGTTCCTGGTGTGCCAGGAGCCCTGAAACACCAGTGTCCTGCCAGCAAGGGCCATACCAACCACCCACTGGGGCTGGCAGCAACTTTCCTGGGGCGGCAGGGAAAGTTGGGCCATTTTCTCTTCCTCAGTGACCTGTCAGGAAGGGCCTTTCCTGCTCCTCAGGAGCAGAGGATGGGGAGCCATCGGTCCAGCCACTGTCCCTCCACCCTTGTCCTGGGAGGCGCATATGCTGTGGTTGCATGGGGTGGAGGCAAACACCATATCATGGGGTTTTCCAGAGGACCAGCTGAGATATCGCATCACTGTGGCAGCTCCCTGGGGGCAGCAGGAAAGCCTGGGGTACCTGCCAACATCATCTTTAGCTGTTATTAGGATTTATATAGTCATTTAGGGGACCGGCCCAGCTGGCTCCAGGGACTGGATATGGGATGTGAGCTTTTCATCTCCAGGTCACCTCACAGCTGTTGGATGGGCCTATGGCGTGTGTGACATGAGCGATGGTCTGAGGAGGAGACACGGGTCCACATTATACGCACGCGTACGTACCCATAAACACCCGTGCAATTAGCACTAATTGGCACTCCCCTCGGAAAGCATCGCTGAGCAGCCAGGGACTGAGCAGCCATATAGGCAAGCCCAAACTGCTGTACATCTCTCTTAATAAAAGTTGGGTATTTGGCTTGAAAAATCCATTTTGGAGCTCTTGGACTGAAAAGGTTAAGCCTGCCCTGGAGCCAATTTCATGTCTTCCTTTAGTATCAACATTTGGAGAATCAAATAATTGGGCAAAGGAGGACCGGGTGATTTCCAGGGAGTTTATAGGACAGATGATCTGAAAGCTGTCTACCTGCCCCTCAGGCTCCCTGCCATGTGTATAAAAATGAACAGATATTAGTGCCAATTAAAAATAAACAAACAAACAAACCAAAACCCACAAAGAAGCAAGCAAAAAAACCCAAGCAAGCTACCATTGTCTTGTGGTAGGTAGGTGGGGAGATAGAAGATAAACTGTATATTAACTTCAAAAATGCCATCTCTTAAAGTGGCTTCTCCATACTTATTTCTAGATTATATTTTTCCACAGCCTGACGAAGCAGCCAAAGCCATCAGGCTGGGTTTTTTTCATCTTAAATCTCATGAGCCCACCAGCTGGCCAGTCAGAAGCATCTCTTGCCTGGCCCCAGCCCTGGCCAGGCTCCAGGACTCCTCTCTGCTCGGGTTCCCGGGGCCTCCCCAGTCCCTTCAGCCCAGAAAAGTGCCCTTCATTTCAAAGGAATCATGACCAATTTGTAAATATTTTGCTGTTGCTGAGGACCAGGAGAAACCATATCTTGCAATATCCTGCTCAGCACAACAGGCTCTCTGCCCCGCTCTCACTGTGTTGTGGCAGGTGCATTTTTTTTGGGTGTTGCTTTGTTGACCAAATGTACTTGGAGCTGGAGCAAATGCCCGCCACTGCCCCTGCGACTCCCCACCAACTCCAGCAAGGCTTGGCTCTGAATCCCATTGGAGAGAGGCAAAATGGGTCTCATGCATTGAACTGCCCTGGGCTGAATTTGGCAGTGCCTGGGTTCAAAGCCTCCTGCTTCTCATTGGGTTTATTGTGTCCCTGTACAAGAAGGACTGCGTGAAATACAGACAAAAACAACGTCATTCACAGATAGATTACCCATCAGGGACTCACAAGTCCTGTGTTTTTTCTGCTGCCCCTCCGGCACCTGACAGCATGCCTTGGTCAGATCACTTCATTTCGTGGTGCCTTTAATCCCCCTCCTATTTCATACCACCGTCAGCTATAGCAGCGGACAGCCCTTTGCTGCAAGGGCTTGCTCTCATATGGTGTGCTCCTAAAGCATCTGACACAACTGCATGCCAGTATCGGGGGAGTTTCTGACTACTACTTTTATGTAGACATATTTTTTTTATATTATTATTGCATTCAGTTTCCATTATGTTGCTTTTCAAAGAAAATTGAAATATATTTGAAATTAATACCATTAGTACCAGCAACTAACAATCCTATACGTTGCATACGGATGTAGTTATGAAATTTCCTTAGTTCATGTAAGGTGAAGGTTAATTTTAGAATGCAGTAAGAGTACCAGAGCCATTAAAATAGTATGGAAAAATGTTACCAGATGAGAAATTGTTCAAAATAAATTAAAACCATTATTTCAGTCATGTCTTTCCGGACCACTTTGATACTAGACTATATTTTTCTTGCCTGTATTCCTGCCAGAGATTTTCATAGCAATCATGTTCATTTCCAAGGAAATCATTCCTTCTTAGGTTACCAGTAAGGACTCTTTATCAAAGTATGTGAAGATACTTTGCAAAAGCAAAATGTATCTGATCCTCTGAAAAAAAAACCAAACCCTTCAGTTTTACTTTTCTTTTGTGTTGGTGTAACTACTGATAATCCACTACATTATAATGTTAGTACAAACACAGTATGCTACCTTATTTTGACACTTCTGGGTGTTTCTTCATTCCCTTCTGAGCTTTATTATGCCACTGTCAAAATAGTTACTGGTAGGAAATTTTATGACTTGTGTGGCAAAGGATGTGGTGTCACAGAGGTGAACAAAGAATGGGTCAGCTACAAGATAATCCATCTTCCCCCCTCTGGACCACACTCCCCCTTCCTCCTCTCCTTGGCAAACTTCGACGCTCTGCTGCAGAGCAGAGTGCTGCTGCAAGACTCGGGCTCACATTAATGCTGTGCTGGATACCTTCCCACACCGTTCATCCTTGTGAGGATGCTCCTGATGTGACTGTCATTTGCCGGCTCTGATTTAGCATGGTCAGTGTATAGGAAATTGTGAAAAATAAAGCTGGCTCTATGTGAAAAACTAAGGCTAGCTTTATGTTCTACCTTTGTTTTTCAGGTGCACTCCCACTGATTTAAAAAGGATGGGTAGATGCTTTTTGAAACCAGGGTCCAAGCTCATCTGCCTGCATGTCCTTGTTACTGAGAGACAAAGAAAAGGTTATTTTTTATGACCTCTATAGAAATGATCATCATCCCATATTTTTCTGCAATATTAAGCATGTTTGTTAAACTGTACCTACTGCAAAACCTTGTCTCAGGACACGCTTTTTATTCTAGTACAGAGCCCAGGCACTTTGCCCGAGCAAGGCAGATTTTTGTCTCCTGAAGTGTTCCCTTGCCTCCCTTGAGCAGCAGCAGCACCAACCACCTCTTAAAGAGACTGTGCCTTTCCTTAAATCTCCTCCTAGAGCATATTTTAGAGGGGCATCCACCTTTCCCAGCTGCTTTAGCCTTTCACAGAGGGTAGGGCATGTTTTATGAGGTAAGACCTAAAGAAAAGCAAAAGCTGATGGTGTAATTGAAAGGTAAGACACGCAAACACAGGCTGGTGTCATGAGATGTAAGGTGGGATACTCTGCATGATGATTTTTAATGTGTTTGTCTTCTCAAGTTGAAAGTATTTTAAATACAGAGGTATAGAAAAGCCTTGTCAAATATTGGCCAAGGACATTCATGCAAAGCGTCAACTTGTAAGAAATACTTCTAACTAGTCAGCAAAAAGTACCTGTGTCCTGAAATACTTTCCTGCCTCTCCCCGATTTACATATATCAACAAATAGCCTGTGTGGGAAAGCCAACCAAGCATATCCATGGAATAATTATGGTCACATTAACCATTACCAGTGAATGTGCACAAATGTGAGCAGCTAACTGAAACCTGCCCCTTAATGCTCACTTAGAGTCACCAGGCCAGCAGTGTTTCGCATCCTACGCAGGACAGTTCAGCAAAGCAGGAAGGACTCGACTCTCCTCCGCTTTCCAGCCATATAGAGGTTTTGACCATGGAATTAACTAGTACATTTTCTCTATTTTCTCCTCACTGTGCTCTGCCAAAATGCAATTAGACAAAGACACTGCGCACAGAGCCTGTTCCCTGCCAGAGGGCACTTCTGAGGAGACAGCCAGCATATATTGAGGTTGCTCCAGGAGTTAAGACTCAAACGATGATTTAAAGGGAAACATGTTGCATTAAGAAATGTTATGTGCTGCTTTGAATCCATCACTTTGCATGCGCTCGGTTATTCCCCAGGTGGCTTGAGCTTTGGCAGTTACTGCATGCGTTATCAAATTAAATTTGATCAGGAGGAGGAAAGTGAGGATGGGGGTATAACGAGATTACAAGTCCTTGTTCTCCCCTTTCACTCTCCCATAGCTTTTTGGCCGCAATGCCATCATTCCCGACTCAGGCAAAACCCATCCCGCCGTCTTTTGCCCGAGGCCCTGGTGTTGCAGCAGCTCAAGGCTGGTGCTCCCAGGAAGGTGGGTGGGAGCGGTGCAATACTGAGCTCTGGTGCAGGTGGTGGGCATCTGGTCGCTCCTGTCCTCAGGCACTGGGGGTAACCTTCCCGGTGACGGATGATGGAAAACAAACAGCTGTCACTGGGTGAACGGGATGTGGCTAACTCCAAACGGCGTTACGGAGTTTCTGTGGTTTTCAGTAACAGCAACTTCAATAGGTTACTGAGTCCTGAATAAAATGTCAGGAAGATTGAAAATTAGGTTTCATCTCAAAAGATGTGAAGAATTTGCTGAGCACATGAAACTCTGACTTATTTTATTTCTGCAGAGTGCCAAAGAAGTCCTCACAGGCTCAAGTTTCAAATTAGCCGAGGTAACAATATTTGGTAAGTCAAAAATCAGGGTAGACAAATGGCAAACATTAAAAAAAATCACGCACTGGAACTAACCGTTCGATTCCTCACATGTATTATTGATTCTGTATACAAAAAGGATGGAAAATCCAATGTACAGCCGGGTCTCAAGGACATCAGACACTGGACCAGCAGTGGCAGTGAAGACCAGCTCCTGTACAAATCAGACCTTGGACTGAGCTGGAAGAGAGGATGGAGAATGGTGTTCACTATACTGTAATATCACTGGAACTTCTTACAAATCATATTCACTTTGGCTTGCACTGTCATGTTAGCAGAAACACTTCAGTGTAAAACAAAGATGAAGTGGGAGTTAAAGGATTAACAAGAGAATTGTTTTGTTTGGAGGCAGTTGAGAAAGGACAAGGCAGACATGTACAGAGAAGATTGGGTCAAGGACCAGCTTGTTTTCTTCTTTGTACTGCAGGTTTCTAGTTTAGGATTCATATGCATTATGGTAAACACAAATAAATTGCGTGCCCTTATAGTACAGAAACAGGCACATATTCAATTACTTTACAACATGAAAATTTAAAAGTGCAAATCCAATTTGCACCTATACCAAAGAAAATCTGAACTAACACTCCAGAAGTGTGAAAGAAAATCAAACTTGATCTATTTAACTTATTGGGCATTCTAATATCCTACGACCTTATGCAAAAACCTTAAGAATTTTTATTATTAAACATTTATGCAAACTATATAAAAAGGATATGGTTACTCTAGCTAGGCTATAAGTTCATTATGAAGAGAAAATCTTTGTTTTCAGTGTGCAGATCAATTGCTAGCTGCCTGCAGTCAGGTAGAAATATATTATTGCCAATTGCTCAATGAAAAACTTACAAGAATTGTGAAGAATTTAAAAAGAATGAAACTCAGTGCTCTAATGAAGTCTATCTTATCTTAAGTAATCTGATTATAAAGGCTATAGAACATAAAAGGGAATAGTGTCTCTGTAACTTTTCCGGATCTAGAACTGCATGGTCAGATTGTAATTCACAATTAAATTTCATTCAGTTGCTCAAAGACCTTTAGAAGAAGTTGAAGATTTTCTTAAATTCCAGAGGATTTTGCTGTAAGAGAAAATGGAATTGCATAGTATACAGTCTAGTACTCCTATATATATTGGAATCACCTTTCAATTGCTGGTGGCATCCTCAGTCTCCTGACTCTTGGACATATTTAGCACTTCATTTTCATGCCTCCCAAGCTCTGTTCCTAATAAGCAAGTTCAACAGTATCTGTGCATATGGATTAGAGAGACTGAATTTCTTTTCTTTAACACCCAATCCAACATCTATTAAAGAAAGCAGAGGGATGCCCACTGATTTTATGGGAGCTAAATCAGTTGCAAATCAGGATAAAACTGGTGCAAGTGGGAAAGATTTCTGCAGCCTCAGATGTATCAAAGCACTTGGAGCTGCAGGAGCTATGTGAGTGCCTGAGTCCTTTTCTGAATAGGCACGTTAGACCCAGGTCCTCAGTAGTGTTTAAGCCCTCAAAGCATTTTGAGAACTTGGGACCTTTCTGAAGACAGAGGCATTGCCCACAGGGTAAAATGGTACTTATTATCACAGATGCAGTTCTCTCCCTGCTTATGAGTGAGTTATCCTTTAGCCTTCAGCACAGTGCCAGATCCTTCGAAAATGAAGGACGTTTAACATATATCTAGAAAGCATAAATCCTGGCTATTCTTTCCTCTCTTCAGCATGGCCCTGCCCAAGCTGACTTCTCAAGAAAACTGTAAGTACACTATGCCACATGTTATTCGTACAATGTCTTAGGTCATCTGCACAATGACTTGATATGAACATTTTCACACCTTTTCTAAAATTAACTGAAGGCTGGTTCTCTGTATTTTAATATTCCTTGAAAATACACATGCCTAGAAAATCAGTGGAGCTGTGTGGGATACAGTTTTGCTTCTGTTCTAACACTGGGACAGTCTAAGGATTACACAAATAATTACATTGGAGCTGCAGAATGAGAATTGTCTAAAACAGAAATGAAAGCAGATGGAAAGTATGACTCAGCTCCTCTCTGTTCCACTCCCACCACATCTCTGAATTATTGTGTTCCCCTGGAAATGCTTTTGATCTGAAGTGCATCTGTAAAGACAGGACAAAAGTCTTGATTAATATTCCTTCCCCTGTGAGCAGACTTTCCGCCAGTAAGGGCATGGGCAGAGTCAATAGCAGATCAGAGCATGGGAGATTTTTTCACAGATGTGGTTGCACGTGGATTCCTCACCATCCTCCCGTGGCCGTATTCTGCTCTCAGTCCCTTCAGTAGAGATCTACAGAACTGGTTTGGGAACCACAGCAATATCTACGATTTACATCTCTAAATCAGAACAGGTTAAGGTCCATGCACAATCATTAGCAATATTTTTCTTTGCATTGCACAGAGACGGATCCCGTTCTGACCCCAGTGTTAGTCATTCACCAGGTTCTGTCTCCAAAGACTGTGGTATCAGTGAGGGCAAAAGCAGGCTTTATATTTGGTTGCAGGCTTTAGATTGCAGACAGCCTCGGCATTGCTTCAGAGTTGCACAAGGACTAGAGCCATCTCTACAGCTGGCAGCAGAGCGTTACTGCCCACCTGGCAAGAGGAGTGCCTCACTGTCCTGAAACTGGAAAGGGGCTTCCGCTCCAGCTGCTGTTGTCTCAGGTACCAGAGAAATATCAGTACAGAAGACTGGCTTCTGCTTTTGCAGCATCATTCAGCACGACACCCCTACACCCTAAACTGTTCTATGCAAGCCGAAGCCTATTTAGCAAAGAATCAGGGGACCAGATCTGATGCCTCTGTCCTCCAGCGCAAAGCAAAATGCATGTTCCCATGAAAACCAAGTGCTAAATCTGTTCTCTCCCAGTCCACTTTCCTAGAGCCAGTGATATTTCCCTGGTCACACAGTCTCAGCCCAGGACAGAAGGGCAGTTCCCATCACGTAACAGATCCATACCTTCTTTTTCATTCTGCTCTGTACCCATCCTGTTTATCTCCTCTGAACTGCATATTGTTTCCACTTTAACAGCTCCTGCCAGCTGTTTTCTTTTGGTACCTTTTATTGCAGATAGAATTTCAAGGGCTTCCAGGGGGAAGCTGCTGAAAGCACTGCAGCTCTCGGACTCACTTCAAAGCAACTTTCATCATTTTTCACGCACTCTTTTTAGGACTCCTCTTCTGTTCTTTCCCCAAAACAGATTCTCTCAAAGATCACACTGGGAGATAGCACTATTTATGGCACTTCAGCGGGAGACATCATGTTTTTTGTCTGATTTGGACACATCCACTGTCCTGTAAAGGTTAACAACAGAGAGGTTTCCTCCCCCTCTCACTTGTAGTTTGTTGTTGGTAGGATTTTTTCCAGGGAAGCGGGTGGGAGGGAAGGTTACTGCTGGAATTTAGCTGCCAGAAGCCTGAGGGTCAACTTTAATTTAGTCGAACCTCCCATCATTAAAGAGATTGTAGCTTCTGCACTGGACCAGGCAGACTCATCCGTGGGAGGCCCTGGCTTCACACCAAGGCTAATTGTGGCTGAATTATTCCTACAAGCTGCAAGGCTTTGTTACTGAACGTAGAGGAGAGATAGCCCATCAGTTTCGCAATTATCTCAGGCTGGAGAGCAGGAGGGAAAAGAAAATTCCTGCCTAACCCATGCCCTTGATGAGCAGCCTGCTGTCCTCCCCAGGCCAATGGGCGCAGGGCAGGGCTGCTATCCTGCAGAACTAGAGGCTGCATCCTGAAATGTGGTGGGGCTAAAAAGGACAGTAAGTCTTGAAAATAAAGGGTTGAATGACTATGTTGGGTGGGAAAGACCAGATCAAGCCTTGGCATAAAGGGCTGTGACACTGCAAATTCAGTGCAGATACATTCCTCCAACAGGCTTTGTTTCAGGAAGACCAAATACAAATGAGGAAGTAGTTGGGAGAGCATCTTGTGGCACCACATACAACAGTTGTATGAATCTTCTTGAGTGGCATACCACAGTTTGAGCCACTCAAAAAAAAAAAAACCAAAACCACCAACGACAAAGCACTATATAGAAGATTGCCTATTTAAATCCTGGCTCTTCTGCTTTGAACAGGAGGTTAGACTAGGTGACTTTCAGCAGCCCCGTTCAACCCAAACTAATCTGTGATCCTGTGAGGACATCCATTTCCTAGAAACCCCTTTTAAAACAATAAAATTAGTCTTGAAGAATAGATGTTAAAAAGGATGAAGACTCATTTCCCCTGTTTTTTTGTCAACAGGTATCTATTGCAAATCTGCCTTCCCTCTCCTCTCTAAACCACCTATAACACCACTGAATCTCCAGTAGTATAAAAGAGAGGGAGACTAAGGCTGGCTTGGTACGTTTTTGAGGGCTAGAACACCATAACCATTAGCACAGTACAGAAGGTGGCAATAGCAGTCAACAGCCAAAATGCTTAGCCTTCCTCTCCCATGCAGAGCATTTAACAAGGAATCATAAGCTGAGAGCACAGTCCCACATCTCTCTCTTCAACAAGTACGGCTCAAAGTATCACACAAAATACTCCCCTCTGCTACCTGCAAAGCCAAAGATAGATTTCTGTAATTTGTGATGCAAAGCTCTGCAAAGGACACAGCATCCCATCAGGATCTGGGGCCAGGACTGAGGCAGAACTTCCTGAGAGATGTTATTGCTCACTGGTAGGCAAGAGGAGCTCTTCACAGCTGCTACTTCTTCTCTGCTCTGAGTTAACAGTTGCAGAATTGCATAGCTGCCTCCACCAGCGGCATGGATGGTCACATCTGGAGGGGCAAAGAAGTCCTCCTGGATGAGCTTTGCCCTATACCTCTGTACTTGAAGCCATGATTGTCCTTGTATCTTAATTCTTAAATAAATAAATAAATGAAAAGTAACCTCTATTTGTCCCTCCTTGTCCACTATTCAAACAAATGAGCTTAACAATTACAGAACATCTTGTTGTTATAGCTGCCAAATGTTCCTGAATGATATTGCCCACATACCCAAGTGGAAAACTGCCAAACATATCACAGGTGTTTTTTTTTCTTAAGCATAGAAGGCAGAAGGTCATATTCAAGTTAGTTGCTGGATTTGTGCTTTTGGAGCACTTTCTTCAGGTCATTTGAAAAGCAAAGGCAAATCTTTACTAGGATTATAGCTGCAAAGAGTGGGGTAGAAATTTAAGCTGAATTTGTGAGATCGAGATGGTCTCCTAGCTGTTTGCTGGCATGGGAAGATGGTGTGATGTGATAAAGGAGATGAATTTTATAGGAAGTCCAGCTTGTTTCACAGGTATGGAGCTCCTGGGCTGTATTTGAAGCCTTCTACTGAGTTCCTTGTGACCTTGGATAGTCTCTCTCTGGACCAGCTACTTGACTGAGAAAACTGTCTTACAACCTGATTGGAAAAGCAGTTACTTAAAAGTTTTCATCTCTAAATCGCAAACTGCAAAGAGGTTTTATGATCATTAATAAAACACTGAGAACTGGATAATTTTGAGATTTTTTTTTTGTTATATAAACAAAAATATCTTATATAAGCAAAAAATGTGGGTCCACAATGAACCCACAATTTACTGGCATTTTGCCAGCCTGAAACAATCTTCTTCAGAAATAATGATGAACCTTTGGCAGAAAAATGCTTTTCTTGCTGTATAATCCCTGCATCCTGTATAGGATGTAGATTACTGCAACTCTTTTCTTGCATAAATAAACAGCTGTGGGCAAGATATTACACAAAAATTGATGAAACTCACAGAAAATATAAGCACACATTACAAATAATGGAGGCTTTTCTCAAAGAAAGGCAGCAAAAGTATCATACTGGCAAATCTATCACATCATTGGACTATGAAACTTGTAAGAAATATTCCAGGATACACTAGTATATTAAAAGAGGAGGCCTGTGGCAATTGTAGAGACTACAAGAGCTTGTAGCCTAAGGCTTACTCTGATTGCAAGGAAAAATGATCTTGCCTTCAATTTCTCAAGATACAAACCAAATGCCTTACAAATTGGTCACATTCCATTTAACTCATATGAATCTACATCATGTTGCCTGGGGGGTCAAAAACATGTTTTTGTTGTATTTTTCTTTTTTCCCTCTAGACTATATCTCTTTTTTTGGCTGTAAAATATGCTGAAAGCTGTACAAGAGACATTCACAAATATGCTTCTCATTACCAGCATGCTCTGTACAGTAATGCCTACACAATCATGCTAATGTGCTTTGCTTCAAGTTCATGTAAATCAAGCTTGTAGATCAGCCCATTTCAGCTGTATTAGCACTGTAAAAGAGTTTGGTCAAGAAAAGAAATTATATTGGACATACTGGCATTGCTTTTTGTGACACGAAAGATACAGAGATCCCTTAAATGCAACAAGCTCATTAACTGCTGTGTATAGAGTCAGTTTACCAGGAATTTCCAAGACTCTTAATGCAGACCATGCATGGTACTGTAATTCAACCTCCAAGGAACAGCCTTTAAGTCTGGAAGGTAAGCACTTTTTCTCTAACTAGCTTCCCTGTGAAGCATGCAAAAGATTCACTGAAAGCTGAATTAAATGCTTCAGACTAACGAGAAAGGCTTTAAGCCATTTTAAGATTAAGCTGGACATAGTTTGTATGCTCGGGGAAAAAACTCACTCTCCTTCTTGCCAGTGAAAATAGAGAGAACCTCCTAAACTTGTCTTTTGGCCTATAAATATTTGATACAAGGAGGTCAGCTCCTATGCCCTTACTGAGGAAAATGTTGCTTCTTGCTATACCAGCTGGGATTTCTCTCCGGTGCGGTCAGAGCAGTGTGGTCAGGACATGCCTTTATAGTGAACATCTGAGCACAGAGTAGAGAGACGTGGAGATACTCACAGCTCACTGGCACAGGCTTTGCCCAGAAATGCACAGTTTAACCATACATGGAATGGCCCATCACACTTGGTGTCCTGATATTTTCAGGTCCCCTCCCTCTGATTTCCAGCCCTCACAAGACCTTGGCTCAGGCAGACGTGCTTCAGATCATCCCTTTTTAATCAGATTCTCAGAAGCTGCGCTAGCTTAGACCCTCCCTGTCGGAGGCCCTCCTCCTCATGCCAAAGATCAGTCCTGGTATCCTCCTTCCTTAGCTACCCTTTCCGAGCCTCTGCAACCTGGCAATATTAGATCACCTTTCTCTATTGCAGAGGGAAGGATTTCCATGGAGGTGGAGCACAGTTAGGGCTCACCCGCATGAGAATAGCTCTGCTGATGTGCAAACATCCCTTTTGGGTGCTCCAGGGAACAAAAGGTTGGCTTCCCTGGAGGGCTGTGAAACCCATTCACCTGGATAACCACCCTAAGAAACAGACAGGTCATGAACAGGCTCTAGCTTGGCCTTTGAGGGGCATGCTGAGATGCCTCCAGGCTTTGCACACAATTGACAAACCCATGAGTAAGGCCCACCTGACACAGCTCACGGGCTTACATATGGCTCTGGACAGAAGTGTGTACCCACATGAGATCGACTGGGCAAGGCACTGCCCAGAGGTGAAGCAGAGTGGTCTGCAAGGACCCAGTGCTCCTGGGATGACCTGCTGGATGCAAACACACCACCGAAACTTCCTAGGCATTATTATGAGGTTTTTATAATACATGCTGAGATAAAAATTGACCCAAGAACTTGACAAGAGGAATCTGAAATCACATATGGATTCAATGCATCTTCACCCTCCCTTGCAAATGCCAGCCTGACTGAATCCCCAGGCATCTCCCTGCGCATTGGTACAGGGTGGGGGAGAACCAGGCTTGTCATCTGCACGCTCAGTCCCCTGATGCGACAAGACGTATTTGCCTTTAACCCAGGCAAAGGTTTCACCTGCTCCCACTGCTTCTTGATAAAACAGTCAGCGCATGAAACCATTGCCGCAGATATGAACAGATGCAGAGAGGAGAGTGGGAACAACAGCAAACATTATGTTCCTCCCAGAGCGGTGCTCCTGTCGCTGCCCGTGCCACATCTGTGTTTTTGAAGGGAAATGTCATAACATTGCTAATCAATAAGAAGAGTGACAGGACCATTTGTCAAGAGCGAGCCAGCACTGCAGCTGTTGTAGTCATCCTCTCCCTGGGCTTTGCGATGAGAAGCCGAGGGAAGGACCCGATTATTTGCCTGCGGCAGCCCCCGCGCACTTGCGGACAGCCACTGTGCGAGGGCAGCTCCGGCCAGCTTGCTAAGGCGTCGCGCCAGCCTTGCAGCAGTTGGGCTGGGCGAGTGGGCAAAAAGCCTGGCAGGAAGTATAGAGTTTCAAACAATGGGATCTAAAAGACACCAGACACCCTGCAAGGGAGAGACGGTCCTGGGTGTCGGAGGAGTCTGTTGACCTTTAATCCTGAGACCGCTGTTGCATATGCATCACGTTTGAACTGCAGATGTTCCTCGCTGCTCCGTTGGTCAGGGCGACAAGCGGCTGATCTTATAGAGGAGGAGGCAGGGCTCAGAGAGAACTTAAATGAAGACTTTAAGCTGTGGGTTGCAATTAAAATGGCCCGGCTGGTGTAAGCGCAGGGGGGGTCGCTAAGCTTCTGCAGCTGCTCTGCCTGCAGTAATGGCTGAGAGCTAATGTCCGTGCTGATAGGCAGGGCTCTCCTCCACAATGAGAGCAGTCGTGCATGCCGGGGGGCTGCTGGCAGAGGTGACAAAACTGAGCTGCCCTTTCCCACCCCATCAAAATAATTCTTAAATTAGGGAATTCATCTTAATCTGATGGTCTATCTGTGGGTTGCACTGCCACGGATAATGCGTCACCACTTTCCCCTAGACAGCTCTGGCCAGTAAGTAGAAAACTAATAAATGGGTTTTTGACGAATAAATGTCGATGTAGTGAGGCACAGGGAAACAACCCTTCTTTTTCAGACCACGACCTGCTTTTCCATAGACAGAGTTTGGCCCTTAACATGGTCCCCACAAGGAAAGCAAGCTGCCTCCTGTGAAACAGAGATCTGCTTCTCTGTTCCTGAAAACAGCCAATTAAAATAAAATCCACATGTCACGGTGTCTTGTACCCAACTGTCAGGATGCCAACAGGCTTAAAATGATACAGGCTCAAGCTTGGATTAGACTTCTGAACTATCTCCACCAAGGTACGAATATAATATTGACCGCAGATGAGGTTCCTTAGTTCAACAGTAAATGCTGTTTAACTAACAGCAAGGACCAGGGTCCTCACCCAGTGTCACCTGAGCAGCAGCTAACCTTGAAAGTTCTGTCCTGACGCTTGGGTTCAGACCCTGATGCTAGAGCTCAGCAAATTACAGCCAAACTATTTGTTTTGTAACCAAAGTTTCTTCTAAGTGAAAAGTGCCGTTTTTCTTTTATTCACAGTGTTTTGAAAAAAATTGTCAGTTCCGGCAGTATTTTGTTTCCAGAACTTCTTGTCCCAAAACAAAGCATTCCCATAAGGTTGAAGTGGCCTACGTGAACATTTCTGGAATGGAATTTTTTCAGTTTTCATTTGGAAATTATTTTTTCCCACATGCAATTCATTGTTATTATTTTCACACAAAAACACATCGACGAGGTTTCAAACGGCAAACTTGGACCAAAATGCTTTGATTTCATAACAGCGGAAAGTTTTGATTGACCCGAAGTAACATTTTATCAGAACTCTATTTCGTACAGAATTTCGCTTGCACATAAATGTTTCCATTTTGTTCGGGAACCAGGAAAAATCTTTCCACACATGGAAAGATCTGGTTTACCTTGATCTTACAAGTCCTTCCCAGATGTGGTTCTCCCTCCCTGGTTCTCCAGGTTGGGCCAGAAGCAGGCAAGGCTTTGGCACTGCCCGCCGCAACAGCCATCACTGGATTTCACCCCCTTGCAAAACCACTGGCACTGGGTTGATGGCCCTCGCAGCCTCCACCAAGGGCGAATTCATTAAAGCTGAGAGGTCTGATCAGAATGCATGAAGCGCTACAGAAATGGCCAGGCTTAAGAGATAATTCGTCAAAGTATTTGTCATTTCTCATCTTTTTAAACATGCTGCAGATCTTCCGGCATCTGAATTCTGGCCCAGCGGTCCAAGAAGTGGTCATATAAAGAGATGAAATTTTGAAGAAAAGGGGTAGGTCAAGAAGGTTGAATTCATTTTAAGGAATGATATAGCTTTCATAACAATATATCTACTGCCTGTAATTTATAACCCAGGCTGCCATAATGCTCCTGTATCCCTTTTTGTTTCTGCAGTTCCAGTTCAGTGAAGAATTTCAGCATACACTTTGATTGACAGGGCAGATGGTAATATTGTTTGCCGTTAATGTAAACCTATTATTTAATATATCTGTTAGTTTTATTATTTTTTAACAGAGTGCTAGTGACTGTAAAGTTCAATTGACCTTTTTTTGCCAGTAAATAAATCGTTGCTGGCTTCAGTGGGGATTCTACTTTTATCTGCCAATAAAAAGCTGAAGGAAATCTCTTAACTACACTCCTTCCTCTTTCATTTCCTCTTTCATCTCCTTAAGTCTCTTCTTATGAACAGTGTCCTGGAAGAAAAAAATATCCAGAGGTGGAAGGGTTTACATCAGTGAAAGAAATGGGTTTAAATTGGACGTGTGGTTAATTCTGCCTCTTAAAGTCCTGACATGAGTGGAATTGGGATTTTATTCTGGGAGAATACAGGCTTGGTTCCCACCTTACTTGCACTGGGCTTTGAAACTTCGGGGTCTTTGATGGCACACTCGTGCTTCAAGCAGGTGAAAGGGACAACAGAATAAGGCTGAATATATTAAAAAATGGGAAACTTAAGAAAAAAATTATCATGAATATGTTTGGAATAAGCTTGCCCCACTTTATTTATGGTTGGGTGGTAAAAAGAGAATATGCTTTGCAGATTTACATTTTTTATGAGGAGTACATGATTAACAGAGACACTAGAGCCCAGCAGAGGCTCAGTGAGAGTTTCTAGGGGACGGACAGCTTTTGAACGGCTTGCTTCCTCTTGGTTGTCTCATCTCTCTGCTTTAAGACTATCACCTGGCAGATTTTTATTTTCCACCAAGTACTTCAGGCCAAAGCCATTAGAGAGCAGAAAGAGAAAACTTGGTTTGGTTATCTGAACCTTTTTGTTTAGCTGGCTCTGGAGGTAAGTCCATCCAACCAGAGAAAAAGTCTCTTTTTCAAAACTGTGACTTCATTAAGGGGACTCATGCAGAAGAAAGGCGGTGAAGCTGAAGAAAATGTAAATTTTGCTGGCTGAGAAAGATTTTCTTATGTTGTTACAAGCATCTACAGCTAAGACACTGTATTTCCATTTGAGTTGGGTTTTTTTGCATCTGACTTCTTAACTATGCATCTCAGGTTTTCTAAGGGCTGGGGTTCAGGAAAGGAAATCTGTAGCTGGGTAGGTAGGAGAAGTAATGAAAAGCCTGTGAACAGGCATACACAGCATGTGCCATGCCACCATAAAATTACATGCTCCTCTGGGTAGAATTCCTGAGCTTTTTGCTCTGCCACACATCTGGCACAGTTCTGATTGCCTGAGAAGTTACAAACTAACATACATATATATATATATTACACATGCAGACCAAAGACACAAACAGCATGAAAAAAGCCAAAATGGGCAGTGAGATTTGCCTTTTTTTTGCAATGATCATCACTAAGTAACCCACTTAGACCTGCATGCAGTGACTTCATCCCAGTGGCAGATTTCATGCTGTATTTTGCCATCCAGTTAATGGTGTAGTAGAAAGCAAACATGGGCAGTAATGGGCTGACAGCCCTGGGAAGGGTTAGAGTCTTTTTTCAGTGGTATTTGTTCAAAATACTTTTCAGTGTTATTTGAATAATTTTTCTCCATCTTTCCTATGGGCTGGGAATAATTAATCATAAATGTTGCTATAAGCTAATTAAGCAGGCTTGGGTAGGTATGGGAACCCCTTTCCTGTATGCAGTATTGCAGACTAAGTCCCTCATCTTAGACTATTTGTAGAAAATCTTATTTGCCCTTTTTCCTTGTCTACAAACTTAAGTCATACCAGCCTGGTTTCTTGTCTGTGGACCTGGAAGTCCTCTTGCTCTTGCAGATCAAAAGTAATAATTATTTCTCTGCCAGAAATGACTCATTGCCTAATGTGCCTTAACACACATGCATTATATTCTTTTGCCACTAGAGTCTGGGTGGAGGTGGTTGTGTTTCTCTCCAGATTAGGGCTGCCTCCTTTCATCATGTTAGCTTTAATGCATTGAGGTATTCCTAGGACAACTCATCTCTTCTTTAACATCATATGATCCATGAAAAGAGCCTCTGCTAAGCAGAGAGGACAACCTATGAGAGCTTTCTCTCATGCCAACGGAGCCAAATTAGAGGAGGAAACTGCTTCAAGGTTGTTCGGGAAGGTGTGGAACTCACTGGCCTTGAGCCACTAAGGTAGGAAAGCATTGTTTTAACTTCAAGCACGCGAGTATTTGACTTCAGTGGGACTATGCAAGCCTGTAACATATATGTGTATGTGAAGACTCTCTGGTTCTCAGAAATTGCAACACAACAACAAAAATTCCTCTGTGATTTCCTTTTCTTTCAGGCTACCTACCAAAATCTGTTTATTAAATAACTCCTTGCTGTTCTGGCAAGTGACATGATGTACAGCTTGAGCCCCAGAGTCTTGAATCTATGTCTGACTTGAAAGTATTTCTATTTCTGTGCTCAGCTCCACTTCACCCCTGGAGATCCATTCTTTTTGTTCACTCTTTTTTCTGTGCTTCTCCTTTTTAGGAGCAGCTCTGAGACTTGCGGAAACAATGCACAAAAACAACACAGTTCCTGTAAAATTCAGGTTTTCCACCTTGCCACAACACAGCATTTTACAAAACAGGCTACAAAAATTTTTATTAAATCTTTATATTTTAGTTTACAGTAATGGGGAGGAGGGAGGAAGACATTAAAAGACCAGGCAGCTCCTAGGAGCATCCTGTCATGCTGGTTTGAAAGTAATGGGACTAGCAACCTCATGCTATTTATTTCAGTGAGACTGTGCCTGAATCTACCATTACATCTCATTAATGCTGCACTAAAATGCATGAAACATTTTACCGTCCTCACACCTGCCTTTCACAGATGAGAAAAACTGTTTTGCATGGCTGAGGAGCAAGTCAGTATCTTACTGCCATGAGATGGCAAATATCACTCTGGATAGATATAAATTGCCAGCGGATAATTGCAATAACTTCCATTTGTCCCTCTGATGTGACTGGGCAGTCTTTAGGACAACACTGAATTTAGTTCTGTGTTCAGAACATTATCCTGTGAAGTTTTCCTGTGTCAGCCAGGATGATTTGAAAACAACACGTCAGCTTTTCCAGTTTGCTCTGAATAGAGATGGCAGCAACTCTCCATAGACCAGTTACAGCTTCGGGCTTGTCTCCTAAATGTTTCTGCACTGGGCAGGCATTTAGTGAGCTACAGGAGTTCTTATGAGATGTTTATGTCAGTGCAGGCTTCCCATGGGATGATAATGTGGAGGAGAAATTAATCTGAGAAGATGACTGAGATAACTACATTTAAAATTAAACGGATATGAAAATTAGGGCCACAGTGTTTTCAGTCTTGTTATAGAGCCTTATATCTGAGAACTGCAGGGATTTGCAAGCGCCAGTGTAGGACACTACCTGTGGATGGCAGCTCTGGTTTTCAAGCTCATTGTTGCTCACTTACTGCATAATCTGTGCCAGCTGAAACAGGGAAAGCTCTAGTGACAGAAATGGTGAACACATTAGTAACTGCTGCCTGTGGTCCTTCCTCTATTATCCTGCATAGCAGGGAAGCGCTCTCCCATCTCACAGAGAGCCCTGTAGTGAGTTCATTTCTACCTCTTCCGGATAGTCTGGGAGAGTTCCTAACTCTGCATCTGCAGAGGTGCAAGGAGAAGAGTATATACTGAAGGACACAGTAAATAAATGTTCACAAAAAATAAAAATACTGATATATTTCTTTGACATCAGTAACTCTTCCCATGACCTGTATCACCTTGTTCCTTACCTCCAATGTACATAACTCTCAGCAGTTGAAGTGATGAGATGCTTGACATTCAGTGTAGGCAAATTCAAGGCTGAACCTCATGGGTATTATCCCTCTATCACAGAGCAAAAATGGACAGCAAGACTAGCCCATAGTCATAGAGCATGTTTCCTGGCACTCTGTCTTGACTCTTGGTATAAGATATAAGTGGTTGACACAAAGATACAAGAATAAAAGAAGTTTTCAGCAGTCGGCTAACTTTAGACATCACTAGCCTTTGCCATACCCGTATCCCTTTTGTAATCTAGATGTTTGTTAACTCTGGCATTTACTAGGCAGCCTCTAGTAGGTAAGTCTATTCAAGGACAGGCCCTCTGGGTATTCATGGACTGGAGCAACAGATGCCCATGAGAGCCTAAGACACCCAAATGGATGAAGGGAGGCTCTTGGCCCACCCTACAGGGAAATGAGGCTTTCCTAATGGCAGCATGGAAAGGCCATCTCTCTGGAAAAGTTACTGAGCAGATGGCCCTATGGTTCTTCTTCCTTTTTTCAGCTGCTGCTGAAGAAAGCTGCAGGGTCAAATGAGGCTGTGAGGACTGGGAAAGGCATCCCTAGGCATCAGTGAAGAGCTGCCAGGGGAGAGGTTGTATTGCAGGCACACAGGGACACCCTGCAGCCATGGCTGTGGGCATCAGTGTCCCAGAAACCATTTTTCCTGTCATTGGCATAGTCTAACAGCTGAAATCAGGCCCACCATCTTTGGCAGTTGTTTGACAAGTAGTTTTCTCGCCTTCCCTCTCTAGAAGGTCTTTCGTACAAAACAGCTTCGTCCTCTCAGTTAACATGTGAGCAACTTACTCAACCCATCTCTAATCTCCCAAGAGCACTATAATACTGCTACAAAGCTCAGAAAAATATTCCCCAAGGTTTCTGAGATGGGTTTCAGGAGAAATAATTTGCTCAAACTGTCTTTCTCTTTTTCTGGCAGACTCAGTTCCACCATGAGTCCAAACAGAGATATTAGACTAATCACCAGCTCCTGGGAACAGAAACTTTCTCCCTCTTCCAAATACACTGATCCCTATTTGCCTATCAGCCTTTTCTCTTACACAGGAATCTCAGCTGGAAATAATTGGCAGCCTGCACAACTTCTGCTTGCTGCAGCTTTTAACCCTGAACCTTCCTGATGAGACTTTGGGAAGTATTCATCTCATCACCGATCCAAGTAGTATTTAAAATCAGCAAATGCATATTTAAATTCTAGAGAAAGGCAAGGGTTTGGGTTCTAGATCATGTTTTTTTCTGCTGTAGATCTTACATGTTCAGAGTTATGTGAATCTAGCATGAGCTGTGTATGGTCTTCTTTAGGAGAGATATTTGAAGCCCAGGGCTCCAACAGGCCTTGATCAATTCACTGTACAAAGGACTAATCCAATCAGGCACCACAGTAAAGAAAACACAGGAATATATACTGTCAGTGAAAAGGACAGAGATAACATAAAATCCATCCTGGTAGCAGAAATATTGCCGATGCTGCTGATAGGCAAGAAAATCAATATGGAATAATGTCTGAGCACTATATTACTCCTGCTTCAGGTAGTAGCTGTGTCACTGAGTCATCTCTTCCCCATCAGGAATAAAAGTTGAAAGGGTATGGGGGCAAGGAGGGGAACATAGCACCGGAAGGACTTGAATGTGCCTGCCTTCTGCATGTGAGGTCTGGAGGTCTGCTCTCCTCAGAGAGTCGGCCTATGCTCTCCATATGCCTCAGACTAACTGGTATGGACACAGGCACCTTGCTCATAATCCTGCTCTTCAGGCAATTTTTTCTAGTGTGGAGAAACAGATTCAATTATTCCTACCCACCATACTGTCTCAGGCAGAGCTTTCAGCTGCTGAAGTGTTTCTTCTTTGTAAATTCCTTGGTGTGGTGCTTTATTCGACTTGTAAATAGTCATAGAAAGTACAAATTCATAAGGTAGTAACAGGAAGTGTTTTGTCTTCTATCTCGATGTTTATCTTTTTACTGGCACATCAGTGTGCATGTGATCCAATGGGTCACATTGGATTGATGAGGTGAGCATCAGTTAGGATACATTTGATCTTTCAGCTTGACTAAGTGCCTCTTTAGAGCTGGGTCAAGTTGGAGTGACTGTCAAGTCTGAAGCAAAGCTCAGATGGGTATGTTTGCAACTATAGCAAAATATCTCTGCCACCATATCCCCTAGAGAGTCAAGCACAATGAAAATTTGCTTTGCGAAGGTACAATCATGTACAAAACACCCATCCCAAACCTTGCGACTCCCCTACCTCTAAGAATGCCCAGATCTCCGCTGTAACCCTTAGGATTCAGACTTGCTTGTGCAGTCACTATTTGCACAGGAGTGTTCCAGAATAATGTGCTCTACAGATACATAGGAAACCAACAGGTAATAAAAGAGAGATGCATTTATGTGGTTATCTGTCTGTACATAAACCCTTCTTTTGCAGAGCACTCCTGTGGCAACAGTCACCAAACAGAGATGGGGCCAGATGCTGCTGCTCAAAGGTACATAACGTTATTACAGGGCCTTGTAGGACTAATTGCATTTCTTGTAACTTCTGTACTGCAAGCAGCTCATATGCAGGACTCACATGATATCCTTACTTCTTCCTAGTGCTTGGACTCAAAGGTGCACAGGAGGGAGCACGTACTAGCTCAGAGGGGCAGGGAGGTGGGGTCTGCCCTTGCATCAGGAGAGGGGGCTTCAAGGTGTCTGCAGCTTTAGGGAGACACACCCAAGGAGGCAGGTTTCACCAAGATCTCTGGGGTTTAGCTGCAAATGTGACTGCCTTCTGGACCAGCCGAGAGCACTGCAGTCCAGTGCAGCCCTGCCGCCACTCTGCCTGGACAGCCGAGCCATGGGCCGCTGGTGGGCACGTGTGGACAAGGGGCATCCCTTTCTGTCATTCAGACTTGCTCTCATCCCACTCATGAAACCTGGGACAATGCGAGGACCTCGTCAGACAGCCCCCTGAGGTCAGGCTTGATTTCAGGGGAATCTGGAGCAGCAGCCAGAAGACAGCAATTTCCTATTGCATTCTGGCAAGGAAATTATTCAGCATTTTGTGCCCTCCTGCTAATTAAAAGACAACTTGTTTGCACTTTTATTTATGTTTTCAGAAGTTTTCATTTGGGAGACCTGTTGTATTTAGTTTGCCTCATCATTATCATCACCCTTATTATTCTTATAGCTCTGAGCTGTTAAGGGAAAGAGCCCATCTATTCTCACACCTGAGCTGTTAAGGGAAAAAAAGCCTTATGTTTGAAAATAGGCTATGCCCTTCTGAAATGTGGTGATATAATTGATCCAAAAATGGAAAAAAAAAAAAAAGATACAGTGATAAAATGATAGTCAGTCACAAAGTCTGCCAAGCAGAGATGGTACTAGTACTCACAAATTAGGAAAGAATTCCTTGGGTCCAATAAAAAAATAGTAGACAAAGAAAAACTTTCACGCTTTTACAGATGTATTTCACAAAGTGTATTTTGTTCCTCAAGTTTCTGGATAAAGTTTGAGCTCACAGCTCTGATGAACTGCCCTTATGTTCCCAAAGGCAGAATTTCTTTTTCCCTTAAGGGAAATAAAAAGTCAACAGAAGACACTATTGAACCATTAGATAAGTGTCCAGATCTAGCTAGGCTTTGAAAAAGGAAAGTATGCAGCAACACTAGCATTTAAAGACCCTTGTTTAAAAAATTTCAGATATAACAGGATAAGGATAGAGGTAATAGTGTGGAAAGAGAAAAGAATCAAATGTCTGACAGCAAAATGCTAGTTAAAAATAATCATGGAAAGATGATTAGAATACTGCAAAAAAATTATGCACACCAATTTGAAAAGGAAAAGCAATTCTTACTCTATTAAACTGGGCTTTTATAACATATCACTGCTTCTAGATTTGCAGAAATATTTCTGTACACTTCAAATCCCCTGCTATTCATTGTCTTCTATGCTTGATGAAAATTGAAAAGACCATATAAACCTATGAATAGGGATGTTCGCATGTATTTCCTATTTCTCATTTCACTTTATGTTGGTGAATTGTATAATCAGGATATTTCATCTGATTTTTTTTTTTTTCCCAGTCAGTACAATAAGTACATTTCAAATCAAGTTTGGTATGCGCTTCCTGATTTTCTTTTGGAGGTCATTCAAAGACAATATCTACATTGTCATCTCATTTCATTCTTTGAGGAGAATCTATTTTGTTTGAGCCAACAGAGATCTCCCACTAAGGTACAATAGAGAAGAACATTGTCCTACTGTGATTAAAGCTGTGTTCAGGGCAGCAGTTCCATTTGGCAAAGGATTTTGAGACTTTGACCTTTATCTTCCGCTCAAATTGCAATTGACTCCTCCCCTGCCCCCGAATGTGTCAGTTGTCTTTGAAATAAGAGACAAGCAAAACAAAACAATGTTTTCAGGTAGGTTGATAATCTTAATTTCTTTTTTCTTTTCTTTAGATGTAGTTAGCACTGGATGACAGTTTTGTGGAGCAGACAAATGTTCATGATGAAGTACTGGCTCGTGAAACCAAGCAATGTCCCAGACAGGTGTCACTGGGAGAGGACCTCCACTATGGGCTCTACTTGCCTGGTTTCTCACCAGCTTGTTGGCATGGCTGGTAGGACACTGAGTCTTCACGTTCCCTTAGGGGAGTGTTACTTTTCAAGCTGACTCGGGTCACAGAATTGCAGCATTTCTGTGTTCGGCAGCTTCCTTCAAACCTGGACGGGAGCCCTCGGGGAGCTTGTCCTTTTAGAAACCCCAGGGAAGCTGGTTCAGCTCTGCAGCTGAGTATCTGGACACTGTTAAATCCTTGGCTTGTGCTAGAGCTATCAGGGCTCCCAGGGTCTCTGCCTGAAGACTTTCCTCATGACGGAGGTGAGAGGTAACTGGGAGCCTGCAAGCCCTGGATGCTGAGCAAGTGAGTCAGCTGCCTCGGGGAATGCACTCGCTCAAGTGTACGTGCTCTCTGAATATATGTAACAAAATGTTTAAATTATACCTAAATGAAATCCTGCCTGATTTTCCACAGGTAAATTGAATTACTATCTCTTTTGTGCGGAAAGAGATTCCCTTCTTACCTCAAAGTGGCTATATTTATCATGGAACAGACATTCTGACTTTTGAATAGTGATATTTATAACTTAAGATTAAAGCTCAGATTTTAAAACAAATGCTTTTTTTTTTCCTTCTTTTTCCTTTTTTTTTTAATTGAGACATCAAAAAATCTCATCTAAAATGTTGAAAATGTAGTGAAAAAATGTTTCCCATTTCTCTTCCAAAACCTTATTTTTGGCCAAGTCAGATCAGTTTTGCAAAACGTTTCGTATTTGATGAAACTGCGCATTCTGAGGGAATGACAGCTTGCCAAAGTTTTGGGGTCCAGCTTTAACCACAGCTCTGACAGCCACAGAAGGGCTGAGTTGGGCAAAATGCCATCAGTGGAAAATCCCGTAGATTTCTGTTTCTTCCATGGGATTCATCTCGACGGTGAGAGGAAAATGGAGCTCGCTTTGTATCCAAGTCTAGAGGTTTGATTTACCTCTACAGAACCCTTGCAAATGTCTTTGGAGCCGTGTGGGTTTAAGTCAGTCCAGCAGGACACAGACCGTTCTGGCCGCTGCCCAGGAAAGCGTTTAAGCACATGCTTAACTGAAACCATGCCATTAGTCCCCTTGCGGGCTGCACAGCCCAGGCGGCTGAATGGGACTTTTCTGCAGCATCTGGTCCTGGGGAGCACATCTGGGGAACACATTCGGCTGCGTGAACTGTTACACTCGGTGCAGGTAGGGCTGCCGTGCAGTCTCAGTTGGGGTTGTCTCTAATGATGTACACGTATATCATCTAGCATAATGGGGCCACGACCTACCCTAATAACTACACACACACATACAGAGCCTGCATAAGAAGAACGTTGTTTGAGTTGCGGTGTAAAAGCACACAGAAATAACTTGTGGCATACCTTGACTGAAGTTACTTAATCCACTGCCAGAGGGCAGAGGAGGTGTAGTGTAATGGGGTAATTTATCTTTAGCCAGGGCAAATGAGGCGCTAATACTAGGAGTCAGTCTGCCTTGAGGAAGCTGGGAAAGGCTTTTCTTTGCCCTTTTTTCATCAGTAATATAAAGATAAGAATATTAAACCATTCATGAATTGTGCTACGTTTTGTCCAGAAGAATGTCAGATAAGTAGCTGTATTGCATAACACACTCTGTTTACTGTACCACTTACAGGCTGTACCACTTAAAACTCACAGGCTTCTTCAACCTCATATTACTGGGTAGACATAGACTGCAGCTGGCAATGTCCTTTTCTCTCCGAGATTATGGTCTTCTAATAAAAAAATTGCATTGCTACTTTGCCCCCAAATGCAGCAACACAGATAAAATCAAAGGTCAAGTCATAGCGATCCTGTTCAGATCTAAAATTAATGAATGTCTAATTCACAACTAGTTCTTAATCCAAAGACCTTTTGGAGTGAAAGGGTTTTTTTAATGTCATAATGATATCTCTTGTGTCCCCGAAGCACCAAGAACTCAGTCATGGACCTGTGGGTCGTTGAGGCCCTTCTGGCTCCTAATTGTCACATGGATCAATGGACAGCACATGCTCTGATGAAAGAGCTTGTTTGGAAAATGAGTAATTGGCTGGTAGAAGCTGATGCCAGGAGCTGATTGGAAGCCAGTGGTAACTGGTGGATACCACTCCAAGGTATGGTCGTGACCTGCTTAGGTAGGAGAGTCATCTGAGTTATAAAGCTCTTACAAACAAATAATGCTAGTCATTATTCAGAGATGCTCTCACTGTTGCAAACATATATAGCCCAACACTCCAATGCTTTGTGCTTTATATAGTCTCCTGTTTGCTGGGAAGCAACAATTTGAAATGTCACTGAACCAGAACGAGATGTCGTGCCTTTTGCATTGTTATAAGGGCTTTGCAATGCAATGGACAGGGTCACCAGAGCAACTGTTGACAGAGTATGGAGACCTGCTATACTAAACAGCTACTGTGGCATAATGGCACTCTCAGCAAATGCAATCATCAAGCCACAACCTGGAACCTCCATGCTAGTAAAAGTAGAATCTAGAGAACAGGATGAAAGTATTAAAGACTCAATATTTTTTCATAGTTTGACTTCAACAGGAGACACAGGTGCCCCCTTACTCTCCCAGGATCCATCCCATTTTGTTTTAATATTCAGTACATGGCTTGTAGAGTTAGGGTTGTCATCTTGGCTGTTACAATGAAATGTCAGTGGAGAGTCTGTGAGAAATGCCCTGTTAGCTCACTGAGTCCCAGACCCAGCTGTTTGGAATTGGCTGGAGACATTTTTAGCTTTTGAAATTAATAATTTGAAAATGATGCTCTCCCTGCTCGTAATGACTTCATTCTGTCTTCAGAAGCAAAAGAAACTGTTCAAAACAGCAGTTGCTACATCAAAGTAGGTCTCATTAAGTGATATTGTAATGCACAAGCACAGGTACTAGTGTCACAGATGCTATTTTATAACTACTTAACTGCAGAAGTAATGATACAGCAGAAGGTGGGAGTGAACATTTGCAGTAATCTTTATTCTGCTTGATGTTCTCAGGTTATACCAGATTTTCTCTTTGTTTTACATTGCTGCAATGTACTACATTAAACTTCAAGAGCAAAAATTAAGAGCAGCTACTGTCACATGCATAAAATGTAGAATAGATTTATTTTTGACAAGGACAGGTTTCTAAAAAGAATATTATGCCGTGCCTACAAAAATGTAGTAAGCTCTCAAACCGGATTCAAGCCAATCTCTTCAGTAAAGCCCTGGTTAAGAGAAGGACTTGAGGTTGCCGGGTATTTTTCTTAATTGTCTTAAATTAGGAGGTAGTGCTGAAAAGAGCATTTCACATTTAACTCGTTCTTTGTGCAGATACAGTAACTCCTTGCCAATGCACTGTATTAAAGACATCATTTTATAATGAGATGTGAAGCAAAGGGAAAGACATTCGCAGAGGTTATGGGAAGAAGACCTGGAAGGCTCTCATGGAATTTCAGATCCACATCAAACACTGCAAGCAATAGAAAGTTCTCTATGCATATTTCACAAACAGCCAGTAGCTCCAGTTTTCCAGTGCCCTGGGTTACGTTTTAATCCAAAGGCATAACACTCTCACTGTTTAAATAGATGATCAATCAGAAAGGCCATTCTTGGGTTCACTTACACTCCACATAGCCATGGTCAACCATTCAGTACCTTTGACCTGACCTTTGAACGGAAAAATGCAAAGACAGCAACAGCCGGGTTTAGAAAGAAAAGCACCTAACAAAAAGGCAGAGAAACATTTTCATAACAATAGGAACTGTTTCATAAAATGCTGACTACAAGCTGGATGTAGAAATTTGCCTGTTACGAGATGAAACTGTTCAAAGGGTTAGTCAAATCCAAGGAAAGTTTTAATATACAGCAGCTGCTGAAAGCAAAGGCTTGCAGGGGTTAACTTACAACCATGAAAAAATTATTAGGTTAATGACTCTGGCATGTAATAGAGACTGTCTTTCTGTTGTGACTATGCTAAGATATTGCCTTTGCCATTTTTAAAGGCAAGGTTCTTGATCTGAAGTTGAAAATACTGCATACATGCGGCACAGAAATATGGAGGTAATTCAATCGGTCACATACGGGCCAGCTTTTCTTAAATCAGCACTTTGAAATGAATGTGTCTTTCAGATCTGGCATGTGTTTGTTATTTGTGTGGTTTTCTAGAGGTATTGTGATTAAAATACCTGTTTGCCAATTGCCTCATTTGTCTTGGTTTATCAGATTACAAGATTAAATTACAGTCTTCCAACCTTTAAGGGAATTTGGATGTAATTCGCTTCCTCTCTCTCCCTCTCTCTCACTGAGATTACATTAATTTCTAATTCGGTAAATTAACTTTAAATTTATTTCATGGAAAAGTAATCAAACTGCTGTTCTCAAATGAAATATCTAGGAAATTATACAGTAGATATTTTCAGTCATATGGGTCTTGGTGTGGATTTGGAAACTAGTACATCTTTTTGTATGTGCTTTTCTTATGCACTTGCTAATTCTACAAACAATTAAACTATCAGCTTTCTGAAAACTGGGGTCCAAAATTACATCTATCCCGTAAGAAAGGAATTCAGCAAAAAGTTCAGTAGGGCACATTTCTTGCAATGCTGAAACATTCAGCTGAATTTCTTAGCCCAGTTTCTGGGAAGTATATGATGATACACTCTCGATTACCTGTAAGTGGTTTGTGCAGCTGGAATC